>NW_026963290.1:6853867-7496920 GCF_036588685.1 Mytilus trossulus | reverse complement strand
TGAACATTTAAATGGCATATAGTTTAAAGTGTGAACATATCTTATGTACAGGTAATTAATCAAGGTGTATAGATGTGAACAAATTTAATGTGAAACCAGTGTTTATTACATTAAACTAATTGTAAACATGTTTACTGTACATTGGTTTTGGAGTGAACACGGCCTTACATGATGTTGACTACGGATTTTATTAAAACTCTTAAATAATTTAGATTTTTTTTACAGGTTTCCTGATTTAATTCAAGGAGTTTGTACAAAAGAAAAGAATTTTTAAAATCAAAACAAGCTCATTTTATTACCCTGCTCGACAATGATCAAAAGATTATTAAAATTCGTCTGTAATTACTGAAAAGTATAAACCAAATTATATAAAATGTTCGAACAAATCATAAACGATGTTTATAGAGGTGAGTATTGTCATTTACTGGTCAGAAACCATTTATGCGAAAAAATAGAGATTGGTATGTTTAAGTCATTTGATTCAGTTGCAATAAAACATATGCATATCAAAACGATAACATATGAATGCGACATACGAAAGAGGTTCGAAAGATACAAAAAGGGTGTTGTTTGAAGAATATGCAGGACATAAAAAGCCATTACATATCCATAAAATAATCTTGGTGGTATGGACAAAATGGTAAAGGAGACACACAAAACGTACAAATATGTTTAATCAGCAGCCCTAAACGATACAAGGAACTCTGGAAAGAACGCTACATAAAAAAAAGTAAATTTAGACGTAAAGACATTGTCGTTCAGCCTATAAGGTGTAATGCCACTATTGATTTTTTCTCTATTAGTCTTTGTAAATTTTCGCTTTAAAAAAAATTTATAAAATTTATTTTGTTTTCAAATTAAGAAATAATTGGCATGAGTAGGTTTTTTCCTGTCCAGTTCTTTAGAAAAATTTCACATAACATTTCAATGCATATACGAACCATCACTGGAATTTAACCATTCAAAGTTTTCTCTTTTTTAACATATGTACAATAATTAGTTACTATGTAACCTCATGTTTCCAAAATATTCTACAAAAACTCAAATAAAAAGCAGTGATCTATGTTTATGTCCTATAAATTTTTTACTGCAATGAAATGCATTATAAATAACCTTCAACAGTCAAATTCAAGATAATATTTGTTTCGACCATTTTCGTATGCAACCGGATGTGACGTACTTTGATATGGTGGTATTACATGTACTTAAAAAGAAGACCTTTTTGTCGAATTAACTAAATGGGCCTTTTCCCCCTTGTAATACTGGTAATTTCAAGCATTCTAGTCAAGTTTTGTCATAATCAGTTCAATAGTCTGAGAAAAGTATAGTATAATGGAATACGGTATATTCAGCAATAAAGATCTCTTTTGGCCCATTTACACCTCTAATTTCCTCAAAATTTCGACGATAGCTTAAAGGACGATAACAACCATAATTTTAAAACCATAATCTTATGTTAGTCCATGTGAGTCGATATACGCAAAAAATCCGAGATTATATCGGCTGCCTGTCTTAAGTAAGTAACTTAAATCCTCAAAAATAACCAATTAAATTTTCACCCAAGCTTGTCTGAATGATCTTTGAGTCCTTTCTTTAAAATTATATTGGATGAACTTAAACGGTTGTTGTGATTACAAATATGAACTGGATGAAAAAATTGACATAACTAGTAACAAACCCAACTTCATGTAACTAGTACTGTCATTTATAAAAATAAAAATTCCAAAAAAGATAAATTCAGAATAAAAATGTTTGATCTATTTAACAAATATCATCAACCGTAAGACTAAAAACTGACATTTGAACAGCATATATTCAAATTAATGACACGAAAAAGTTTGAAGTATAACATATATATTTATGTACGGCAGGCGTATGAATTTTCGAGTATTACCAATGTTATTTCAACTGATCGGGCGGAGCTAACGTTTTAATTTGCATGTGGACAGTCTATTTGAAAATGTGTGTGATAAGGATGATTGCCGTTATAATTAATACTGATTTCATATTCACCAATCAGTGTCATCAAACGAATTTACAAAAGAATGACTAGACACTTCATTGATGAGTTTATCCTAAAACACCTATCTATAGATGGACTGTTTTATTATAAGCGAACCGGTTAAACCCCGCACAGTCAAGTGAAATAAATCGAGTAATACAGGTAGCAGGTTAATGGTAACGAACAATATAATAAGAAATCCGTTAGTATTTAAAGTAGTGCATGCACGATAAAAGTTATCGACAAGGGCGGAGACCATCTAACAAGTAGTGTGTAAGTATTTGGGTATAGACAGATTAATTCAATCAGTAAAACGGTTCACTCAACTTTTTATATACTGAATTATACATGTAGTGTTCATATGTTAATTATACGCGTTATCTTTTGTAGATTTTATGTTATTTGAATTAACTGATGCCATTGTATGTTATTTGAATAAACTGATGTCATCTATGGTGAACACTATTGAGGACATTTGGCTATTATTTTAGGTGTTAAATTAATTTTGAAGATGGTCACCGCAGTCTCTTTAATGATGTTTGTTTTTATTAATACAGAAATAATTTTATTGTAAATAATTGAGATATATGTATTTTTTCGTGGTTGATATTACGGTGTCGTCAGAAAATAAGGAGAAAGAGTACATAAATGATTTGAGAAAATTATCTTATTTCTTTGGCTTTCAAATCTGTGAAAAGATAAACGTATAAAAAGATGTGGTATGGGTGCCAATGAGACAACTCTCCATCTAAACCACAATTTCTTTAAAATAAACTAGTATTGGCCAAAGTCTAGTATACTGTTTCTTCCATGATATCTTTAAACTTTATTTTTTTAAATAGGTATTACACATTGGACTTTCTTTTCGGCATTATAGACGCCAATGGTTGACGATATCAACGGTTAGAGGGGAACATATATTTACCACACAATGCTCCTAAAAGCTTTGCATAACAATATGTAAACATTATGAAGACATAATGACCTTATTGTATTGCAATTTTTTGTGCCTAATATCTCCTTACCGATTGATTATATATGACAAAAGGCGCTACAAAACGATCATAAATTTAATTACAAAAAAGGATATATTTTAGACATCAATTAGTTGGTACCAAGTATAAGTTGATAGCAACACGTTAATAAGGAAAGAAAATAATATGACATTTACGTATCTCTCAAGAGTAGGCCATAGTTGAAACAAATTAACTTAGATTCTAGCATTATTATACCAGTGTCAGTTACAGCTGAAGCATGATTCGTATGTATTAACAGAAAACAAATGACTATGCTGAAAAATATTTGTCTTGTTTTGGCAGGACATCAATAGTGACGATTCTACATGTCTTTTAACCAGATTAAATGAAATAACAAACACAGTCATATCATTTATCTGGCAAAGAAGAGAGTACAAAAAGGCAATGTCTCCAAAACAGAGATAAACTGATGGTTGTAAAGGTTTTACAATTGAAGAACATTGGAAGAAAATTCAAACCGAAACATCTTCTGCAAAAAAGATGCCAAAGATAATACGGGGACATTCAAACCCACAGATTATTTTAAAAACCCACAACACGATGGCAAAAAAAATAAGAAGTAAAAAACGTACAGCATTATACATAGGAATTTAAATACTGGAGCAGCAAGACCCTACATCTTTTTAAAAATTAAAAAAGAAATCAGGCATAGTCGGAGAAAAGTGTCCATCTGTGGTGCTTGTTTTTTTTTCATTTTCCCCAATGTAGATTTTCCAATCTATTTGTTATTTTAGGTAAACCACTTTTCGTTGTTTAGATTTTAGCGCCACCGAAAAGTGCGTCTGGCATAGATACAAAATTTATTCCTGGTATCTATGATGAGTTTATTTACAACCACTGTGTCGATGCCACTGCGGGTAGAGTTTAATTTACCATGGGTATCACCAGACAAGTAGTCAGCACTTCTGTGCTTACATGAATTATCATTGATATATTTATATTTATAAGTTAACTGTTTCCAAAACTTTTTAACTTTTGGAATCTAAGGCTTCTCTACCTCAGGAACAGACACCGTAGCTGTATTTGGCAAAACCTTTTAGGCATTTTGATCCTCAATGCTCTCCAACTTCGTACTTTATTTGGCCTTTTTAACTTTTTTGGATTAGAGTGTTACTGATGAGTCTTTTGAAGACGAAACGCGCGCCTGACGTAACTACAAAACTTAATCCTGGTATCTATGATGAGTTTATTTACTTGTTTGTTATTCTGAAATCGTTCTTACATCATAAACTAATTCCAGTATATGCGGTTAAAGATATCGGTTTGCATTTCATTTAAAGCCTAATTGATTATAAATTTCAAAGTCCTAGTAATACGCCTTTTTTAAGGTAATTTGAAGGAAATAGCAATTTTCAATTCAACTTAAATGGTAATTTGTTAAACAATATTCCGAATGAGTTGAAATTAGATAATTTTCCGAAGAAGTCAAATGTATGCATGAGTTTCCTATTGTGTTATAAAAGCTAACAATTGATATGGACTAGACTTTACAGTTCTTTTAATTTTACATCTAAAAACTAAAAAACTTTTAGAAAAACAAAGTAACCAAAAATAAATAAAAGTAGATCCATGCCGATGAGATGTACCCAAAGCAGATACATTATTCCCTAAGTTGTAATTGTCTTCAATTTATATTGCAATGATGTCAATTTCAAAAGTGATATTACATGCAGTTTATATTAACCAATACCTAAGTAGTTGAACTTTTTCATCTCGCTACTAAAAGTTTTGTTGATGAATATCGTACAGACATAACAACTTTGTTAAATTGTTAAGAAACCATTCTTCTTTTCCTTTTTTCCATACACTTTGCTAATAAGGTATGACTTTAACTTCTAATGCAATTAAAGCTGACTATCAATGCAATTAAGTAGGAAGTGAAATAAGTAAAAATTCAATTTGAGTAAAAAATGCGTTAAATTAAAATCTCAAGTAATAATATATACCACGAGGAGCGGCCGTAGTTAAAAGGGAAAAAATCTTACAAAATCGTTGTAGGTATACAACTTTTACATTTCAGGATTCA
Source organism: Mytilus trossulus (assembly GCF_036588685.1). Taxonomy (NCBI): domain Eukaryota; kingdom Metazoa; phylum Mollusca; class Bivalvia; order Mytilida; family Mytilidae; genus Mytilus; species Mytilus trossulus. The sequence goes on along the minus strand of NW_026963290.1, from coordinate 7,491,855 downwards.
TCATTTACTAATGGGAATATTCAATGTTTATTATGAAGCAAGACTCTAGCAGTTCAATTGGTTTAAAAACCCTACCAGTGGTACGTGTGAACTTAATATTTGGCTGAATGTAATTAATGGTACATAGCAAACACACAATGCGTGCAAACCAAAATCCTTTATTTAGATATAATACTGGTATTAATTTCAAGATCAGAAAAGAACATACCAATATACTAATAAAACTTACGATTTATATACTTAAAACAAAATTTGAATAGTACAGGCAATGCATTTATACTCTTTGTAAACTGCAATGCTAAAAAATATAAGAAGAACTATTTGAATATAACAGGTGTACGTATTTTTGATATAATGCGGACTTCTAATAAAAAAAACCTAAGAACACATAGTTATTATTTACATAACACTGAAATCAGTTGTTAATGTCGTTTACCAGATATATGAGCAATCCTCGTAGCTATAATTCACAAAAAAGTAACATTGCTGTTCATAGTACTTTTTTTGAATGTTTTTAGTTAAAACGATTAATATCTTTTTCGATAATTCTTTTAAATGTCAGAATACTAAACTGATTCACCTTTGGAACGATCGCATGTTGACATTTATATTCTGGGAAAATCCTCATAATCTTATCATGTAGCATTAGAACGATCCCCAAATGTGTGACATATTTTACTAATAATCTTTTTCATTTACCATCAAGGAATAGTTGTAAGAAGATAAAACTAAATTATAAATTATTTGTTTGAAACTGTTCCAGGGAAATCATTAAACTGCTTTTTCAAAAGTGATATGTAGCGATAGTTAGCTTCCACCATATGCCCTCTTTAAGAGAAAAATATCTGAGGAGAATTGAAAGTCATTCTTCGAAAGTAAAAGAGAGAGTATAAGAGAGAACACCAAACTATATACCATCTGATTGAAGTTTTGACTATCCTTATTTCGTGTCGTCTGCTTCATCATCACCATGCACCTCACAGATAGTGTTACACATATCGGAAAGTAAGCAGTACCTTTGGTTGAATCGGAAAGCAAGCGTTCTTAATATAAATCATGACTTAAATAAAAAGTATTACAAAATACAGAACTTCAATGCTAGTTTAAAGAGTGAAAGTCATAAAAACTGACTTAATCAAAAGTTATTCAGCAACGGAACGTGTAGAGAGCATCCATCAATGAAATACAAAAATAAAAAGCAATGAATAATGTTGTTTAAATTGATATATACCTTTTTGTGCTTCTTTGTAAAATATTAATTTTGTTTTGATTGTGATTAATATTATAACACAATGCTGACTTCTGTATCCCCAGTTTTCATATTTTCACCTTAATTTTGTTTACGCATCGTTGTTAATATATTGGAAATTGGTGCAACTGTCATATACAAGTTAGCTAGCTATACAACGAAGCTCAATCCACCATTTTCTACATAAGAAAATGCATGTACCATGTCAGGAATATGACAGTTATTATCCATTCGTTTGCTGTGTATGAGCTTTTGATTTTACCATTTGATTAGGGATTTTCCGTTTTGTAATTTTCATCAGATTTTAGTATTTATGTGACTTTATATTCTTACTCTTACAAAATATCTGGCAAAGTTTTTCTTATTACGAAAAAAATTGAAAAATATCGGATTTATCTTCATCTACCGCTCATGCAATTTGGACTGAAAAAAGTTTTTGACGAATAGAATTCATTTAACTATACAGTAATTATGAACGAGAAGATATATATCTTTTACTGTTTATGTCTTTGGGATTGTGAAGAAATTGCTTTAAACCAATTAGAGTTTTTCTCCGTTGACCAATAATAATCAACTTGACATAAGTTTGATATATAGTAAAGTCATCAAAATACTTAATTGCAATTTATTGATGTAAAAAAAGTAAACTAGATATAATTGAAATTTCAATTAACTATAACATTAATGTATGATTTAAGTTTGTTCTATTTACGATCAAATTATCTATACTATATTGCATTTGAACAAAGTAAACAACTTCTTTTCAAGCTTATGCTATGGGTTTAATCCAATTTTAAGCAGGAGAGTCTTTCATAGATTTTAAGATAACTATTTCAATTTGACTGTAATAAGTTTTTGTTTGTAAGACAAATAAAATTTCACTTGAAGTTTTGAAAAATGCTTCTGCAACAAAAACATACAGATGGTCATAGACGGAAGATTGCTAAGATCTGGTTAAGGGTAAATTCCTTCCCGAAAAATTATGTTCACATTTATAAAAATTTTGTGGATTTCCAGAGAGCTTTTGATAGCATTGACCATCAGGTCTTCTGGGATTTTCTGGCACACTATGGAATTCCACAAAAAAAATCATCAAAATGATAAAACTGCTGTACGACTAATTTTCATGTCAAGTTATACATGGTGGAACTATGAACGAACCATTCCCTGTTACAACTGGGGTACGTCAAGGTTGTATTATATCTCCTCTTCTTTTCCTGATAGTAGTTGACTGGTTTGGTAAATCAGCCTACAAAGATCCCAAAGGCATTGAATGGACCCTTTCAACACGTCTTGAAGATCTTGAATTTGCTGATGACATCCTATTTCTTTCAATAAGCACAACATCAAACCAAAAGGCTTAAAACAGTAGCATAACAAACAGGCATATACATCAACGCACAAAAAACCAAAATCAATGAGGTTAAATACAAACCAGCAAGATTTCTTAAGATCGACGACTCTACTGTTGAAGATGTACAACACATCACCTTCTTAGGAAGTATTGTCAGTACATCAGGAGGCTAAGACGAAGACATATCGACAAGAAAAAATTAAACAGGTATTTTCCATGCTTAAACCTGTTTGGAGGAATAATGCTTTAAGAACTAGAACAAAGTTAAAGATATTTACCACAAAAGTCAAATCTGTACTCTTATACGGATCAGAAACCTGGAGCGAAACAGCTGCATCCATCAAATCTATCCAAACGTTTGTCAATAAATGTTTGAGAAACATCCTCAACTTCAGATGGCTAAACAAAGTATCAAACAAACAATGAGTTATGGAGAGGAACCAAACAACAGCCAATAACCGAGACAATAAGAGCAAGAAAGTAGAAGCGGGTCGGGCATACCCTCAGAAAATAGACACACAAATTACCAAGACTCTAAAAAAGTCCTGGGGCAGATGGCTCACAACCGAGCGGAGTAAAATTTAGATGACCTGGAAAGAAACAAAACGGACAGCCATGGACAGGAAGAAATGGAGAGAAACTGTAGTCACCCTATGTCCCCCTTGGGACGAAATGGATTAAGTAAGTAAGTTATAAAGACTCCAGTGAGAATCGATCACAGGTCATCTCTGACTACATGTCATCATCATCATCATCAATTGCATCATAGCCCATGACAATTGTTCTCAGCGATGACGTTAGTTGTGTTAGAGGACGGTACCTATAACAAGAGTTTTGAATTTGAATTGTTACCTTTTTACAAAATGTGGAATTGATGGAGAATTGTCAAAGATAACTCTTCACTGATCATCTCATTTATCTCAACATACCTATTGCATCCACGATTTTTAACCACAAGGGGATATAAATAAAGGCAACAGTAGTATACCACTGTTCGACAGTCATACATCGACTGAGGAAAAACAAATCCGGGTTACAAACAAAAACTGAGGGAAACACATCTAAAATATGAGGAAAACAACGAAACAATAGAAACACTATTGTGCAACAAAAACAAACGAAAATACAACACACACAGAAACGAACTGTAAGATAACAATTGCCGTTTATCTAGAGACCTTTGCCTTCAAGGATTTTAAAATCAAAGTTTGAAATGAACAATTACAAAAGTTGAAATTCGAAACTGAAAACTGGAAAGCCGATCATGTGAATGCTCTTCAACTTCATACTTCATTTGTCCTTTTAACATTTGGATTCGAGCGTCACTGATACGTCTTTTGTAGACGAAACGCGCGTCTGGCGTATATACTAAATTTAGTCTTGTTATCTATGATGAGTTTATTTACAACCACTAGGTTGATGCCACTGCTGGTGGAAATTTATTCCCCCGAGGGTATCACCGGTCCAGTAGTCAGCACTTTTTGTAACCATGTCATTGATATGGTTATATTTACAAATGTCATCTTTACATATTTTTGAATTTTCTTAAAAAACTATGGCTTTTTTACCTCAGGCATAGACAACCTTAGCTGTATTTGGCAAAATCTTTAGGAATTTTGGTCAACTTCGTACTTTATTTGATATTTTAACTTTTTAGAATTCGAGCGTCACCGATGAGTCTTTTGTAGACGAAACGCGCGTCTGGCATATATACTAAATTTAGTCCTGGTATCTATGATGAGTTTATTGATAATCAAACTTGAAATGTTTCAACAATAATATATTTTCTATCGATAACAATACAAATTAACAGCAATTCTTGAATCAGTAAAACATGCTTACTGGTCAGAGAAAAAACAATTGTCAGAAAAATATACGTTTTTATCTTGAAATTTTTTACATAACTGTTGACCACTTCTGTGTTATAAAATACCAATACCTTTAAAATGTTTACATTTAGGTATCAACTTCGGATATCGCTATGTTTTCTCCCATAAATGTATAATTGGTTTATGTAAATTGCATCAACTATCTAGAATAACATGAGGAGAAAGATCCATCTAGAATAACATGAGGAGAAAGATCCATCTAGAATAACATGAGGAGAAAGATCCATCTAGAATAACATGAGGAGAAAGATCCATCTAGAATAACATGAGGAGAAAGATCCATCTAGAATAACATGAGGAGAAAGATCCATCTAGAATAACACGAGGAGAAAAATCCATCTAGAATAACATGAGGAGAAAAATCCATCTAGAATAACATGAGGAGAAAAATCCATCTAGAATAACATGAGGAGAAAGATCCATCTAGAATAACATGAGGAGAAAGATCCATCTAGAATAACATGAGGAGAAAGATCCATCTAGAATAACATGAGGAGAAAGATCCATCTAGAATAACATGAGGAGAAAGATCCATCTAGAATAACATGAGGAGAAAGATCCATCTAGAATAACATGAGGAGAAAGATCCATCTAGAATAACATGAGGAGAAAGATCCATCTAGAATAACATGAGGAGAAAGATCCATCTAGAATAACATGAGGAGAAAGATCCATTTTCGATTGGAGTATTACTTTATGGTTTATTTTTCTTAACGATATCTTGCCTTTTGATGTTGATTGTTAACTAATTTGTTTATTAAAAAATTCTTTTAAAGATACCTTGTTTTTATATTAATAAGGATTTTGAAATGTACAATTTGGATATTAGTATGGCGTTCATTACAACTGAACTAGTATATATTTGTTTTAGGGGCCAGCTGAAGGACGCCTCCGGGAGCGGAATTTCTCGTTACATTGAAGACCTGTTGGTGACCTTCTGCTGTTGTTTTTTCTATGTCGGGTTGTTGTCTCTTCGATACATTCCCCATTTTCACTCTCAATTTTATAATTAGAATTATGAACATCGGTATACTACTGGTGCCTGTTATTTGCCAAGTAATTTAGCTTATTCTTTAAACATTATCCTAATGAACACGGTTAATTTTAAGACTTTAACATCAATATCAAATTAAACTTTATGAAAAATACAAATTGACATTAATTGAATCAAAAATATTTACATAAGAACATGTCAATAGTTTTTAAAAACAAATAAATACGATTGAATATTCTTTTTTAAAAACGTTTATGACATTGGACTTACTTTACAGGAAAATGGATGTAGGGTTTGAAAATATTACATAGTGGTGCAGGGAGAAAGTATTTATCATATAAATATTCCCAAAAGCTTTGCACAACAACATATGCACAATATGAAGACATAAACTTTATTATATTTCTCTCATACTAAATTAATCTGACTCAAAAGATTCTAAAGTGCCATAAAAAGACCATACATTCATTAAATAAGCATAGTTGGATATATCTGTTACTAAGTTCGAAACTATTTTTTTTGTAACAAATTTAACATAATAACAACACTTTCGTAAAACAAAAAGAAAATTTAAAAGCAATAAGTATATCTCAAGGGAGAGGAAAAATTGAAACAAATGAGCTTTAAGTGAAGAATAATTGTATCAGTCTCAATTACAGATGAAAAATGATGCCTTGGTAAAGACAGTAAACTGATGACTTTACGAAAACAAAATTGTGAATCTTGTTCTGGTAGGACACCAATATAACCAGTACTACAACGCTTCTAACTAGTATGATAAACTAAGGCTAATGTTAGTCTAAGTTTTAAATGCACAATTGCTTTCAATTAGTATTTAGTTATTGGTTTTGAACTAGCTGTCAGTAGCTTTCATGATTTAGTTCAGTCAGTTGTATTTTGGTCAGTCCTGTGAGCGATTGGAAGCTACGAATACAGAAAGTAAATAAGATGTTTATTTGAATGTTTTTCAAACTTTAAATATTTGAATGGTGGTTGAGGAAATGCAGTTGCAGCATAATGTTCAAAATAGACATGGTTATTTTCTGATCACATTTATCACGGTTTAGATAATAAAAAAAAAGATACATATTAGTTTTACAAACATTTTGAAAGTTTCTTCTTTACCCTATCACTAAATTACACACTGTACCAATAAAAAAAGAAGCCTTTCTTAACAACTGAATGGTTTGTGATAGGTTAATCCGACATGAAAAATGAAGGAACTCTTTACCGCTTAAAACGCTTCGAAGAATGACTATGTATTATGTTCTGAATATAAAGAGGAGCGACATGAGTCAAACGGTTCACACCGGTAAGCTTGGTTAATTTTATCCTGCAATCATTTAAGAAAATTTCCCAGCAAAACCTCGAAACAATGTTTTGAAAAATTTAAACCTTCTAGCCACAGTTGAATAGACATAAATACATATGTATGTCATGCACAAAATCAATAAATTAGCGACTGAAGACAGGACCTTTTGACAAATATCTCGGTTAGGATATACGTTTCTTGAGGCAAATAACTTTGATGACATGTTTTTTGTTGTTGTTTTTTTTTTATTTATAGTTGTTTTTTCGGCAATGGTGGAAGGTATTGGGGTGCGTCATTCGATTAAAAAATCAATCTTATCCTTTATACATAATCATATAGTTGGAAAAGAACTAAGCACCAAATCGAGTAAAAAAAGCAAACTTAACATTCCAGACATTAGGAAATGTCATTTTTACGCCTAAATCTTTCTTGTTTTTTTTTGTTTGGATAACTACTAAGTCGGAAATTAAAAAACCGGATAACGCTATGGCAAAACAAGATAAGACCAAATCACAACATAATATACACATACCATTTTTTTATTCATATCAAATCATGGTTACGACTTAGTTACTTTCATCTTTGACTATAACAATTTCGTAAATTTCTATAGATTTTCCGAATATGAAAAGAAATGTGATGTGCAGTTGAAGTGTTCTACACTGAAACCAAATGGCAAAAACAACAAAAGGAAATCTAGAAGTCAATTATATTCATCAATGAACACCCACAATCGAAACAGCATATCAAACTCTACATCATCCTATGTTACATTAAGTAGGCACAATCAAAGATTAATATGTATTTATTGAAGTAACTATATTCTGGTTATTATAGCTGTAATAAAATACGACTTATATGCTATTTTACTGTCTCTACACAGAGCTAAGAGTTAGCACCAGCTTTCCTGTTCTTCTCATTTTGACTTTTAGTAAACAGTTTTTCCCGCGTAAAGTGTCGATCTCTTCTATATGTTTTTTTTTAATTCATTTCCCTTTCTGCTAAATTACCAGTCTGCTTGTTATAAAGTCTTATTTGTGTTCTATTCTTTCTATTTTCAAATGAGTTTTCAAAAAATGTTTTGCATTTCTTAATTATTAATAATCGTAACTAGATATAGCAGTCAGTCCTAGTAATACGTTTTTTTTTTAATTAGGAACTTGAATAAATCCACAATCTCAAAACCATATTACTTGGTAAACTATTAAGCAATGTTCATAAATTCTAAATGGATATCTCACTCAGTTATTCAATACGGTTTTTGAAATTCACAATAAGCATCGATGCTTTTAAAGAAATTGGAATGATTGATGGAAGAAGATAATCTAATTCTATGACTACAACAAAAAAAATAAACTGTCATAGCACTGAAATAGTGTTATAAACACCGGATATAAAAGAGGTCAATACTCTCAAAAATAAAATACAAAATGTTGAGTCAAAAAAGTTAAAGTAAAATACTAAAAATTGAAACCATATTGAGTTTTCTAAATATTGTGTTACGAAAGCTTACAACTGTTGAGGACTAAATAGTTATATACAATTCTGTTTGACTGACGGTTTTGAATTATTCTTTTTCACAATGTAAGAATTGCGTATTTGTGTTTGAAAACTCTTTGTATCCAGAAAAAAGCAGAAATAATAATAATTATATAGATAGAGCTGATACATTGTTTTATAATCTCATTCCTGTTAAATAATCATTGTGTCATATTCAACAGTGGAATTTGTAAATAATGTAAATAACCAGCTGAACCTTCAATAAAGCTATTAAGAGTGTTGATTAATGAACTCCGTGCAGACATAAGATTTGTTTTGAATGACTTAAGAGCTAAGCAATATTTCTATTTATTTTTTCTGCCTTTTTCCTAATAAGGAACGACTTAAAGTTTATAAAGTTCTTTTAATAGACGAACAAATCAATGATTTATTACAACGATCTTTCAGTGACTGAATAACCGATCACGATTTAATCATTTCAAATGTCCTGAATATTTAGTTCATGGAAAGGGCAATTTTTCAAACTTGTAATTTAGAATTAAGGATGTACTTAGGTTAGGATTTGGAATAAGTGTCAAATGCTCGGACTACTCGGTGTTTTTCCATACAATACAAGGTAAACTATTTTGCCCATAACACCTTTTTATCTTTTAAGACATAATAGTTATCAAAAGTACCAGGATTATAATTTTATACGCCAGACGCGCGTTTCGTCTACATAAGACTCATCAGTGACGCTCAGATCAAAACAGTTAAAAAGCCAAAACAATCACAAAGTTGAGGAGCATTGAGGACCCAAAATTCCAAAAAGTTGTGCCAAATACGGCTAAGGTAATCTACTCCTGGGGTAAGAAAATCCTTAGTTTTTCGAAAAATTCAAAGTTTTGTAAACAGAAAATTTATAAAAATGACCATATAATTGATATTCATGTCAACACCGAAGTGCTGACTACTGGGTTGGTGATACCCTCGGGGACGTAACGTCCACCAGCAGTGGCATAGACCCAGTGGTGTAAATAGTTATCAAAAGTACCAGGATTATAATTTTATACGCCAGACGCGCGTTTCGTCTACATAAGACTCATCAGTGACGCTCAGATCAAAATAGTTAAAAAGCCAAAACAAATACAAAGTTGAGGAGCATTGAGGACACAAAATTCCAAAAAGTTGTGCCAAATACGGCTAACGTAATCTACTCCTGAGGTAAGAAAATACTTAGTTTTTCGAAAAATTCAAAGTTTTGTAAACAGAAAATTTATAAAAATGACCATATAATTGATATTCATGTCAACACCGAAGTGCTGACTACTGGGTTGGTGATATCCTCGGGAACGAAACGTCCACCAGCAGTGGCATCGACCCAGTATAAGACTTAATAGCTAATAAAAGGTCAATTTACCAAATTTTAGCAGATTCTTGATTTTCTCTCTTCCGATTTGAGACCAAAATAATACCAATGCAAATATAAAGTAAAAGTTCGATTCAGCCTTTTCCCGCCATATTTCATAAATCAAATATCCCGAAAAGGAGCTCCATGACCTATAAATATTTTTAGTTTATTTCGATCCTTAACTAACACCTTCCAGCTTAAAGTATCAATTTTGAATTCTTGATTTATTTAATTTGACCTTACATCATCTCAGTACATACTTTACTAATACAGGTCCAGCTTAAAGCATCAATTTTATATTCTTGATCTTTCTAACTTAACTTTAGATCACCTAAGTACATCCTGAAGTCTGAAAAATGAAAATAATAAAATCAGACGCATGATTATATGGAATTGTTTTTATTATAAGGCTACATTTGTAAAAGCAAAACTGCATTATGAAAAATGATTACTGAACTTACTACTTAATAATAAGTAAGGTTGTACCCTTTCGTAGACTTTAATAAATCGGAATTCATTGGGATGCATTTTCGAGATAAAGATTACTTCACCAAATCATTTTTTTTAATTTAGGTCGTTAATTATAATGATGCTTAGATTTAGAAAGAGTTATCATGCACACCATATCGTCATTATTAACACATTGTTTTTGTTAAATATTTGAAATTTAGCACATCTAAAACGGACATGTACAAAAGATAATTTTTGTTTTTTTCCTAAGATATTCTGATCTGTACACCAGTCCATCCTATTATATTCAAAATTTGGATTTTAACCAGGATTCAGTGTTGCATTGCACATGTAATTGCAGTACTGTGAGTAGACATGGTGTCGAAGGAATATTCATTCTTGTTTTCTATGTTTTAAAAACACATGTGTTTGACTCTTTAATATTTATTTTCTATCTACGAAAAAAGTTTCATCTACTAGTCCATATAAAACATCTTTGAATACGATTTATCTAAACTTGTCAAAACGTATCTTTTAAAAATTCTTTTTTTGCACCTTAAAATGTAAATTGAAAAAGAAAATTATAAAGAAAAATAAGGAGGCAAATTAAAATTCCAAAAATATAAGCATGTTACTAATTGAATCATGAAAAGTTCATCTGGAAAGTTTATTGAAAAAATTGTCATAATCAAAACATTAAAAATAGCTATAATAAAAGAGGGACGAACGATACCAAGAAACAGTCAAACTCATAAATCGAAAACAAACTGACAACGTCATGACTAAAAATGAAAAAGACAAACAGACAAACAATAGTACACATGACACAACATAGAAAACTTAAGAATAAGCAACACGAACCCCACCAAAAACCATGGATGATGATCTAAGGTGCTCCGGAAGGGTAAGAAGATCTTGCTCCATTCGTGGCACCACTCGTATTGCTAATGTGATAACAAATCCGGTAAATAGTCTAATTCGGTAGGTCACATTCCTTTAAGGGAAGGGGATTGTAGTTATGACGCAAGGAACATATCCCATATCATTTGTAAAAACGGTTATTCCATAACGGTCAACCAACTCGTAATGGCGTCCGTAATAACATAGATATAGGAAGATGTGGTGTGAGTGCCATGTATGCAATGTAATCTGTGTTTTCCAATGTTTATGGGATCTTATAACAGTGAAAACATAGGCAGGAATTTAAGAATACGACGATAACAAAATTCATTTCTAGCATTTTGATTCTTACTAATGTATTGAGTATACACGAAAACGCCAGTGTTGAAATTTTACTCCTTATGTTACATAGTTTAACCATGAGTGACGATTTGACTTAATTCATACTGTAACATTATTTGACATTCGCCAGTCTTTGATTTGTATGTCAGGTTACCTCCGTATGTAATTGTATTGGATGTCTCTGTTACGACATTTATTTGTGCAAAAATAATTTCAATTTGTAAATAGGCAATCACAAATTAAGTAATCTTATTTCAAGTCAAAAAGATAGTGGTAGGAATTAAGCATTTAAAACGAAATCCAGGCATTATTTACAAATTGGAATACAACATAAAAGACAGTCAGTAAAGATTATTGTTTCAGTCGCATTCCTTATGTATTTTGTTGATCATAATTAAACTTCAATGAAAACTACTGCAGCGTTTAACAGGTATATAATTCTTTGGTATTAATGCTTTCATCGGGTGAGAGTACTGTAATGAATTAAATTTACGTACCTGTCGTTGATACTTACACGATGTTTACTACATTACTTTGCCCTTTAGCGTTAGACGTAAATACTGATCTGTGATATATAATTTAAGTTCAATCCCTACAAAAATATCTAGTATAATGATTCATACGAACGAGAGTTTCATTGCTGATAAAGCAAAATTATAATTTTATATATTTAAAAATGGTCGGTTGAAAACTAAACTGTACAACAAGAAATATGACAATTTTCACAATCAGCAAGAGTCTGTCATTATCGGGAAGTATAACTCCAACTATATCAAATTTTCGAACAAATCATAAATGCATAACATCGAAGTGAGTATTGTCAATACAGGGTAGAATACCCATTCTAAAAAATAGAAATTGGTAGGTTTGAAAAAAGTGACATATAATGGCAGATTTGGCATTTTTTGAAAATATATATTAGCTTTAATTTGAGAGTCTTTAATACATAAATAAGGTCAAATCATTCACATAAACTAATTGAATCGACTGAAGTAGAGACTTTTTAGTGTTTAAAAATTGTCTACAATTTTTCTTCAGATGAACCTGAAATTTGAGGCCAAAATCCAACTTAACCGTACCTACTCCATTGAAGTAAAGACATTGTCGTTCAGCCTATAAGGTGTAATACCACCATTGAAGTTCCCCAATAAGTCGTTGTTAAATTTGCACATTTAAAATTTTGTTGCATAATTTATCTTTGTTCCAAATAAAGAAATACTTGCGATGAGTAAAGTTTTATGTTGTCTAGTACAATAGAAAAATTTCAGATTACATTTCATTGCATATACGAAAAATAACCATCACTGGAATTGAACTAATCAAAGTTTTCTCTTTTTAACATGTGAAAATGATTTAGTAACCATGTAACTCAAGTTTCTAAACTTTTCTATAGAAACCCCAAATAAAAAAACAACATGAACAATGATGTTTTGAAATAACCAAGATATATGTTTATGACCTATCAATGTTTTAATGCAATAAAGTATTGGATTAATTACCTAAAATTGTTGAATTCAATGAAATATTTTTTTCGACCGTTTTCGTACGCAACCGAATGAAACGTTCTTTGATTTTGTGGTATTATACCTAAAGAAGAGACAATGAACTTATTGTATTGCCATTCGTCTTGCATTATGCCTAATTTCCAATTTATTATATAGGACAAAAATTCCAAAGGCGCTACAAAAAGTTAATAAAATTTAATTACAAAAGAAGGATATATTTTTTGTTTTAAAAGACATTAATTAAGTTAGTACCAAGTTTAATTTGATAGCAAAACGTTAAAACGGATAGATAACAATATGACATTTACGTATATCTCATATGTAGGACATAGTTGAAACAAACTTATATTCTAGCATTCCTTTATCAGTGTCAGTTACAGCTGAAACATGATTTTCATTTATATTATAGATAGAAAACAAATGACTATGCTGAAAAATATTACTCTTGTTTTAGCAGAACAACAACAGTAACGATGGTACAACTCCTTTAAGCTGATTAAATGAAATAAAACAGTAAGTCATATCTTTCATCTGGTAATAAAGAGAGTACAAAAAAATCAATGTCTCAAAAAAAGAGATTTATCAATAAATTGATGCTTATAAAAGATTTAAAAAATGAAAAACAATTGCAAGAAAAAGCAATCTGAAACACTTTTTTGAAAATAAAAGACACCAAAGATAATACGGGAACAACCAATCACACAGGTTATTTTAAAAACTCCCAACGCCATGGCAAAAAAGGAAGAATAAAAAACCTTCAACATGATACATAAATCTAAATACGGAGCAACAAGTCCTTACATCCTCTTAAAAACAGAAACCATAGGACAAAGTCGGGTGTTTCCTGTTGCTTCTATTTTTATCATTGGCATATGACCGGAAGGTCTGGCTAGCCATACAACCAGGTCTTACCTGGCAAACAAATGAATAAAAAAACCTATAACATGATTTTACTAAAAACCATGCAACAAGACCCTACATCCCCTTAAAAAAAGAAATTAAAGGACAAAGTCGGGTGTTTCCCATTGTTTCTTTTTTAGCATTGCCATATGAGCGGAAGGTTTGGCTAGCCATAAAATCAGGTCTTACCCAATATTTTTCTTAACATATACTGTACCAAGTCAGGAAAAGGACAGTTGTTATTAAATAGTTCGTTTCTATGTTGGCGTTTAGGTTAAGTCAGCGTTATTTTATAGTGCATTTCTATTAGACAATAAATGAAAATTAAAAACAAATCCCGCCTACGCTTTCTCAATTGTATTTTCACTGTGTGTTGTAATACTTTTGGGACAAATCATATCAAATTTTTTGAAAACTTCATCGGCTTTAACTCAAAATATGGATATTGTTTTTATCTGTACCATATTACTACTTGACTTTCAAATTCATGGCCCAAATGTTTTTACAGTGTAATTGTCACCCCCCTTGCTATTTGAGGCATAAAACTTGAAAAAAAAATTTGGCAGGAGTATGAAAAAAAAGGCAAATAACACACTGTCCACACTGGGGACTATACTTGTGGACAACGAAAATCAAAGGACGATAACTGTGTACTAGGACCGTTTGTTTTGTTGCACTTGTTGCGTGTATCTCCAGTCAGCGCATTGACCACTTATGGGACGATGACATATCAAGGTGTATATATATTAAATATCTACTTCTAAATAGAGTTCGATCTGCTGCTATAACTTTAACAGTTTAGGCTTTACAGAGACATAAAACTAATAACAGTTCACACCCTGTTTATTTCGGTAATAAAGCACAACATGACTTTATGCAGTTTGACAATAGTAAATAATTATACTATAAACTTATATGACATTATATAAACAGAAGAAGTACCAAGAGGATACATAAAACTTAAAAAGATATGAGATTTATCAAACTCAAAGTTAACTTGCCATATTTCCATAGAGGTGCATAGGCACATGATGTTCAATTACACCTAGGGTTCAGGTTACGGTATACAAATTAGGTGCGGTTGCACCAAAAGGTTCAGTTAAGGTATATAAATGAGGTGCGGTTGCATCAAGGTTCAGTTACACCCAAAGTTCCTGTGCATCCGAGTTTCAGGACAATACTATAAAAACGAGGTGCTGTTGCACCAAGGTTTAGAATTTAGTAATAAATGGTAATTTCTAATCGAGGTGCATTGTCTCAGCAATGTATATAGTTTTTGCCTTATACGGTGCGGAGACACCGAAAATAGATGTGGTGCACCAAATCCAAACTTGGAAGCACCGCTTAATTTGACAACCGCTATAAACATATTAAAGTGTTTTAATGTGTAAAGTGTCCATTTGTTATTCTTGTGTTTTCATTTTCCCCGATGTTAATTTTCCCATCTATTTGTTTTTTTAAGTCAATAGCATTTACTTGCTTGTTATTCTGAAATCGTTCTAACATTATAAACCAATTGTAGTATATGCGTTCAAACGTATTGGATTGCATTCATATTAAGCCTATTTGGTTACAAATTTCAAATTCCTATACGCCCTTTTTTTGAGGTTCTTTGAAGGAAATAACAATTTTCAATTCAAGTTAATTGGTAATTCGTTAACCAATATTCCAAATGATTTGAAATTAGATAGGAAGAAGTCCAACTCTAAATGAGTTTCCTATTATGTTAAGAAAAATATTTTATATTGTAAGAATTTGAAAGCCGTATTTAGAAACTCTTTGTATCCAATAAAAAAGTGAACATGGCAAACAAGATTTAAAAAAGTAGACCGATATCAATTGGTGTGCCCCCAAACCGTACCAGTCTTCCATTATCGCCATGTGTTGTAATTGTCTTTAACTTATATTTCAATGGTGTCATATTCAAAAGTGACATTTTCATTCTGGGAAATTTGAAATAGACGAATGCTTAACATATCATGAGAATCCTATAATGTAGAATTCGTACAATCCCCGAAGGTGTAACATATTTTACTAATAATCTATTTTATTTACCATCAATGAATAATTGTAAGAAGATAAATCGCCATTATAAATTACAAGATTCAAAACTGTTCCTGGGAAATCATTAAACTGCTATTTCAAAAGAGATATGAAGCACGATTTTAAGTTTCACCATATGCCTTCGTTTAAAAGAGAAGAAAAAGATACCAGAGGGACAGTCAAACTCATAGATTGAAAATAAACTGACAACGCCATGGCTAAATATTCAAAAGAGATATCATATTGAGTTTATCAAAAACAGTAACTATTACCAAAGTTTATCTTTCATCATTACTACTAAAAGTTTTTTTTATGTATATCGTGCAGACATACTAACTTTATTTAATTGTTACGAAATCATTCGTGTTTGCATCATTGTAAATATAAAAGAATTGATGAGACTATCATTAAAGAGTGAGGTTTATTCCACCAGTTTCTTCATTTGAAATTGCCTGTACCAAGTTAGGAATATGAAAAATGGTGTCCATTCGTTTTTGATGTGTTTTGTCATTTGATGTTGCCATGTGATAAGGGACTTTCCGATTTGATTTTTTGAATTCAGTTTTTTTGTGATTTTGCTTTTTGCTTTTTTTTTTTTCTGCTTAACAGGTTTGACTTTGATTTAAATTCCACTTAACGCTGACTATCAATACAATTGAGAAGAAAGTGCAACTTTTATCAAATAAGTAACAATTCAATTTGTGAAAAAATGCTTTACACTGTGAAAGAGAAATCACATGTTATATTACATACCATAAGGAGTGGCCATAATTAAAGGGAATACAAATGATAAAACACTCATCCATACATCCATGTTACATCTTACAAAATCGTGGTAGATATACAATTTAAACATTTAAGGATTCATTTACAAATGGGAATTAAACATTATTTATTATGAAGCAAGAATCTTGTAATCTAGTTCAGAATTTTTGCGATTTTACTTTTAATCGCCATTTTGTGCATTTTTCCTTTGATCTTTTTTTGTGATAATTTTCATATCATGCTTCTCGCTTGAGATGGAAAAATTATCGCTAGAAACTAAGGAGGCCACGTGGCGTTGCTAACGGAATTGACATTTGAAATTGACAACAGCGTCATAGGTAAAATAGCGATAAACAGATTATCATTGGTCATCTCAACTAGATTGCTTTTCTCACTTTCGCTGTACCAGTTCAAGCAAGAAACCCAATCTCGTTGAGATAATCAACGATAATCTATAATTACATGTTGTAATGTACTTTTATGTTTTTCATTCATCTATTTCTCTGTACTAAGTATTCTTTCGTTTCTTTGTACTGTAATCCTGTCACGTAATAATGTTATTTTAGCGATAGTTTTTACATTGCATTTTAAGCAGGTGGTTTGGGTAAACAGTTAATCTACCAGGTTTTCTTAAAATGTCCTGTGCCAAGTAAGGAATATGAAAGTTGTTACCAAACAGTCAGTTTCTATGTATATTGGTGTTTGTTTTGTAGCAGTGTAGCAGTTTCAATCCACCAGGTTTTTTAAAAATGTTCCATGTCAGGAATATGAAAATTGTTACCAAATAGTCAGTTTCTATGTATCTTGGCGTTTGTTTTGTAGCAGTGTAGCAGCTTAGTTTTTTTATAATCTATTTTTCCTCACATAATTGACGTGCTTCCCTCGAATATGGTGTGTGACCCGGATAATGTTTCGGTTAATTAATTTATGCTAATTGAACAGCTATATACTGATGTTGCTTTTTCCAATATGTATTAGGTTTACAGCAAGACAAAAAAATCAACTTTTCATCATTAATACATTGTGTTTCAAGTGTCAGTGGCAAATAAATAATGACAAACAAGTCCGCAACACCGTATATTAAAATAGAGACATAGTAGGATGTTATATTTGAATCAATTGCGGAAAATCCATTTGAAATTACAAAAAGATGACAGTTTGTCTTCGTTTCTTCCGTTTGTTGATATAGTCGAGCTTTCGATTTTGTTACGGTTAACACACTTTCTCTTTTGAATTCACCCGAGTGATCGGTATTATTGGTCAAATATGTTTTTTTTTACAACTCGACATATTATAAATATTTTTTAATAGAAGTATTATATCTAGGGTTTGTTCTGTATCTTGTTGTCCTGTAATGATTGTGATATGTTTTACTTTCCACCTAAAGTAATGATCTATTATATTTCAGTAATATTAATTAGATTTGCGAAAAAAGTCACACAAAAGGTATTCCTTTTGTCTGAAAGAAAATGCATTCTCGTATACCGGAAGTCTTTTTTAAATTGCAGAACCAAGGATTTGGTAATCAGCTGCTTTCCTTTTTTGAAATACTCAGGTTTTTCTACCACAGTAATAGATTACCTAGCATTTTGTTTATTTTCTTTGGTCACATCTTCTGACAACAGACTCGGACTTCTATTGAATTGAATTTTAAATGTACGTATTGTTATGCGTTTACTTTTCTACATTGACTAGAGGTATAGGGGGAGGGTTGAGATCTCATAAACATGTTTAACCCCGCCGCATTTTTGCGCCTGTCCTAAGTCAGGAGCCTCTGGTCTTTGTTAGTCTTGTATTATTTTAATATTAGTTTCTTGTATACAATTTGGAAATTAGTATGGCGTTCATTATCACTGAACTAGTATGTTTTTGTTTAGGGACCAGCTGAAGGACGCCTCCGGGTGCGGGAATTTCTCGTTACATTGAAGTCCTGTTGATGACCTTCTGCTGTTGTCTGTTCTGTGGTCGGGTTGTTGTCTCTTTGATACATTCCCCATTTCCATTCTTAATTTTACTTAAGATATATTTGAGAAAACTCTTAGAAATGTTTGGTCCTAATGCTTTGCAATGTCGTACTTTATTTAACCTTGTTATCAGCGTCACTGATGAATATATCGTAGACGTAATTCAATCGTGGTATCTATACGGAGTTTATCAACAAATTGAGCATCTTTATTGAGGAATACAACAATTAAACACTGGCAATTGACATGAATATAAACTGTCATCTGATACACTCATATACGTTATTTTTCTAAACCTACTTTCAATGAAGCGGAAACACAAGTCTTTTCTCTCATTTAATAAATATTATAAACAATTGCAGAGAGATAAATCAAAGCAATGTTTGATTGTTTCTAAATACTATTCATTTCATGTATACTGACCGGCTTTAGAAACGCAACACTAGATTATTTTTGTGTTGTTTTTGAATGAATGTGTCACCGTCAAAAGCGATGGCTGCCTGTTACAAACGCCAAAATGATTGTCAGAAAGGTCAACAAATTCTGTTTGACATGTTTTAGGTTCTGTTTTACACCTTCTGATTTTGCATTTGTTCAACCCATTAATTGCTTTTGGCAATTATGCAGTTGGAACTTGAGGGCTTTAAAGGTTTTCCTTCAGTCGATTCTTTGGTAATTCAGTTTATGGGAAACATTTATGGCATGAATCTGTACTCAATGACACTCGGTAATTTGATTAGCAGTTGACGTTGCGGCCGTAAACATGTCATGCAAATGACGTTGCGTATTCAAATTCTGTTGACGTTTCATTGTCACTACATGTTGATCTGTTCATTGATGCCTAGAAACAAATCTGGTCTACTTGTGTCGTTGTCGGAAGGACTGTAAGACGAGTTTCTGAAGTCATAAAGTATGGTTGCAGCACGTTTATGTTTTCATGTATGCAGTATTCCTAAGGGATAATTCAGTTTTTTATTTCTCAGTCTTGGCAAAATGGGGATGCAACATTTTTAAACTGAATTAAGTGAGGCAAAGGATTTAAAGAACTGTTTCACAAAGCAAAAAAACATGAAACAATCTTTTATGGGTCCAAAATTTCGATTTAAGAAATTCGTGCGACTTCAAAAATTCGGTATGTTCAATAACCACAGGTAAGTCAGATTTTGATTTTTTGTAAGGAGAAAGAAGTATGATAAGCATGGACAGAGGTTATAAGAGAATCAAACAAGATTTGGTAAAAAAATCAACAAAATGAGTGTTGCGTTTCTAAAGTCGTTCAGTATATTATAATTGTATACTATGTTTGATTTATGAAAAAGAATATTATATAATATTGTTTAAACTAATAGAAAAGCATGTTTTAGCACTATAACGGGATTTTCCAACATCAGACACACAGCTGATCTTGATTTTGAGAGGTGAATAAAAAGTATGTCATTGAAGTTCTTCGATGTGTGACATAAGGAATAATTTAACTATAAGCTATCACTTTTAACAAAACAATCGTGTGTTGATTAACAAAATAATGACAAATTGAACGCACCACAAATCTAAGAAAATCTACATCGTATTATTGTTAATCAAACTGTCTCCTGACAGTTTTAGTCGTCAATTATTCCCAATAACATTTTTTTTATCAAACCAATCTGACTTTTGAACCGTAACTCTGCAATAATAATCTGTTTTTTTTCAAATTTAGTTGTCAAATAATTGATGAATTTATTTTTTTGGCACTGTTTCGTCTGTTTAATTCAAAATATATTCATTCTCTTTTAATGTCTCATATCATACATTCTAGAAATTATAAAGGTATATATAGTTATCAAAGGTATCAAGCTTATAACTTGATATGCCAGACGCGAGTTACGTCTACACAAGGCTCGTAAGTGACGCTTAGATTAAAATGTTAGAGAGCCACACAGGACTAAAGGTGAAGAGCATTGAGGATACAAAATTCCAAATAGTTGTGCCAAATACGGCTAAGGTTATCTATTCCTGGGATAAGAAAATCCTTAGTATTTTGAATAATTCTGAATTTTGCAAACAGTAAATTTAATTGTGGCCATATTATTGATGTCAATGTCAACACCGAAGTGCTGACTACTGGCTGGTGTAACTTTGGTATTGACACAGTGGTGTAAATAGTTATCAAAAGGTACCAGGTTTATAATTTGATATGCCAGACGCGTGTTTCCGATACTTAGAAATATGTTTAGAATGTGTCCTATCTAATACAGAAATTAACTATCATTCATAAGCTTGACAACAAAGAAACATAAAAGATACAACTTTTGTTTTTAAGAGGAATTTATATTGACTGCACCGTAATAGTTTCGTATGTCCTAACGCAATGAAAGTACTTTTCTTTTCAATCATAATCTTAGACATTGCTGGTTTTGTCGGTAATAAATTTGCCTGTTCATTTAACTACATTATTTTTATCTAGTAAACAATTTCATTATTTTCCTGTATCTCTCTATTCTCAATTATTTGAATTACTAATCAGTGCGGGTTAAAACAAATAAGAACATTATGGACAATATAAGATTAATGAGATATAAATACACCCTAATTGACAGTCTAATCGGATGTATGTTACGTGATAACTCCTTCGGTTACAGACAACCGGATGACATATCACTATATCCAGATATATTGAGTCGATCCTGTTTACACTTACTTCTAAATTTTGGGTGTCTTGTGAAACCTGCAGTTTTACCAGAGAGATATACAAATGAGAAGTTGTGGCATGATTGTTAATCAGATCAAGGGAGGAGTAGAATACATGAATACATTCTTGAAGTCTCTGTAAGACAAAGAGCAAGAACAATTATGTATAATAAAATTCAAAGACCATATTCAAAAAAAAAAATTATAAATGCCTAGCAAATGCTTCAAGCAAAACATGAAAATTAAATACAGCAGATGAAAACCAACAACAAACATTTAATAACAGGTTCCTGACTTGTGAAATGCACATGTAGAATATGACGGGGTCAAACATATTTAAAATGTTAAAATACACATATGTAAGTCATAATGGGCTTGAGTCATCAGATTGGTCAACATAATACACAAAACAAGTAACATAAAGACAAAAGTAACAACGTTAGAACCCTATTCAATTCATCAAAAGTCAATACTATACAATTACTGTCTTTTGATAAGGTAAATATATGGTTTTATTGACTTTTAAAAAACTAATATTCACTGAGGCCTACGACCAAAGACAAGTGAATATCAATTTGTCGAAAGTCAAATAAACCAATTATTTACCGAATCAAAAGACAGTAACTGTTTTATTTCATATTTCTGGCGAAATGTTTATTACGCAAATTATTTACCAAAACCAATTGTACATGAAACGGTTTTTATCAAAATTATACACGTAAAAGCAGGCGATGTTTTGCGCGGTGAATTTACTTTTTCAGCAGGTGAATTTGCTTATTTTTTCAAAATCCCTTTATTTACAGAAAACCTACTAAAGTCAAATCCCTTTATTACAGAAAACCTACTAAAGTAATAGCTTTATTGAAAGATAAATAAAGGCAACAGTAGTATACCGCTGTTCAAAACTCATAAATCCATGGACAAAAACAAAATCGGGGTAACAAACCAAAACCGAGCGAAACGCATTAAATATAAGAGGAGAACAACGACACAACACCGAAACGCAACACACACAGAAACAGACCAATCATCAGACAAAACACCACGAGAATAACAAATGTAACATGAAAACCAAATACATGAATTTGGGATAGACAAGTACCGTGCCACGTCTTATCTCAATATCTCAAAAATAAGAGAAAACACAAACGACTCAACGTTAAAATGCAACACAAAGAGAAACGAACAATATTATAACAATGACCATCTTCCTGACTTGGTACAGGACACTTTTAAAGGGGAATAAAAGTGGTGGGTTGAACCTGGTTTTAAGGCATGCCAAACCTCGCACTTTAATGGCAAAGTTAAATATAACATTGAAATGACAACATAATATTACAGGACTACAATACAAATAAATAGGAGAACATATTAGACACAGAAAAACATGATTAATAGATAACAAAAAGCATCAGGTTTAAAATTCAATACGCCAAAAACGCGCCTTGCCCACACAAGACTCACCAGTGACGCCCAGATATAAAAGATCGAAAGTGAAAAAAGTACAAAGTTGTACAGCACTGAAGATCAAAAGTTGAAAAGGTTTCGTAAAATACGGCATTGTTTTTATGCCCGGGATAAGAACATTCTTATTATATAGAACAATTCATGCTATTGCAAACAGTAAATTTTATCAAATGAATATGAAAGAGATATACACAAAGAAACTTAAGTATGAACTAATTACAGAAAACTAAACCTGAATACATAACGCCTAGATATAAAAGATCGAACGTGAAAAAGGTACAAAGTTGTACAGCACTTAAGATCAAAAGTTGAAAAGGTTTTGACAAATACTGTCCTATTCTAGATCTATTGACCACATGCTTACGTTTGATAACGTATTCAAATCAAGACTGTGATATGTCGAACAACTGTTATCTACCTGATATTATTAATTACATAATGTGTAAGTGACCTAATATGATATTTACTGACCACTTATATATTTTATTAGGCCACTAGCGCACTAGGTAACGAATTTATATTACCGAATATCTGTATTTGTTGAATTTAGACTAGAGTTGTCCCATTTGCTATCATAACACATCTTCTTATTTCTATATTAAAGTGTTCAAGTATTTAATTTTAAGAAGTCAACCTTCTTCAATTGGTCTGTACTTAAAAATAACGCAAACAATAACTATTTATTATCAACAACCTTGATATAACAATATCAAACAGAACTTTCAATACTTTTAAATAAAAAAACAATGACAAAGTCGAACATCCACTAATAACCGTGGATTGAATTAAAACCCACATCCTCTTTAACCCAATATTGAATATACACGGTCTTCACGTGGAAGCTTTTAAACAATCATATTCCTAGAAATGTATAGAAGGTAAAATAAAATTGATTATAGCTTAACTACTTAAAAGATCTTTCATTCTTATCGAAGATACAAATTGACCACACATTCTTTAATAACACTATAGACAGAGTCTTTGATTAACTGTAGTTTTATTGGTCTACATAAGATAAACAAAATATCAGCAATTGTCTACAAACAGGACAATATTCAAACAACGTGTGACAACAATAATGATAGGAACAGATATCAAGATCTAATCAGAAAAAAAAACCAACCGTTAGAGCAAAGAAAAAAAAATCAAACTACTAAAACAAAAATACTTAAAATCTTTGTCGTTGCAAATAAGTTCAAATTGATTTTCCAAAAAAGAAATTATATTAAAAAAGTTTTTGTATTATCTAAAAACAAATACAAAACTATCGTGTCCAAATGTATTTATGTACATAATACTTATTGAATGTGTCTTGTTCTTTCAAATGAAGGTGATTGCTTTTATAGAACAGCCTATTTAGTAAGAAATTTGCCTGATGTCTTGTTTCTATACAAAATGCACATCTGATGCACGAACATTGTACCTTTCATTAATACAGTGGTCTAGATGAAATATGTCGCTCATATATATGTTCAACATCTTGACAGATATTATATGGTGTAATATCTGTCGTTTAGAACTTCATCATATATGCAGGCGACAAATCTAGTGCGTTTCTAAGAAAATTTAAATGTTCAAGACGATATTTTTCGGGAATAAACAGATGGTGTTATTAAGCGCGTTTGATAGATGGACAATGTTCGGGACAAAACAGCTATGTAAAATATGGATTTGCAAAATCAAGCATGTATCAAAGTTTTACGCAATACACCAAAGCATTGCTGTTTAAATCCGTTTTGAAGTACATAGAATAATTTGTGTCTATGTGTGTGTTACAGTTTAATGTTGTATGGTTTTTCACCTTTTATATTTTATGTGTTTCCCTCAGTTTTAGTTTGTTACCCAAATTTTGTTTTTTTGTTTTTACGAGTTTTGAACAGCGGTATACTACTGTTGGTGTTATTGTAAACACCATCATGAGGTTAGTAATTTGCAAAGTACAGATTATCTAAAAGATAAGGAGCAACTTCTGTTTTAGGCTAGGGCTCAAGAATTTAAGAAGAACAACGTGTTTGTTCTTTTAATTTTCAGCCTACCCTTTCGTGTTTGAATATGGTAAAATTAAAGGTTTTCGATCAATTTTCTACTGCGTTTTTTCGTCTGCATCGCATCTTTTTCTAATGGTTATGTAACAATATATTCACTATAAAATATTACTTATAAATTATCGCAACTAACAGGTGAATCACAATGTACTTTATTACTTTGTTCATATTGACGCACAAGATACCAAAGGAATACGTCATTTCACAAGTCGAAGTCAACATTTTCTGTTTTTATCCTACCTCTCAATCTATTGCTGCTATTCTTACAGCTCGTTTGATTGTGTAAGTATCCACATCTGATTCATACCATCCCTGTAATAAGTAGTTTCAGGATTACCTTGAAACAATTATTGTTGTTGAAATAAATTGAGTGTTTTGTTTCAATAAAACCTTGTTCTAAATCTAGTTCAAGCACAACAATTTTAACTTATAACTCCCCTCCGATCTTCAAACAATGTATAACAGTAAACCAGCTGTACTTAAGTATTATATAGGTGTAATACCACCAAATCAAGGTACTTTACATCCGGTTGTATACGAAAATAGGTAAAAATAAAAATCCCTTGAATTTGACAGTTGTAGGTAATTAATCTTACATATTATTGCAGTAAAACATTTTTGTTTCATAAACATATGTCTTGGGTATTTCAAAGCATCATTTTTATTTATTTGGGGTTTCTATAGAATATTTTGTTTTTTCTTTTGAGTTTACATTGTTACTAAAGCTTGTACGCATGTTAAATAAGGGGAGAAATTTGATCGGTTAACTACCAGTGATGGTTATTTTTTTATGCAATGAAATTATGTTATGTGAAAGTGTTTCGTTAGTACTGGACAGGATAAAACTTTACTCATGCCAAATATTTCTTTATTTGAAACAAAGATAAATTCTGCACAATTTTTTGAAAAGTGCAAATTTAACAAAGATTAGTATGGGAAAATCAATGGTGGTATTACACCTATACATTCAACGTTTAAAAATCATAATGTGGCATGTTTAAAATCACAAAACACTAAAAACAAAAAAACAAAAAACTTCCTGATTAGAAAAAAAACCCCGTATACATTTCGTCTTTTAATCTTCTTCCTAAATGGAAATTACCATTGGAATTTTGTGTTTATATGGACAAAATTGTATATCATGTGTTCATATTGTAACAATCAAAAGACAAAGGAAAGGTATATCGAATTGATCATACCATGGTAAAAAAATAACTTTTAACTTATCGAAGTTAAACCAAAATTGTTGTTACACGTATTATATGCTCGTGGAAATATTATAGCTTTTTTTTTTTTTACACAAAACTGCATTACAAGATGTCATGTATGTGCTATCTACAGTCTCTGTTATCATTTCTTTCCCAAAATTGATGTTTTTTTAATTTTAAGTTGGGTAACTGACAACTCAATATATGTTGATAAACAAATGAATTGTTTGGAACTTTAAAGACGGAATGATGATGATTAATATTTGCCATCAGCAGATGATTAACACAATGAAGTTAAGCTCATGTGGGAATCGCCAAATGATACATTTACTTCTCCTCATAGAACAGCATCAAGTCTTTATTCTAATCAATGGTTTGATAACTGCTGGAAAGTTATAAGTGGCCTTGGTCAATATCGCTGCTGATGTACTATAAGTCCCTGATGGTATCATGATCTCAGAAGTACTGACATGATTTGTGACATGCCTGTCTTAAATTTATACATTGTTAAGAATCTAATGTTACAAATATTATTTTTTTTTTTTATCTCAATTGGACTTGGGTATTATTTGTCCCTCAAGGTCACGAAGTTCTATTACGTGTTTTCGTACGTACTCATGCTTGGCTTGCAAATATTCTACTTTGAACATTCATGACAGAGGTAAATCAGAAAATTGATTTGGCTGCATAAAATTTATAAAGTACCACTTTCATTTTTGAATTAATGATATGTATTTGAGTATCTTTAATTTGAATAGTTCAATGAGATAGACAGATCCCCATGTAAAGAATACATATTAGGAGCAAAATCGAATACTTAATTCACTAATACTAAACACAAGGTTGGACCCATGTGCATCATAAGGTTCTGATACCTTTATGAAACTTTTCTATCTGATGAAAAGAACAAGAGTAAAAGTAAAATAACAAACAAAAACAACGAAAAACCTGTCATATTTCGGAATTGGTACTGGCTTTTTTTTTTATATGTAACCTGGTTTTAAGCTATAAATTACATCATCCAGTGTTTTTTGTCTTCGACACGATTAACATTACTAACAATCAACAAGTTCCATGGCAAATACAATATTGACACCAACAGAATATTAACATTTAGTTTCAGCTTTATATATAATAAAAAAAACATGACTGGTTCAAAAAGAATGATTTTAAAAGCAGAGAAAACTGTGTACCTTTAAAAACATCTACATGTATTTATCGTAAGACTTCAAATATTAAACATCCAGTTTTAAAAAAAGTTGTAGGTACTTTATTGCAGTTGCAGATATGCGATGTCGTGAATGTGTTCTAGTATTATATATTATTAGTATTAACCCCTCTAGGCAACTAGATACCAAAAGCATTTGTCCAATAATATGTCTCAGTCATCAAGTGTAATGAAACAAAATCATCACAAATCGAAAATAGAAATAGAATTATAGTTTTAGTTTCTCTTTCTTCCTTTTAAAAATCCCATACTTCGAATGAATAAACGAGGAAACATGATTTGAGTAGTAGCGCAACTTGTTTGATAAATCTAACTTCAAAGTGGTCACAGTCGTAGGCGAGAACAACAAAATAATAAAAAGGAAATTTAATGGAAATGATATATGTTATGTCAGGGATCACATATCAACCTCTATCTGAACTTAACAGACTCAAGTACTTATTCATGATTCGGATTATGATGTCTCTTGAAGGAATTACCCTGTCATTTACAAAATCATGCTTTTATTTGTTTACTTGAAAGAATATGATGTGTGACTATTATATGATAAGCAATCATGTTTATCGATAAGATGAACAGATGTTCACAAATGTCAAGTTTCTTTTAGAATCTGCTTGATTACCAAAATGATCGCAGTATTATAAATTAACCAATTTATACATCTTCATCTATCCAAGTAAAGTAAACGCTCTTTCACACACGTACACTCAATCATACCCTTTAACCCATGTACAGCTGTGAAATAACATGGTGTGAATTTAAACATGTATAATATCAGCTATTATATCACTGCCTTAATGAAACAAACATTTTAGAGTAACTTATGTTTAAGAGTAATTCATGACACTAGCACTACAATCTTAATGAAACTTTGTAAATCGTTTTATTCTTTTATAGCTAAGTTTAAAAGAACATTTGAAATTAAGATATTCTTACGTCTATGATAATACAAGATGAGGAGTGAATAGAAATAAACCATATTTGTCCATTCTATTTTGACTTTCTGTTTCACATTGAATGTCGACTTTTCAGTTATATTCTTCTTACAACTTGTATTTTGTATTTTAGATGATTATTATCATAAATAAAGGCCAGTAGTATACCGCTGTTCAAAACTCATAAATCCATGGACAAAAAACAAAATCGGGGTAACAAACCAAAACCGAGGAAAACGCATTAAATATAAGAGGAGAACAACGACACAACACCGAAACGCAACACACACAGAAACGGACCAAGCATCAGACAAAACACCACGAGAATAACAAATAAAACATGAAAACCAAATACATGAATTTGGGATAGACAAGTACCGTGCCACGTCTTAAAAATAAGAGAAAACACAAACGACTCAACGTTAAAATGCAAAACACACAGAAATGAACAATAATATAACAATGCCATCTTCCTGACTTGGTACAGGAAAATGTATTTGCTTTACAAACTTATTGCCATAACAAAAATACCGCACTTTAAAGAAAATTCAAAACAGAAAGTCAATTATCCCATGGAAAAATCAAAAGCTCAATATTGTTTTCAGTTGAATACAAGTTTGCATAACTAGTATTTACGATGCAAAATAGAACACATAATTGAAGAAATAGTCAATGCTAAACAAAGCGTAATTCTACACACAGTTCATTTTTAAAAGAACATTTGAAATTTAGATACTTTAAATGTTTATGATGATACGAGAAGTGGAGTGAATGTCATTCAATGATAACTATAATCAAAATATTCATTATCACATGGCAAAATCAAAAGCTCAATGATGTTTCCAGTTGAATACAGACATTCCACTTCCTTAACATTAATTTTGGAGATATTTCCAAAGCGAATGAACAATACAAAAAAAAATAATGATCCCATATATTTATGGGAAAACTTTGATAAATAAATAAAAAAACCTCAAAACAAATAAAGATTAACACGGCTTTAGAGATATTTATTTGTTCATCCAAAATAAGTTATAACACCCGGTTATAAAATGACAAGCCGAGAACGAGATGTTTAATGAGATTTATCAGTTTTTCAATTCTTTAAAAAGAAGCCTTAATGTGCGTTTAGCAGTAATTTAAAAAAGTATGACATAGGAATTATATTTCAGTGTTAGACGAAGCCTCCATGAAACTTCAAATAAGATATTTCAAAAATATGAAACCATTCGAGCACACGAGAATGACCAAACGCTTAACTGGAAGGAATTCATAGAAATAAAACT
This sequence comes from Mytilus trossulus, assembly GCF_036588685.1. Classification (NCBI taxonomy): domain Eukaryota; kingdom Metazoa; phylum Mollusca; class Bivalvia; order Mytilida; family Mytilidae; genus Mytilus; species Mytilus trossulus. The sequence continues at coordinate 7,462,459 of NW_026963290.1, read as the reverse complement.
TTCGTTATTTAGAGTTAAAATAAGGCCTGTACAGTTATATAAGAAGGTGTTTCTTCGAGATTGAGCTCATTTCCGAAAAGAAGGTTTCATTGTGTAATTGTGCTTTTACTAAGTAGGAGTGAAGCCATTTAATTGATATTTAATAGTGTAGGTGTAATATTATATAACTGTCATGATAGGATGAAGGTTGGCGCCTGTTAAAACGTGTAAAATCGCTGCATGTGTTTCCACTTTCAGTGGTTGTCGTTTACTGACGTTGTTAATAAAAGAGGGACAAGATAGACCAGAGGGACATTCAAACTCATAAATCAAAAATAAACTGACAACATCATGGGCGATAAGTGTTTTTCGTTTCACGTTTTTTTTTTAAACTAGTCATTTTTAGGCCCTTGATAGCTTGATGTTCGCTGTGAGCCACTATTCATCTTCTTCTTATTTCTTTATGAAAATATTCCTTGCTGAAATCATGACATTTGTTGAAAAAAAACCAATGTTATCAGTGGTTTCAGGGCAAACAATAAACTTATCGAAAACAACATCGTTCTTATTTTACCGTTGATGATACTGACAATTTATGGTATTTATTACTAGTGTGATGCAATATTGATTTTCATTCTTATATACTGGTATACACGTATCATAACAGCTTTTTGTCCTCGTGATCTTTGAAATATCTTGTTGCAGAATTATCTGCTGAAATTTATATAAATATAAAAAAAGAAGATGTAGCATGTTTGCCAATGAGACAACTCTCCACAATGGACCAAATGACACAGAAATTAACAAAAAAGCCTTCTTCCATCAATAAAAGAAGGAAACATATAAGTTATACTATTTGAAACTGTAACTTTCTTACGTTTCGACAATAAAAATGACCGATTGGTTTGAGTTGTAACGAATCATTATTTAGGTCATTTTCAGTAAAGTTCAGCCTAAATAACACAGACTTTATCAGTTCAAATACGACAACCGTTATCTTGATTATAGTTATGCTTTGAATAGTCACGAACTCTTAATTTTTAATGCGAAATAGAATGACGGTATTGGTTATATATTTGTCTTTTTAAATATATGATATATAAACTGTTTGTGCTTTTTTAACAGGCTAGCTATTTTGCTGTATGTTTTTCTTTCAGGAGAAGATATATTCAAACTTTTTTCAATTTTCAATCTCCCCTTTGCTTAAACCCTAACTCTTCAAAACAATAAAACAAACATAACACTGCATAATTTTTCCCTATACATTTTACCAATTCTAATAATCACATTGTAATAATACAATCATAAAATGTTAAGTTAAATTAAGCCTTTTAGCCCGCGTGTATATTTTACTTTAAAGTTGTCACACAGAGCATGGCAGTCATAGCTTGTGCATTATATTTGGAAAACAATTTTTTTTGGAGTGTTCCGGGTTATAAAATTACGAATTTGAATGAAGCATTTTGAACACTGGCAGTCTCCTCCATTGTTTTTGGTCTTTTCGTCAGAACATCATATGCTACGCTTTGATCTGGCAACCCAGATCTGGTTAACTACTGTTGCCTTTATCTAGTTAATTGAATAATGTATAGACACTATCCGATACTTGTACTTTTTATGGTCAGTGTGATAAGCTCGATTGTCTTTAATTTTGTCGGAAAATTCTTCATTTCAATGTTAGAATATGGTATACACCATTATGTCGATATTTATATTTACTTCGCGGATCATTGTAATTGCATTCGTATATTGTAAGTATTATGTTATACCTAGAATATATTGTTCTTCTGATTTCATATTATATATTTAATTACTCTTGTTTCGCATTTAATTCGATAGAAAGTTTTGCCAATAAACTGCAAAAGAAAGGATAAGGATACCAGGGCGACATTCAAAATCAAATTGACATAACCATGGCTAAAGAATACAAAATACATCGAAAACACGAACAGACGAACAGACGAACAGCAGTTCACTAAACACAACATAGAAAACAGAAGACGAAGTAACACGAACCCCACCAAAGACCGGAAATGGTCACACATTCCTATGTATTGTAAGAAGATCCTGCTTCATGTGTGGCACACGTCGTGTTGCTCGTGTAAATCCATGTTAGTGCAAACAATTTTAATGATGTGTACTCAGGCGATTTTTTATTCATCGCTTAAGGATTCCTCCGATGCAAATTATTTTTTGGTAATGAACTTTAAATACAAAAACCAAATTGAATAAAGTTTTGTATGTACTTACATTCGTTTCATTTCACTGAAATAGTTTCCTTTACATTTGAGTTTTAAAAAGTGGAAGAACAAAAATCATCAGTAGACTATGAATAAAAGAAGAATAACATTTTGTAGTCGTTTTGTATTTTAATACGGAATAAAGTATGAATAGCAATATTTCTATTTATAATTTAAGTTTTAAAATCGCATAGTACATATATAGAAATAAGGAATTATGATATGAATGTTAATTAAGCAAGTATTCACATATATTAAAATGACGAGGATCGATGTAAGCCACTTAAGGTCAATATACAACCTTTAACAATGGGCAAAATTAATACCGTATGTTCAGCTATAAAAGTCTCACCGAAATTCGAATTCATGAAGCTATGACCCCTGAAATAAACATGCTTGTATTTTGGTTAATATTTTCATAAATTTTATTGTTTTTGGCAAAATTGACCTTGGCCTCCATCCACGATACAAAAAAAAATCTATATTCATAAATTCTATATTAAAATTGGAATCCTTTGTTTACAAAATATTTTGGATCGTTGGTGACGGCCAAGGTTTTCCTACAGCTTTTAAGTCTGGTCTGAAAATTGCACAAAATCACCATATTTTAACAAAATGTCCAAAATGGGTCTATTTTGTATAACATTATGTACTTTTATAAAAATAACTGATTAATTTAGCATATAGGCTTTGGAAAAAGACCCATTTACGAATCGAATCGTGACCTTTTTAATGTATTATGATAAAGTTAATACTTTAGAACATTTTTTGCACGAACCTTGTGCAAATGAACCTTGTCCTTTAATACATTGAATTTGAAATATTTTTTTCCTCTACATGGATTTAATATATTAGATTTGAAATATTTTTTTTTCTATACGTGAATTTTGTGCTGAAATATTTAATATCAATAGTTAAAAAAATTAATCTCTTTAAAAAATGAAGAATACTTGACTTAAACACAGTTCAGTTCTGAAGAGACGATGGTTTAACACTATTTCATTGATACTTTTCTCTTTAAGTCTGATGTTATAACTAAAGTGTCTGATTAATTTTTGATCTTAGATATTGTTAGGACTTGTGTGATAATACTTTATTACAATCGATCTCATTCTTATCAAATAACAACGAACACGAAAGATTGATTATGATTATTGAAAACTTAAAATATTTAAACAAGACACTACTATTTGAAATCGCTTTAAAAAATCTTAGTTATAAAGGCTTTGGATAATTATTATTAACATATTGTATTAATAGATGATGTATCACACTAGCCACCATGGTCTGTTTCGATAGCTATAAATTGAAGATGTAGAATGTCTGCATTATTTAATACTTGTTTACTATCATTGTTATCTACTCAAAAGAACTTACTTTAAATCTTTTTTTTTCACAACGTGTGCAATTCTTTAAACATCTTCAAGAAGATCTGTACATATATATATATATTACAGTTAATTTCTATTAATAAGTATTTCAATATGCATTTTGTTTAAATGAATTATCAGTATTTAGTTCTAATATAATCTTAAATCAATCCTAATTCTATCTCACTTTGATAGTTTTTCATATGTGACGTCATGCTGTTTCTAAATTTCATAAATTCAAATGTGGCATAACGTTTGTGCCGTTTCGCCATCGTATGTGACGTCACATTTTTTTTAATTACGTTGACGCCTGGACTGATTCGGTTGTGTCTTTTCTGTGTTAAACTTTAATAGCATTATGTATTCGGGTTCAGTTTTCTGTAATTAGTTAATACTTCAGTTTCATTATGTATATCTCTTTCATATTCATTTAATAAAAATTACTGTTTGCAATAGCATGAATTGTTCTATATAATAAGGATGTTCTTATTCCGGGCATAAAAACAATGCCGTATTTGGCAAAACCTTTTCAACTTTTGATCTTCAGTGCTGTACAACTTTGTACCTTTTTCACTTTCGATCTTTTATATCTGGGCGTCACTGTTGATTTTTGTGTGGATTAGGCTCGTTTTTGGCGTATTGAATTTTAAACCTGATGCTTTTTGTTATCTATAAATCATGTTTTTCTTTGTCTAATATGTTCTCCTATTTATTTGTATTGTAGTCCTGTAATATTATGTTGTCATCTCATTGTTATATTTAACTTTGCCATTAAAGTGCGAGGTTTGGCATGCCACAAAACCAGGTTCAACCCACCACTTTTATTCCCCTTTAAAAGTGTCCTGTACCAAGTCAGGAAGATGGCCATTGTTATATTATTGTTCGTTTATGTGTGTGTTGCATTTTAACGTTGAGTCGTTTGTGTATTTCTCTTATTTTTGAGATATTGAGATAAGACGTGGCACAGTACTTGTCTATCCCAAATTCATGTATTTGGTTTTCATGTTATATTTGTTATTCTCGTGGTGTTTTGTCTGGTCTTGCTTAGTCCGTTTCGGTGTTATGTCGTTGTTCTCCTCTTATATTTAATGCGTTTCCTCGGTTTTAGTTTGTTACCCCGATTTTGTTTTTTGTCCATGGATTTATGAGTTTTGAACAGCGGTATACTACTGTTGCCTTTCTTTATCTGTCACAAATGTAGTAGGAATAAATTAAGAAAACATTGATCTTGTCTGATTATCTCAGAGCAAAGAGGTGCTACTTGTCTTCACATTACAACTTATCTTAATGACCTGTCCCATGTAAAGATATGTAATTCGTTATTTAAGGAGCTTGTGATACTATAATCGGGACACACTATTTGACGTAAAAAAGTATTTTTACAATCTGAGTCCCATGCATCGTTCTCGGCAGATTATAAAGGCATGCACACAGGGAAGTCATATAAACTGTTAAAATGTGAAAAAAATAATATGTAATTTTAACACAGACCAGTCATAAAAAATGCAATGAAAATTCTTTATCTTGATTTGTAACTATGATTTATGCTGAATTTTCGATATGTAGGAAAACAATATTTGAGGAGGAAGTCTTCATGAAATAGAGCTGCTGGAGCTTTTCGTAAATAGAAAAAAGTCCACTCAAATTAAACTTGCGTTATCATTAAACTTAATAATCCGTGCAAAAATATGACGATAGTAGAGGGTACAAAATGTAAGTTATTGTCTTTTTGAAATCATGTGAATTTGCTTTATCAAGTAAGAAGCTATAAACAGATATATCATTAAACCAAAGACTGTCGTTCAACGATCTCTAAGAGATAGAATTAAGTTAAATGAAATAAGGAAAACAAGTTTGTCGCCTTGTTATGTTCTCTAATTCTTTATTAAAAAATATCCAATAACAAATTTAAATTGAAATTAAATTATGATATTAACTAATTTGTAGTTCCTTTTTACAAATGAATTACGTTTGCTGATCCGAGATCAATTGGTGTGGTAATATTATAGATCGATCGACTCTTTCTGTTACGAAATAACATAACGGTTTTGACATTGACAATGAAGGAAATATACACGATGTATTATATTACTGGTCTTAAAAAAACCATATATTATGAAATTTGATACGACTCAATAGCGGGATAACTGGGAAGATCAGACACACTCATCTTTGTCACATAGAATTTGCAATTACAATGAATAACAAAGATATAACGTGTAGGCTCCAAATAATTAATAAAAATAGTCTATTATCTCACGCCTTTTATTTATTAGAATAAATAATATTTATTTTATACTCATTTTATATCACACATTTTCATAACAAATACAAACATATCTGATTACCACGCCTTACATTGTTTTATGACCACAAACGTCACAACCCAATATGTAGAGTCTTTGAGCTAACACAACTTTCATTTACAAACATATCAAGGCCAATTTGTTTTTTTGATTTCACATTCAAGGATGATACAATTGTAATTGGGGCTGATAAATTTGCGAAATATTTGATCAAATAATATCATTTAGTTAAGTGCTGTATTTAATGATGTCTGAACCCCTACACATATTTGTTAGGTCTTATCAATATCTTAAACGACCTTCACTGTTTATAATGTGGTAATGTTTTTATGAATATCCTGTTAACAAAAGTTTAAATTTTTCGAAAAACTAAGGATTTTCTTATTCAAGGCATAGATTTCCTTAGCCGTATTTGGCACAACTTTTTGAAATTTTGGATCCTCAATGATCTTCAACTTTGTAATTATTTGGCTTTATAAATATTTTGATATGAGCGTCACTGATGAGTCTGAAGTAGACGAAACGCGAGTCTGGCGTACTAAATAATAATACAGGTACTTTTGATAACTATTTACTGGCTTAACAGTCCTCGCACGGTCGGTATGATCAATTACGTGCAACATGGAATAATCAGAAAACAATACATATAAGCTTAATGAGCCTATAAAACAAAAGGGTCTTGATATTAGCACCTGAGATCACCCCAGTTTTTGTGGAGTTTGTGTTACTTAGTTTATTTTCTCTGTCTCTGGTTTCTTTGGCCTCTCTTTTACAGTCAAACAAACAAATAACGAACTTCGTATGATGGAAATATAAAATCCGTGCTTTTAATCTAATAATAAACGAAAAAGGACAAGATTAAATTATTTAACGGAGAGCAAACGATATCAAGGAAAAATCATTTACCATGATCCGAAGGAAACAGACCACACCATGGCAAAAAAAAAAAAAAACCAGAAAAAAAGCAATCTACAAATCGCTACGCATAATACTAAAGACTGAATAAGTGTAACCTCTTACTAAGGTTGTGGTCAATTCAGTTCTTTGGCACGTTAATTCGTGTCTGTTCTATCCATCCATCCATCGTTTGGTATATAGCAAGTAGAAAATCGACGATAAGTCACATGGCTGCTGGCAATTTGGCAAATGGTATCCACTCTTATGTGTCGCACAGGAATAAGTTTAGAGAACAACATCAAAGAAAAAATAAAACAAAATTACGCACAAATGTAAATATTTCGGATAACTATTTTTCTGCATTAGCATGATAAGTAAGATGTAAAATTGTTTTATTTTGACATGTGATAGTCAAATTGAAATTATCATGAATATTATTATACAAATTATTACGAATCAATACACTGATATATTTTTTTTAATATTGATGTATTGGCGAAGGAATAAATTCCTTTAAACTGTCAGTGTCATGTACTACAGTCAGAGTTCCCAGAAACAAGCGATATAAGGGAAGGGTATATGTCGATATTCGCGATAAATTGCGTCCTAATCCTGCAATAAACATAAAGACATGTAGATGTTTACTAAACAAACTAAAAATAAAGAAAAACAAGTTTATAGCCTTGTTATGTTTCTCCATCTTTTTTATTATTCATAAAAACTTCAATAACAATCTTCAAATGATGTTCAATTAAGATATGTTTGATATAAGTGTTCAGTTTTATGAATGAATTACGTAGATAGATCCGACATCAATCGTCAATGAACAATAGAGTATTACTGTGATCCGTTTTGACATTGGAAAATGAAGAGAAAATGCAGGTACAGTCGTATATGACCGGTCTTAGAAAAACGATTTTTGAATAAAAATGACACGAGTCAATAGCATTATAACTGAGTAGATAATTCATCATCCTCTTTGTCACATATAATTTGCAATTAAAATGAAAAGAAGATATATTATGATGGTAGGAATGAAAAAATACTGGTTTGATAATATGAAATACATTTGTAATGGTGATTTTCGTAACAAAATAATCTCTGATACCGCGACTAATATATTCTATTCAACAACAAACATCAAAATCAAAAACTGCGTCATTGCGTGAACAAAACATCTACTAACAAATATATCAAGGCCAATTTGTGTTGTTGATAGAATGTCATGCTCTTAGGTAATACAATTGTACGCTTGCTAAATGTTCAATACAAAAAGCTATCATTTGGTTAGAAAATCCCGTGTGAGTTTGATGATTTCCGGTCGCCATTTACATGTTTTTTTTCTGTTATCATCTGTATCAATAACATCCGAACACAACTTTTTGGAAAGGAAAACACTTTTACGCCTCAATAAATTAGTCAAAACCGTTTAGTGGCCAACTTTGCAAGATGGAATTAAAAATTCTTATTCTTTTATTTCAATCAAATAACCAATAAAGATTAAATAACAGACACAATTTATTTTTTCTTAAAGCGTTCTGCGTGTATCAAGCCAGGAATATTGCATTATTAATGTATAGGCCATGTATATGTATGTTAGCGTTCGTTTTTGTTTCTTTGTTTAACTTCATTTGAACAGCGGCATTCTACTGTTGCATTTATGTGTGATTTAAATGAGAAAATACTATACAAAGAAACAATCGTATACATTTGTACATTCATTTGAAGAAGAACATACAACACCATCCGCAGAAAACAATAAAAAGACAACCAATAGTTCGTAAATCAAAACGCAGAATACTGTATACTGAGCAGCACGGACGAGTCCATAAACCTGTTGAGAGTATAATCCTCTGACAAGTTATTACTTTCAGGTCTATGACCTAATGCAAAACCACCGTGCTATAATACTATATAACCAACAATATAATCTAAACGTTTCTAAATCCTCTTATATTTAATGCGTTTCCCACGGGTTAAGTTTGTAACCCCGATTTCGTTTTTTGTCCATGGATTTATGAGTTTTGAACAGCGGTATACTACTGTTGCCTTTATTTAAACTGTGATGACATTTGTTTTATTACCCTGCTGAACAGTTTGCAAAATAAGTCCTTATTATTAAAATAGAACCCTCTCAAAACAACTTAAATGGCCAGGAGGAAACTGTTTAGAGCATTTGAGAAAAACAACTTGCAAAGCAAAACACATAAGCCATAAAATAAAGAATTGTTTGATCCACAGAATATGAAATATGTAATTTTTATTATTCTTTCTGCATAATTTTTAATGTGTTATTAAGTATGACTTTTTTTATTCGGGATTCATGATGATTTTTTTTATATGTACCAATAGTTAACACATTGCTGACTGTTACACATGCTTAGGTTTAATATTTTGTATTTGTTTTTTTCCCATGATACATAGGTTTTATTTGCATGATTGTCAATGCTACATGAGGTATGTTTTTTTTTTACCTTTCCACAGTTTGGAAATGACTAACTAATGTTATAATTGTGTTTTGGAAATCATAGGTAGAAGCAGTTATTTGCTACATCAAAATTCAAAACACTGCCGGTCAACGATCTCAAAATTATAAAATTAAGTAAAATCAAATTAAGAAAAAAACAGTTATGCTACCATCTTTATTCCTATAATTCGTTTTCAAATGTCATAAAACTTCGATAACGACCTTAAACTGACGTTTAATTTAGATATATTCTAATTGAGACTTCCTTTTCATAAATTGATTACGTTGGTTGATCCGAGATCAATCGATGTAAATAACGTCACTAAACAATCAAATTTTAATGTGATTTCGTAATATACCAGTAATTTGCTTTTTTTTAAATTTAATTATTTTTAATATGAAACCATAAAAAATACCCCCAACAAAAATCAAACGAAAGAAGAAAATACTTCCAAAACAACAAGATAGAAAATATAAAAGATGTAATTGTAATAACGACTCTTAGAACAAATGTGCAAAACAAAATACATAACATGTAAAAATAGAGAATTACTTTAACCACGGGGTATGGAAACTGTAATCTTTATTGTTCTCTCTGTTGTACTTTAATGTGATATGAAGTAGAAGTCTTTGATAAAGTAAGCTTAATATTACAATAAATGGCCAATAACAATAAACATTTAGAGGTCAACGTGTAAAATGCAGCCATGAGCGGTTGCCCACGCTTCATTTTAAACTCTAAATGACCTCTCGAAATAATAAAAGTTGAATGTATCAAAAGAGTTACGACATTTTTTAAAATTACTCAATTGATTATCAAGCACAGTATATATGTATTACTTTTTCTAAATTCAAGGGAAAAAAATATTATCTTTTTGTAGTAAAAAAGTGAAGATGCATTGTACGTATAACAAACTATAACAATATTTGTGTCAAAACAACTATTAAACACAACTTAGAGAGATGTCCAATTCAACGAAAACCCAATGTTTTTACGTTATGTGGAATTATCAAAGTTGGAACCAATTGTTTCTTAAAAATTTGGTGAAATGATGAAAATAATAATTGAAGAAAAAGAGTTTATACGTATAGTATTTGAGAGTTTTGATGAAAAACATTTTCATAAATCAGTCGTGGTATTACTTTGTTGTCTAAGTATTTGAGATACAATTGCTAAACGTTAGTTCTTTTGTACCTACGCCTATCCATTGTGTCCAATACATAAAACTATTACTATAACGACTTTTCCCTAATAATAGTTCCTGCCTTAATTATACTATATTATGCGTGACTTGGAATAACTTTGAATTCTCAACACAACTAATCAATTAGATCTACAAAGTCACGTTTGTTATTTTAAAAGAAAACAAACATTAATACAAAATCGTATAACCTTTAGTTATAGGGAATATTAGCGAAAAATGTGTCCATTATTGACGAAAAACTTATAATCGAAATAACTTCAAAGTGAAACAGAATATTGCTGAATGAAAACTGAATTAAATCCACTTCTCCAATTACACTTTTTTATATTTTACGAATATGTCGAATTATGTAACGAAAGAATTGATACTGTCATAAACAACAAACTTACAATACTATATATCTTTTTTATTGAATGACAAATGCAAATAAAACAAATATTTGTATTTCATTATTGCTGGCTTATTAAGGGAGTGACATATTTAAAAAAAGACGCTTAAATAACGACTTTAATGCAGCCACCTAACACACGACTGTATTATATATTATTCAAATGCTTATTATCTATACTTTCTTTTTCGCGCGGTCGTAAAAATGTCGTACTGTGCATTTTTAAATTTTGTCCCTTAAAAAGACCCAAAAGATCATTTGAGCTTTTTATAGCATGTTACATTATTTCCGAATCAAACAAAAAATTAGAGGTTTGATGCTCAATATTTCACAAAAATTTATCACAAAAATTTATAAATTCATAACAAATCCTGAAAAAATAGAAAATTGCTCCAAGAGAACAATATCTTGATGGATCGATATTTGTATGCTAAAAAAATTAAAAAATGTTTATGTTTTAGGTCAAGGAATATTTGTTTTATAATTTCAAAATGCCACTATTAAGTATTGTTCCTTAAAAGCCTTCTATTGACGTGTTTGCAGTTGTCAAATAATATGCCATCTTCAATGACGAACGTTTTGTTATTCTATGTTTAGATAGCACATCGCTAATAGTCAATATCAGGGAGGATTTTTATGGTTTTTCGGGTTTTTGAAGTTCCAAAAGAAATATACGAGCTCAATGAGGTAAATATTGTATCTCGTAGTCCAACTTATTTACCTTTTGTAAACATGTTTATATGCATACATGACTTTGCGACTAAATCGTAGGCAACATTGAAATCAGTAACCATCGTTTAAAACACTTAGTTGTCTAAAGCGAAATGTAAAAATGTAATGCTGCTGCATCTTATTTTGTTTATAAACGTATCAGACATGTTTAATTTGTTAAGAAGTTTAATTTCTTTAAATATTCGAATGGAAGATGCTTTAAGAATTTTCCATATTAGCTTTTTTAAACAAAAATGCAGGTCATTTGGTATGTTAAATATTATAAGCAGTTTTTAAATAAATGAAAAGGTTGATTACCCTTACTGACCTCAAAAGATCATTCGCTCTTTGAAGCAGTGATCGTTTTATGCTGTGGTGTGTTTTGTAGACTTCTGTTCGTCTTTTGAACTTTAATTTTATTTTGTTCATGGTTTTCATTCGGTTTTTTTAATTCATGTTTTGAGATTGTTTGTCCTATTGGAATCATTTTACTTTAAAGACATTTAGTTGCAGTAACGAAAATCGGGAAAAAAGGCCTTACAGTAAAGTGAAGATGATAAAACGCAACTAGACAAATTTCCGCGAACTATGGTTAAATTTGCTCACGGTGATATATAAATATGTAGACCAAATCATCATCCCAATACATTAAACTATTCTTTATAAAACATTTATTACTTAAAGAAAGACGTAAGATATCGAAGGGACATCAAACCACTAATTTGAAAACGAACACACAAAGACAGGGCAAAAAAAATTAATACGACAAGCAACAGTATACAAAACACAACATATGAGTTCAATGTTTCTGTTCTCCCGTTGTTTTCCTCTTTTCGTTGATGCGTTTCCCTTTGTGACCCTGATATGTTTTAAATCGATTAATGACTGTTGAATAGCGGTATACTATAAATGCCTTTATGTAACAGCCTCATTGTGAGCAGTTACTACCTTCCAAGGAAATCATGAAATAAAGTAAATGCAAACTCTGGAATATTGTATCAACTTTGAGATATATACTCCACAAGAAGATGCACCGAAATTGCGTTACAATTGGGCATTTTAAACTACAAATCAAACAATAAGAAAAATCGAAGATGTTTAATTCAGTCCTGTAATTACAATGCAGGTTGCCAACTCGCAGTTTCGCCACATTTATTTCAAGCAATAGTATGATGCTCGCACATATTATTTTTTAATTTAGTTTTTTCAGATTCTTCAGATTTTTTTTTATTAAATCTTATATTGACCACATACAATGTTTAAAAGGAAGAAGTGCTTAAAAAAGAGGTACAAAAGTTACCAAAGGGACAGTCAAACTCATAAATCGAAAATAAACTGACAACGCCATGGCTAAAAATGAAAAAGACAAACAGACCAACAATTGTACATATGACACAACATAGAAAACTAAAGACTAAGCAGCATCAACCCAACCAAAAACTAAAAACTGTATTTTCGCAAATGGTGGTATTTTGGGCAACTGTATGAGTTGTTATGATTTTCTGTCTGATTAGAAGTAAATATAATTAAAGGAAATTGATGATATCTAAAACTTCTTTGATAGGTATTATAGGGTTTCACTTAGTTTTAAGAGATAAGCAGTTGCATCAGAAAGAAAAACATAGATTTTCACTAATTTTCTTAACTTTTAATCATAATTGTAGGGAACGTGTGTTGACTTTAAAAGCACGCTTTACATTTTTAAAATGCGTTTGATTCATGACTGTCAATCTCTCTGGCAAAAGTTAAAATTGTTAGCATACGTGAATTTATTATAGAGAAGTCATATGATGCAATCAAGCTGACATCTTGGAAAGTATGCACTTTTCGTCCTTGACCTTTGATCTTTTTTTTGACGGAAACTGCACGGAACGATCTTTTTAGAACCGGGCAAAATCTGTAGCTTTCGAATGTTATATAATTTTGCTGTGTGTTTGGTGGGTGCATTAACATTTTTATTTTGGGTTAAATTCATTCCACTTTATCAATGATAACATAAAAATAAAAGAAAAAATAGAATTTGAAAAAGATATTCGAGCTATGTGTTCGCCTGTATTTAAGTTATACAAAATATCTTTGTGGACCATAGGCAGTCTCACGAGAAGACAATTAGAAAAAAAATTACGATATACAAATTATAAGAACAGAGGCTGTGAATATGTTTCTCTATTTCAAAGTAAAAATGAATAGTTTATTCAGAATAAAGATATAGATGACACGTATCCTGTAGACATTAGAGTTTTACAATACATTTATCCTCATTATTAGTCAATAAACTCACCATAGATACCAGAATTAAAATTTCTTTTTTTACGCCAGATGCGCGTTTTGTCTTCAAAAGACAATGTCTTATACACGTTAGTTCTTACAGTCTAACTCTTATTCAGAGTGTCTCGTACTCAAAACATGACTACATGTATGACAGCTATTCCCTAACTAACTATAGTACTTCCAAGATTACATCATATTATTAAATAACCATATAATTATCTACATAACAGCTCAATTAAATTCATTCAGTCACGTTTTGTATATTGAGTGATATATGATGAGTCTTATATAGACGAAACGCGCGTCTGGCGTATTAAATTATAATCCTGGTACCTTTGATAACTATTTGTATATTGATAGAAGATTAAAATCTATACAAAATCGTATTAACTCAAAGTATAGGGAATAGATTTGAAATATTTGGCCATAAAAGAGCAAATAAAGCTTATCGAACTAATGTTCCAGTACTAGTAATTCACAATGTTGCTGAACAAAAAAAAAGGAATTAAATCAAATTTTACGAACATGTCGAATTATGTAGCAGAGCAAATTAAATTGCCTTAAAAACCAAAATCCATGCAGTAACTCTTTAAAGTACATGAAATCAAATGCAACTTATTTTATTGCTTAGATGTCAATGACAACAAAACATATAGGAAAAAGGAAGCTAAAACTAAAGGCTAAACTTTGCATATATAAACAATCTTACCTTTTATGTGTTTGTTTATGCACAATATTTCCATTAAATTCCTATAGTAATAAAAAAATAAGTTACAATTCCATAATTCTTTTTTGAAAACGTTTATCTGATTTTTTTGGGGAGATATAAAAAAAAAATTGCGCACCAAACTCGGTAAAAATTCAGGCCCGAATTTCCGGAACCCTTGTTTTATATAATCCGGAAATTAATGTCCGTCAATTTCTACCGATTTTGGTTCAAACACATGTTTATACTCTTAAAATGAAGCATCTTAAACTGGCATGGTGGTATTACCTGCCCCATAAGGGATAATGATGCCTTTTAAAAATTTTCAGAATTGAATTTGAATGTATATCATGACCGTTTATATTTTTTGGCTATTTTTAAAAACCCAAGGCTACACATGTACTAGTGCATTTAGGTCAATGAATACAAAATTATAAAAAAAATCTGTATGAAAAATTATTTCATGTTTTTTTGCAACTCATTCATCCCTTAGTGAGGGAAAGTATGTTCAGTTGAAACTGTATTAATTGTCCAATCACACTGTTCAGATACATTGACTTAGGTAGGGTACACAAAATAGCAGCCTAGATTTTGGAATTCAAATACTACCGTGTTACCTTCAGGAGAAATCTAAAACGTTATAATAAAGCAGTAAATTCCCTCAAAGTCCGACTGGAAATATGAGTTCGTCGTTATGACTTCGATGTAAGTCGTCAAAGAAAACAAAGATAATAGCCTTTCAAGACGTCATATTTATTTGGACGACTGGGTGTACTAGGTATCTTCTTGATATAAAGGGATTTCAAAGTAAAAACAAATAGCTTTATCTGATTAAAGATATAGATGACACGTATCCTGTAGACATCAGAGTTTTACAATGCATTTTATCACAATGCATACACGTTAGTTCCTTCGTACTAAAGCTCATTCAATTGACTTGTACTTTAAACATGACCATGAAAGCTATTCCCTAACTATAATACTTTGAAAAGTAGATCATATTGTATTTGGGCTGAAAAAAACACATAATTATCTACATTACTGCTGAATAGAATTCATACAGTCACGTTTGTTATTTTGAAAGAAGATCAAAATCTATACAAAATCGTATGAACTCTAAGTATAGGGAATAAATTTGAAATATTTGGCCATAAAAGCTATTGAATAAAGCTTATTGAACTAATTATCCAGTGCTAGTAATTCACAATGCGGCCGAACAAAAAAAGGAATTAAATCAAACATCTTTTTACGAATATATCGAATTATATAGCGAAACAAATGAAAATGCCATAAAAACCAAATGTCAATGCTGTAACTCTTGTTTCTTTGCTTAGATATCAATGACAACAAAACATATTGGAAACAGGACGTAAAAACTGGGATGTTTCAGTATCATGAGATTTGTAGACCCAAGGTTTTGTTGATATGTTAGGTCAAACTAAGTCAAGGCAAATACATATTTGATAGAGTTAAACGTACTTGGTACGTTTTGAAACATATTCCAATTGTTAACCGAAATATGTGATTAAGCCGGTCCAAACTTATTAAAGTTAAGAACACTAGATAAACAATTGGATATAAATTTTAGCTTCTTTTAATCAGGAATATTAAGATTACATATTGAAAGGAAAAGGACACCAGCTTATTGCCTACGGACAGTTCAGTCTGGTCATTTCTAAATCAATATGACTAATTATACAGAAGAAAGTCTTTGTAGTACGACTCGTTGTCTAATATTAGTGATAATACAACAAGAACATCTTCTGATTGAGTATTACACGAAACATTCCCTCTATTTAGCTGAACATGGATGGGAAATAAGAAATATTGAATCCAAGTTGGAACACGAACAATTCGCGAAGTCTAAGAAGATAAAGAAAGATGCTTCTATAAAGTTCAAGTTTAATAATAAAGAAATTGTGAGTGAACACAAAAAACTTTACAAATTAATTCCGTCAACAGAGGCACATAGTATTCGTGTTGTTCTCGATTTCTTAGATAAAGTTAAAGGCTGTAATAAGCTAATATAGATTGCATATTCTTTACCAGCAGGATAGTCAACACTCCAGGAATACGAGTCAAACGATATAACTTCCAACAACAAGGATGAGAAGAAAACTTGTCGGGGATAGAGTCGAACCATCCTCTCGATGAAAGACAAGACTGAATGGCTTTCCGCTCCGAATAAAAAGAACTCAAATTGCTACCAGCCGTCACCTATGATAATCAGCTTACAATCAAGAGGAAGCCCTTTTTTGTAACAGCGTCGCTTGGCATGAACAAATAAAGGCAATAGTAGTATACCGCTGTATGAAATTCATAAATGGATTGAGAAATAACCAAATCTGAATTACATGAGGTTACCAATTAAAAGTGAATCTCCAGACACATCTAGACATGCAAATAAACTCATCATAGATACAAAGATTGTAAATTTGTATTAACGCCACACGCACGTTTCGTCTTCAAAAGATTCATCAGTGACGACCGTATCTATATAGTATATATATATAGGGAATAGATTTGAAATATTTGACCATAAAAGAGCAAATAAAGCTTATCGAACTAATTTTCCAGTACTAGTAATTCACAATGTTACTGAACAAAACGGAATTAAATCAAATTTTATTAATATGTCGAATTATGTAGCGGAGCAAATGAAATTGCCTGAAAAACCAAACTCAATGCAGTAACTCTTTGAAGCGCATGAAATCAAATGCAACTTATTTTATTGCTTTGACGTCAATGACAACAAAACATATAGGGAAAAGGAAGCTAAAACTAAAGGCTAAACTTTGCATGTATAAAAAATCTTACCTTTTATGTGTTTGTTTGTTCACAATATTTCCAATAAATTCCTGTAGTAATAAAAAAATTAATTACAATAACATATTTTTTTTTAAAACGTTTATCTGATTTATTTGGGGAGATTATAAAATAAATTTGCGCACCAAACTCGGTAAAAATTCAGTCCCGAATTTCCGGAACCCTTGTTTTATATAATCCGGAAATTCATGTCCGTCAATTTCTACCGAGTTTGGTTCAAACACATGTTTTATACTCTTAAAATGAAGCATCTTAAACTGGCATGGTAGTATTTCCTGGCCCATAAGGGATAATGATAGCCTTTTAAAAAATTTCACCACTTTCTACAACTGCAAAACATTCTACATTCACAGTAAACTGAAGTACTTTTAATTTACTATTCAGAATTGAATTTGAATGTGTATCATGACCGTTTATCTTTTTTGGCCATTTTTAAAAACCCAAGGCTATGAATACAAAATTATAAAAAAAATCTGTATAAAAAATTATTTCATGTTTTTTTGCACCTCATTCATCCCTTAGTGAGGGAAAGTATGTTCAGTTGAAACTGTATTAATTGTCCAATCACACTGTTCAGATACATTGACTTAGGTAGGGTACACAAAATAGCAGCCTAGATTCTGGAATGCAAATACTACCGTGCTACCTTCAGGAGAAATCTAAAACGTTATAATAAAGCAGTAAATTCCCTCAAAGTCCGACTGAAAATATGAGTTTGTCGTTATGACATCGATGTAAGTCGTCAAAGAAAACAAAGATAATAGCCTATCAAGACGTCATATTTATTTGAACGACTAGGTGTACTAGGCATCTTCTTGGTGTAAAGGAATTTCAAAGAAAAAAACAAATAGTTTTATCTGATTAAAGATATAGATGACAGGTATCATGTAGACATCAGTTTTACAATGCATTTTATCACAATGCATACACGTTAGTTCCTTCGTACTAATGCTCATTCAGTTGTCTTGTACTTTAAACATGACAGCTATTTCCTAATAATAGTACTTTCAAAATTAGATCATATTATATGTGAGCTAAAATGCACACATAAATATCTACATTACTGCTGAATTGAATTCATACAGTCACGTTTGATATTTTGAAAGAAGATAAAAAACTATACAAAATCGTATGAACTCTAAGTATAGGGAATAAATTTGAAATATTTGGCCATAAAAGCTATTGAATAAAGCTTATTGAACTAATTATCCAGTGCTAGTAATTCACAATCCTGCCGAACAAAAAAAGAAATTAAATCAAACATCTTCTTACGAATATATCGAATTATATAGCGAAACAAATGAAAATGCCATCAAAAACCAAAATGTCAATGCTGTAACTCTTGTTTCTTTGCTTAGATATCAATGACAACAAAACATATTGGAAACAGGACGTAAAAACTGGGAAGTTTCAGTATCATGAGATTTGTAGACCCAAGGTTTTGTTGATATGTTAGGTCAAACCAAGTCAAGGCAAATACATATTTGATAGAGTTGAACGTACGTGGTACGTTATGAAACATATTCCAATTGTTAACCGAAATATGTAATTAAGCCGGTCCAAACTTATTAAAGTTAAGAACACTAGATAAACAATTGGAAATAAATTTAGCTTTTTAATCAGGAATATTAAGATTACATATTGAAAGGAAAGCACACAAGCTTATTAATAAATAATTACAGTGTCCCCTGTAAAATAAATTCATTGATCAGTATTACTATACAATATCAATCATTAATTCTGAAATAGTTGAAATATACCGGACTATCGCTATAATTATTGTTGTGTATTAGAATGTGAGAGATAATGGTTAGGTATTTCTGTATTTGTACGTTAGGCGTCGTATTTTATTGTATTTGAATGAAAAATTTACAGCTACAACACAACTTAAAATATCATAAATAATCCATGCAGTATTAAATTATTTTGAACACCAACGGCAATTATATTGTCAAAGAATGCATTCACTCTCTCGGGTCAACATTAATTCAATCAAGAATAACTCCTGAACAGTAAAGGTGAAAATCTTCATTATATACAAGAAATAACCACTTTGAAATTGAATTTTAATAATTGAAATTATTCTAGATGACGGCAAGATAAGGTTAACACAGTAAATTGTTGTCCACTCGTTTGATGTGTTTTATCATTTGACTTTTTTCTCGAAACGACTACTGATGGTAGGTTGAATACCAAATTGTATGACAAACGCGATGATTTTAATTTTCCTATAGTCAACTTTTCATTTCTGTGTCGCAACATCCCAGCATATGGTGTATATCTGTCTCAATTGATACGTTACCCTAGAGCTAGCTCAAAGTACGTTGATTTTGTTGAACGAGGAATACTGCTTTCTCAAAAGTTTCTAAGACAGGGCTATGAATCAATCAAATTAAAGTAATCACTTAAGAAATTTTACGTTCGCCATCATGTGCTGATTGGCCATTATGACAAAAGTGTGTCATAAATCATATCTAATATTCTTCCACAGTCATAATTACCTTTCATCATTACCGAACCGAACAAATAATAACACGACGGGTGCCGTATTCGCTGCAGGAAATGCTTACCCTTCCGGATCACATGATTTCACTCCCGGTTTTTAGTGGAGTTCGTGTTTTTTTAATTATTATTTATAACTGGTGATGTAAATGTCCTTGGGTTTGTGACTATTTGTTTACTCATTGGTTTTGATTGTTATTGTCTATAGATTCTCTAACTCACGGGTAAAATGCAGCTCGCACTAAACTAGTATAACAAGTATTTTATGCTTTTTTTTTGATTGTTATATTTGAGAAATGAAATTAATCTCGAGGGATAACATGTTTGTTTTTATATATCCGTTCAGCAGATTCTATAATGTCTTTATAAATAATCAATCATTTATTGTTACTTCATTAATTGAACATTTTCGTGAACGATAATAATTATTATTAACTCCACTGTGAGGATATATCCCGTTTATTGCCCCGTGGAACTTGTAACCTTAAGAAATAAGGTTGTCGGAAACTAAACGAAAGAAAACTATCATGGCCATTAGCAGGTGGTTAATCCGGTATTAATAAATATAATTCATACTTGCACGCATCTACCACATTATGCCTTTAAGACGAGGAACTGGTTGAAGAAGCAGGGCATTGAACTAACATAAAATGAACGAACTTTGTAGTATGAGTGCCAATGAGCCAACACTCCATCCAAGTTATAATTTATAAAAATAAACCATTATAGTTCAAGGTACGGTCTTTAACACGGAGCCTTGGCTCACACCGAACAGCAAGCTACATATGTTGTCCATATATTTTACATTCAATATAAAGAAATATGTTTGAATGTTGAATAAACCTCATTATCATATACATAGACTAAATAACCTAAAAATTTTACTGTATGATAATAGCATGAAATTAACCTAAATTTCATATTTTTTTCGAATTGGTGCTTAGCGGGCTTAGTTTAGTCTAAGAGGCATGATTTTTTTATTTGTTGTTAGTGGCTTTGAACTAGCTGTCAGATAACTGCGAGTACTCTCAGATCTGTTCATTGTGTCTTTTTGTGTCGGGATGTATAAGCCACGCGGCTCTTGGATGATATTGATCCTAGGGCTGATAATACATGCGATATGAAAAATGGCATGTAATAATCTGATATTATTAATTAAGAGTTTGCAAACCAGACGTGCTTTTGTCTACAAAGGACTCATCGGAAAATAAGCAACACAAGCAAATGCAGTACAAAGTTAAAGAGAAGTGAGGATCTGACATAAAAAAAAATGAAAAAAGCCGTTATATCTATTTTCTACTTGCAGAAATTGCAATAGCCGTGAGTCAGAAGACTTATACGGCAATTTCTGTTATTTTTTTATGGTTTTCAAAATGCTCTGATTTCAGGTCAACATATTCATTAAGGTTATCAATTTAACACTCTAAATAGATTTTTGAATATTAATGTTTTGGTATTGATATTGATATCAGTACATTAAAAGCAAAATGTATTTATAAATGTTAAAATTTACACGTGTATTTGTTTGACATTTGTCTCATGAGTAAATATAAGGTAGGCTATGAATTACCGAGAAACTCACGAGCATAAATAAGCCGGAAGACTTGTAACGATAAATCTATGTTTGATTTCGCGTCATTGGACGCTTGCCTTCGGACAGTTCAGTCTGGTCATGTCTAAATCAATATGACTAAACATACAGCAGAAAGTCTTTGTAGAACGACTCGTTGTCTAATAAAACCAGTGATGATACAACAAGAACATCTTCTGATTGAGTATTACACGACATATTCCCTCTATCTAGCTGTACATGGATGGGAAATAAGAAATATTGAATCCAAGTTTAAACACGAACACTTTGCGAAGTCTAAGAAGATAAAGAAAGACGTTTCTGTAAAGTTAAAACACAGCGGAAACAGAATTCAGTTCAAGTTTAATAAAGAAACTGTGAGTGAACTCAAATAACTTTACAAATTAATTCCGTCAACAAAGGCACAGAGTATTCGTGTTTTTCTCGATTTCTAACATAAAGTTAATGGCCGTTATTAGCTAATACGGATTGCATATTCTTTCCCGGCAGGATAGTCAACACTCCAGGAATACGAGTCAAACGATATAACTTCCGACAACAAGGATGAGAAGAAAACTTGCCGGGGATAGAGCCGAGCTATGCACACGACCAAAGACAAGACCTAAATGGCTTTGCGCTCCGTATTCAAATAAAACCAGATTGCTACCAGCCGTCACCTATAATAATCAGCTTACAATCAAGGGTTTCAGAGGCAGCCCTTTCGTAACAGCATCGCATGGCATGAACAAATAAAGGCAACAGTAGTATACCGCTGTTCGAAATTACCAAATCGATTGAGAAATAACCAAATCCGGATTACATGAGCCATGCCAATGAAGTTACCAATTAAAAGTGAATCTGCAGATACTTATAGATTATCGCTATTTTGTGCATTTTTCCTTTGATCTTTTTTGTGATAATTTTCATACCATGCTTCTCGCTTGAGATGGAAAAATTATCGCTAGAAACTAAGGAGACCACGTGGCGTTGCTAACGAAATTGACATTGAAATTGACAACGTTGTCATAGGTAAAATAGCGATAAACAGATTATCATTGGTCATCTCAACTCGATTGCTTTTCTCACTTTCGCTGTTCCAGCTCAAGCGAGAAAATCAATCTCGTTGAGATGATCAACGATAATCTATAATTGTTCATTTATTTATTCATTACCAGCTTCTTCTGTATATATTCAATTAGATAGAATAAATTCAACTCTACAAGTAAAATAGATGAGGCTGTTTATGAGATTTCTTGGGCACACAAGCTAGTCGTTTTTTCGAACCATTGCAAGCCTTACTGGCTGAAAGCTTACTGGGCTACGTCTATTCGTGAAAGGTCATACACAAAAATAGGACATAAAATTAACAATAAAGAAACTATTGCAGCTAACAATTTATAACAAGTTATTCATATTGTCAAAATGGTCTGAAGCAGATAGATTACAATTGATTCTATCTTCATTTGATATTATTCAGCTTACTGTTCCGTTCGTCAAAATGTCATTCGCACTGATAGGAGTGGATGAATATTACTGTTTTACCACTTTATATATCATGTTTAATATGTTAATTTTTCCATTGTGTAAATATAGATTCTTACATTGATACCAGTGGATTATCGGATTTATCCAATCGAGATAGTTAAATTATCAATTTTAAAGTTCGAGCCGCCTCGGCGAGTACTTTAAAATTTATAATTTAACTATCGAGATTGGATAAATCCGATAATCCACGAGTAACTATGTAAGAATCTGTTTCTCTAATGATTAAAAAGACATTTTCTTTTTTTGTTTACCGAAAATCCCCTTCGAGTGCCTTTCACATTGCACGAAGTTATCATATTTTGGTTCATCCAGTCAGCCAAAAAGGTCATGACCCTTAAAATCATCCAATGATCTTCTGAGATCACCAACAACCACACGTTGATTAAATTTTTTTATACAATGGGTTCGAAAAGGGATAAATTTGATTTTCCATAGAATTAGAGAAATATTTGTATTGTATTGTTTCTAACCCTGGGAGTATAAATGTGCATTTCATAAATAAACAAATAAATAAATTGATATGCTCATTATGTATTTCAGTTAACTTCATATAAATATAAATATCAATTTTTCGAAGCACTCAGGTTTTCTAAATCCAGCACATATTCGTCGTTCAGAATTTTCGGTTTTAATCTTTCAAATCATTGTATCTTATTTTGCCGTTTAGTTGTTTTGATTCGAATACCATTGATGAAACTAATGTAGACACTATTTTTTATCCGAAGAACTAAATTACTTGGAGTTCGGTATTTTTGTTATTTACTTTGTTATAAGCTTGACATTTTTAATAAGTTAATACACAGTCTCTCAAGAAATTGTTATACCACAAGCTGAGTGAACATGAAATGCACAATACAAGGCAATCATTTCGGTCTGCCTCATACCTTCTCTATCACCAAACGTAATAGTGAAGGCCGGTTGAGAAACTATCTTCCGCCGCATTTTTGCGCATGTCCCAAGTCAGGAGCATCTGGCCTTTGTTAGTCTTGTAATTATTTAATCTTAGTTTCTTGTGTGCAATTTGGAAATAAGTATGGCGTTCATTATCACTGAACTAGTATATATGTTTAGGGGCCAGTTGAAGGACGCCTCCGGGTGCGGGAACTTCTCGCTACATTGAAGACCTGTGCGTGACCTTCTGCTGTTGTTTTTTCTATGGTCCGGTTGTTGTCTCTTTGACACATTCCCCATTTCCATTCTCAATTTTATTCCCTCAAAAAAGAACATCTCATAACTTGTTCTGCTACATTTCGTTTCTTTCTATGCTAATTTCTTTTTATAATAAATAAGTAGTGATAAAACAAAAAGTATACAATGCATTGTCTTAAGGTGCTAGAAAATTTCTTTTCTCGAATATGAAGCGCTAGAAAAAAGAAAAAAAAATCTTAGTTCTCTGGATGGAATTATTTCATGGAATTTACTAGAAAATGTTTTGTTTTAAATTCGCATAATGTTTCCAAACATGATAGACACATTCCGCACCTAATATCCTTGGAATTATATGAGACACATCAACTGAAATGTAGCCTAATGACGTCATGTAATAAGGTCACTTCATTAATGTATCTGTAAAAGTGTCCGTTTAATCACTCCGCTGCTAGAATCTGATATGTCTGGGAACGTCTGCTGTCATGAAGATGAATTAGCGGGAAAATGTCTGACCTGAAAATATTTGCAGATTTAATTACTAGTCATTAATCATATAGTTCCCAACTGCTATTAAATTCTCTGAAGTTTCAGTTGGTAGTAATGGCAAGCAAATAAAGCTTCTATAATGACAATGAAAATTGACCGTGATACACTTTTTAAGAATGAACTAAGAGTAAGGGGCTCGTATAAATAACCGACCTAATTTTGTTTATTGACATTTATGTCTACAGAAGTATATAGTACACTTTGATCAGAGTCAGTTTATGAACATTCCTATTGTATGTAATGATTTGATATTTTGTTCGATAAATATACATTTAAAAGCAAAAAAAAAATGGTTACTTTCAAAACTTATAAGTGGAGGGAAACCGACATCAAACATCGGCAAAACACGAAAGACGACAGAAAGACCATGAGGATCACAAGTTAGGAGGCTGTAATTCAGTTGTGGTCGTTTGTTGCTGTGTAAAATATTGAGTACTCTAAAATCGGAATATCACCATGGCGCGGATGGCCTCTTTAAGAAGATCTACCTATTATATTTATTGATAATTTGTTCTCATCCTGATCATGCATGCAATATGTGCCACTGGATGTTTAGCAACAAAGATTCAATCAATCTTTAATCGGAACATAGTGTTTTTGCTTTTCTGCGGATGTATAAATGCCTTCCCACGTCCAGTCTGTGTTTTTTTAGATGTTAGTCTCTTTTGTATTGATCTCATTATGCTTATGTTAAGCACTTTACAAATGATTTTTTTTCTGTTTATTTTACTCTAACTTTACACCACTGTTCCAAGTGAGGATTTGGTTTGGAGCCAGAAAACTAATTTAAACCTGCGAGAAATTTAACATGGACCAGTAGTGTAACACAGTATAGTAAAAGTATAGAAAAGGAAACTTAAGGTTCAAACCAGATCTTGTTGATTATTGGCAATATTAATTATGTGGAAAACAAAAGGGTATGGAGAAGTGTAATTTTTAATCAATTGTCCTATATTGGCTATATATAAAGTTGAAGTATTTGATTTGTCGTTTTTGACCCCGTTAGTTTTAGTATTATAGATGTAGGAAACGATATAAGAATAACCGAAAATTTCATTACAACGTTAAATTAATAAACTTTGATTGCTTCAATCTATTTCATCTGTGAAGAAATGTAACTATATCGTATGCAATAGAAGATCAATTTAGGTTCGGTTCATATAAAGTTAACAAGCCTCAAATTAATTGGTACTTATATATCGGGTTTCCTGTCTTGTTTATTTAATCGTAAAATAATACATTCTTTGCATGTAGTTTCTATGTAAATGCAACACATTTCATTTGAGAAATATTGATCATAATATCTTGTCTTATGGGTGAGCAACACGACTAGTACTTTATGGGTGAGCAACACAACCGGTGCCTTATGGGTGAGCAACACAACCGGTGCCTTATGGGTGAGCAACACAACCAGTGCCTTATGGGTGAGCAACACGACTGGTGCCTTATGGGTGAGCAACACAACCGGTGCCTTATGGGTGAGCAACACAACCGGTGCCTTATGGGTGAGCAACACAACCAGTGCCTTATGGGTGAGCAACACAACCGGTGCCTTATGGGTGAGCAACACAACCGGTGCCTTATGGGTGAGCAACACAACCGGTGCCTTATGGGTGAGCAACACAACCGGTGCCTTATGGGTGAGCAACACAACCGGTGCCTTATGGGTGAGCAACACAACCAGTGCCTTATGGGTGAGCAACACAACCGGTGCCTTATGTGTGAGCAACACAACCGGTGCCTTATGGGTGAGCAACACGACTGGTGCCTTATGGGTGAGCAACACGACTGGTGCCTTATGAGGGAGCACCACGACTGCTGCCTTAGGTGTTCCAAATCTTCCTATTCTTCTTGATCTTGAACTCTGAGCTCATGCCTGTTTTTTTATTGGGTTTCGAGTTGTCCAATCTTCGTTTTCTATGATATGTTCGGTTATCGTTATTTGTCGTTTGTTCGAGTGTATTTTATTGGTTATAGTATTATTTTTTTTTTATTGAACTAATGATTTTCGGGTGCCCCTTTTAACTCTTCTCTCTTTGAGTACATTACTACATGAACGTTATTGACATGTTTTATTATCTTTATAATTGAAGAAGCCTAATTCAGTATGATATCCTTAAAATAAGGAAGATCAACCCTCACTTACATCCGTTTCTATATTTCCGCAAACATAATTATCTTGTTTTGCCTAAAAACTTTTATTAATCCATAAGCAACTGCTTGTACTTAAAAGTGCCTATGAACATATCAATTCAATTCAATATTCCTCTACCGTAAATTTAAACAATATGTTGGAAGTACAAAGGTTGTGGTTATTAGTTTCATCTCTCTCTCATAGACATTCTATAGTTCCGGTTTCGAAGCCATTGTTTCACAAAGCTGCCGTATTAAATACCTATAGGGTGAATACATGTTTTCAAATGCGATAAGAAATCTAAAAATTAATCAAACTTAACTACACCATATGTGTTATTATTGATTGAAATTTCTTCAGATTCGTCGATCATTACCGTTTCTTTATTTAGTTTTATACTGTTTAAACTGTCAGACTCCTAATCATGCCGTATACATTTTCATTTTAATTAGTGTTGCTTGTTATCTGGGTTATGTGTCTTATGTGATTTTATACTATTTAAAATTTGAATTTATGAATTTTTACTTAAGAAAAAAAAAAGTTGGCAAATTAGGGCAAAATAATTAAAATATATTTATACTTTTTGTATATGATCATATACGCTCCGTCAATTGCATATTATAGTTTGTCTTTCATATATGCAGCTAAATTACTATAATGACAATGTTAGATACACTAATGTTCTAGTAAAATCGTAAGCTAAAGGCTACACTTTAATTTGTTAAAAAAATTGACTTGATAAGGACATTGCAAAATCAAAAGCTCAAACTAATGAAGAACAATTGTCATATTCCTGACTTGATACAGACATGTTTTTAAGTAAGAAAGGGTGGATAAAACCTGGTTATAAACCTAGCTGATACTTTCGCTTGTATGGCAGTCGCATGTAATTCAGTAATATTGATAACGATGTGTTAACAAAAACAACTCAGACTTAATTGGTAACATGTCAAAAACTGGAAAACAGTAGGCAATATTGTGTTAAAATCCTGAAAACCACTATACAACAAACAAATATGTCAACAAAAAAAACCAAAAAGTTAAAAGAACTTTTGCAGTTCGTTCATGTGTCGTGTAAGTTTTCCACCTATATCAATCTAAATTACACTTTACCACCACTCATTTCTCCATTCCTCTTTCTTCACATTTGAATCTACTTTTGTTCAGTAATGTTGGAGCTTTTTTTAGGTAACTATACGGTATTTGTTTTTCTCATTGTTCAAGACCGTACACACTACGGTAGCATCTGATTGCTTACATCCACTTCATTTGAAAGTTGTTGGATGGTTGTTTCATTGGCAATCATACCACATATCCTTATTCATATATAACACGTTTTTTTTTTTGAAAATTGATAAAAGCTCGAATTTTCCCACATGTACTAAATTATGTTGTGTTTTCTGTTTTGGGAAGGTCTGAAAATTGTTATTGTGACTTATTTTATGTTATGAGTCATTTATTCATCTTACACAGTTTAGGCTTTATATCATACACATATTTATTTTAACTATTATTATATATTGATACAATATAAGTAAATAACCATCATAAAAATGTTATGCATGTTATTTGAGCAAAATATCGTGTTAACCTTATGTACACCAGTAAAACCAGACATCTTGATTGATAGCGGTTTATTTGTCAACTGAGTGCCCTTGACAGTGACGGTTTCAAATATTAAACCCATTGAGGTGTCAAATTTATCACATACAGTTAAAATAGTTTCTTTCGACTTTTTGGTTTATTCCAGTTTTCAACGGTTATTGCTAACAAATACCCTTCTTTTGTTTCCAGGCGCACTCTAATAGTTGGCGCTGAAGCTGCATCGATGTCCATAGTTAAAGAAGGAGTCAATTTGCTTTTATCAGTCACCATTTCCGTATTTTGTTGTTTAATTTCCTTAATGTTTACAACTTTGTTTTCGTCTTTTAAGTCACATATATTGGCATACAAGGGAGAGAAATCATTCATCTTTCTACGACTCTTTGAACTTGAAGATTTAGATTCGTTGTCATGGAACATAATTTCATCTTTTTGTAAATTTTTAAATTTCACAGAAGTATTTTTATTTGAATTAGATTTAGGCTTAAAAGTATAAGCAGACCTCCGTCTTTCATACAAAGTATAATTGTTTGGATGCTTTTTTGTAGATAGAAAACACCTCAAAGCCATACGAAATTTCGTCGATACAAAATTATACAAAATAGGATTCAGTGCGTGATTTAAGTACAACATAAGTCTAGCTGAGTAAATTATATTAAGGTATGTTTCTAGTCCCATGGTAGCTAGCTTTTGTTTATCTTCTAACATTAACCATATGCTAACGACTCTGTAAGGCAAATGGCAGATGAAAAACACGCATACAATTGTTGCTATTATGTTAACAACTTGCCATCTTAGACGAAGTTTTTCGTTATCTGTATGAGCTTGTAGTTCAATAGTTGTTTTATCTTGATTCTTTCTAGGTACAAGTTCTCTACAGAGTTTAAAATATAACACAGCTAATACCATAAAAGGTATAAAATATATCAAAATGGCATTGGCGAAAAAATATGTTTTATGCCATGCTTTTCGAACTGGAATTCGACAAACTTGAATTGGAGTGCCGTCCTTTAAACGACTATCTTTAAAAACTGTAATAGGTAAAATTGGTGCACTTGTTAGAATTGCTAAAATCCAGACAATAATAACAGTTCCAATAATTTGTCTTGCTTTCTCTTTATTTATACTCAGTGGATGACACACGACTTTGTATCGTTCGATGCTGATTGCTAATATTGTAAATATTGAAGCGCTAGAAACTACGAATTCCAAAAATGGCACCAGTTTACCTGCAAAATAATAAAAGAAATATATGATTAAATATATTATCAGCATGATTTATTTGTTACTTATAGTTAGTTTTCTTTTGTCTGTTTTTCTCCGCCGTATGGTCTTTGAATGTCTCTGGTGTCACATCCTTTTTATTACAACGGATACTACAATGCGCTTATTAATGTTTGATACGATGATGCATTTAGCCGTGTGTGATAGTTTCTTACTGACAACAGTTTTAGACATACGTTTTTATTACAGTTGACCCACGTGACTTCCATCGGAATAAATATCAAATTATGCCTTAGAGTGCTTAGGTTACCTTCATCTTGAACAAAGGACAAACATTAACAGGTTTTATCAGAAATTCATTATCTAGATAATTAAGGAAACCATGCAAAAATATTGGAAATTCAGAAATAATGTTTTCAACGTGAAATAATATGCCAAAAGGGCTTCAAAGTGAGGAGCACAATTATCATTCGGAATAAAAAAAAATCAAGACATCACATTTTGGAGATGTGGTTATTTAGAAATGATTGATAGGTTTTTATTTAAAACTTTTTTTTTTTTTTTTTTTTTTGTGTTTATATTTTCTAATTAAACGAACTGTTTTGATCTGTAATACTTTGATTCAAAACTTTTTTTGTTACAATCTCTTCATTTTGATAATCTTATCAAAGAAAAATCTCAGTGCAAAACCTTTACATAAACTATCTCTATCTTTGCGTGGGCATAAAATCCCGTAGTGCTCTCATTTGATATTGGAGATGTTTTTAAGAGCAAATTAGAATTCTATACAAACATTTCTAATTGGGCACTTCATCATGTTGCGTTGTTACGATGTGTACGTCTGGTTTGTTTTCAAACAAGTCACTATTTCAATCAACTAAAAGGATGGTTCGATTCCCGTTTGGGATGGAAATTTCAGGAACTCAATTTTCGGCTCTCCCTTGACACCATCTTCGAGTATGGTCTTGAGGAAACGATGATAGTCCGTCGGAAAGGGACGATAAATGGCTGACCCGTGTTAAGAGAGAGCCACATCTCTTGCACGTTAAAGACACCCTTGTAGATTTCGAAAAAGAGTAGGCTAATGCCGCTACAAGGCAGCACTCGCACCCGCAAAGTGGAAAGGGATTAATATAAGTTGCAAAACTTGTTTCCCAATCCACTATACATAAATATGTTTAAACTGAAACTAAAAGGATACGCAACATAATTTGAACATTTGTTGCATCGGCTCTATTTTCTAGACAGGAATGATTAGTTATCTCTAATTTATTATTAAAGGTACCAGGATTATAATTCAGTACGCCAGACGTGCGTTAGTCTACATAAGACCCATCAGTGACACTCATATAAAAAAGTTATAAAGCCAAACAAGTACAAAGATGAAGAGCATTGAGGATCCAAAATTCCTTCGGTATATCTAATGAAGGATGTGTGATAACTTAATGTTATGATGTTTCAATGTATCAAATATGAAAACAACAAACAGTTGATTACAGAAATTGCTGTTTGCTTTAAGTCATGTGACAAATATGTCATGTTTGTTTAAGACGAAAATAACTAATACCAGGTCCTGCAATAGGAGGTAGACTTGGATGGATTGAAAATAAAAAAGCCTGGAAAATTAGGTTATTTTGGCTAGGGGGAAATTAAAAACCTAAGTAGATGCCACCAACGGATTTTCATAGAATTCTTGCAAAAAAATTGATTGTGCTGATAACGTGGCACTTTTTCTACACGGGGCACCGGATCTAACGTCATAATTATAACCTGTCGTAAAGGTTAAACAAAATGACATGTAAAGGGGTATTGGAATCAAAGTGATACTAAGCCTAAATTATATATTTTAATCAGCTGAATTATTTTTTTAAATTTTGTTTATTATATATTAAGATTTCATACTACTAATACGTTCCAATTGGGGTCAATATCTACAATAGTCATCAAATGAGTCATCCAATCATGCTATATGTATATAAAAATCACGTTTCCACGATTCTGGATAATCTTATCGAATTAGCTGAGAAAGGTGACTTAATTCTACTAAAATATAATTATATATCGCTTTTTCACGGGTCAAAAAATTAAAGAGATTTCAGCTGTTAATGACATTACAAAATTTGCCGATTGTTAACCATCGATTATTATGATGGATGGGAAAAGTCATTACCCATTCTTCTTAATCCTCCTGGTAATTATAATACTGTTTTAATGGACAAAGTTCCTGTAAAAATTAATTATATACAAACAATAATAAAGGACAAAATTTGGGTCATTTTTCAGGGAGGTACCAGCAATAGGTTTCAGTTGTTCGTTTAGATTAAAACGTTCTTCCTTCAACTCGATGAAACTTATAGGAAAGAAAAAAACACGACTAGTATCTGTTTGTTAAATCGTGATAAGCCGTGTTCCCTTTACTTATATCCATCCAGTCTAGACAAAACTGTTGTTGGAAGTCAGAATGTTGTTCTGGAAAGGTAAGCTGTGATTAATTCACGTAACAGTAAAATTAAGAATGGAAATGAAGAATGTGTCAAAGAGACAAAAACCCGACCTTAGAACAGACAACAGCAGAAGGTCAACAACTGGTATTCAATGCAACGAAAAACTACAGCACCCAGAGGCATCCTTTAGCTGACCCCTAAACTAATATATATACTAGTTCATTGACAATGAACGCCATACTCCAAATTGTACACAAGAAACTAAAATTAACAGTAACACAAGACTAACAAAAGCCAGAGGCTCCTGACTTGGGAAAGGTACGAAAAATGCGGCGTGGTTAAACATGTTTATGAGATCTCAACCCTCCACCTATACCTCTAGCCAATGTAGAAAGGTAAACGCATAACAGTAGCCACCTTAGTATTCAGTTCAAGAGAACTCCGAGTCGGATGTCAGAAGATGACTGTAACCATAGAAAATAAAAAAAATAACAATAATACATAAATTACAACAGACTACTCGAAGTTAACTGACATGCCAGCTCCAAACTTCAATTAAACTGATTAAAAGATTATGTCTTCATCATATGAATATCAGCCACAATCCTTCCTGTTAGGGGTTTAGTATCATATCATCATAACATCTATGTGTATAACCTGTGGCATGCCAACAACTGGTTTTTAAATAAATGTGTTTTGTTGCAAAGACCCTATAAGTGAATCAATATAGACTACAAAATATGCAATCTTCCTAATACACATTGTTTTCCAATTCACTGAAAACTTTATTTCAATGCCATTTTACATTTGAAATTTTCTTAAGAAATATGATTGAATCATTGAATTGTAATTTTCTAATACAAATTGATTATTTTCTAACATTTTACTGTAAAATGATAAAAAGAAAGATATGCAATGTCGTACAGATTTGTAATTTTGAATATCTAATTAATAATATTGAGGTTCATGTGTTCGATTAAATTATGTATTGTCCTTGGCTATTTAAAAAAAAATTCTGCATGTACATCAAATATGTAAGAGGGAATGGATTGCAGTAGTGAATATTTAGCACGTGTAGCACTTGAACAGAAAATCCGAATTATTATACTCAATATAAATTACAATGCACCGTTATTGAGAAAACGATATTTAAACAAAAAAACAGTTTCTGTGTCTTCCTTACGTTAAA
The DNA here is from genome assembly GCF_036588685.1 of Mytilus trossulus. Classification (NCBI taxonomy): domain Eukaryota; kingdom Metazoa; phylum Mollusca; class Bivalvia; order Mytilida; family Mytilidae; genus Mytilus; species Mytilus trossulus. The sequence continues at coordinate 7,429,188 of NW_026963290.1, read as the reverse complement.
ATGATAATTAAGTTTACTATTATTTGTTAGATCAACATTGCCTATTGTATCGGGTGAGAGATGACAAAATTATGTTTAACCCCACCGTGTTTTTGCGCCTGTCCCAAGTCCCCATCCATAAACCACATATATTCTTGTATGGGACAATACAACAAATCAAATGAAATAAAAGGGAAGTCCCTGTGGATTACCCACCCCCTCATAATTGATAAAATGTAAACGACCAAAATCCCCACTCCTACACCATATATATTCTTAAATGGGACAACACAACAAATCAAATGAAATATAGGTAAAGTACATTGGGGTCACCACAACACCTCAAGTTTGATTGATTGTAAATGGTTGAGATCCCCATCCCTAAACCATATATATTCTTGTATAGGACAATAAAACAAATCAAACGAATATTTGACTATGGGAATTGTTTTGTCTTATGATTACCATCATATAACGCGTACGTGTCTTTCTAGTTCACATTGGATAAGTATATATTCTGATTTGCCCCTTACTGGAATGATGTTGTTGTATTAGATGCTATACAAAGGTAACAAAGAAAAAGGCCGATAACAACCGTTGCCGTATGTTTTTCTGCACTCGTAGTCAGGTGGAGGTCAGAGGCGCTAGCCGAGGACCTTGACCTGACTACAAGTGCAGATAAACTATACGGCCGGTTGTTTCCGGTCTGTTTTTTTTGTTACTTTTGTTTTGTATCTGACTTGTACGACGTTTCAAGAAAGTAATAATACATTTTGCAAGACTAAACATTTGCGAAACTTAGATAGCCATAAAGCAGTAAATGTAAGTTATAGTATGAACTTTTTTTTTTCATTTTCCTTAAACCGAGAGTTTTTTTTCAAGAAAAAAATCAGGAATCTAATACTTTAATAAAAAAGAACCATTTCAAGTAAAAGATGAATGATGTACACATTTAAGACTTTTTAAAATATAAACCTCGTAAAATGTAATATATGAAAGAAATATTTTAGTGGTAAGTAAGCTAACATAACGTTTGATTTTTATGGATGGAACCGAAAGCAGGTTGGGGCCTTATTTAATTTAAAAATTTTGTTTAAATGAGCACTATTAAATATACATTATTCGGAAAATCAGGATTCATGCAGTGCATTAATTTGTCATCTGCATGACCATAATAAATGTTTTCTCATAAAATTTGAAATAAAAATCTTTTTTTAGGAGAAAAGCATACCCCACTTTACGGTAGTTAAATGTCTAATTCCTGGTGTACTGATATGAATATTATTTTACTGGAAATGTTTGAAAAAAGGTTAATGCTTACGTTAATGTTTTGTTTAATTAAAGACAGGAAATATGTCCGTGAACCAAATAGTGCAAATCTAATTGAAAGTTAAAGTTCCAATGAACTCACTCATCATGAACGAGTGATTCTATTCATAAAAAGTGTCCGTGTAACAACTAAAAAGAGTCCGTGTATCATCTAAAAAAGACCGTGTAACACCTAGCTCTGCGGGGTTGGGGAAGTCGTACAATCTCCTTAATGAACTAGATAGATGGTTGGGTAAACACCATATAAAACTGAGTGTTAAATCGCTACATGTGTACATGCTTGTTTACAATCATGCCAGAGTTGACTATATTTGTTTGTTTCCTTTTTGGTATATCTTTTTGAAGAACATATATAGTTGATACTATATCATTTGTTGGCTATAGAATGCAACCATGGTTTGTAAATGATCTTTTCGGATCCATGGATTATTCGAAAAAAACAACAGGAAACTATTTTTTGTCAGTAGCTAACCGTATAACAATTTTTTTGTGCACGTGAGTTTTCCACGAACGACATTAAAAAATCACCTTTCGTCACTAGTTTAAACATATTTTATTGTTCAAAATGACAAAAGGATCAGACACAAGTTTTACAACTTAGAAACGTCTTCTCCAAAACAAATACAAAATATACACATTAATTAATGAACATATGAACTATTTCTAACTAACAAATAATTTAAGAATAAAGACATGAAAACAAAAGGAAACTTTTTGAAGCGAATCAATGGATTTTAATCGAGTGCATCCTTTTACAGTATAAATACCACACAAACACACCGAATAGTTAGTGGAATTACCTATGCGCAAATTTTGTTCTTGTGGACATAACTTAAATAAGTGTGTGTGTTTTCTCATAATAAAGTGTGGGATCTTAATATATTATCCAAGTTTCGAAAAGGATGTCAGCTGCACAATGGTAAGTATAGATTTGAAACTTATTCTTATATTCTTTCGTTAAAATCCATTGAATCGTTATTGATAACAAAACTTAACAGTAAATAGTCATCAAGATCATTCGATTATTGTCATTACATGTATATAGAAATATATTTAATCACATGTGTTAACAGAATTTAGGTTGTTAATGCAGAGAAAAACGTTTGGTATTCTTTATATATCTTTGAACAGATAAACAAATAATATCATTTTCTTCAGTACGTAAAGCATCATCGCCAAATAATAATAAATCGATAGTAATATTAACACTAAAGACATTAATTTCATTAAACATCAGATTTCTCTGAGCTGAAAAATGAATACAATATAATAGATAGTGTTCAACATTTTCATTAATTAAACCACATGAACAATTTGCATTTTGTATCAAATTTGCTTTGAACAAGTCAGCACGCAGTGCGCTACATCTGTTACGCAGCCTTGTGTGTAAAACAGAATACAAACGATCTCCTAAAGAACCAAATCTCGGACATTTATTATTTCTATAGTATAGTTTGTGCAAGGTTAATTTAAAAAAGGAAAATGTAGGAATATGTCTTATACTTAAGTCTAAAGAGTTCCACAGTGCAATAGATGACGGAAAATAAGACTGTTGATAAGCTGATAAACGATTTACGGGAATAGTAATATTTTGACTGTTACGCAAATTATAATTACAAATATCTGATACAAAATCCGGAACCAAATCGTGTAAATAATCTGGCGCTTGGTTATTTATAATCTTATAAAACATAGATAATTTTTTAACCTCCCGTCTGACGCTTAATTTTTCCCAACCCGTCTCTAAATAGATACTGTTCCGGCTAGCGTAACTTGTTAATCCCGTAACTATTCGAGCAGCCTCGAGTTGGATATTTTCCAACCGATCAGAATTTTTTTGTCCACAGTTATCCCATACTTCTGACGAATACTCCAAAATTGGCCGAATAAAAGTCATATAAATTTTTTCCAAATATTCCCTCTTAAGTCTAAATTTTAATTTTCGTAAAACATTAAGCTGCTTGGAAGTTTTTTCTATCAGCTTATCAACATGCTTACTCCATTTACAATCACTACTAAATATGACACCAAGATGTTTATGCGTATGAACTGGCTCTAATGTAGTGCCATCAAAATCAAAAGAAAAATTACTTTGTATAGATTTCATACTGAATATCACAATATCAGTTTTATTTGGGTTAAACTTCACTAGCCATCTGTTTGACCACGCATTTAAGTAAACAAGATCTGTACTGATTAAATTTTTTAAAATGGATTCATTAGGAGCAGTATGACCTATTGAAGTGTCATCTGCAAAAAGCCTCCCAAATCCAGAAAAACCATCAGCTATATCATTAATATATATCAAAAACAATAACGGTCCTAATACCGAACCCTGAGGCACACCAGCGTTTAATTTTCCAAATTTTGAAAGTGAATCTTTTAAGACAACTTTCTGAGATCGGCTACATAGGTAGCTTTTTAACCAACACAGCAAGTCTCCTTTTATACCATATTTTTCAAGTTTGTATAGTAAAGCCTTAATCCAAACCGTATCAAAAGCTTTACTTATATCAGCAAATGTAATGCTAGTAACTAGCTTATCATTTAGCGCCAATAAAATTTTGTTGTAAAGTTCAATTAATTGGTGCGTAGTGGAATATCCTGGAATAAATCCAGATTGATACTTATACAACAGTTTATTTTTATGTAAATGGTTAAAAATATTTTTGAAAACAATTTTTTCTAATAATTTACTCACACATGACAATAAGGAGACAGGCCTGTAGTTAGAAGGTAGTGATTTGTCACCACTTTTGAATAATGGAATAACATATGCAATTTTCCATTGATCGGGAAATACTCTCTCATGAAGTGATTTATTAAAAAGTAAACATAATGGTTTTGAAATTTCATTTCTAACAGCAAGTAACATTCTGTTGCTAACAATATCTGGTCCTACCGCTTTATTTGGATCAAGCGTAGAAATAATATCAAGTACATCTTGTTCACTAACAATTATCTGCGAAAGAAACTCATGACAGCGATCATCAAATTCCGGTAAATCTTTTTGAGCATCATCTATATTAGAAATAGAACAAAAATATTTATTTAAAATCTCAGACTTTTCTGTTCCTTCATACGCAAGGTTAAAGTTATGATCCGGGTCTCTTAGCGGAGGAATATCATGAGTTGGTCTGTCGCTTTTAATTAACATATTGATGGTCTTCCAATACTGTTTACAGTTTGCAACTTTAAGTTCATCCAAATTCTCGTTTATAGTCACGTAAAAATGCTTTTTAGCTTGCTTTTTAAAATTATTAACTTTGTTCCTTTGTTGCTTATATTTATGTTCAGCAGATGTACTATGTGAACGCATAAAAAGTTTTCGAAATCTGTCCCGTTTTCTCGTTTCCCGTCTCAAATTTGAATCAAACCAAACTTTATCATCACATCTTATAGTTACGTCCCTTGTAGGGATACACGCAGATGCTATATTAATAAAAGTGTTAGTGAAATTCGTAGCAGCAACATGAACATCACTTGCATCAGAAATCAAATTTTCCCAATTATTGTTAAGTACTTTTTGTTTCATCAAGTCATAATCCCCTCTTTTATAATCCCATATAGATCTAATATATGTTCGACTTTTACTAAAACCACAATCAATTGTGACATATGTTCCGTCATGGTCACTTACACCTCTATCAATAGGTATAGTGTCTTTATCTAAAACTGGTATAGAGTCTGTAACTAAAATAGGGTCAAGTAGTGACGAGCTACTTGTTCGTGTGTCAAAGTGCGTGGCTTTGTCAATTATGTTAATCAGGCCATTAATAAAAATAATATCTCTAATATTTGACGGTAGATCCGACATAAAATTTTTATTCAGATCACCTAAGCAAATTATACAATTATTTTCATCAAGGGCGTTTTTCAACATTTGATCAAAGTATTGCCAGAAATAAACTGTAGATTGCCTTTCAGACCTATAATTTATATTAATCAAAATAGATCGTAGTTTGGTCTTTAACTCAAACCACATACTCTCAATTTCATCATGCTCTAAATCTTGTCGACGGATTATGTGAACGTAATTTTTAAAATACATGATAATACCACCACCATGTGAATTTCTGTCTTTTCTAACTGGTGTCTCAAACCCCATAATAGATATATCGTAATCAGTAATATTAGAGTCTAAATGTGTTTCTGTGAAAAATACTACATCATAATCCTCAATAATATCGGCAATATAGTTCAGTTTATTTCTAAGGCTTCTAATGTTGCAATGGAAAATTGACAATGTTTTCTCGGAATACTCGTGTGTGCGTTCAGGACCCGGGTTCGGTTCAATGTCACCACATATTAATAATAAACATAAAAGCACTATATAAAAAGCAATCAAATTACTACAAGTTCTATATAAATTGCGTATACTAAGTTTAAATCTTGAAATCATCTTTATTAATTCTGCCAGCATATCATTTAAGGAAAAACAATACCGGTAAACTGTTTTTCTCAAACAACCCAAACTAGTCTTGTGATAAAACAGTCCTATTGTTATCCTGTACGATACAATATCATTACCCATTATCAAATACAATACAATAGAAAAGGATAACAATATAGGACTGCATTGTAAAACATGATACATAGCATGGACAATTATAATTCGAATGACCCTTCATGAATTTCAGAAAAAGAAAAAGTAAAGAAAAAAAGAAAAATATGTACATGTACAAAAAGCAATATTTCAACATCGTCAATATACGATGTTGGTATTGCAAATATCAGAGAGCTGAATTTTTAACAAAGATTTTGTGTTAATGATACTGTAATAACGAACTTTGATGAATTAATCCAAATTAAGTGACCAATTTTAATGCGCCTCTCTGAATTATATCGAAAGTTGAAATGAACTGATTTGCATATTGTTGTCAAATAAGATAGATATACTATAAATTTAGCTTGGACATAATAACCGTAACGAGTGTCACGTGATACATTTTTTTTTTTATAAAACACACTTCGTTGATTATCACTCATGTGATATAGAGTAGAATTTAAACTTATTGACATTGCCAAAGATGTATTATTTTAGTGTATGTAAACACTACCACGTGTTTCTAAACACGTGTATTATACAACAGTTATTGTTAAAAATTAAGTAAATACGGATAGTGCTTACTAATTTAGACACTTTCTTGAAATAGTATATTGACATATTACATATTGTACATAGTATTAAACTAGATCATACAGTTCCGAGTAAATTTGTGAATTTGTAAACTTTATTCAGACAAAACAAATAAGAATATGATGGTAACGGAATGTCAATCCTCATTCAGGTCATCACCTTCAAGGACTTCCCCACCAAGTCTGTAAATGTCTTGCCTTGAACTAATCTTTTTAGGACGAGCATGTTCTGTTGTTTTTACTAGTATGGACCCGTCATGTGTCCAAAAGGAGTGTATGGTATCTTTTTCACGCAAAGTGTTTAATCTATGTAGCAGATCATACCTGTGTTTGGTGAGATTTTCTGCAATGAAAATTTTGCTTTTGTTTCCTTTTAAATAACGCTTGCTGGTGAAGACTAATTGTCTCTGACGGTATGACAGGAAGCGTACAATGATTGCAATTTTGCCATCTTTAATTTCACCAATTGGATGGGACCGGCCAATGTCTCTTGTGTTCAAATTCAATTTGAGATTTTTATTACAAATATCAAGTACAAGTGCATCAGTGTTAATAGGTTTAATTATGTCACCATTATCGTCAGTTGGAGCTGGAACATTATGAAATCGCAAGCTTGTTCTTCGCGAATATTGTTCCTGTTCCTCAATTCTGGCCTCGACCTTGTCTAATTTGTTTTTTAACATTTTCATTTCCTCTTTATATTTATTAAGTTCTACGTCTTTAAGAATAAGAGCATCTTTGTTGTGTTTAATACTTAGCAAGTGAGGCTGCATGCATTCATCAACTATCTGGACAATTTTGGGTTTGACCATTTCAATGACCTTTTCTGTGATAAGAGGGATGATGGAATCCATAAACTCTTGATTTTTTAGAGTAGCACATACAACATCTGATAATTTAAAAACCGTTTCTTTTTCAACAGATGATATGATATTCTCAGTACTATCAGAATTGGGCAAGCTAGAGTCACTGAGTGAAGTATCAAGGTTGACAAGTCTGGCAAGTTTGTCTACTTGTTGCATTGACGGGGATGTATTATCAGGACTACTAGATGGTTGGTCTCTTTTGCCACTATGCTTTGGTGTATTTTTAAAGTAACTGACAATGTTAGATTGTTGTTGTTTTTCTTTAATTACCTGGTCAGCCATCTTGTGTGTTGTGAACTCCAATATATAACAGATATAAATGAAAAATCTAGCAAAAGTCACTCTTTGGTCATAAATGAATCTGTTCGAACGAATATAATATTCTTTTCACATAATGTCTAATAAATTTTCAAAATATATCATAACATATTACACTGGAGGATATAAATTTCTCTCTTTTTAGTCTCCTCAAATTTTCACACCTTCATACTCAAGGGCAGATAATTATATCAATTTCGTCACTAATCTACCCGAGGTGCAATAAGTTAAATTCAAGGCAACTTGTATTGTGCAATTTATAAGATGTCTGATGTTACACGGTATTGTAAACACTAAAGGGACCGTACTACGAGTTTAAGTTTCTATATTTACGCTATTTGTTGTTGTTTAGATTAAGTCTCGTGTTTTGACTTTTATCAAAATTTTTATTTTCTATAAATCGCTACAAAGTACAACATTTAACAACTATCGACTATCCCCACTACTGGTGAATTGTTTCATTTCATTTAGGTCAACTTTCAAATTAGTATATTTTGAATTTAGAGGTTAAAATTAATTAATGCGATTACTGCTGCCTTCAATATATCCGTGCAAAGAGTAATTTAATTGCTTTGATAAGGAGTCTTAAGCTTATAACTTAGATTATGTATAAAGCTCGTCAGTCGATAGCACTACATAAACAAGAACAGGTGATTGTAGTGGTTAGTTTGTTATGTCAATGTTTAGAGCATTTTTTCACTGAGTAAATGATAAGTGCATTTCCCAACTGAGTCAATAGTTAGAGCAGTTTATAACTGGGTCAATCGTTAGCTCATTGATACGACTGTCATACAAGTGAGAGGTTTAGCTAGCTACTGTAAACCCAGGTTTAATCCACAATTTATTACATAAGAAAATGACTGTTCCAAGTCTGCAATATGACAGTTGTTATTCATTTGTTTTTTTGTGTTTTGGTTTTGATGTTGCCATTTGATAAGGGACTTTCCGTTTTGAACTGTTTTCGGTGTTCGATATTTTTGTTATTTGACTTTGTTTTCTACAAAAATGAGGGACTGGAAAGTTTCATAACATAAAAATATAAACTGGATTGTTTTTTCAAAATTGTTCTGAAATTTCATCTTGATACTCTTTTTTTTAAAGTTAGGTAATCTGCACTATATCCCTATACTGGTATGCTTCAAATTACATTGATATATGAAGTTTCAAAATCAATTTAGTCAGCATGGGTTCTAAATCGTATGCGTTTCGAGTTCTGGGATACTTCGTTAAACATTTATCATCGAGAGCTATCTCGAAGGCACCAACTTCTCCGATACATGGGTAATTTGAATAATACATTTGGATTGAATATTATCAGGTGATAAATTATTCTTTTAGTCGAAAGTTGAGACTAATATACCATACTGTTCTTGTAATCTACAAAAATAATCATTACCAATAATACAACTAATCACCAGAGACCACAAAACTAAAATGTAAACAATTTCAGGTCAACTGACCGCTTTAAACAATATTCAAATAAATATCGTATGATGAAATTTGACATTTTAAATGTTAAATTAATGATGAGAGAAAAAAAGAGGCAACAGTACTTTACCGATGTACTATCAATGAATATAAGAAGATGTCGTATGAGTGCAAATAAGACAACTCTCCATCAACGTAACACTTAGGACGAAGTTTAAAAAAAAAGGATACGATTTTTTTCAAAAAATGCGACTGTTATAAACAGAATTTCAAAAATAATGCGGATATGCCTCTTCCTTGTTTGTTTTTTTAAATGAATAAAACAAACCTATCCTTTTAAAAAAGTCATATTACCCGATGTGCGATAAGGTAACTTCAAAGCAACTTCCATATATTTTGACAATATATACTATATGCTTTTTTTCGTTATTAATTTTGACCGTTTCTATTCTTTTTATTATTTTTTTAGGATTATATCGACTTTACCCAATTTTTCTGTTTTCTGAAAATGGCTACAATATTAACTGACGACATGTTTCCCTTCTTTCCGATCAACATTTTTTAAATTTTGTAATAAGTTTCTTAAAGTAATTACTAGTGATACGATTACAGATGGGTTCAATATACTAATGTAAAAAGTAATTCAATTGCATTAATACAGTATCGTATAGCTTAGAAAAGTTCATTAACGAAAACACGTGATTAACGTTTTTGCCATCTCTACTCACCAAAAGACATTTTAGGCGTCTTTGTTTTGTTACAGTAGAGATAAATTTGATTATGGATTTTCCTAATTGATTTTCCTCTGAGTTCAGTATTTTTGTGATTTTACTTTTTATCAGTATTTCCGGTAATTAGAACTTATTGCATTTATGAAATTAAAAATATCGCCTTTTTAGTTCCCTCTTGTGACAAAACTAGATATGACCTTGGATTGGAATGACAAAACTAATCACGACCTTGGAATGGAATGGAAAAACTAGACATGACCTTGGCATGAAATTATAAAATTAGACATGACCTTAGAATATAATGACAAATATTGACATGACTTTTGAAAGAAATGACAAAACTAGACATGACCTTTGAATGGAATGACAAAACTAGACCTTTATTTTTAATGGAATGACAAATCTAGACGTGACATTTGAATGGATGACAAATCTAGACATGACCTTTGAATGGAATGACAAAACTAGACATGACCTTTGAATGGGATGAAAAATCTAGACATGACATTTGAATGGAATGACAAAGCTAGACATGACCTTTGAATGGAATGACAAATCTAGACATGACCTTTGAATGGAATGACAAATCTAGACATGACATTTGAATGGATGACAAATCTAGACATATCCTTTGAATGGAATGAAAAATCTAGACATGACCTTTGAATGGAATGACAAATCTAGACATGACATTTGAATGGATGACAAATCTAGACATATCCTTTGAATGGATGACAAAACTAGACATGACCTTTGAATGGGATGAAAAATCTAGACATGACCTTTGAATGGAATGACAAAGCTAGACATGACCTTGGAATGGAATGACAAAACTATACATGACCTTGGAATGAAATGACAAAACTAGACATGTCATTTGAATGTGGTGACAAAACTAGACATGACATTTGAATGGAATAACAAAAGTAAATAAGACCTTGGAATTGATTGTTACAATCCTTTCTTTGTTATCTTTGATTCAATGAAATAAGGTTGTCACAACTTTGTCAATTTTTTAATCATTTAACATTTATGTCAATGGCTCGATCTTTTTACGACTACGACAATGGTTATAGATCTTTTCCCAACGAGTCAATGATTAAATGGTTTTTAAAGGTGTCAATGGTTACATGTAGATTATTTTTCAATAATGTCAATAATTAGATCATCGTTAGTGGAAACAGCTTTGAAAATAACTGTCATTAAATACAGCCATTTTTTGTAGGTGTCACCATTAATACTGACAGGTAGTTACATGTAACAATAATTAAATGACTGACAATGATATTAACAGTTTCTGTCCTACAGAAGTGAAATTAAAAAAACGAAAGAAATGGAAAGAATGAAATCTGATCAGAAATCTTTGAACTTAATCTTAGCAATATACATGTTGATAATCGTATGAAACATTTCGAATGGAGGAAAAAAACAAGCAACGCAGTTTGCATTGATTGGCGCTAATGCTCTACTGAAATATAAAAAGCTGAGATAGGAAATCGAATAATTTATACCAACAACTTCTACCGACGTTAGTATTGTAAATGAAAACATTCGAAAGACTTAACTGACTAAACTGAGGCTGCTATTGCACCCCAAATAGTTCCAACTATGGCTTTGCTTCCTTAACTACAAAAAGCCAAATTTAGAAACAATTGTTGGAATATAACTTTTTTTAACCGAAACTGACTTTGTCCCTTATGTTATTTGAATCCCATTTGTGAAAATGTTCATACAAAACACCATTTTGATGGTATATTCATAAATGGTATGGGTCCGAAGCGTTTTTCTGGATTTTCATTCATTAGGAGCCGATTTTTTTAAAGGCCAATTTAATAAGAACCGAAACAATGGAAGAGCTTTTATACCCAAAAGTAAAGCCGACGTTCATTTTATTAATTTATAAACGAAAACTTTAGAAAAGTTATGTTATAAATCATGTCAGTATCGAAGTCTTGTTAGTACCATAGTAATGACTACTACGATGATGATACCCTCGGGGACGGATATTCAAACAGCTGCTGTTCAAAAGTGCTTAAAAAATTAAAATAAAACTTCATAAATTTTATGTTTGTGAAGCGGTTTTCAATATGGATTTAGCTTCGTAAGGGCACGCACGAAGCAATATATTTTGAAAGTCAATGATGTATAAGAACCAAAATTTTTTTTGATTTGGTTGATAATTTCATTATGATTTATTTATGTTGTTAGATACTCAATATTCCTTGACCGTAATAATGTGAATAGTTATCAAAGGTACCAGGATTATAATTTAATATGCCAGACGCATTTTATCTTCATTAGAGTCATCAGTGACGCTCAGATCAAAATAATTATAAAACCAAAAAAGTACAAGTACGAGTCACTGTCCGTTTTTCACCTGACCGTATTTATGAGTCTATACCATGAAATCTTTGAATCTAAACGTGACATCTAGCCATTAGTTCTATCAATTCTCTTATAGTATAGCATATAATTAGTCTCACATTGATTTGTAGAGAACGATTTATTCGCTTTACATTTCATTTTAGAATACTTTATATTGTTGGTTTTACAGAAACTCACATTAATTATAAAATTGGCAGCTTAATGGTTCACGAACACGGCAAAATACTCTAACAATTTTAAACTGGCAATAGGCATTTTTTCCAATAAGAAATCAGCTAATTATTTATAATGACGAACTAAACTTTGTCTTATTGGTTGAAAATTTGAACGTACGACACCAATAATTACCATGTGCCATCTCCACCAGAATCAAATTCAGAATGCATGGGTAGAGAATATATTATTTCAACTTTATATATATATAGTCAATATGGAGCCAGCGGTAATCCCCTTTACCGTTTATATCATTAAATAAATTCAAATAAACCATGTACGATCGCGCTCCGGGAAACTTCACTAAACAGTTATTATGGTCAGCTGTCCCAAAGGCATCAACTTCTCCGATTCACGGGTAATTTGAACAGTACATAAGAATGGTAAATTATCATTATCTTAGTCGAAAGTTAACACTTTTATACCATACTGTTCTGGTAATCTACAAAACGGATGATTGCCAATAATACAACTAATCGCAAGAGACCAAAGAAAGAGAATGTAAACAACTTCAGGTTAACATAAAATAGAGAATTGAAATGGGCAATGTGTCAAAGAGACAACAACCCGACCAAAGAGCAGATTAGAATCCAAGGCCACCAAGTATTCTTCAATGCAGCGCGAAAATCCTGCAACCAGGGGTAGGCCACCGCTGATCATGAATAAAAACATGTACTAGTTCAGTAAAAATAGCCGTCATACTAGACTACAACACATAAATAAAATCAAATTAAAAAAATAAATAAAAGACTTACCATGGCCAGAGGTTTCTGACAAGGGAAAGGCGCAAAAATGCGACGGGGTGAAACATGTTTTGTGACACACAAATCAATTAAATACTACTAGCAGTTACTGACATGCCAGCTTCAGTGTTCATTTCAACTGATTGAAAAGTTATGTCTTCATCATAATGAAAATCAAGTCTGTTTAAAGATTTTGTAAGCTTTTGAGTTGAACGTCCACATTTTTGTGCTTTGTAAAGACTATTTCCATAAAAGATTGGATGTGAAAATACCTGAACGTATAAGATGTATGCATGTTGATTTATATTTACGAATGATGTCCCTGTATCGATGATAAAATTTAGTAAATGTTTTGACTAGTTTGTGATATCGAAAACCCAGGTTTACTATTTTTTTGTAATACAGAGATTTCTTTTAATAAAATCAAATACGTAGTAAATTACACGACCGAATCGAACACAAACAGGTCATCAATAAGTGGTGCACAGTAAGTCCCAAGTGGACTCCCGATAACTTGACGATATACTGAATCTCCATGGCGAACAAAAATGTTAACTAATAAACATTCCAGGGCATTTATAGTACCAAAATATTTTTAAATGCCTATTTAAGATTATGAGGCAAAAGGGTATATTTGATGAGAAAATCAAAATTTTAATGGATTTAAAATCACCAATTTAAGCAAGTAAGTTATCAAGTACTTTACTTCCAACCATTTTTTGTCACTCCAACAGAAATAAATTCAACTATTTTCAAAGACCTTATTTGAACAATTTATAAGCAGGTAGTTGAGTGTACCAAAAGTACTAGTAAGACGAAGAGATATTTAAGTAGTGGAACAATGGCGTAAAAACGAAATAAATCTGTATTCGTAAGGCGTTTTGTCATTGGTGCAGTTCGGAAGCAAGTACATTGTTGAAACTTTGATTGTATTTGGTTTTGCTTGTGAAGCGGTAGCTTATAGTTTTTGTTTGTTACAGAAATCATTTTCCGAAAATTAAGTCAGTTGGAATGTTGGTGAATTCCTGATTTCCTGATTTCCTTTTGCAGAATCTCAATGTAAGATTTATGTCAAACAACAATGATATTATTATGCTAATTTCAACAATGAGCAAAACCAATGCTGTATAATAAGCTATGAAACGATAGAAGTAAAATAAAGAAAAGAGAAAATAAGAGGCAACTGCTGTTAACAGATTTACCATAAACCATCTAGAAGATAGAACAAAAGTTTTCACAAAAACGTAGGGTATTACATGACATCAAAAAGGATCGAGAAAGCATCTCCTGTTGTGTATGTATTAACCAAAACGTTCATCCGCACACAGACAAAAATATGAAAATAGGGAATAGTAAATAATTGATAAGTTAATATATTAGACAACTATTGCATATAATGATATAAGAGTCAGTTGAGACACAAACATAACGTATCGGCGATTGTGACCTTACATCTTCACAAATAACCGTATTGTTCTGCCACTTAGTGATTTCTTATTCTTAACCGCCATCAATCAACATATATTTTGTTTTCATGAGATGTAACTACTTGGTTGCAAAATAAAATAAAAAGAACTAGTGAATTTATGTTTTTTTGTATAAATGTTAAATATTTTTTTGTTTCCTGAAAATTAAAAAAAAAACAACAACAACAAAGGCAAGTTATTTAAAACAAATAGTTTTATTGTTATGTTGCTGAAATTTCAAATGTCCGCTATAACTGTTCGTTTGACGTAATTATCACACTTTTTCTTCTTTTTCCCGACTTTGACAAAACTAGATCCAACCTCGGAATGAAATCACAAAACTAAACATGACCTTGAAATGAACTTATAAAATTAGACATGACCTTGGAATGAAATGACAAGACTACATATGACATATGATTTGAAGTGCATGTTAGCCATCATAGCCCTTTTATCGTCAGCATCCTGCTGTTTAAAGAAAAAAAAACGTTCCTATGTTTTGATAAACCAGACGCGCGTTCCGTCTACATAACTCTCACTAGTGATACTCAGATGAAAATGGTTAGAAAGCCAAACAAGTATTAAGTTGAAGACCATTGAGGACCCAAAATTAAAAAAAAAAAAACAAAAAAAAAAACGAACCCAACAATGACGTGAATTATGTTCAATTTTAGAAACTTCCTTATTCAAACATATTTAAAAACTGATCTACATGTATGATTCCATCTAAACGTAAGTTCACTTTTTATGGATAGAGTTCTTGTAAGTAATTTTCATTTGTCTCTATACTGATATCTTTCATATTACGTTGACTACGTTAAAAAAAAACTCAGATTTGAAGGTCATTTTCAGACAGCATAGGTACCGAATATATAATTTAAACTGTTTTTAGTTTATTTGGAGCCGACGGTATTCCCATTTCATCGTTTTTTTCAAAATATACATTCTAATAAAAAGTATACTTATGCGTTCCGGGAAACTTTTTAACATATGTATCATAGTTAGCTGCCCAGAGGATACCATCTACTCTGATAAATGGTCGATTTAAATAATACATAAGCATAGTAAAACATCAGGTGATAAATTATTCTTTAGATCGAAAATTAACCATAATAAAGAACATACTTTTATGTTAATCTAAACAAAGTGGAATTACAAATAATACAACTATCCACCAGAGACTAAAGAACGAGATTGTAAACACCTGCTAAAGGTCACTGTGCCGCTTACAACAATAAGTAAAACCAAAGTGGAAATACAAATAATACAACTATCCACCAGAGACCAAAGAACGAGATTGTAAACACCTACTACAGGTCACCGTGCCGCTTACAACAATAAGCAAAACCAATACCATATAATCTATACTATTAAACGAGAAGACCTCATTTTGGGTGTCGCTTCTCTTCTTTCCACAATAAATTTATCATCATGCCTCTGTGTCCTATAGGTACAGTGCATAATCGCATTTGTCATCCATTCATATGATTATTCAGATTGAGTTATTTTGGGAGAAAAACGAGAAAAAAGGCGTTCGGATGTGTTTCCGTCATTGGACGAAATTTTAAGTCAGATTATACTTCCGGTTTGCTTTTTTCTGTATACTTTGAAACAAACAAATACATATAAAGTGTATTTTCTGTCTGATATCATTTTCAAGTTAACTATCATCGGCGGTCACAGAGTTTATTAAATAGAGAGGGTCTGTATAATATATTAATAACCATCGTGGATCGATTACATTATATCAAACTGAGAATTGAATGTAAAAAGAAAATACACTTTATTTATAGTAATGAATCAAAAGGGGGAAGTGGCAGAACCTTTTCAAAACGTCGGGAACGGGTGTTTTTAAGATCGAAATTTCAGGACTAACCATTTCGGAATCCGGGATTTCTTTGTTCCAATTTCGTGATGTCGAGAGATTTAATTTGTATTAAATTCGGAACCTCGGGATTTCATGTTTTTTAGCCCGGGATATCGGGATCAGGACCCCTCCCAGGATTATAACTTATAGAGAACTAACACAAAGAAAAAGATTTTTTTTGTGGAATGGAAAAAAGAGGAGCCGGGCTAGAAGAACAATTATCCTGTAATTTTTGATACCTTTTCTGAAATTCTCCAGTCATTAAATTTTTACAAAAAAGAAGATGTGGTATGAATGCCAATGAGACAGGTCTCCGCAAGAGACCAAAATGCAGTGCCAAAATGACACCGAAATTAACATTTAAAGGTCACATTATGGCCATTTACAAAATGATCAAAGCAGATACTGCATAGTCTGATACAAAAGGCCCCGAAATGACAATGTAAAACAATTCAAATGAGAAAACTAACAGCCTTATTTATGTACATAAAATAAACGAAAAACAAATATGAAACACCTAAACAAACGACAACCAATGAATTACAGGCTCCTGAATGTTCATAATATACTAAATGTATGTTCATAATGAAATTAATAGAAAACAAAAAAAAGGGAATTCTGAAAATAAAGGAGGAGGGTTAAAAAAAACTTTTTCCTGTCCCCAAGTTCTTATGACTTTTGATACTTTCCCTGAAATTCTGAAGTCATTAATTTTTTTACAAAATTCTTCCTACAACACTTTACATACTTTCAACAACGCTCTGAATGCCCGCGATTTCGCGGGTGTGTTATAGTAACCTATGAAATGATAAAGGTATAATTGATAATAAGAGAAAATTAGAGACAGCAGTAGTTTACCGATGGTTCAATGACATCAACCATTTAGTAGAAATAAATCAAGTTTAAGCAAAAAGTTAGTGAACTACATAAAACTAGAAAAGGGGTGCGAATAAGCATCTCCGGTTGAACACGCAACAACTACATGTACATAACTTATTTGCATTTAGTCGAAATGTCAAAAGTGGGTATAGTAAATACTTGATAACTTAAAATATAAGACGAATATTGTATATAATAATCTTAGACCAAAAAAACATCGTGCGAGTCAGTTGAGACACAGACAAACCGTACCGGGAAAATAATTCGTTAAATGTAAAATCACAAAAATACTGAACTCCGAGAAAAATTTAAATCAGAAAGTCCCTTCAAATTATCAGTGGCGGATCCAGGAATTTTCATAAGTGGGGCCCACTGAAAAAGGGGGCCCTCTCCAGTAACGCTTCAGTGATTCCCTATATAAGCAACTTTTTTCCCCAAAAAGGTCCCCCTCCTAAATCCGCCTCTGCATATTTAAACACATCACACGAATGGATAACAACTGTAATATTCCTGACTTTTATATGTTAATGGGTGATCATGATTGTTACCTTAAAACTTCAAAAATTACCGTTCATATGTTTCCTGTCAAGCAATCCCAATTTGTGTTTTTATCGCTAATTTTGAAAGCATATTATGCCAGTGCTTCTTGTTGTGATACGTAATCATTTGCAAAATAAAGTAAAAAGAGCAAATGCATTTATTTTATGAATAAATTTCAATGATAATAATATATATACAAATGATTTCGAGACGTCAATTTTGATCACAATGCGTAACATTTAAAATGTGACTTTTGAAGAAAAGAACTTTCCAAAATAATTGTGTCGCCTTAAAAGAATGAGATAAAAAAACACTCAAAAGAAGTCAACTTTTTTTAAAAAGCAGGTAAAAAAACTTTACGACATAAGAGTTGACTTCAGCTTTTCAATTGTAAAATTTCCATTTCTAAGTAGCAACAATCCAGTAGCACCTGCATACGGGGTATATATCTCCCAATTGAAACGATATTCCTGTGCTTGTATTTCCTACCACGATTTTCTTGATAGAGGGTTGCTGCTCACAATGAAGCTATTAAACCAAGAGTTCCTAATGGTGAAGTTGAAATCATCTCTTCGTAAATTTTACGGACGACATCACGAGTTGGTTGCATTTTGATTGTTATGGAATAACCGTTTCACAGAGGATATCGGATATGTTCCTTACGTTGTAACTACAATCTCATTCCCTTTCATTAATGCGACCTACCGAATAAGACTATTTGCCGGATTTGTTATAACATGAGCAACAAGACAAGTGCCACATGTGGAGCAGGATCTGCTTACCCTACCGGAGCATCTGATATCACCCCTAGTTTATGGTGGGGTTCGTGTTGCTTATTCTTTAGTTTTTATTGTTGTGTCATGTATCCTTTGTTTGTCTGTTTGTCTCTTTCATTTTTAGCCATGGCGTTGTCAGTTTATTTTTGATTTATGAGTTTGACTGTCCGTATGGTATTTTTCGCCCCTCTTCTCTTATTAAAAAGAACGTCAGCCAAAAAAAAAAAAGGAAAATGGTGTTGGTTTCAATCATTTGATTGCTCGAGTAGTCTTGAACTTTGGTGCATAGTTGTCTCAGTGGCAATCATTCCACATCTCCTTATTTTATAGTGCATGCAATTTCAGAAACATGAACTGTGCATTAGATCTTCTTTATAAATAAACGTCGTATCTAAGTTTGTAGTGATTTTAAAGAAATAACAAAACATTTCATTCAGCGTAAATGTAATAATTATGTAATTTGTTTCAAATCGAAAAACAGCAAATCAAGATCAACTTATATGCAATCAAACCCAATTAAATTTATATAAATTGCAAAGGAAACATAACAAAAAGTGAATTTTAAAGCAATGTATCAGTTATATATAAAATATAGACCGTGTATAATTGCAGATCCTACTATTCATAAACAAGAATACGTTAACTATCTGAAAGTCATCATTGTTTTGACCTTAAGTTAAATATCGATAAGCGTCAATTGTATCTAATTATACAGTTGATATCTTCTATCATACAGTCATAATACAGCAATAAAGATGCATCACTTTAATGTATCTAGCGATGCTAAGCACTATTTTAATGGCAAATTACAATCCTATACTAAAGTAAGAATGTCGGTTCAAAGTAAAACATTACTTCTC
The DNA here is from genome assembly GCF_036588685.1 of Mytilus trossulus. Classification (NCBI taxonomy): domain Eukaryota; kingdom Metazoa; phylum Mollusca; class Bivalvia; order Mytilida; family Mytilidae; genus Mytilus; species Mytilus trossulus. The sequence continues at coordinate 7,409,669 of NW_026963290.1, read as the reverse complement.
ATGTTGATACCAACTGGCCAGTCTTTGATATTATGTTTACTTTATTGTTGTAATAATCATTTATCAGAGAGCATAAACAGTTGTTGGTTTTGGCAATTACGAAATTCTTATATCTTAGCAGGTAGCGTAACTGATCGAAAATTTGTTCCACAACTTTGATAATAATTAAAGAAGGAACAAGATTTATATTAAAAAATTGGCAGCACTGTTCAGTATCGATGCTATTAAGTTTATGTAGAAAACATTTGTGAAGGGTCAGCGAAAGGACGCGAAACTATATATGAAATGCACATGCTTGTACCTTTTCTTGTAACTATAATTAAAGGGTAATTTGCGACGCCTGCCCGACTCGTGTAAGTAAATCAGATAGAATATCTTAATAGATTTCTTTGATCAACGTCTGGGGTCAATACACCAGATACGAATTTGATATTGATCGACCCAGCATGAATTTTAACATTGAAAAATGAATAAATGTCTCCTTCATGTATTATATAATTAAAGTACAATAATAAGGACAATTATCAGAAGATTACTGTAACACGCACCATATCGTTTCGTGTCCAGTAGATAAAAATTGATGGATTGGCATTTGCGTTACGCTCGTCAGCCTATATCGCAGCCGGTAAGAGAAAGAAGTTAGCCGGTTAAACTCACGTTCTCTCGTAAGAAATGTAGGAAGGTTGGGATGCATATTATAGGTGTTTTTTCTTCTGATTTTTTCGCAGGGGGGATGGTGTAAATGTAAGTGTAGGACTGTAGGTCCAAGTAAAGATACAGGTATACAGTCAGGAGTCTACTTCGTCAAAATTATCTCCCCATTACGCTAGTTCATTTTCACAATCGTAGAAATGGAAGCCATTGTAGGGATGACGCGCTACCAGTTTTGCTCTTGGAAACCGATAAATTTATCTACATTGCACCATTACGATCCTTATATGTCAGTTGTATTTTAAAAGACAAATGTATCAACTAGCTAATAAAATACAGTTATTGATCTTGTCTGCATTGATTCAACTTAAAACTATTGTCTGATCGGATGTCAGGTGGAATTTTCGAAAATTCATAAACATTTAAAAAAAATCTAATTAAATATTTCGTGGAAGGGCAGACTAGATTTTGTTAGTGTATGAAGACTATAAACCCTAGTTATCGCTATTTTGTGCATTTTTCCTTTCATCCTTTTTTGTGATAATTTTCATATCATGCCTCTCGCTTGAGATGGAAAAATTATCACTAGAAACTAAGGAGGCCACGTGGCGTTTCTAACGAAATTGACATTGAAATTGACAACGTCGTCATAGGTAAAATAGCGATAAACAGATTATCATTGGTCATCTCAACTCGATTGCTTTTCTCACTTTCGCTGTACCAGCTCAAGCGAGAAAATCAATCTCGTTGAGATAATCAACGATAATCTATAATTATCACACACAAAAAATTAGAATTTTTCGAAGATATGCATTTTCATCATCCAACTTGTGAGACTGTCGTCAAGTTTTTTCAGTAAAAAAATAGTTATTCGAACACACCTTCTCTGTTTTTTTGACTCATTAGATATGTATTTTACTTGACCCATATATTTCATTTTTTAGTAATGTCCTTTTTTTTGTGTTATAAAGTCAACCAGTAGCTTTAATATATAAAAATGATAGAATCTGAAGCGAGACGATGTATGACATATTCTTACTTTGTACGATATCAAGACAAAATACTCAACCCAAACACGCCCTAACATAAATTTTTTCTCTTTTCGATACAATTATTACCTAATTTTTGGAATTTTTTCTTCAATCACATAATGGAAGGGCAGACACGAAAATTACTGAAATAATAGATTTATATGTTTTCCGTCTCTGGTAATTTTTTCAAAAAAAATCGGAGGTTATGCATTTTCGTCATCCAACTCGAAAGATAACCATGTCGTCGACTTGATGTCTAATTTTTCTGCTGAACTATGTACTAGATAAATTGAAAACTTATGCAAATGGTGTTTTTTTCAAATAAAACACCACGTAATTGAGAAGAAGATTGTAATTTGGTTTGTTTCTATTAACTTTTAAAACATTTGTCAGTATAGTAAACAGTACAGTAAACGTTTATCGCCTTCTCTAACAAAGAGCTTCGATTCTTTTGTTCTATTTCAACCTGGTTTCCGACTGTATATATTCCTCGGTAACCTCTTGATATATACTTATATTATCACGTGGCGACCAATAGCTTTACTTTATTGTTCAAGTAATATGTCTTCAGGGTTTACATGTAGTTGTGTTCCTATCTCAATGGTCTATACCCTATGACTAAACTATTGAGGCTTCGTTGGCTCATAGGTCTAAGTAGTCGATTACTGTACATCTAGCCAGTCAACGCTGTCTAATGTTACTTCGAAACACGCACGGGGTAGGTGCACTCGACTCCATTGTTTAATAGGGTTATTGTACGATTTTATATTTTTTTTGAAGAAGCAAAATTAAAAATAAAAAGTAAAAGCCAATTTGTATAGTATTGATTGATTGTTTGCTGATAACTTAAGGTCCAGTGGTAAATCTTTTATGCATGTAAATGTTTCAGACGATCATGATATTAATTGATTGATGGTTGTTTAAAAATCCAGTGGCAAATATTTCATACATGTTTCATACGATCATGATAATAAATGATTGATTGTTAGTTGCTTTCCGTTCAGTGGCAAATGTTTCATACATGTTTCATACGATCATGATAATAAATGATTGATTGTTAGTTGCTTTCCGTTCAGTGGCAAATATTTCATACATGTTTCATACGATCATGATAATAAATGATTGATTGTTAGTTGCTTTCCGTTCAGTGGCAAATATTTCATACATGTTTCATACGATCATGATAATAAATGATTGATTGTTAGTTGCTTTCCGTTCAGTGGCAAATATTTCATGCATATTTAAGACGATTATGGTGATGATTGGTGATTGATTGTGGAATTATTTACATTCAGAGGCATATATTTCATGCATATATAGGGTGATCTTAATATTGAAATTCCATGGCCTATTAACTAGAAAATTTATGAATATGTGTGATAAACGGTGACGGACGTACCTATGAACTATTTACAGTTTATTGCGTTTATATTGTTAATATGTCGATACAAGAATAGAGACCGCCGGGAGGTTAGCCATGTTTTATTGGAACAACTGATTATTGATATTGGTCAAAAGACTATGATTATAATAATAAATAAATGATGGCCCTGTTTATATCCTTTCTACTAATATGAGCAATTATGAAATTCCTTGCAAATCAAACCCAATCAATAATATCGATACCTCGGGCAATTACTTTAAGATAATCTCAAATATCGGGGAGTATATTTTTCTTTGACTTCATTTGTTATGCTCAACATATAAAAGTCAGTCCTTGTAGATGAAATAGGTATACCGAACTCAAAATCAAGTTTATCCCAAAACAACTTAAAAACCCTGTCGCTGTAAAATTGTATTGCATATATAAAAATTACAAAGTATTGTGCATGTTATGCAATAGTTTCACTTAAAGTATTATGTTTAATTAAAGCAAAAAACATAGACAAATCCAGGTAACTCTCTTTCTATTCTAGAATAATTCAGTTAACAAGGACTATCTTTTAAAAAAGATATCCGACGTATTTAAATTTGAGTGTATGTTAACCTTCAGAGGCACAATGACTTTACGATGCAGGACCTCTTTAATAAAATCTACATCTGAATGTACATTTTAACTACAAGAAATTCTTTACTAACTCTGGTTATATTAAGGCAATAATATGTAATAATATTTTGATGACACCTAAAAATCTTATTTGTCCAAAAATCCAGTGCAAATAATAAGAAACAAATATACATTTACTACTGTTCACATTGTTAACAAAGCTTGAAACTATTGGTAGTATAAGTAGTATCTTTCTGTTTACATTCATCAAAACCCCGCGGAAATCTCACATGCGTAGGTGCGTTCTAAAAGTCATGTACGTTCGTACAACAAAGTTTACACAAAAAATTATATAATTGTCCCGAATAAACAGCTGTCATGGATGCAAAGAGTTATTGGAGAAACAATTATTTTAAATTAAAACATAAATCTTTGTAAGATCTAGTTCAAATATTTATAGTTTTTCACTTGCTTTCCATCACGATATAATTTTCGAGACGTTTTTTCAAACACAACCAAATCACCCACCATGACAACATTTTGTCCAATCACAGAAAGAATTTTCGAGCATGCGTATTCTGTTGCCATAGTTAAGCGTCCTTAAGTTCAAAGGGCACAAACCGAAACTATATCGACTACGTCGGAAAAAAAGTTAAAGGTTTGATCAATGTTTTCTTTTTTAATGAACACGTTCTATGGTCTTATTAGCAAATCTATGTTAAGCTTGTAGAATAATACTCAGCAAGCTTTTATAGTGGCATTTAATTGTTTTCGCGATACAAATGAAAAGACGTAATCTTCAAATGAGTACTATACTTTAATTATGGTCTTGGGATCCGAAGCTTTATATATTTGATTCAATTTTTTAAAATTATTTTGAGATACCAAATAACAGGCGTCGATTTGAGTTGTGGAGTGTAAATTGTGCAATTACCCAAACGTTTCACATTAGAGTCTAGAAACAAACCGTAGTCCAGTCAGATACAATGTACAGGAAGTTATATTTCAATCATAATAAAGGAGGTTGTGTTCTTGCATGGTACATAGTCCGAATAACAGCAATTGTTCTTGCAGTCAGGTGTCTATAATACTATATTACTATTTCAATCATAAAATTAAGATGAGTTGCCGTTCCATAGTGAATTTGGACGTTAAACAACTGAAATTCAACCATGCAGGTCATGAAATTGTGTCGCACTACATAGTTTTAATCTGTTTGAACCATCAAAAATTCAAATCAGGTAACAGACCGCTGGTTCTGAATGTTAATTCGTTATAAGATGGATTAGTTTTTTGGACAACTTAATACAAAAATGAAGAAAAAAATCAGCTTTTTTGTGAAAATTATCCATTAAATGCAAAAACACATTATCTTGAAAAATATCATATATATTCATGTTCGACTGTATGACTTTCCTCTATATTTGATCAATTTTGTTTTTAAATTCATTTAATAAATTAATAAATTGAGGTGTCTGATTAATATAATTGTCACCCCCCCCCCCCCCCCCCCCCCAATTCAAATTCCATAATTGACCACAGCGGATTTCCTTGATGAAAAAGGTATGGATAGGTAGTTATCAAAAAGGCTTTTAAAAACAAGCAATAATACATACATACTGTATATAGCCTTGATGACGAAATAAGGAAATATAGATTTTGTTTAATTTTACATGACTTTAAAATAAATGAAAAGGGTATACTTACACATGAATTCGCCCAGATACCAGACTTCCTTCGTATGTAATTCCAGTAATGTTGGTGGCATACATATAAGCATTACCAGTAAGTCAGCCACACATAAGTTTATTAGAAACATATTTACCATATTTTTCATATTTTTGTTTGCTATTATAACAACGATCACTATAATATTACCAAACACACCAAGTATAAAAACTATGACATAGAATAACGTAGCAGTGATAATTAAATATCCAGGTGGTTCGGGCACCTGTCTAGAAGATTTCCTTAAAGATACATTAAGAATATTGTTCACATTCTGAAAGAGTTGTGTACTGTTTAGTAACGTATTCATTGCTTCTTCATTAAAATAGTTATAGTTCTACTATTATCACACAGTTAGAAAACAAGCGATACAATATTAAAGTATATGATTGATAAGCACTTCTTCATTGATATAGTTTTCTACTAGTATCATGCAGTTAGAAAAATAGCGATGAAATACTGAAGAATATCATTGATAAGTACGTCCCTCGTTAGTATGTATGTCATTACGATATAGACTGAGATTGTAATATATACAAACAATTGAACAAGGAACTATATTGATTAAGCGTCGACCAACCGACTAACAGATAACATGCTCTTTAATATAAGCATATGTTTTTGACGAATCAAATAAATCTTTAACGAAATAGTCATCAATGAAAGTAGAAAAAATGGAATAAATGGAATAAATGATTGTTTAAGGTAATTTACAATTTTTTTTTAAATAATTAGAAAAAATATTTCTAGAAAGCAAATAAAAAATAGTTATGCTTGTATAAGTTAGTGTTGTTTCTATTTTAATGACAGATGCTATTCTATGAGAACCTGAAATAGTGACGTTATCAGTATGTGCTACCTTGATCAATATAGCGTAACACTCAGCGTGGCTGCTGTGTATATGCTGTGATACAATGCCAATTATAAAATGTGTTGACTTTGGCACGGATTTAATGAACTGTAATCATAAAATGTCCGCTTAAATCTATTTATGGTAGGGGGAGCATCGAGTATTCTAGGCACTACACTTCCTTTTATTAACAAAATAACGTTTGAAAGCGTTGTTTGCATTTTTGTACGTTTTTGACCTATGTTGTGTCATATCTGTGTAACATTACGATGTAATTAAATGACCTGAACAGATAATAAGATTTGACATATCAATTAATGCCGTTTGACAATAAATGTCAATATTTGTATGTATTATGGACACCTTTTACAACCATAGCAATGTAAATACTATTAACCCTAAAGTTGCTGGAAATAGTTTTCTCGTTTGAATTGTTTTACATTGTCTTTTTTTAGCCCTTTTTAGATGACTATGCGGTATGCGCTTTGCTCATTGTTGAAGAATGTACGGTGACATATAGAGAGTTGTCTCATTGGGAATCATACAACGTCTTTTTTTTCTTTTTTTATATATATATATATTATCATTACAACTCCAATTCCCTCCCCTGACTATTTCAAGGCTAAAGAGTCACATAAGGATACATTTAAAATCAATGTATTTTTTGTGTCTGTACATTTGTTGTACCTAGGCTGACATTCCTTGTCCTGGTCATTACATTTGTATGTTGAGTAGGTCCAGCTATCGTTAATTTGATAAAATTTTATTTTTGTCTACTTGTTGTTCAGTGGCAAATATATCATGAATGCATATTCATGAAGAGAACCAATGTGAAATATATACAGTAGGTATGTCCTGCAATACGGGTTAAAGAGGATAAAAGGCAGGACATTTTGAGTGCCACTGGGAAATAAGGTGGATAGAGACAGAAGTATAGATTTGCATCAGGTCACACACTGACCCCCTATAAAGATTAGTTGCAAGAATAATTAATCGAACAGAAAGCATGGACGTTTATCTAAATGAGGCGTCGGATTAAACTTTCCCGTTCTGGTCGTACGTTGCTGCGAATTTAAACACCCTGTACAGTAAACCCGTTACTAAGTTGTATATATATATAACAATTCCCAAGTCACTAATGTTATTTAGAAATCATTAAACAGCCTGACATGTATTATTCCAAATCTATTGGTAAATCTTCTTTACTATGAGTTTCGTTAGTAAATGCATTCTATTGGTTTGAAGTCTTTATTCTTAGTCGTCAAAGGTTCTTCGATCTTAAAATTCAGAAACAGCTTGAAAAAATATCTGTTTAGAAATAGCGCACTCAATCCTGCAAAGACTTGGAAATACTAATATTACTTGAATTATTCCTTCTGAACGATGGTTATTGCGATGTGAACATTTGCAATTGTATCCGTTTAAACTAGGAATCTGTTTCGAATTATGAACTAAGACCCAGTTCCACTCCCCCACAAAACAAAAAAGAAAAAAAGAAAAAAGGAAAGAAAAACAAAAGAAAAAGAATAAAAGAATATGACAGTTGTTTGATTAAATAATATGTTTCTGTGTAACAATGCTGTGAATAAAAAAAAACAAATGTTATTGTTCAAGTTATATAAATAATGTCTTGGATTAATTCGATATAAGGGATGTGGCGTGAGTGCCAAGAACTCTAGCTCTTGCAAATTAATATAATATTACTATGAATCTTTTCAATTAGTAAAAATATGAACATAAACATTATTTTAAAATTATTTCAGTACGCCACATTTTAAATGTAATTATATGGTCTAATAGACGAAGGGGCCAATAATAGAGAATACCATTGGAACTGCACATCTATGTCAGCGTAGTTGTTAAAATGTTAAATGGTTTAGCATGCTTTTAATAATGATCATGTGGTAATCTTATTCTTGTATCCTATTACCATTCGAATTTAAAAATGTTTAATCTCTACTGTGGTCATTCTTTATACGTTAGACAACCACTTTCTCCTGAGCATAGAAATGAATCTTGCATCTCAATGATTATCGGAAATTTTATTGTACCAAATATCACTTAAGGAAGTTCGCTCCGCTTGTCTTTGATTTTTTGCCAGAAATTCGGAATCCTCTGGTTTTGTCATGTAGAGCCATTATTTTCCAATTTTTTCAATTTTCCCAGCTAACCCCAACCTTTCTTTTTTAAACAATATTTACTATCAAACTCCCTCGACTGTTGCAACGCTAAAATAATGATGTTTCTTCTCGTTTCACGACTATTCCTCACTAAACTAAAACATATCAGTCAGAAACCTATTTTTTGTGTGGTTCATAGGTATTTCCCGTTTCTCTTTTTTTCCGACGTAGTCGGTATTGTTTCGGTTTGTGCCATTTGAACTTAAGGACGCTTAAATATGGCAACAAAATACGCATGCTCGAAAATCCTTTCTGTGATTGGACAAAATGCTGTCATGGTGGGTGATTTGGTTGTGTTTGAAAAAAACGTCTCGTTAATTATATCGTGATGGAAAGCAAATGAAAAACTATAAATGTTTGAACTAGATCTTACAAAGATTTATATTTTTTATTAAAATAATTGTTTCTCCAATAGCTTTGTGCATCCATGAAAGCTGGTTTTTTTTGGGACAATTATATAATATTCAATGTAAACTTTGTTTTACGAACGTACATGACGTTTAGAACGCACCTACGCATGTGAAATTTCCGCGGGGTTTTGATGAATGTAAACAGAAAGATACGAGGACCGAGAATACTGAACACAAACAGAAAAAAACGTTATTTAAAAGGTAAATCGAAATGATAGTTTTAAACATATACTCAAATTTTAATACGTCGAATATCTTTTTTAAAGATAGTTCTTGTTTCATATAAATTAAAATAAATCTTTTCCTACCTTAACTAAGGTATGAAAATTGACAATGTCGGCTGATACATTTTTTTGTACTAAAGAGATGATATTACTTTTCCTATTGTAATTTTAGTATAGTAGCGTTCTAACAGCTCCTGCATATGGAGTTTAATATATTTTCAATAGACCACTTTCGAGTTCATCCGTCACCGGAAAAAACTCGTCAATTATACGCGCCTTTATCACCGTCATGTGTGCGTTTAGGGGCGTCGTCACTTCCCTTCCAATGTTGAGCGAGTGGTTGGAAAACTATAATTCTATATTGTACGAATTATTCGGCAAATTTAATTCTCAAAATTGACAATCAACACTGCTGTCATTAGGGAATTGTCAGTAAGTACCTACAGAGCAACCATTATTTCTATAAAGACGATCACTAAGGCTCTTGATGAACGTAAATAGTGCAGGGATACAGGCGACCCCCTCTATCTGGTAAATGACGTCATAAAGGCATGCATAATTGACGAGTTTTTGCCGGTGTCGGATGAGCTCGAAAGTGGTCTATTAAGGACGAGTTTACAGATTTACGTTTTTTTATATGATATCCCAGAAAGTTTACTACTGAAAATGATTCGTACAAATCCGGGCTTTCAAACGATTTCGAAGTTGAAATCATCTCTTTGAAAATTTTAAACAACGCGCCATCATTCTCCATTATGGAATACATGACTGTGTCAATATAACCGTTAATACTTGCCACATGTCGTCAGCACATCCCCGTTGTGTTTCCCGATTTTAACATGAACGAAAGCGACGTTTCATTGTATTCGGAGCAGTGTGCCTCCCAACACGGGGTTTTGGGTAAGTTTATGTGAAATGTTTTGTTACTGTTGTCTTTCTGTCTTTTTTTGTTTGTTAGATATAGGAAGATGTGGTGTGAGTGCCATGAGACAACTTTCCATCCAAATAACAAACTAAAAAAAAAAATATTTCTAATTGGCCTGGCATAGGTATCTTAATTTTATGCAAACAACAGCAATATGGGATGTTTTCGCTGCGTTGAAGACCTACTGGTGGCCTTCAGCAGCTAACTGCTCCTTGGTCGGGTTGTTGCCTCTTTGATATATTCCCCATTTTCATTCTCAATTCTCAATCAAAATTCAACATCAGAACTTCTGAATGTTGGTCTTTACCACACAGTCGAACTATCATAATAACGAGCATATTCTGAATATATCTATATACAATGAATAAAAATTCTCGAGCAAATCACATCTTGACCATCATCTTTTAAAATCACGATATTTACGGTAAAAAACGATTCCGAGGCTGACAAAAGATGACAGATAAACATGGGTAATCGGTTTCATTCATGTCTTTCATACATGATCAGATTATATACATTTACATGTCAGTTATCGCAGTTTAATGATGTAAAACTACAATCATTATGTAAATCTTGGTATTTACTTTGCACTTAATCAACTACTAGTTATATATATCTTAAAAAGTCAATGTTTTTTCGTTTTAATTTATAAAACGAACTTCAATTAATATAACGGAATTGTATGTGACTGCCATAAAGTGAGATGTTTAATCGACTTTTTTTCTAGATAAAAGAAATGCCTGTACCAAGTCAGGAATATGACAGTTATTTTCCATTCGTGTGATGTGTTTCAGAGTTTGAATTTGCAATTGGTTGAGGGACTTTCCGTTTGAATTTCCTTGGAGTTCAGAGTATATGTTATTTTACTTTTTCAAAACAATCTCTGCGCGACTTTATCATTTTCTGTTAATTGTCCTATTCTGAATTGTATCGTCTGCCCTTTGATTTTTTTTTATGTTTTTGCAGACAACATTTTATGACGCAGTGACTCAAATGTATTTTTTTCAGGATTGCGGCATCGTCATCTGAATCTTTCAAACACATATTGATAATTTAGTCCACATGTACTGATATTTCATTTACATCATCTTAAAGTCATAAGAAACGAGTGACCGGTAAAAAATAATGTTATTCCAATTCTTAAACCAATGCATACAAACATCATAAACTTAATCTTCTGTGCTCGAATTTGTCATTTTTTTCGTGTAAATTTCGTATAATCGTCATTTTTTTTTCACTTGGTCAGTGTTGTTGTTAAAATATGGCAGGTAATTAAAGTTCGTGTTTTGATGCCGAAGTTTAACGATTGTCACCTGTTTGTCAACAATTGACGAAAAATAAACCAAAAAAGCATGGAAATTGAGCACGTGTTTTTAACATGTAAATTCAGATAATAGTTTATTTTAAGGACATCCATGCGTAGTGTGGTCACCGGATTTTTACGAGATGGGTCACACTGAGGTCACATTGCATACGGAAAATATATCGGGGGAATTGCTTGCTGGAAGGAAGCAATTCAAATAAAGTAAACTTCTTCTAAATATGAATAAATTAAAGAATTTTCTTCAGAAAAAAGTATATGTACATAAGTTTTACAATGAAAACTATCCATTGAGTTATAAAAAACATATGCATTATTTTTTTTTTTATTTGAGGTTTCTTATGACTTTAATTAATTAGTATCACCAATCTTTTGATATCATTCAACTGCGTCAATAAATTTGTCTTTTAAAGGTCTCGTCGACATTATGTGCAATAGAAATCCTAGCGCCGGTGTTCTATCTATTTTTATTTCCGTAAATGTCGATTGCCATTGAAATTGTCACAATGAGAATCCTTTTTTTAAGGATAGGAGAATTGATTATGATGACAACATGAAAGATTGCTACCTGGAAATGATATATCTAAACAGATTTTTAATGTCAGATTTCTATGAAAACCAATGCGACCTTTGCTCAAGATGCTATTAAAGATCCTCCTTAAAATGTTGAAAGAAGTTTGAAGAATATTAACTTCCATTTTATTTGATCATAGAGATAATTAAATGTTGGTTAATATAGATTAATGGCATGACCACGGATAACTCTTCTTACCGGTAATCCCAATTTCCTAGCATGTTTCTTTCTGCATTTATTGTCACTGATTTTTTCCACCACTTACTGATGAAATATAATAACATTCATCGTTTTCAAAGAGTCATCCGATCTTTTCCTCTTATATTTGTCAGTAACTGTTCCGTCAAGGCTTTTGATGTTTTGTATTCTTCTATTTCCTCCGGCTACTGAATTAGTTAAGAAACAAAATAATTAATCAAAAAACCCACCTTAAAGGATATCAACCACTTGAAGTTTATACCGATTAATTCTTTCAAATGCACATAGATCCCTTAAAAAACTCTGATTAACTATTCATTAAATCTAATTAGCTGGAATTGTTTATGTTTTATTAGGAAAATATGATCGAACAATAATTCGTTTTTGGGATTCAATCCTCAAGACCAATGCACAATAGCGTTTAGGCTTTTGAGAAATCATACGTATTTCTGAAATTTTGGAATGACATTTATTGACACGAGGTAAATTTATGAAATGATTAATTTTCTAAATGGAGAAGTGCACTTCTTGAAATATGCTCACTAAGAGAAAGACAAGGTTCCGCTAAAATCTTTACGAATTTATTTTTTTAACACATACATAATAAATCATTTTCGTTGCTGGCTGTTTATGATGAATAAGAATAAGAATATTCTTATTTGTCAATCAAGACGCCCATACAGAGCAGAATAACTAATACAAATTGTAATAAAGATTTTGAAAAGCCGAAGATTTTGAAAAGCCGAAGATTTTGAAAAAAAATGTATTGGCGGGATTGTAATGCCGAAGATTTATTTGTATCCGTGTATATTTAAAGGGAAAAAAATAGCATTCGGGGGGGGGGGGGGGGGGCGGGGGGGGGGGTCACTGTGGCTTTCCATAATATACACATGATATATATATTTTTTTTTTTAATTACATTGTGGACAAACACAACACCCCAAAAAACAACATTTGTTAATATGATCTACAAAGGACCTAAAATCATATATATAATGTCCAATGTAAGATAATGAATAGATAAACGTTACTTATAGGGTTGATACAATTGTCATCCTTTACTTCTTAATTACATGTATAGCTTATGAACTATGAGAATATAATGTTCATGGATTTTGAAAAAACACTATTTATCTGAAATTTAACCTCGAACAACATGTTTATTTCAACTAGCGGGTTACAGTCCCAGGCACTACAGGAATGAAGGCTTGTTTGATTCAAATATTAGATCGCTTATTACTTATATTCTTACATGCATTATTGTCTCGCTTCAACATTAAGCAAATTATAGATGTCACTAAGCTACAGAGGAGAAATGAACAACTGACATATTTATTGATTTATAAAACCATTGTCTCCGTGAAACTGGTAATTCATTTGTTACTAGTTGAAAGATTTGATTTTCGTTCCCTCGTGGAAATTGAACTTTTGACCTAAATGTTATAAAGTGTGTGTTGTATATCCCAGGGAAAGACAATCATTACTATTGTTCATCTTATGTACAGCTCCTCGAATAATAAGGAAAATTCAAGGACACAGCTGCTCACATACTTTTAATGTTACTACTTAAATGGCATTTTATGTTGTATCCTCGAATACACGTTTAGGTGTACATGGACAAAAACCTCGGCCCATACAATAGTGTAGGTAAAGACGAAAAGGTACTATTTGATAAATATATCAATGTTATGAACTTCTGCTAACATCAAACTTATACAGTCCGATATGCGGTTTAAATAGAACAAAAGAATTCGACCTCTCGTGTTTAAAGAAGGTAGAAAAGTGAAATGAACTTTGTATACGGTTGTCAAGATGTCATAAAAGTTACTTTCCATAAAGTCATTATAAATATTTGCATTCACGTTGTTTAATTTTCATATTGTACAAATGTTAACACTGCAACTTGCAAAAAATCGTTTTTAAAACGACCATAAGTCAAGTTGTTACGTCATTTAGGAGGCTCCTTATAAACTGCTACGTTTTTTTGCCCGACATAGGAAAAATCTGGGAAAAATTACCAAAATTGAGAAATGAATTGTCAATCGTTTAAGACCATTCCAAAAGTGGCACACCCAAATTTGACATTTGTACGCAATTTCAAAGCTGGATGTTATATGACGGGGTTTTGTTAATTAATTTACGCATCGAACACACCCGTCCATTATATGTAACATCACATGACTTTTAAGTGATTTAAACTAATTTTTTATAAATACTATTTGCGTGTTTGACATGTTTTTTTTCTTAAACAATTACAATTACACCGACAGGCATAATTTCTGTATTATTTTAAAAAGTTTTGTTACACATTTTGTTACACCTTAGTTATACAGTAACCCGGATTGGTTGACCATTGTGAAGTTGAGTTTTGGGGGTAGCATAGATTTATATCGTTGTATTCCTTTTTTTTTGTGTTAACCAATTGTACATTCGGAATTATTTGTTGATACATCATTTATTGATCTTGTAATTTAGTTTGCGTCTTATTTCTTTGGTGTCATATTTTGGCTATGTTTGTATTCGATCCTACAGTATAATAAGTCGGTAGTTACCCGCGAATGGATTTTTTTTTATTTCTTGTGACTCTTTTCGTCTTATTTGTTGATTGCAGTTGGTTCTTGTTGTGTGTCATGCGGCGACATGGTGTGATTTTTTTTATGTGTTAAAACTTTGCATCTTAAATTGGGATTGCACCGAGTGCGAGTTATTTCATGATTTCTTTTGTGTTATATTTTCGATACATTTTTATTCTATCTTATAGCATTTTACAATTGTCCGTCGACATAATGTGATACTTTTTTTGTTCGCCAATATTACTCATACGATTCATGCGATTTGAATTTACTATTTATATCTTTTTCCTTTCTTAATGGTTTAACTACAGTAGAAAATTCGCAAGATATTAAGAAAAGAAAAAGATACAAATAGTAAATTCAAAGTAAAAATATTAAATACAAACACAAATATTTATTCATTCCCCTAGGGGTTGGGGGCATATATAAACTATACATTACAAATATATACACAAACAATATATATGCAGAAATCATAACAAATTAAACATTATATATAAAGTTGTATATAACAGTATTATTCATGCAGGTTTTTTGTCTCCTCTCATATAATAGTGCAACTTTTTTAATGAAAGGTACAGTAAGCTCTATACTATCAAATGAAGATAGAAGTGATTGTAATCTATCATTTTCAGACAATTCAAAGTATTATGGACATATATCTTCTATATCTTTTTCAAACTGATTACGTAAAGATTTATTAGTTTTACATTTTAAGAAAAAGAGGGTCATTCATATCACAATGTTTACATATTCTTTTTTTTCTTTCTCTTTGACCTCTTTTATACCTACATCTCTCTTTTTTAAAGAAATTGTCACTTGCTCAATTTTACACAATGATTTTCTATTTTCAAAACTATTTTTAAATGACGTTTTTGTCTATTTCATAAATTGTCTTCTCTTGATTATAATAGTTTAAATCCTGTATATTTTATTTTTGTCTTAAGTATTTGTATGAGCTATATTTTCTATATATTATATAAAATGAAATTGAGAATGTGCCAAAGAGACAACAACCCGACTAAAGAAAAAAACCAACAGCAGAAGGTCACCATAGGAGAAAACCATAAAAGATACTGTTTTTGCTATGCCATTTATTAATTGTTCATATATTTTACTAAGTATTAATTTCAAATTAAATGAAAATAAGTCTTTATTGGCACAATAATAAATCTGATACAATTTTATTATGAATGTACCGAGTTTGTAATATGCCGAGTTCGTAATGTGCCGAGTTTGCAATATGCCGAGTTGACATGACGTGCCGAGATGTCTTGCTTCGTCATACCCTGTTTAAAGAATCAAAATCTTTTCGATAATCTACAAAAGCACAGTACAGTTTTCCCTTCTAAATAAATACATATCAATAAGGCATTTAAGTTAAAAATATGGTCAACAGTACCATAGCCTTTTCGAAAACCGGCTTGCTCTTCACATAATAAACTCAAACATTCAATGTAATCTGTTATTAAGAATACATGTAAATAGTTTGCCATAACAACTAAGTATAGTGATACCTCGATAATTGTCCGCATTTGCGGGGTCACCTTTGTTTTTGTATATTAGACATATAAAACATTGAGACCAAGAATCTGGTTCAAAAATAATATTAAAAATCTTCACAAAAACAGGTAATAATTTGACAGCTCCATGTTTCAAAAATTCATTTAGTACCATATCATTACTAGTCTTCACGCTTTATCATTCTTTAATGTTTTTATAGCATCTACAATATCTTTTTCACTTATAGGCTCATTAATAACAGTATTTTATCCTGCAATTGGGTGTCCTACTATACAGTTACAGCCCTACAGATATCGCTATGCTGTATCTGTATACTATACAGATATCGCTTCTAAGCTCCGCCCACTGCCGGACTGAGTATTGTTTGAACCTGTGTGACCTCAGAATGTGTATTCCACTTGCATTCCAATGTCGATGACTATTGTCGATTTCAAAACTTGAATGTGTATGATTGTGTTACAAAATCAGCCATGTCAATTTCAGCATGCATGTTTAGTGCAAGTCAAGTCTGAAGCGTAGGACAACTCGTACACTTCTGTTTCAAATTGGACAATGTTTTGTTTTTAATTTTTACTGTTGAAATTAGTTGTTATGTTAAAATAGATATTTATTCACCTTGAGCGATGTATTATTATTGACCATTCGAGATTCTTTTTTTGCGAATCCATCTTCAGCGTAATGTGTGATTTTGATATTACTACGCGGGCCTCAAGGGATTACAAATCGAAAATAAATGCTTAATATGTAAGTTTTTGTGTTTTCAAAACACAAACAATTTACAGAATTAATTGCAGGATAAAGACAATAACTGTTTAGTGTCTTTAAATATCAGCTGTATTTGTACTCGGCTCGAAACAGGTGTAGTAGCTCGCTAAAAGCTCGCATACACCTTGTTTCCTAGCCTCGTACAAATACAGCTGATATCTGTATTTGTACTCGGCTCGAAACAGGTGTAGTAGCTCGCTAAAAGCTCGCATACACCTTGTTTCCTAGCCTCGTACAAATACAGCTGATATTTAAAGACACTAAACAGTTATTGTCTATATATTCTGTAACATTATCTGGTAAAATAATATCAATATCATTTACAACATTGTTTAAATTTTTAAAATGATCAAAAAATACATTCATAGCTACTTTTTGCTTGGTAGCATTACCTTTTGCACAACCTTTATTTAGTAGTGACCAATATGATTTAGGATCTGAGGTACGCAGACCTCTGAGTTTACCTATAAATGCCTTTTGAAATTCTCAAAATTGTTTGTTCAGTATACATGTATTCTTATATTCCTTGCTTTTACGTACCAAATCATTGTGATCAACAACAGAACGTACTCTATAATGTTGTTTTTTTTTTTGCTTTTGCGTTTTGTATAACATTCACTGTTAAAATATTTTTTACAATGATTATATTTTTTACAACCATGTTTCTTGACATTGTTAGTAGTTTTAATCAACATATCAGTACATTCAGCAGCATTCTTAATAATACTATTACAATTTTCAACTATATCATTAATTATTACAATGTTTGTATTTTTGGGATCAATGTCTCCCAGTCTAACTAAAAGTTCATCTATCATGTTAACATCTAGGTTTTCTCGGAATACTGCAGCCCGGTCTTTATACCATTTAGGTTTGGTGTGTGATTCATTATCACTTTTTTCTCCACACTGAACACAGTCAGATCTACCGGTAGTATCAGCACACTGAGCACAGTCAGATCTAGAACTACCAGTAACGCAACACTTAACACAGTCAGCTCTAATATTTGAACATAATTTTAAACATACAGGTTTATGCATATCACTAAGAATAGGATCATATGATAATATATCAAAGTCTACAATAGCCCTAAATAATTCAGGAGATATAATTACATAGTCAATTAAAGAATTGTTACATGTAGTTTGACTTACACCCTTATCAGCACTAAAACGACCATTTACAAAAAACAATTGAGTACTTTTACATAAATTAAATAATCTCTTGCCATGATGATCAATTTTACCGTTTTTTTTTAAGAGAAGCGAACAGGAGACACATTACATTCTTCCAGAATATGCTGTTTGATTATCAAATTTTGATCATCATTTGCAATATTACAAGCATTTAGTATATGGTTATCAATATCAACATATTCATTAACATTATGAGTATGAGCATTGAAATCAGATAACGACGATTAAGGGCATACGATACAGTTACAGGGGATACCTCATTTTTAATGACGTTGCTAACGTAAAATGTTTTTTCGCGACGTCAAACTATGACATATCGGGGAAAGATGCATTTTTCCAATGATTTTTATCATTCAAACTGCTTTTATTTGAAAACGAGTGCATAGACCCCTTTTTTCAAAACGGCAATTTGTTTCATTTTGTAAGGAGATTATTTGACCCAAATTTCATAAAGCTGTAAATAGAGGATTTTTTTTTAAATTTTGATAAACATGCATCAAAAATTGACGTTTTTTCCTCAATTCATGAATATTTGATCAATATGAGGTATTTCTGAATAAAAATTGCATATTTTTTAAGGATACTTATAAAATACAGAAATTACCGATTATTTAACAAATAACAGTTTGTGTTTATCTTTTATAACAAAAAAGTTATGTCTGATGAAAAAGAAAATACGGCCACAAATCTGAATTTTGGGTAAAAATACAAAATTTTACTCAATAAGTAGCACATGGAGGTATATTTTTTATAACATATTTGATTTAATCAGGTAAAAAATAGCCTATATGCACATTTTCATGAACTTGTAAATACAGGATCAAAACTGTATCGTATGCCCGTAAGGTTATCCACCTTGTTCAAGACAGTGTTTATAACTATATATATGACGTTCTTTCAATAAATACATGTCATTCAAAATTTGGTGACTATGTTGTACGCATCTATCCCATCGAACTAGAGATAAAGAATACAACATATACAGTTAAGTAGGCCTCATAGCTTGACTTACATCTAGATATTGACAATGATGGTCGACTGAAAACAAAACTTTACGACAAAAGAGATGATTTCAGCTTTCCAATTGTGAACTTTCCATTTCTAAGCAGCACCTGTATACGGGATATATATCTCCCTATTGATACGCTATTCCCGTGCTTGCATTTTCTATCATGATTTTCTTGATAGAGGGTTGCTGTTCACAAGGAAGCTATTTAACCAAGAGTTCCAAATGGTGAAGTTGAGATCATCACTTCGTATAGTTTAGGGGCGCAATCACAAGTTGGTTGACCGTTATGGAATAACCGTTTAACAAATGATATCGGATATGTTCATTACGTTGTAACGACAATGCCCTTTCCATTCATGAATGTTACCTACCGAATTAGATTATGTACCGGATTTGTTATCACATAAGCAACACGACGGGTGCCACATGTGGAGCAGGATCTGCTTACTTTTCCAAGGCACCTGAGATCACCCCAAGTTTTTGGTAGGGTTCGTGTTGTTTATTCTTTAGTTTTTTATGTTGTGTCGAGTACTATTGTTTGTCTGTTTCATTTTTAGCCATGGCGTTGTCAGTTGGTTTTAGATTTATGAGTTTGACTGTCCCTTTGGTATCTTTTGTCCCTTTTTTGTATCAGTTCACATAGTGAAGTCCAATTCCGTGACATAAATCATCTTTGATTGAACATTTCAGATTTTTGCTAAACATGCTATTATACAAAAATAAAAAAAAAGCCTCGATCCTTTTGTTTTTTTAACTTGTACTCCAAACAAATTCTCACGATTTTACGGTTAATGTCTATGTTTTCGATAAAAAAAAAACTTACTCCTATTTGACGAGCAATATTAATACACATGACAATGTTTTAACAGCCTCGTTTATTGGTCTTTAGTGGATTAATGTATAATTAGCCATCATACATGTCATATCGTATTACTTTATTTTTATATTTATTTGTTTTTTTTTCTATCGCGTAGGCTGTAAAGTGCGTGTCTGGTAAATTATGACTTTGAAATGTTAAGTCAGCTATAAATCTGCTGCTTTTGAGTCTCGTAATTTGCTCATTAAGAAATAAATGTTGTAATTTCTATGTTTTATTATATTAGTCCAAGTTTTTTTCTCACAATTTATCATAAAATTGCAACACAACGTGATGTGATAATCTGAAGAAATTTTATATATGAACTTCCTTATGGTGAAACATCTAATTATATTTGCTTATGGTTATTTACTTACATACATAAAAATTTTAGTTTTTTCCAACACCGTTCATGAGAAAAATAAAACTGTCATCAATTTTAAATGTGAAATTTTAAACTCAGACTGTGTAATAAATGTTACTTTTACAATAACATTTAGATATGCACCTTTTAAGAAGACGCCTGATAAAAACAAGTATTGGTGATATAAACTATTTTTTTTTGGCAAAACATTTTGGAATTTTGGATCCTCAATGCTCTTCAACTTTGTACTTGTTTGGGTTTATAAATATTTTTGATCTGAGCGTCACTGATGAGTCTTATGTAGACGAAACGCGCGTCAGTCATATAAAATTATAATCCTGGTACTTTTGATAACTATGTACAGTTACTAGTATTTTAGAAAAATATATGTGTTTTTTTTCTATCAAATAGTTTTACATTTTGTTTTACCTTTATCGTTTAGATTGCGGGAAGGGTTTGCAGTAGTTTTAGTTTGTAAACCGAATTTGTTTTCTCGCAAACGATCTATGACTTTCGGGCACCGGTATACTACTGTTGCCTTCATTTATGAATAGATATCTCATTGACACAGATACCACATTAATGTTTAGATTGTAAAACAATACCCCACTAATAGTTTGTACATATGCTGTGTCATCAAAAGCCATATCAAAGAATAGAGCATATAGAAACCTTTCTTGTTAACAAAATCATGCCATATCATAGAAAAGAGCGTATAGATAATTTTTCTGGTTAACAAACTCATGCCATATCATAGATTATCACATATTTTGTACTGATATGTACGTTTTTGCATGGCCAATAATAGCCGGAAGTCAAGGTTGGTTATCAGCCCTCGGGGCCGATATCGATATCAGCCCTCGAAATCCATATCAATCCCCCGAGTTTAACTTCCGGTAACCTGTCAATCAAAGGCTATTTGTAAATAAGTTGAACACAATGAAAAGAAATTTAGAAAGTAACAAATGTGCTGTAGAAGAAAAAAGTAGAAATCAACAGTGAAAATCACAAAAGTTCCCGTGAAATTTTGACGTAATGAAGAATTTAGAAAATATTGACGCCACACTGAAATGAGTAGCGATATAGGATTCTTCCTACGCATTTTGTAACATTTGTAATGTAACACTTTAAAGTCGTTTAATATTTGCAATTCTTAGAATTAACATATTTATTGTTAATTATTTCTGAAACTTTTCACAAAATGTTGTTAATATATTGTGATACTAACTTTCTTTTAACTCACAGTGATACATTTATTTATTTTTTTCGTTAAATATCTTTTTGATTTTTGATGAAATATCAAACATAATTTGGTGTAAGCTATTTGTTTTCTCCTGCTTGAAAATATGTGATAAATAGATTATTACATGTCATTTTCCATATGGTCCATGGTATCAGCCCACGACCCATATCAAGCCCTCTGGCTTGATATGGGAGTCTAGGGCTGATACCAGGGCCATATGGAAAATGCCATGTAATAATCTATAAATAGAGCATATAGAAACCTTTCTGGTTAACAAAACCATGCCATATCATAAAACAGAGCGTATAGATAACCTTTCTGCTTAACAAAATCATGCCATATCATAGAATAGAGCGTATAGAAAACCTTTCTGGTTAACAAAATCATGCCATATCATAGAATAGAGCGTATAGAAACCTTTCTGGTTAAGAAAATCATGCCATATCATAGAAAAGAGCGTATGGATAACCTTTCTGCTTAACAAAATCATGCCATATCATAGAATAAAGCGTATAGATAACCTTTCTGGTTAACAAAATCATGCCATATCATAGAATAGAGCGTATAGATAATTTTTCTGGTTAACAAAATCATGCCATATCATAGAATAGAGCATATAAAAACCTTTCTGTTTAACAAAACCATGCCATATCATAGAATAGAGCGTATAGATAACCTTTCTGCTTAACAAAATCATGCCATATCATAGAATAGAGCGTATAGAAAACCTTTCTGGTTAACAAAATCATGCCATATCATAGAATAGAGCGTATAGAAACCTTTCTTGTTAAGAAAATCATGCCATATCATAGAAAAGAGCGTATAGATAACCTTTCTGCTTAACAAAATCATGCCATATCATAGAATAGAGCGTATATATAACCTTTCTGGTTAACAAAATCATTCCATATCATAGAATAGAGCGTATAGATAATTTTTCTGGTTAACAAAATCATGCCATATCATAGAATAGAGCATATAGAAACCTTTCTGGTTAACAAAACCATGCTATATCATAGAATAGAGCGTATAGATAACCTTTCTGCTTAACAAAATCATGCCATATCATAGAATAGAGCGTATAGATAACCTTTCTGGTTAACAAAATCATGCCATATCAAAGTATAGAGCGTAAAGGTGGCACGGTAGTAAGGGATAATGATAGCCTTTTCTAAACATAATTCAACATGAAAATCTCCGAAAGGTGATTTCTCATGGTCCCAAGTTTAGAGAACCCCAACACATCAATTGGAACCATAACTTCAAAATAATTATGGAATCAATTGAGAAATATGCCAGAGCATGGGCTAAACGAGAAGAAGTTCAACTGGACACATTGTCAGAATGGGTAAACACAATCAGGTCTCTGATAAAACGTCGCATTCATCAGTTGAAGAACTGTGTGAATGATCGACCTAAGTCCATTTTCAGTGACAAAGAGGCTGTAAAATGTCTATCATCTCTTCGAGATAAGTATGTTGTTGTTCCTGCGGACAAAGCTTCAAATAATATTGTCTTTATATGTAAATCGTATTACTACGAGTGACTTATAAAAGAATTAGGAATACATGAGCACTCAGGTAATCCCACATACAAAAACATATCATTTGACAAGGATGAGATTTTGGCGAATCATAAGTCCTTCATGGCTTCTATGAACATTACATTGAACAACAAATCGGAGGACTTACCTTGTTTGTATTGGATACCTAAACTTCACAAAATTCCGTACAAACAACGGTACATTGCCGGCTCATCTGCTTGTTCTACTTAAGAATTGTCCATTAGATTGACTAAAATTCTGTCCGCAGTTAAAAAAAGGTCTTCAAATATACTGTGAAACTGTTTACTCACGTAGTGGTATTAATCATATGTGGATTCTTAAAAACTCTAAAGAACTTCTGGATAATTTTAAATCTCGATCTTTTTCTGAAATAAGTTCTATTAAAACTTTTGATTTTTCAACCGTGTATACAACCATTCCCCATGTGAAATTGAAAAACCGTCTAAAAGAAATAATCCACAATGCTTTTCATCATAAAAATGGTAGCATACGCTATAAATTTATCACTTTGGGATACCATAAGGCATATTTGGTTAATAAGGAACAAAAGGGTAAAACATACTACACAGAGGAACAAGTCATCAGTATGCTAGAGTTTCTTATTGACAACATATTTGTTGAATTTGGAGGTAGACTGTTTCAACAAATTGTCGGCATTCCTATGGGAACGAACTGTGCGCCTCTCCTTGCCGACCTCTTCTTATTTTCATATGAATCGGAATTCCTTCATACACTTGTTAAAATCAAGAAGATCAAAGAAGCCAGGTTATTTAATTTCACTTTCAGATATATTGAGGATGTTCTTTCCATTAAAATTAAAGAGACCACAGACACGGCTTCCTCCGCCTCATTTTTAGACTTATACCTCGAAATTGACATACACAGTCATCTCAGTACCAGAATCTATGACAAACGAGACGATTTTAATTTTGAAATTATCAATTTCCCCAACCTTAGTAGTAATATACCAACTTCACCTGCATATGGAATATACATTTCCCAACTTATTAGGTATTCAAGAGCTTGCAGCTCCTATTCAGACTTTGTAAAACGTCACCAGTGTCTGAGCAGAAAGTTAATGAACCAGGGGTATGCCAAAGAACGTCTCGTCCTTTTTCTAAAAAAGTTAATCGGAAGATACCGAGAACTCGTTGATAAACATTCCGTATCAACTTCACAAATAATACAAGATGGTCTTGAAGTATAGATTTTGCGTACTGACGTTGGTTATCATCTTGATAACGTGTTATAGTCTTCTTTTATTTGTCTTTATTAATATTGCTTGTACTGTTAAGTCAGTTTTTGAGATATTCTTTTGAATTGACTGTGTGACTGTATAAAAACATCATACTTTGAACGACAAAATTATTTCATTTACAAATATTACTTTTACTTTTGGACCTTGACATACTATGAATGACAAAATTATTTTATTCAATAACAATACTTTTTCTGTTAAGTCTGTTTTTTATGTTACATGTATACATTTTACGTGAAACTGTACGTATGTATCCCGTCATACTTTAAACCACACATTATTTTATTTATTATTATTACATTTACTGTCGAATCTGTTGTTTTTATATCAACTTTACGTGACTATGTATGTATGTATGCCTTCATACTTTGAACGAAAAAAATATTTTTATGTCTACCTATACGAATTTCAAACGCGCAATTTTACACCAACAATGAAAACCTTCTATCATTTACGGGTAGACTTTATATAGATAAATTAAGTGATATAAGAAAAGCAAAATGAGTATGTTAAATTTGATGTATGCCTTTTTTTGCTTCTTCGTAACATTTGTTGTTTATATAGTGATGCATGTATGTATGCCCTCATACTTTGAACGACAAAATTATTTTTATTTCTACCTGTACGAATTTCAAACGCGCAATTTTACACCAGCAATCAAAACCTTCTATCCTTTACGGGTAGACTTTATATAGATAAATTGAGTAGTCTAAGAAAAGCAAAATGAGTATGTTAAATTTGATGTATGCCTTTTTGTGCTTCTTCGTTACATTTGTTGTTTTATAGTGATATTAAGATGATAACACAGTTTTGACTGCTGTACCCCTATTTTTGACATGTACTCTTTGAGTATGTTTGTTTTGTTCATACATCGTTGACAATGTAATGGAATTTGATGCGACTGTCATACAAGTGAGAGGTTTAGCTAGCTATAAAACCCGGTTCAATCCACCATTTTCTACATTAGAAAATGTCTGTACCAAGTCAGGAATATGACAGTTGTTATCCATTCGTTTGATGTGATTGGACTTTTGATTTTGCCTTTTGATTTTGGAGTTTCCCTTTTGAATTTTCCTCGGAGTTCAGTATTTTTGTGTTTTTACTTCTTATTAGAATGTTCACCACTTTCTTACATTGCAAAATATTCTACATTTACAGTTAACTGAAGTTCTTTCATTTAACTATTCAAAAATGAACACGAATGTGCATCATGACCGTTTATTTTTTTTGCTATTTTTAAAAATCTAAGGCCAGCAGTGAATACACAATGTAAAACTTCTTTTCATCTGTTTGATAAATTATTTCATATTGTTCTACACCTGATTCATCCCTCAGTTTGCGAAAGGGTGTTCAGTTGATACTGTATTTTTTGTCCAATCACACTGTTCAGATACATTGGTAGGGTACACAAAAGAGCAACCTAAATTCTGGAAAGCAAATAGTACCGTACCACCTATAGATAATCATTCTGGTTAAAAATCACTTTTACAAAGTCATGCCATATTAAAGGACAGAGTGTATATATAACCTTTCTGGCTTAACATATGTTTTACAAAGTCTGTATAACGTACAAAACTCAGGGACGACATCAAAAGTTCAATGAAGGATAAAAAACTTAATTCACATAGTTTTTTCACTGACCCCACACCCCCCTATTAACTTAATTTGTGAAAAATTGATTGACCAATAGGGATATATGTAAAATTGATTTTAGATTAACAAAACAGCTATATTGACCCCAACCCCCAAACTATTTGATTTAAGTGTGTTTTTTTTTTTTATCCTACATCGATCTTTTGATGATGTCTCTTAAAAAGAGGTACGAAAAATACCAGAGTGACAGTCAAACTCATAAATCGAAAATAAACTGACAACGCCATGGCTAAAATAAAAAAGAAAAACAATAGTACACATGACACAACAAAGAAAACTAAAGAATAAACAACACGAACCCCACAAAAACTAGAGGTGATCTCACCCGTCTTATATACACGTTTCTGTGTGTGAAACATTTGTGCGAACATCTGCAATTTTTATGTTTTTTATTTTAACTTTCAGGAAGGGTTAAAAGGAATTGAAGGATCTCAACACAACCAGCGAATAAAAGTATTTTCAGTATGTAGTACTTTTTAAATTGTTTTCACTTTAAAACTGTTTCACCTGAAACCCTAATCCACACTATCTGCTGAGGACGATTCACGTGCAGTATATATATTCGACACAACGACGCCCAAATATACAAGTGAAACTGATGATATCCCCGACGCAAGTGGATAATTTCAATAGTGTAAAAATATGTAAGTTTTCGGTAAACTGGATGTTGTCGAGTGATGAATCTGAAAACGCATCACAGGGTATAGCTGACTAAATAAACCCTGAAACCAAATTTCAGAAATCCTTGTATTGTAGTTTCTGCGAAAAATGTGACGAAAACTATTACTTTGGCTATCGTGTGTGAAATCATACAAGTGTTCGGTAAACGGAAAGTTGTCGAGTGGTGAATCTGAAAAAGCATCATACGGTGTAGACATATATATGTAGGACTCAAATCGATGGCGGGTTCTAAATCTATGGCAGATTCCTAAACTATGACAAATGCGAAGTTCCAAACGCCAAACAACGCAAATCTATGGCAGATTTTTGTTTTCTTCAAATCTATGACGGATCGGGGGGAAATGGTAACATATAACGTCACAATTGAATAACGCACTATTTCATCTTCGCCGTCGCCAATGATGGCGGAACCCACACATTTGAACACCATTCAAGTAAAAGGTATTTCCCTGACAACGATTTGCGGGTGGTTTAAAGGAAGGTGTGACCTATTATCCCGAAGAGGGACAAAACGTGCTGTACCTGTCGATACCCGCGATGAATAAGGGCACCGCTATTTTCAGTACCGCATAATTTAGAAAAGGAGTTTTAGTAGTAGTTTACTGTTTACGACTGGCACAGTTAAAGTTTATAAAGTGAGATTTAAATTACCGGGCACAGTTTTAGTAGTAGTTTACTGTCTACGACTGGAACAGTTAAAGTTTATAAAATGAAAGTTAATTTACAGGATACAAATTTGATTTAAATCGTCATCAAATAATAAAGAAGTATTAACGATATCGCTGAAATAAATATTGTTTGAAAATTCAAACCATTCATTTTTATTTATTTATTTAACAAAAAGCGGCCTTTTTGTAGTGTAAGTTAAATGACTTATTTATTGGTTTAATGAATGGGTTAAACAGGTACTATGCACAGATTAAAAAATGTCATTTTTTTACAGAGCACATAATTTTAATCTTGAAGTCGGTATAAAGGTATATGAATTTATCTTTTTTTCTTGGGGGTTGAGGGGTTGACCATTATGGAATGTTTATTTCACAAATGTCAATAGACATTCTCCCGTTGACGTATATTTCCTACATTTAAAAATGGCTGTACCAAGTTCGGAATATGCCAGTTCTTGGCCATTCGTTTTTGATGTGTTTTGTTATTTGATTTTGCCAAAATTCAACTTTTCGATTGGATTTTCCTCTGAGTTCAGTATTTTGGTGATTTTACTTTCCACTTGCTCAAGACAAATGATTGTTAGAAAATGTACTGCTTTGTTTTCCGTTTGCCCAATATTTGCCATAGATTTGGAAACAACAAAAATCCGCCATAAATTAGGAAATTTTTAAAACTTGTCATAGATTTGGAGAAAAACAAAATCTGCCATAGATTTGAAATGACAGGACGTCACATTTACCATAGATTAGGAATCTGCAATAGATTTGGAACCCACCATAGATTTGATTGTCCATATATATTTGAAATTAGATTTCAGAAACTTGTATTGCAGTTTCTGAGAAAAATGTGACGAAAATTTTCATCTTGGCCATCATGTGTAGATTCATACAAGTGTTCGATAAACAGTAGTCGAGTGATGAATCAAAACGCATCACACGGTAAAGCTGACATATTTAAAAACCCTGAGACCACATTTCAGAAATCCTGAAATTGTAGGTCCTGAAAAATGCGACGAAAAATGGGACGAACGGATTGATGGATGGATGGACCGATAGAGGTACATTAGCATCCCCCCTTTTTTTTTTTTAAAGCGGGTGTATAATAAAAATGACAAAGGAACTTTGTACTTTTTCGGCTTACAAACTTTTGTATCTGGGCGTCACTAGTAGGTCTTGTGTGGACAAAATGCACTTCTGGCGTATTAAAATTTTGAACTTGTTGCCTTTTGTTGGCTGTTATTCGTCTGATTCTTTGTCAATTGTGTTCTCCACTTAATTCATATTAAAGTCCTGTGGTGTTGTGTTGTCATTTTGATGTTATATTTCACATGGCCATAAAAGTGTGAGGTTTGGCATGCCACAAAACCAGGTTCAACCCACCATTTTTTCTTTTAAAAATGCCCTGTACCAAGTCAGGAATATGGCCATTGTTATATTATAGTTTGTTTCTGTGTGTCTTACATTTTAACGTTGTGTCGTTTGTTTTCTCTTATTTTTTAGTGTAAATTCACATTGCGATAAGACGTGTCACGAAACTTGTCTATCCCAAATTCATGTATTTGGTTTTGATATTATATATGTTATATTTTTTATTCTCGTGGGATTTTGTCTGAAGCTCGGTCCGTTTCTATGTGTGTTACATTTTAGTGTTATGTTGTTGTTCTCCTCTTATATTTAATGCGTTTTCTTCGGATTTAGTTTGCTTCTCCGATTTTGTTTTTTGTCCATGGATTTATGAGTTTTGAACAGCGGTATACTACTGTTGCCTTTAATTAAGATAACAACACTGTATACTAAAGGCGTATTCGTATATATAGTATCCATATCAGCTAAAAGGGAATAAAAGGAAGATTTAATTGTATATGCTGTATTTTTTTTGTCTTATGTTACGGGAGAAATATTTTAAAAAGATGCACACAAGCGGTTGTATGGATCATAGTGACAATTTTACGAAAAACATCAAAATTACATTTCCGCTCGACATTTTGAAAAACCTCTTCCTTCACCATCCCATTTTAAAACCTACATCAATGAGGAATATCGCGAAACGTCATACGACCAAACCAAACATAAAAGCATGAAAACATATAAAGGGCAAACGATAAAGTATAAAATAAAATGCAAAACTTCAGCACCTAGAATCTTGAACTCAAGACTATCTTGTAATATTCGTATCTTAATAGTTCTTGTTACTTTCCAAAGGCAGTGTTACTATATGACTTGCTTAAAGGTTACTTTATTTCATTTAGTTTGATATATTATCCAAGTACAATTTAGGTATGTAAATGATCTAGTTCATGTGTTTTCTGACAATCCATAAATGTCCGCTGAACACTCAATGATTGAATAATAATGTCAAATTGAAATACAGGCAACAGTCATATACCGCTGCTCATTATGCATCAATCGACTTATCGAAAACAATCTTGGTTTCAAACCAAAACCGAGGAAACCACATCAACGATACGAAGAAACAACAGCAAAAAAAGCCACAAAACATAGAAACAGACTATTTGAAAACAACTGGCATATTCCTGACTTGATACAGTACATTTTAAAATGAAATGGAGGGTGAAACCAGGTTTTATGGCTTGCCAAACCTTCCTCTGATATGGCAATGTTAAATGAATGAAATGACAATATTATGTGACAGGTGTATAATAGTACAATTTAACGAAAGAACACTCAGGGAAGAAAATAAATAATATAAAACATTACAACTTGAACACCAGAACACCTAAATAAAATTACAAACTGCGTAAAAAAATGTATCAACGCCACAAAAAGTGACGTATTTCTGTAACCTTTCTTTTGTCACAGATAAATTTCTCATAATAGAATATAAAATTGGGAATGAGTCTGTAATTGTGTTAACTTGTGTATTCACTTGTCTAATAATCAAACTCATCATAGATACCAGGACTAAAATTTTCCACTTATACGCCAGACGCGTGTTTCGTCTACAGAAAACTCATCAGCGACGCTCGAAACAACAAATGAATAAAAGGTGTAAAAAAGCACGAAGTAGAAAAATATTTAAATGGAATTGTGTTTTTTTTGGGTGTAATTACTAGTATTGTACAACCATTTAAGTCAAAACTGTTTATTAACTGAATAATCATGTGCATGACGTTGATTTCCACTAGGAATCAACATTGTATAACTTTATTACTTATTAGCGCAAAGAGTGGGTATGTCTAAATATATTTTTTTTTGGTAGCCGTCCCGCCTTTATGCAGGGTTTTAGACACATATTTAAATCAATATATTGTATACAAATTGGTCATCCATATACAGACTATTTTTCTTCCGTAAAAGTAATCGGATTTTCCGTCAACTTTACTGAATTTCCAGGAGCGTATTTAAATTTTTGCTGACTAGACATTTATAGTATGCAACTGTTTAATCCGCAAGTCATCGAATTAGATTAAAAGGATTGGTCGTTATAGTAAATACAACTGCCGGTCATCTAAGGTCGTATCTTCCAATCATAACAGTTACATGCGTTAGTACAGTCCATTGAAGATCAATTAAACAAAATCGGTAAATACTTAATGAATGATTATAATAAAAAAAGTTATCAAAGGTACCAGAGTTATAATAACCGTCGCAAAAATTCATTCTCAATCTAAATTCGTGCTGTTATTTCCATATGGCTTTATCCTTCAGCTATTGTTTTTATTAATGTTAAAGATGGATGATATACCAGAAGGATTATTCTAACTTATATCTCCCTGTAGAATAATGTATCACATTAATAAATGTTACTTTTACAATAACATTTAGATATGTACCTTTTAAGAAGACGCCTGATAAAAACAAGTATTGGTGATATAAACTATTTTTGATCTTAGACATTCAATTATTATATTGACCAAAATTCTATAGACAGACTGATCTAAAGAAAAAGAAAAAAGTAAAATCACAAAACAATACTGAACTTAGAAGAAAATCAATTCGGAAAGTCCATAATCACATGGCAAAATCAAATAACAAAACGCATCAAAAACGAATGGACAAGAACTGTCATATTCCTGACTTGAAATAACTTGACTAATGAAAACGTCTATGCATCTTGAAAAAAAAATATCCAATAAATTTGCGAAAGCTTAGAGCCGAATGTACCTGTATTAATAATTTATTTGAGTCTGATTAAAAACAAACAGAAATACGAGGATGTTGGTTTCTGAAAAAAAAAAAAATTAAAAAAAAATAATCTGTGATTTGATTTCAAATGAGACAACTCTCCATAAGAGACCACATGACATAGACATTAACAACTTAAATTTGCCGTTTAATGATTAATAAACATGTGCTACTACATGTATTTCACTATTTGTTGTAATTTAGTTCACGTAATTGTTAATTAATTTCAATAAATTTTACACATTATAAATGTAGGCATATAAATTGTCTTATTTATGAAAATGAAATAAAAGAAAAAAATCAGTCAATTTGTTCACTGATGTCAACCAATAATTTTAACCACAAGACGTAGAACATTGTATTATCTTTCTTACAAAGTTATCAATTCAACGTTGAAATGTGTGATAGTACAAATTGTTGACGCCATACCATTAACATGATAGAGCATAGCATCTATCATGTTTTCTCTTTCATTAATACCCCAGTCCCACTAGGCCACGATCGCACCACGATCTGTGAAAAAAATGCAAATTTTGATGATCGTGGTACGATCGTGTAGGTCGCAGTAAGGTCGTACCACGGTCGTGGTGAGGTCTTCGAGATCCTGAAGAGCGTGGCAAACTTTAAACATGTTCAAAACAATCGTGGTGCGGTCGTGGCGAAATTAGGTCGTGGTAGAAGCGTAGTGAGAGCGCACTAAGATCGTAGTAAGATCGCAAAGGTCGCTGTACAATCGTAGCGAAAGCGTGATTCTATTCGGAGAGATTACGATACGATCTCACAGCGACGTTATCACGACCTTACTACGACCACCACGTTCTCACCGCGACCCAACTACGCTTCCACTACGACTTTACCACGCTGTTCACGACCATAGTACGATTCTTGCACGCCGTTGCCGTCCTCATGCTATTCTCACGACCTTACTACGTTCACACTACGACCATCATTTTTATTGTCATTTTCACATAAATTATATGAAAAAAACTCCCTAGATTTTGTTTGTCTGAATGTATTTATCCATTTGCTCTAACGGCTCAACCATGCTTCTCGTTTTTATATAGATTAGACCGTTGGTTTTCCCGTTTTTAAAAATGGTTTAACATTAGTATTTTTTTGGGCCCTTTATAGCGTGCTGTTCGATGTGAGCCAAGGCTCCGTATTGAAGGCCGTACCTTGGCCTATAATGGTTTACTTTCATAGATTTTTACGTTGATGGAGAGTTGTCTCATTGACACTCATACCACATCTTCCTTAATATATATATTGACACCTCTGTGTCATCTCTGCTATCGTGCACTAAAATATCGTCATTTGAGGTTTATTTATGGACCAGCAATAGGTTGTAATTTAGGTTTGATTGGTCGTTCCGACATCTCTTGATATTATGCTACTTATGTGTATAGTATCAGTTTAATTGAAGTCTGGAGCTGGCATGTCAGTTAAGTGCTAGTAGTCTAGATCTGTTGTTATTTATGTATTATTGTCATTTTGTTTATTTTCTTTTGTCACATCTTCTGACATCAGACTCGGACTTCTCTTGAACTGAATTTTATTGTGCGTATTGTTATGCGTTTACTTTCCATCATTGGCTAGAGGTATAGGGAGTAGGTTGAGATCTCCCAAACATGTTTAACCACACTATTGTTGCGCCTGTCCCAAGTCAGGAGCCTCTGGCCTTTGTTAGTCTTGTACTATTTTTAATTTTAGTTTCTTGTGTACTATTTGGAGTTTAGTATAGCGTTCATACTTTGCTCCCTCTGCCTCTACATCAAACCCTACCACCACGCCCACGTGTTCTAGTAGATTTGGGTGGCATGACTGTATTGTTTCCGAGAAATCTCCGTTTTAATCAGAAATAGAAGGAATGGAACTATATTGATATGATACACGGTATTGACGGTATTGCTGAGAACGTAGTAAGGTCGCGGTATGAACGTAGTAAAATCGTGGTAAGAACGTGCTAAAATCGCAGTAAGATCGTGTTGCAATCGGATAACTCATGGTATGGTCGTAGTGAGAACGTGAAGAGCGTAGAAAGGTCTTTATAAGCGTAGTGAGGTCGCAGAATACGCGCGGTGAGAACGTGGTTTAATCGTAGCGGGATCGTTGTAGAAGCGTAATTAGGACGTAGTAGTATCGTGAAAGTAACGAAAATTATCATTTTAATGCCGCTCATACCGCGACCTTGGTCTAGTGGGACTGGGGCTTAAAGTAATCTGTTTGTCCTTCAACTGTACTTGATTTTAAGTGGCAAACTGGAGTTAGTGATGACTCAGCATTTGTTTAATTCAACGGAGTGAACTGGCAGACAGAGCTGTAGAAAGAAAGAATCAAAAGAGGGACGAAAGATACACAAGAGGGACAGTCAAACTTATAGATTGAAAATAACACAATATCACAATATAACAACAAAAAAAACCCAGATATATTCTTTATTCTTGTCTACAATATTGAAGTGTCCTTTGTTTGATATGCACAAAGACCAAGGTGAGCAAAACAGCACTAGTTTACATGCCTTTAGCACATATCTGTTGTGTATTTTTTGGTTAAAGTGTAAATGTGTAAGGAATTATTGAGTAAAACACGTGGCCATTGCCTTGGGTGAAATGTACATCGTTTTAGCCTTCGAAAGTCATTCATAATCTTAGGAAAAGCCGATGGAAATGTTGTTATATTGTCATTTTATGCTTGATAAGCCTAAAGAATTAACGCTATCTTCGTATCATTTTAGTATACAACTCCGAGCAAAGTGATGCGAGAAATCTCTCTTCATGCAAGAAATAGATAACAGGAAACAACAATAAGATTACTGATCTTATTCAAGAAAATAAACTGATGCAAGTGAAGTGAATGTCCGCTTTTTTTGTTAACACCTTTAACAACTGACTAAACATTAGATAACCGAATAGTGCATTGTATTGCCGATTCGCTCTTATGCGATTTTTTTTAAATTGAAAAGGTTTATTTATGCATTCGAAATTAATCGGTCGCCTATATATAGACGACTCTTCCCTTACGTAGAAGTAACATGAGTGTCCTTCAATTCTATTTAATGTCTTGCAGCGTCTCAGATTTATTGATGATAATACTTTATAGTATTCAACGACGTTTACTGGAAGTGGTATAAGAAGACAGAAGTGATAACATAGATACTATAATACACGATAGGAGTGATATTTATCTAAGGTCGAAACCTTTGGTTAAATAGTTCTACGAATTAGTTGTATCCATTTGACAATAAAATACATTATGTCAGAGTTCGCGAAATTTCATTTTGACCTGTTCGTCATGGGGCTGACAAAGCTAGATTAGAACTTGTCAGTCTTACAAAATTTGTGCGAGTCCTACAAAATCTATCAATTTATTGTCGGTTGAAAACAAAACTTTACGACAAAAGAGATAATTTCAGCTTTCCAATTGTGAACTTTCCATTTCTAAGTAGCAACATTCCAGCAGCACCTGCATACGGGGTATATATCTCCAAATTGATATGATATTCCCGTGCTTGCATTTCCTATCATGATTTTTTTGATAGAGGGTTACTGCTCACAAGGAAGCTATTAAACTAAGAGTTCCAAATGGTGAAGTTGAAATCATCCCTTCGTAAATATTACGGACGCCATCACGAGTTGGTTGCCCGTTATGGAATAACTGTTTCACAAATGATATCGGATATGTTCCTTACGTCGTAACTACAATCCCCTTCCCTTTCATGAATGTGACCTACGAATTATACTATTTGGCGGATTTGCAATCACATAAGCAACACGACGGGTGCCACATGTGAAGCAGGATCTGCTTACCCTTCCGGAGCACCTGAGATCACCCCTAGCTTTTGGTGGGGTTCGTGTTGTTTATTCTTTAGTTTTCTATGCTGTGTCATGTGTACTATTGTTTTTATGTTTGTCTTTATCATTTTTAGCCATGGCGTTGTCAGTTTGTATTAGATTTATGAGTTTGATTTCCTTTGGTATCTTTCGTCCCTCTTTTATCCTGAAATAAAATAAATAATACATTTAATCAAAAATATTAATT
The DNA here is from genome assembly GCF_036588685.1 of Mytilus trossulus. NCBI lineage: Eukaryota > Metazoa > Mollusca > Bivalvia > Mytilida > Mytilidae > Mytilus > Mytilus trossulus. Next base: position 7,374,052 of record NW_026963290.1, on the reverse strand, counting down.
TTATTCTTCACAAGAATTCAAATTCATAGTTATCTTCTGTTCCCATTTCATCATCATCCTAATCATTTTTTTCTTATCAGTAGCTGTGTGAACAGTAACAAGTTCAAAACGCAGATTTTCTTGTATGTAATAACATCCTAATTAAGTTCATCCTGATTCTCTTTATTGTGTTTTGAATGTAATCAGAAGTGAAGGTTTCTTCTCGATCGTTGGGTTTTGTTATGGACGAATGGGTTACTTCCTTTGTCATAAATACTCAAGTTGATTATCACTCGTATGTATGCATAGAATCATTTGCAGATCCAGTGTTTGACCCTAGAACAAACAAAAATCTTACATAGTAACAAAGACCCTGTCACCGCCTTACTTACAAACAAAAATGAGTCAACTTGGTTCATAGATAGTTTTAGAATATCCGCATCTTACAAGTATAAGTGTATCACCAATTTTCTAAAAAAAATATGATCACTAATTAAATAAAAATACTATCCGTTTATTAATAAAATTTATTTCGTAAAATAAGGCGTCACATTAATTAATCAATGACAAGTTAAATTACGGATTGCGTGTGTGAGTTTGTATATAATTATTTGTTTTGTTTGTTAAATTTTATTGTATTTCATGAGAGCCTACAAGAAGATTAGTGTTAAAGCGGAGCAACCCTTTAAATAAAGAATTATTATCATATTATAATATTTTCCCGCGTTTCGATCAGTATAGCGGGAAAATGTTGTATTCTCGATATGGGAATCGTCAATTTTCGGTAGGCCGAAGAAATTTAGCCAATCAGAGGACTGAGTTGTGGTCATATATAAGGTGTTTTTCTGTGGTATTTTCACTTCTAGCCGTCGTATTGACCGTGTAAACTAATGGACGCCGAATTACAGCAAGTTATCCAGACAGAAGTACAGAATGCCGTTCAATCCACACAGGACCAGATGTTGAACAGTATGACGACGTTACTAGATTCACGTTTAGAAGGGTTCCAAAGAAGGATACAGGACAACCAGAAAGTGCTGTCGGACACGCAAATAGCTAGGATGGACGAATCACTGACCGACAGTTATAAATTCCGAAAGAGGGGGAACGAAGAACAACACAAACACAACCAGAAAGTGTACGCCAAAATCAGAGAAGTGCATGCAGAATTTGAGACCGACAACTTGACGCAGTCCAATATCAACAGTGCAAAAAGAAAAATTTCAGAAGGTATGGACTTGATAAAAAATCGACAAAAGCTCATCAAACTTGCAGATTCTTCAGACGCGGGTTGGCGCGTGGTAGAAGAATACGTTACCAATCCACTCGCTGAAGATTCCGAGGACGAGAAGAAGATGTATAAAGCGCAGAGTAGAGCAGAAAGCAAGCTGAAAAAAGAAAAGTTAAAAAGACGCCCAGACCGCAAGAGCGTGCCATACACACAACAGGCTCCAGCGAAAACAACAAATTCGATCCCTGTGAACGTTAGTGGTGGATCCAGGTCTGATGTACGACCCGGTAGATGTTTCTATTGTAATGAGTACGGGCACTGGATTAGGAATTGTCCAAAGTCTGCTGCTGAGCAAAAACATAAGATAAGTATTGATACTGCTATATGTAAAATTGATAATAAAGTAGAAATGTATACTCACCCAAAAACAGAAGTAGCATCGGGTGAACTCTATTCAATGAGAAATGTTAATTCAATAACACAGACATCACGTGATGTCCAGTCAATGAGCAATACACATACTACTACTATAGTAAAATGTAACGGTACAGGTGTAGGTCATTTAAAAGAGAACTTGAGCGAATGGAAGAGAATAGGTGCCACGGATTTTGTATTAGATATTATAGCAAACGGGTATAAAATTCCTTTCAGCACAATTCCATGCATGGTTGAATTACAAAATAACAAATCAGCAAGAGACAATCCTGAATTTGTTCAGAGCGAGATTGAAAAATTGCTAGAAAAAGGATGTATTACTAAAGTGTCTCGTAAGCCATATGTAGTTAATCCTTTAACTGTAGCTCATAATAGAGGTTCAAAACTCAGATTAGTACTAGATGCAAGACATATCAATCCATATGTAGTTAAATTTAAACACAAATATGAAGATGCAAAAACTGCTAGACAGTTATATGATCAAGGAGATTTTGTATTTTCTTACGATTTAAAAAGCGCATATCATCATATAAGCATTTTTGAAACAGATACTACATATTTAGGTTTTAAATGGGAGCATGAATATTATGTGTATAATGTTTTGCCTTTTGGGTTGTCAACCAGTGGGTATATTTTCACAAAGGTAGTCAGGGAAGTTATAAAATATTGGAGAAGTACGGGTCTAAAAATTGTCATGTATCTAGACGATGGCCTCGGCGGGGGCAAAAACATGAAAGAGGCTATGTTAGCGAGTGAAAAAATCCATTCCGATTTGGAACAATTTGGGTTTGTTCTTGCATCAGAGAAGTGCAATTGGGTTCCTATTCAAGGTCTTGACTGGTTGGGTTTTCATTGGGATATGATAGAAGGGGTTATAAGAATTACCGAAAAAAAGAATAGAGAAGCTTTTAAGAATTTTGGAAGTTTTCAGGTTACAATTTCACTACGGAATTAGGCTTTTCCGGGTGAAATTTATTGCAAGTATTGTAGGACAGATCATATCAATGCAGCCTGTATTAGGAGATCAGGCACGTTTAAGAACAAGGTATTTGTACCAATGTATATTGCAAAGGGCAAGTTGGAACGCCAAAGTACTAGTTAGTACGGACGCATTCGAGGAGTGCATTTTTTGGGAACATAAAGTTGAAAACTTTAACGAGATAGGATCTCGGTTAAGTCAGTTGACTTATAATGTACCACAAGATTATTATGTGTTCAGTGATGCATCTGGTACAGGTTTCGGTGGTTTTGTTACCACTGGTTCAGAGGACGAACCTTTGGAAATGTTTGGTAGTTGGTCAATGGCGGAACAGGCCGAAAGTTCGACCTGGAGAGAGCTCGAGGCTGTAAAAAGATTATTGATAAATTTTGTCAATATCCTCTCTGGTAAGATTATCAGAGTTTTCACAGATAATCTGAATATCACACATATACTTAATGTAGTAGGAAAATGGTTTTGCATAAGAACGCTTTGTTCGTTGATGAATTTTGCAGAGATAATGCAATTAAGTTGAGTTTGGTTTGGTTACCAAGAGAATCAAACCAGTATGCAGACACTTTAAGTAGGGTAACAGATTGTGATGACTGGGAAATACGAGATGATATTTTTCTGTATCTTGATCACGTTTGGGGTCCACATGACATAGATAGGTTCGCACATGATTACAATGCCAAGTGCAAACATTTTAACTCAAAGTTTTGGTGTCCCGGGACTGCTGGGATAGACTCGTTTACAGTAGTATGGGGTGGACAAAATAATTGGATAGTTCCACCACCAAGTTTGATTCCAAAGGTTATTAATAAGATTAGAATAGAAAAATGCAATGGCACTTTAGTCATCCCGGAATGGACATCGGCACCATTTTGGCCTATGTTGGTGGATCGATTTGGAAATTTTAAGGATTTCATAGTTGACAGAAAGTTTTTTCAAGGGGAAAATCTTACTAAAAGAGGCAGAGGGCAGTGCGGAGTATTTGGACAACAGTGTTTCAAATTTAGATTGATAGCATTAAGAATAGAATTTTAGTTTTCAATATACTTATGACGTTATTTATTTCAACAGGGATTGCATTAGACAACACAGTGAAGGAGGCCGTTCATGACAGTGGTATAGAAGTTGGCAGTTATATGTACGAGCTTTATCCGAAGATGTGTGAACTGTTGATAAACTCTAAAAGTGACAATACTGTTAAATCATATTTTAATTCTTACAAACGATGGGAACGTTTCATTACTTTACAAGGACACAAATCTTTGCCAGCTCAGCCAGTTCATGTTGCACTGTATTTAACACATTTATTGAACAATAATTCTACTTGTCACCCTATTTCGAACGCAGTGTATGGTATAAAATGGGCACATGAGATAAATGGTCTAAGCGATCCTACATCAAACACTTTTGTAACATCAATTCTTGAAGCATCTAAAAGAGTAGCACCAAAAAAGACAGAGAAGAAAGATCCAATTACTCCGGAAACTTTAATCGAACTTTGTGATATGTTTAAAAATTCTTTAGATTTACTTGTTATAAGGGATTTGGCAATGATGATTTTGAGTTTTTCAGGATTTCTTAGATATGATGAGGTCAGTTCGTTACGCTTTTGTGATGTAAAAGTACATGAATCTCATTTAATTTTGTGTATCGAAAAAAAGCAAAACAGACCAATATAGGCAAAGTTCTGAAGTCTTGATTTCCAAGGGTAATTCATCTGCTTGTCCTTACACAATGTTTCTAAGGTACACTAGGTTAGCAGGTTTCAGTGATTCTTGCCAGAATTTTTTTTTATTTGTTTCGGCCTATTTATAGATCTCGTAATACATGCAAGCTTATTACTAAGGATAAAAAGCTAAGTTACACGGCGGCTAGAGAGTCTATTCTTAAGAGAATTCGAACAATTTGTCCAGATGGAAACATAGGTCTCCATTCGTTCAGATCCGGTGGGGCAACAATGGCGGCAAACGCCGATGTTAGTGACAGATGCTTAAAGAAGCACGGTAGATGGAAGTCTGACTCTAGTAAAGACGGTTACATAGTAGATTCCACTGAAAAACGTTTGAAGATATCTAAGGTATTAGGCCTATAGATTACCCCTTTCTTTGGTTTTCTATCACGTACGACGGGCTGTCGGCAAATTTGAATTTGTGTTTGAGTTTTATTTCTTTTACTGCCATGTGTACGAAGAAGGTATTGTTGGTGTGCTGTCAATGGCAGAAAAGGGTGTCATTTGTGTGTCTGTCGTCTGTAGTATAGAGAATACTAATATTTTCCCGCATTTCGATCAGTATAGCGGGAAAATGTTGTATTCTCGATATGGGAATCGTCAATTTTCGGTAGGCCGAAGAAATTTAGCCAATCAGAGGACTGAGTTGTGGTCATATATAAGGTGTTTTTCTGTGGTATTTTCACTTCTAGCCGTCGTATTGACCGTGTAAACTACATTTTTTCTAAATGATGATATTTATCTGTTTGTACATTATAACAAAAATCTTGATTTTCGAAAACTGTTTTTTAAAATGACGGGGTCCGACGTTCATTATCCTGAGATAGACTCGAGCATTGATTCGGGCACAGGTTTCCGTAATACGGTTTTTCCTGGTCGGCCTTGGCTATCAATGAGGGGTAATTTTATTAAACGTACAGTATACAATATTTTGCTGTGGTTGTACATACTGAAATGATTGGTAAATGAAAATGCAATTTGATTACTGATTTATATGTCACGATTATAGATTTATTGTACAATTATATCTGGCGTCCATCACGTACGACGGGCTGTCGGCAAATTTGAATTTGTGTTTGAGTTTTATTTCTTTTACTGCCATGTGTACGAAGAAGGTATTGTTGGTGTGCTGTCAATGGCAGAAAAGGGTGTCATTTGTGTGTCTGTCGTCTGTAGTATAGAGAATACTTGTTATTATTGTTGGCAGATTGTCAATTTTCACTGTTGCCAAAGTTTGGGACGAATGCAAAAAAGCATCCCGTTGACCGACTTCTGATGCCTGCTCCTAATGATCCCGACAACTATGATAGTCGTGTCATATACCATTGTGTAGATAAATCAATTTAGATTTACGGCATATTAAGTTTAAGTAGGTTTGACAACCGAGAAATAAAAAAAATAACGGGAATTTGGGACTGGGTGTCATTATTCCAAAAATTTAGTTAAGTACCTTGTGTTATATTAAGGTATATAGGAAATATTTTTTTTGAGACAAGTGATGTGGTCATTATGGTCGAAAACGTCTTATTTTTAAAAAATGGAAAAAGGATGTCGGGAACACATCATATACTATTTTTCCGACGTAGTCGGTACAGTTTCGGTTTGTGCCCTTTGAACTTAAGGATGCTTAACTATGGCAACAGAATACGCATGCTCGAAAATCCTTTCTGTGATAGGACAAAATGCTTTCATGGTGGGTGATTTGGTTGTGTTTGAAAAAACGTCTCGTTAATTATATCGTGATGGAAAACAAGTGAAAAATTATAAATATTTGAACTAGATCTTACAAAGATTTATATTTGTATTAATATAAATAGTTCTCCAATAGCTATTTGCATCCATGACAGCTGTTTATTCGAGACAATTATATACTTGTCAATGTAAACTTTGTTGTACGAACGTACAACTGTTAGAACGCACCTACTCATGTGAGATTTCAGCGGGGTTTTGGTGAATGTTTGTGAGACAATATCTGAAAAAGTCTATTTTTTGGCAATAAGAAAAAACAAAAAAAATAATCTTTAGACTCGGGATTTTAATAGCACGAATCGAAGAACACACATTGTGGATCTAGGAACTGTTGTCTGTAATTCAAACAATATTTTAATAGGGGAGCAATGGCTATTTTAAAAATGGCACAACAAAAATCCAGTTCTTTCCTGTTACCAAAATGAACAAATTTTAAAGAGTTTCTAATGGGAATAAAGTTTAGGACACTATTTTTGGTTTACTAGTATATCCTGCAATAGTTTATCAAATGCCAATTATTGATTTTAGCATTTGCAATACAAAAGGTTTAGAAATATACTTAAATATAGTCAGAAATGTCGGTAACATGGAAGAATCTTGAGTAACAGGACAACGGTAACAGGACAGAGTTGGTAACAGAAATGATTTTTCTGCTTTATTTAAAGTTTAAGAAAAATACATCATTTTAGATTGGTCATAATTGGAAGATAACAGCAAACAATGTCATTTATCCTTTGAAACTTTATTTGCAAGATGAAAAATCTGCCTAGGTAATGAAAAATTCTAAAATAAATTCCTCTTGTTACTATCTACTTTACTAGAACTGCACAATGTTCTCTGCTGTTATCAAAGAGAAAAACCCTATCTTTTTATTCAATATATTGTGTATTATTTTGAAATTTATTTGATAAGGTTGTGATAACATAAATCAGACGAAATGGTTGGCATATAGTAGATAAACTTTTCGATTCTTTAGTGAAATTGTTTTTAGCATCCTTCCTGTTACTGATGATGGTTATGCTGTTACTTTTTATCAGGTAACATGACAGAACGTAACAGAAAGGAATTACGCGATAGTTTTTGTCCTTTTTATCACATTAAATGTAAGTGTATTTCCTGTGACATATAACATTTAAAAAGATGATATAAAAACACACCTTATGTTGTGGTGCACACTTAAAATTGTTCTCAGAAAGTGTAAGAAAAGGCTATAACAGGATACTAGAACACCATAAAGTATTTTTCTATAAATTCGTACCTTGTATGGGCTTGAATTTTCTAAACCTGGCTGCCTTTCCATCTTTTTTTTTTGTACTAATGCATTCAGGAAATGATGCTCTTCAAAATACATAATGGGAAAATAACTCTTGGTCTTGTAAACGTTTCCAAAGGTAAAAAAACACCTAGTGGTAACAGGAGGGAAATCACCTCTGGGGACAAATTTTTTTTCTCTTAAAATTTGCAAAATTTTATTACATGCTCTAGTTATAATTTAAAAAGACAAATTAGGGGCAAGTTTATTATATAATATAAATAATATAAAAATTAATTTGGATATTATTTGAATGATTTAGTTATAAAAAAATTACATGGGACAACATGATTTTAGGGGGGGGGGGGGGGGGTTGAGCATTTAAAATACAATATTTTAGTAGAAGAAATACAAGAATGAGTGTTTAATTGGCAGGAGTTGGTGCATTATATAATTTAGTTTATACTGAAATTTAAAATTTTCAAAAAAGATGGTTGAATAAAAAAAAAATTGCTGGTGAAGTGGGGGACATGGAAAGTAGACTTTTTCAGATATTGTCTCATTATACAGAAAGATACGAGGACGGAGAATGCTGAACACAAACAGAGAAAACGTTATTTAAATGGTAAATCGAAATGATAGTTTTAAACATATACTCAAATCTAAATACGTCGGATATCTTTTTTAACGATAGTTCTTGTTAACACGTATGTTATTCAACATGTGACTATATCTAATTTTTTTTTCAGATAAAACTGGTTATTACAAGACGCAAATCAAACTAAAAGTTGTGCAGGGGAAACGATCGCGAATACAACCTGATGGTGACCAGCCGAGCAGATCGACCACTAAATAGCCTTCGTAAAAAATTAAAACATGCAAATCCTCATTTGTCATCAAAATAAAAAAGGCTGGCAAAAAAATTAAGTTTCACCCAATGTCGTTTACTGAAGAAATTTCAACAAAACCGCCAGTAGAATTGAGCATAGGTCACGATAGAGGACCAACAGAGACATACATACGATTGTTTGCATATCAACTTCAAAACGACATGTTACATGAAATGGAACATGAAATAAAGGATCCCCCAAAATATGACAAACTGCAAGAATTGATAGCAATAGCTCCTGCAGTTCGTAATCAAAACAATTTTGCTGATTCATCGTTTAGTTCTGCAAGGTTCTATCAGACGGAAGATTTCCTATACAATTGTGCCTTGTTCTTATGGATTTGTTAATTTATCAGCACTTCAAACACTTGTGAAATGCGTTACATGGACAGTACAAAAAAGTTTAAAAAGCTTGGATGGATATTATTTGGCAGCAAGTTTGTTCAAATAAATTCACCATTTTAAGAAGTCCTGTACCAAGTCAGGAAAGTTTCTTTTATTAAACACTAGGTAGATGTAGGGTCAGATGAAATGTCCTATTTATATATATGACACATATATATCAATATATTATATATTATTTTCTGTGACTGTATCATGCATTAATTTGTAGGATCCTTTACTATAGATAATTGAGCTGATCTGTAACAATAACATCTCCATGCCTTATATATAATGTACTGTAGTACGCCGCTAGATTAAAACTGACGAGGAAAGGTAACAAACGGCCACCAATGCTTGGATGGATATTATTTGGCAGCAAGTTTGTTCAAATAAATTCACCATTTTAAGAAGTCCTGTACCAAGTCAGGAAAGTTTCTTTTATTAAACACTAGGTAGATGTAGGGTCAGATGAAATGTCCTATTTATATATATGACACATATATATCAATATATTATATATTATTTTCTGTGACTGTATCATGCATTAATTTGTAGGATCCTTTACTATAGATAATTGAGCTGATCTGTAACAATAACATCTCCATGCCTTATATATAATGTACTGTAGTACGCCGCTAGATTAAAACTGACGAGGAAAGGTAACAAACGGCCACCAAAAGCTTTAATATTATGAAGCTCAGGTGGTCGTGTGGTCTAACGGGATGGCTGCAGTGCAGGCGATTTGGTGTCACGATATCTCAGTAGCATGGGTTCGAATCCCGGCGAGGAAGAACAAAAAGTTTGCGAAAGCAAATTTACAGATCTAACATTGTTGGGTTGATGTTGAGACGAGTTGTAAATATATTATATATATATAGTAACAAAGAGATTTGGTCCAATAATTGACCCCTGTGTAACCCCTGGCTTAACTAAAACGAAATCTGAGTTTCACCTTCTAAAACTTTTTTTCTCGAATATTTACAAAAATTGAATCCTGAAATTGAGTGCAGGAAATAGAAAATAGAAATGGTAATTTCATTGATGCTTGCCATTAAGCTTTATTTTCATGGCATCTTTTACAATAAAATTAACGGTACCAATATTCTTGCACCAGATGCGCATTTCGACAATACATGTCTCTTCAGTGATGCTCGTGGCCAAAATATTTGAAATCCAAAGCTTATATAAAAGATGAAGAGCTATATTCCAAAAGGACCAAAAAGTATACAAAACTATTGATTATTTTCTTACAAAAAGTAATGGATGATTTTAATGGATTCCTATGATTTAATGTTCATGGCATTTAAATGGTTTGGTCTTATTTGCAGTAGTGTTAGACGGTCTGAAAGTATGAAAATTTGTGATTGAGATGGATTTGATTTAAACTTCGAGTTATTGACAAAAGTGGTAAAATCAAGTTCAAAGTACAGTAAAAATGATTTGAATAAAGTCCAATAGTCTAGAAAACAACTAGCGCGCGTCATCAAGTGTCTTCATGGAGAAAGCATTGCACGAACTACTTTTAAAAAGAATTTCATTTCAGATTCGGAAACTATGTCCCATCTATAATGCCAGACACATTAATATTTTAAATAATTGAGATTATAAAAATTTTATATTTTCAATAATCTGGTTTAATTCAATCAAATATTCGTGTGGGTACGTGGGTGTTGCAGCCTGTAGCTGGATGCCATATTTGGCATGGCCATAGCGGCGCTCGCAGCATGAATCAGAAATTTGGAATTGCCAAATCAGCTTGAATAGAATTTTGGAAATCCCGTATCAGGCACCTGTTAATTTGCTGTCGACAAGAAAGCAGGTGTTACGAAAATAAGTTAAACTTTCCAAACCCGCCCACTCTCCCTATGAGAATAGTTGCTGCTGTTTTTGTTTAAATTTTCAGGAACTGGTTTGCTGTATTTGTTTGCAATATTATGGTTACCAGTATTCAAGCCGGGCCTTCATAGTATTGGACCTAGCCAGGATTATTAGGAATAAACTTGCGTGTCTATCATTTTGGACATTTCCGTCATTAAGCACGTTATTAACATATGGACTATTGTGATTTAAACATCCAGAATTAGCTCTCGTTTTAAGTAATTATCAATTTTAACAATGGGAAAGAAAACAAAACATTTTAAAGAAATTTATTATCTTCTTCTATCCTTAGGCGCAGTGTCAAGTTTGAATGGGGGAGGTCAAGGGAGACTGGTAGTGATTGGGGGATTATTTTACTCGGCCCTTGTGATGTATCTAGAGCTTTTGATAACATAAATAATCCTGCTTAAAGGATCACCGTTTATCTTGGATAGAAAGTTATCTTTCAGATCGCCCTCAAAAGGTAGTTTCAGAAGGCTTTTCGTCAACTCTAAGAAGTATACATGCAGGTGTCTATCGGGGATCAGTTTTGGAACCTTTCTACTTTTTCATAAAAGGTAAATCGTTTGATCGTACTGTAATACTTTTACTAGGTATATTCTTTCAAATGTTTTGACAACATCTAAACATCATTTATATTATTTGAATTAAAAACTACATCATCCCCGTCCGTTTCGATTAACTGATTTTTAAGACCTCCCATAATCTGCAAATTTTATATCACGAATTTGTTTTTTTATTTTAAGTTTAAAATGAAATTTCTAGTGAAACAGGAGATTGAGAAATGCATATCGAAGTAATACAGTTACTGATTAATTATTTTTTTACGATTTATTTGTCACACATAAGTCAATAGAAGTTGCAGTTATGTTGTAAACATGGTAGATTCCCAAACAACTTTTAAAAAATTTAAACGGTCAAATAACTTTGAAAAAAGTTACTTGTGTTAAACAATATAAGCAATTAAAATCACTACAAATTACACACGATCTAAAAAAAAAAATGAGCATATTTATATATATATATAATAGCCATCAAAAGACTTCACTTGTGATAATTCCGAAACCTACAAGGGGGTCTTCAAATATCATTTAATGCTTTAAATATTCATACTTTTACAATCCTATAACCATTGTAAAATTAATTGTTTGGTTTAAATTATGGGAGCCTTCATGCAGGAAACCCCCGCAAATAGTAACAGTTGACATGTTTTGATACGCAACATCAACACAGGTACCATATAGTGGAGCGGCGGATAGGACAATTTTAGAAATTCAAATTACCTAAATAACTCATGGTATTTTATAAGCTCATTGGAAAGCTGAAATCCTGTACTTTTTGGAAATATGTGTCGTAAATATAAAATATGGTATAATTATTCCGAAACTTTAGGTCAAAGGTCATCACTTGAAAAAAATCTTATTTTCTTCTAGAGAAGCAATACTATTGATATTTTTCAAAATTAATAATCTATTCAATAAATTATATGAGTAGTTTTATGTAGAAATACGTTAGTTCATACAAGATTTTTTTTATATTTGCACACGACGTCAGAACAGCGTTTTATTTAACTTTTTTGAAGGTAGTCCGTGGTATACAAATTTTAAAGCCTTATGAAAAACAGTAACATATCAACCTTGATATTGGCCTCGAAAAATATCATTTCTTGAATACTTTAAAAGTTAAAAAGATTTTCAAAGAGTATCTGAAAGGCATAGTAAATAAATCAAACATAATGTGCTGTCATGTAAAATTTCGTTTCAGTTTTCAAGGATTCGACGTGTCACTGAGTGTCTGAAAATGAATTCAAACTATCTCAATACAAGATCACTTTTTATATAATTTAGTTATTGCAGTGTAATAAATTACTCAATTAGTTAAAGCGTGTTGTAGTACAAGTTCAAAAATTGAGACGACCGTTTTGGTATCTATAATGACTCTATTTTCATACCAAATGAAACGTCGAAAAAAATATAGCCAATTAAAATAAAAACCCAAATATTACAACAAGAACTATTTTCATGATAAATCATCTGTGTCATCAGCTATGTCGGCTGATACTACCTAGAAATTGTAAAATCTATCTTTATTTTGACAAAAACATAAATCAGTGGAAGGATGACCCTGCTCCTTGCAAACATTTGCTGCCTGACATGTTTTTTCTCCCTTATATGAACTAATTAGATCTTGTAGTAAGTCTGATGTCATTTGTCCCTCAAAGAAAACTGGTTTTTAATTTCATTTTGCGGAGTTTTCCAACAAAGGCACATGGGGAGCCATTTTTTGGGTTGGGTAGATTTGCCGACACCCAAACTTTGCTTTTCCTCATTGTACGTAGAACGTGTTCCTTGAATACGGATTCACATGGCGGTAAGCTTTATAAGACTTTTATCTTTATTGATGGCCAATGTCTCAGCAAATTTAAATCGTTGTGATATTTCTTCAATTTGTACATATAAAGCAGCAACAAACACTCTAGCAGCAACTACAGAACTATCAACACGATTGTCATCATCTTTCGTCAAGGCTACAAGATTACCGAAACGGCTTGGTTTTGTCCTTAGGAGGTTGAATACCGATTCCAAAAAAAAACTAGGAAGTGGAGTCACACCCACTGAGAGCATGAACGACCGGCATTATAAGTCTAAATGGAGTTATTACAAATTGACACCAGGCACTTTGCGAGAGAAGCACGTTTCCTCCGAATGTCATGTGAAATATTCATTGATACTGGAGAAAATATTTCAAAAGACTTTTTGTTAAGAAGCCAAGTAACAAAACTTATCAAACAGGTTTGCAACATTGCTTCTGATATTAACAACGATACTTGTTTATTAGTAGGATAGTAATCTCTAGATATATAAATGTTTTCAATTTTTTGTCTTAATATATTGAAACTGCAGCATAAAGTACATGCATACCGGTTTGTTCGTTGGTTTTGGTGGAGTCACATGTAATTAAGTCGATATTTATCTCAAGCATTTCTAATGTTATTTGCTGTCTTAACAGGGTCTCCAAAAAAATATCGCTAGTAAACACAATGTTAAATTTACCTTGTCCTTGTTTAGCAAAAATACAATGGCATCCCTGTAGCGCCTTTTAAGTTTAAAGGAATTACAGTATGTCTTACTTGTTTTATCCTGTAAAAAGACTGATACATTGTCAAAAGTGAAGACGATACAAGAGACTTTTTGTCACGAATAACGTCTCTGTCTATAATTTCAACTACTACTAAATGCCAAATTATACGCAGATTGATCAGTGGATTTTGGTCTATATGACAAATACGTGTTCAGACATGATGCGTGATACACTGCCTTAATGAACAAAATAATTATCTTGCTCTATTCAAGTTTTCATTTCATTGTCGCATGCTCTAAAAGCAGCATCTTTAAGATTGACTAACCGTTCAGCAGATGAAATTGTATGTAATGTTTTCATTCTTTTATGAGACTTTTTTTGGCAAATAATATACTTTGATATATCGTGATCATTGTTTTCAGGCAACTAACAAATAGATAAATCGGAATTTGTATCTGGTGTTTAATTTTCAGCTGAAGAACATGATACTGATTTTAAATTCAACTTATTTGTGTAGTTTTTATAACATAATCTAGGATAAATTCACGTGATGTTTCATTGCAGAATTCATTCAAATAACTGAACAAATCACCACGTCTCTTTTCTGCAGAATTTACCAGACTTTTTCGTCCAAATTCTGCTAATCTTGTTAAAATTTTATCAATTTTGTCAACACAAACTTCCACTTTCCTTTTTTTGTCATATGGTGGGACCAGTTTTAACGAGATTGTTAAATTGTCCATTTGATTGAATTAAAAACAAATCAAACACACCTGAAAAACAAACAAACCCAACAGTGATATTCACTTATCAAGTTAAATTCATCAAAAACGAATAAACAATAATACCAAAAAACATAAATTAATCACAAGGCTTAGGAAATTATAAAATGAACAAAAATATGCTTGAAAATGACTACAAATTACCTTCGCTAGACTATAACTAGAAACCACAACAATATCGGTAAATCTGTGACGAATATTCGGACTTGGAATCTGGATAAAAAGCAGATATTTAGCCAAATATTTATCTTGTTAGGAATACACTTCAAAAAGTAAATCGGGTCGATTGAAGTATTATACGGCGGCTTCACTGTTGTGCCTTTAAAATACACCTATACTGCACGTGCAAATAATGCTAGATGAAAAACGTTGATTTTTCAGTGTTATTTTTTCAGATGCATAGAACATTTTATCTAGCACTATTTGGAAATGCCCTTACATTGTATGATGTTCAAGAATAACTGTATTTACCAATTTCATTCACAAAATATTTTTTAGAATGGGTTTGTTGTGTTTGACTACCGAATCAGCAGTGGGGTATTCGATGCAAGTTGGGTAACGTCAGTTAAGGCTATTTGTAACGTCTTTTGTACCACATTTGATATTTACGACAAACATTTTTCTAAAGCTGAATAATCGATAGACAATTAAAGACCTTAAAATTCTATGAGGTATTAAGGTAATTTAAAATCGTTAACTAAGCGACTTTTTCATCATTCGCCGCTCCACTAATACTTGCAAGACTAAATCATAAAATAACATACGCATTTAGGTAGTTAAAACAATTTCAGCTCCATAACCCGCTCAGGACGGTTACATATTAGACGTGGCAATGTACTTAAACATCCTGTCATTGTACCATTGTATATTTTTTTTATACTGATAATAATACAATGTTGACTGCTGTGCCCCTATATTTGAAATGTATGCACAGTATAGATCTAAGAAGACGTGGTATAAATGCCAATGAGACAAATTTGACATACGATCTTCAACATTATTATGTCAGTTTGTTTAACGACATTATTCCGACAAACCATCAGCCCGACACTTACAAAGTTTCAGGGTAGCAGGGTAATTTAGAGTGAATTGTGTCAGACTGTCTGTATTATAATGTATATGTTGTAACATAAGCAACACGACGGGTGTCACATGTGGAGCAGGATTTGCTAACCCTTTCGGAGCACACCCTTAGTTTTTGGTAGGGTTTGTGCTGATTAATCTTTAGTTTTCTATGTTTTGTCCTGTGTTCTATTGTTTGTCTGTTTAGTCTTCTTTCATTTTTAGCCAGGGGTTGTTAGTTAATTTCGATTTATGAGCTTGACTGTCCCTTTGGTAACTTTCGTCCCTCTTTTATAACATATTTTAAGAATTAACTCCGAATATAATACAAAGGCTGTTCGAATACTTTCTATATACTAAATTCGAACTCTGTATATATAATGCAACAGAATAGAATATTACTTTTTCGAAAACATTGGGTCTGTTAAGAGCATTTAAATCAAGAAGAACAGATGGAAGTGGAAGCTATTACTCACTGATGATGCCCCCCCCCCTCCGCCTAAATATTTCCAGAAACAAGAAGTTGTTAAGTTATGAATCTGAAAAAGAATCGCACGGTAAAGCTGATTGCAATAAACCATGAAACCAAATAATTGTGATGTCGGTGGTTCATGTCTGACATATTTATTTTTCGTAAATAGTTTTGTAATTGATCAATCCTGCCGCTGCCTCTACCATTATAACAGATGTATGTTTCTCTATATTTCAAAATAAGCTCTTACCAATGTCAATGGCACTTAAAGCTAACTAAAGAGACGTATAAATTACCTCCGAGGGTCGGAATTTTGACACGCCCAGTGTAACTATGCACGCCTATGTGTTGCAGCTCTTTAGTATGAAGAGTGGAAAAGTATAGGAAATTGAGGGACTACATGTATTGACAATGTTGTTTGGCTTTTTAAAAACTTTTTTGGATTCGAGCGTCACTGGTGGGTCTTGTGTGGACGAGGCGCGCGTCTGGCGTATATATACAATATAGTCCTGGTATCCATGATGAGTTTATTTAACTTCTTCGTTTTATAATTCGGATTTGCAATCGAACTCTTCTGTGTATGCTTTGACAATTGGGATTTGCATTTAAACTCTTTGTTTATCCCACATGCGGATTAAAAAAGGGGGGTCAGGGTATATGATCGATCGTAATTGAAAGTGTTGTGTACTGTCAAAATATTCCGTGGATTCACATTCCCGAACATGATATTCTCAAAACCGGTGGGTGTTTTGATATAGAAGCTGCAGTTGCCAATCTTCTCGCAGCACATAGTTCGTCTTATTTGTCTTCTTTTTATGCCCCACCTCCGATAGTAGAGGAGCATTATGTTTTCTGGTCTGTGGCTCCGTTCGTTCGTCCGTCCGTTCGTTCGTTCGTCCGCATGTTAAAGTTTTTGGTCAAGGTAGTTTTTGATGAAGCTGAAGTCCAATCAACTAAAAACTTAGTACACCTGTTGCTTATGATATGATCTTTCTAATTTTAAAGCCAAATTAGACTTTTGACCCCAATTTCACGGTCAACTGAACATAGCAAATGAAAATGGGAGTTTCAGGTTTAAGTTTTTGGTCAAGGTAGTTTTTGATGAAGTTGAAGTCCAATCAACTTGAAACTAAGAACTTATGCTTATGATATGATCTTTTTAATTTTAAAGCCAGATTAGACTTTTGAGCCAATTTCACGGTCCATGGAACATGGAAAATGAAAGTGCCAGTGGGGCATCCGTGTACTTTAGTCTTGTTTATCTCATTTTGACAGAGGCTACTGTACATTAGTTGCGTATTTCCTCAACAAAATTAATTTAATTAAAACTCAGGTAAGTGATACAAGGCGTAGAAAGTGTTGCGACAAATGAGGGTGGATAGTGTTATCTTATTCTGAAATACTTAGTTAAGCAATTAATAATGGTGAAACCTCACTGTCCTGATCAATACGCAAAACGGAGGAACCGAAGGTCAAGTGAACAGAAGATAGATCTAGACACAGAAATAGAAACAGCAAACTAGAACAGCTATGACGTTGGACATACAAACGCCGAAATGTAAGGACAAATAAAATACCAAGACCCGTAAAACGAAAAAGGACTGAGCAGTTGCAAGAAGCATGTGTATCAACTTAAAAAAAACCTGACAACGCCATGGCTGAAAGGGGAGGTAGGATCTTTATCGGTACCCCGGGATCTGGTGTTTCTTTGCTCGGGATTTTGGAATTAACCCATTCAGGATCTGGAAATTCTTTTTTTTTAAATCTCGGGATGTTGGGATATAAGTTATTTACATTCGGGACCTCGAGATTTCGGGATCAGGACCCCTCCTATCCCCTATCATTGCTAAAAAAAGACAGAGACGAAACAGAAAAAAAAGTAACAAGACACAGCATAGAAAACATTAGACTTAAGCGAAACGACCCCATCAAAACAATTCGAGCTTGATCTCAGTTTTGTGGCAAAGCATCGATGCCCTCTTCTTTATGGCGGGGATTACTTATATTGACCACCATACAATTTACATACACTATAGCACTGAATGTCGTGTGTAGCAAAGTCATCAATTAATTAATCTTGAAATTCATCCAAATTAGTTTATCAAAATGAGCTGAAAATCAAAAGATAAAAGTTTGGAGTTTTTTGAATTATGTACCCGTTGTGTTGATTGAATGCTGACCCCGAATGCTAATGATATTGAAATTTATAGAAAATCCTCAGCCCTTCTGGTTGTACTGTCATACTTGGCAATTGTTTGCTAGCTAGATAGATAGAAGAGTATTGGATGCAGTGCTAGCAATGATTTTCTTGAAACAAATTATTAAATTTATATATTGATTTAAAAAAAAAAGGCACAGTAGTATATCGATGTTCAAAACTCATAATTTGATTGAAAAACAAAAACAAATCCCGGTCCCAAACCAAATCGAGAGAAAACATTAAATGTAAGAGGAGAAGACGACACAACATTAAAATGTAACACGCTCAGAAAGAACTAAGCATTAGACTAAATCCGATGAAAACAACCAATATATAACATCAAAGCTAAATACATGAATTTGGGATAGAAAAGTACCGTTAGACGTCTTATAATAATGTAAATTCACACTCAAACATTAGAGGAAACAAAGGACATAAAAAAAACCCACAACGTTAAAATGTAACACCCACAGAAACGTACTAATTAACAATGACCATTTTCCTGACTTGGTACAGGACATTTAACAAAAATGGTGGGTAGAACCTGATTAAAACATTTTAAATGTGTATCAATTTACATACACATTGTAAGGTGCATTCGACGCTAGTGACTTAGCACGATTTATTTTCAATTAAGGATTATGTACCCTTGTGTTGATTCAAAGCTGAACATATGAAAATTTTATAGAAAATGTACAAAATGACCCATCTCTATTATTCATCGTCTTTGCTGTTTTGATATTATTGCATTTCGTAATTTACAAGTCTACTGAAAGTCACCAATCAACCTTAAATAAAGGCACCAGCAGTATACCGCTGTTCAGAACTCGTAAATCGATGCATGGACAAAACAAAATTGGGGTAACAAACTGAGGGAAACGCATTAAATATAGGAGAAGAACGACACAATTTTAAAATGTAACACACACAGAAACGGAATAAGCACAAGACAAAATCCGATGAGAATAACAAATATGAAGTATTCTATAATCTCGCGTACTAGGTACAATTTTTTTTACAACCGGCGTAATGTGTAGTTTTATATTTCAAAATAACTTTGCTTTATATTTCAAAATATCTTTGCTTTATATTTCAAAATATCTTTGCTTTATATTTCAAAATAACTTTGCTTTGGTTTTAACTACATGTTTTCGTTGATTCCAGTTGGTTGCTTACTTTCACATCTATTTCCCCAGTAGTTCACTTTTCACTTGATCGTAAAGTGTGATCAACATTGAATCATACATGTTGACTATCAATGACAACATCACTTAATGATCAAGAGAGGAGGGAATCAATCTGTTAGATTGTGGAGTCGCGGTCACTAATATTATGAAGGGTGTCACATGTTGATCAGGATATGTTTACCCTTCCGGAGCACCTGAGATCACCCCGATATTTTGGTGGGGTTCGTGTTGCCTTTTCTTAGCTTTATATATTGTGTCATGTGTACTGTTGTTTGTCTTTTTCAGTTTTAGCAATGGCGTTGTCAGTATATATTCGCTTGATGAATTTGACTGTTCCTCTGGTATCTTTCGTCCCTCTTAAGTCTTAATACAAATGTTAATTTTAAAAGTTCAAACACAGTAAACGATTGGAAAACAATTGCCATATTCCTGACTTGGAACAATCTTTTCCTTATGTACTTTTTTCTTTTTAAATAACCTGGTTTTATTAATAGCCAAACTTCTCACTTGTATAACAATCATATAAAATTCCATTACATTAACAGCAATGTGTGGCAAAACGAACCCAACAAAACGTAAAATGTCAAAAAGGGGGTACAACCAGTGTCTTATAATCTTTTTCAATGGGTCCAATTCCGGGTACGGGATTTTCCAGCTGCATTGAAGACCGATACACAATTGCACTCTATAGAGAAAAAATTCATGCATAAACAAAAATACAAAAATTGACCTTAGCACATTAACACAATTTTGGGAGGTACAAGTACCTAACCATGTTAATAGGTATTGTCAAAAATGGACTCGACCGTAAAGGTTAAAAAACAAATACATGAAATAAAAGGGCACTATAACACGTTATTAAGATACTTATCAACGTCAGTTCAATCATTTATAATTTGTGAACTGATGCTGAATATTTATCAGCAAGGTTTTTTTAAAGAGAAAGGACCAAAATTTTTTGACATCACCCTCGTTTCGTCAACGTAGTCTCAGACACTGGCGACATTCTACCAAAATGGAGCTACAGAAGCAAACACTTTCATACCAAAATGTATATCCCATATGCAGTAGAAAATGATATATAGCGGCTAAGGTGGGAACATTTATAATTCAAAAATAAAATCATCTGGTTTGTCAAATCCTCTGGAACTGAAATTACTGCTTATTTCAATTTCAAAGTTCACGTTTAAAACTGGGACGAAGGGAGCTGTGTCTGTTCTTTCTTTACTTTCTGGTTCTGGTATCTATAGATACGCAGGCACGTTTATAGAATTTTGATTTGATTGATGTGCTCAATATTATTTAATAAATGAATAGTCATAAATGTACCTGCATTACTGATTTAGTTTACTGAGACAACTAATTTTGTTAAAAGTATCGACACTGATAATGGCTAAAATAGATGATTAAAATGACTTTGTACATTAACAGTCACCCGAGTTGCAACTATTAAGTATGAAATGGTGTAGCGTGTTCCCACTTATATCATTAAATAAAAATTGAAGTTGCCGGCTGAGCTTCCTTACGCATTTAAATTATTTATTTGTCTAGCCAAACAATAAATAAAAGCCTATCTGGATATATACCATCTTTATAATGGTATAAATTATATTGAATTTTAGTTATGAGCTTGTGTTGCGTCAAATAAGTCTGCTGGGGTGGTGTTATATGTCCAAGTTGATATTTGTTGTAACGGAATTAATTGAAGTATTCAGCTCTTTAATTTCGAAGTTAAGTTTATCAATGTGATGCCGAAGATTGATGTCATGATCAGTAAAAGTTTCTAAGTTCTTGTGTTTCTTTTGGTGATCTTAAAACGAGAAGAAATATCAAATATCTCTCCGACTCGGTGAACAATATTTTCTACGAAGATTTTGTCTGACAATGTAAGCCAGATCGTTCCCTTTTTGTCTGCAATGGATGTAAGGTTACATGTACCGAGCCAGATATATAGGTAGATAGGGTCAAGAAATTCTATTTTACTTTTGATATGATCACGCAATCAAACGAAATTTTCTGTTGTTTAAGCTTCTTTCATTACCCACCACTTTATGTGGTCTAAAGTAGATGTATCGTATTGATTTTGAAGGTAAATATCATTGCTATCAGAACATTACCCTGGGGTACGGAATTTAATCCAATTGTTAGACTGACTGACTTCCTTATTTCTTAGCTTGTTTTCGGTATTTTGCACTACTAGATTTTTAGAATAAGACAGATTTGGAAACATAGGATTATCTCTTGCAATGACATTTAAAAGTTTATTAAATTATATATCATTAAGTTGACAGTGAAGACAAACTGGTTTATAGGTTATGGGTCTCGAGATATTTTCAGACATTTGCCATTTTCTAGCAGTCCGGTTTTCAAACACTAATATTTAATGTTAAAATGAATCAAAATTTGCATTTACTTTACAAAAACAATTTAATTGATTTAAAGTAAACAGTCGGGAAAAAATTGAAATTCATGTGCGCAAATTTTCAATACATAATATTAATTATACAGTAAAACTGCATATTGTAAACTGCGTCTGTAGTGTGAACAGGTGGAAAGCTTATTTTTAAATATGTTTAGGAAAGAAATAGGACTTGACATTTAGTTAGGTTGCTGTCATCAGTGACAATAATCTGAAATAAAATCTGCAGCTTTGAGATTTCAGCTCTTTCAACTGTTCAACAAAAAATGTTTAGGGTAAGAACAATCAATTTTGAAATAGCACAGTTGAGTATAAATAAACTCATCAAAGATACTAGGACTAAATTTTGTATTTACACCAGATGCGCGTTTCGTCTTCAAAAAAATCATCAGTGATGCTCGAATCAAAACCAGTAAGAAAGGCCAAATAAAGTTCGAAGTTCTTTGAGCATTGAGGACCAAAGTTCCTAAAAGTTTTGTCAAATACAGCTAAGATCAGCTATTCCTTATGTAGAAAAGCCTTAGTATTACAAAAATTCATTTTTTTTGTAAACAGTTAATTAATAAATATGACCATATCAATTATAAATGGTATGATTAAGACCAATGTGATAATCTAAGAAAAAAAATTGTAAGGAAAATCATTACGCACAATCTTAGTATTGGAAAACATAGTGATTTTGGTACGGTCAAACACGGTGTATATACACTTTATAAGACTTTGATGAATATCAATTATATGGTCATTTTTATAAATTTTCTTTTTACAAAACCTTAAATTTTTCGAAAAACTAAGGATTTTCTTACACCCAGGAGTAGATTACCTTAGCCGTATTTGGCACAACTTTTTGGAATTTTGGGTCCTGAATGCTCTTCAATTTTGCATTTGTTGGGCTTTTCAACTGTTTTGATCTGATCGTCACTGATGGGTCTTTTGTAGACGAAACGCGCGTCTGGCGTATTAAATTATAATCCTGGTACCTTTGATAACTATTAGACAACTTAAGTATAAAATTGATTTGAATTTCTTTTGTTATCACGACTGCTGTAGCTGGCATAAACAAATCAGACCAGTTTGAGTATTTGTGATGGCTATTTAAATTGCCCAGTAATCTGTCCATTCTATACTTCTCTAACTTTTTTCGACATCTATAATCTTAACTCAAGTGATGCTATTTCTGTCGGCAGGAAATAGTATTAATGACTTTGTCGTTTATGATGTTTGGACTATTCTCGAAAGACAGATTAATTACATCAATTATCATAAAGCTCTGTCCTTCAACCACAGACAGTTAACTGCGTGTTTACTTATTCTGTTGAAAATAAATCGCTTATCAGAAACATGCTATTCAACCCTTGACCTCAGATCAAACAGTGAATATAAAACTATACCACTGTTATTGAACAATACTTAAATATTGGTATTTAGTATTAACAGTTGTTAATTCCAACAAGATCGTATCATGGGCATCAGTTTTCTCTTTGTAATTAATTTTAATTACATTTTGGCATGCCTCTACATTGTATAGCAAACACGTAATGTGATATGCTTGCAAAAGAGGGACGAAAGATAGCAAAGGGAGAGTCAAACACATAAATTGAAAATGAATTGACAACGCCATGGCTAAAAATAAAAATACTAATAGACAACTAAGACACTACATAAAAGAATAAAGACTTAGCAATACGAACCCCACCAAAACCTGGGGCTGATCTCAGGTGCTCCAGAAGGGTTAGCAGATTAAATAACTATCAAGTCCTATGACTCCGGGATGGGAAAAATGATGAACAGTTTCCCGCCATGACAAATATGTTGTATTACATTAAATATGGTATTAACAAATCGCATCAAAACTGCACATATAACCCCAAGACATTTACCATGGAGAAAAATCTTGAAAAATCATTATGTCTGTTCTATGTTTATTTAGTACTTTCGTCCAAAGATGTCGGAACTGGATCTTCCTTAATTGTATTTAATACTCAAACTACACAAGTCCTCACAAGCAATGTTTGAGTTGCCTCATTGGAAATCAAAACACATCTTTTTATAATTATATTATATAGCTGGGTCTTCAACATTGAGTTTAGAGTATACACAAGTTAAGACTCATCTTTCAAACAGACATATTTTAGACAAAGCACAATTAGCAAAATAAAAGAAATAATCATCACACAATGCATATCTGACAGGATATACCGCCAAATGGATATAACTAAATCTAGGCCAAATAGTAATAGTTATGGTTATCAAAGGTACCAGGATTATAATTAAGTGCGCCAGACGTGCGTTTCGTCTACATAAGACTCATCAGTGACGCTCATATCAAAATGTTTAAAAAGCCAAACAAGAACAAAGTTGAAGAGCATTGAGGATCCAAAATTCCAAAAAGTTGTGCCAAAAACGGCTATAATTTTTATTAAAAAAATGACCTTTATTACACTTTATTCAGAGGATGAACAGCGTCAGTTTCTAGAATATATCGTGTATTAGTTGAAAAGTTGATACGGAATATTTATCGAAAAGGTTGTGTCTCTTCCGACTAACTTCGGCAGAAAAAGGTCGAGAAGTTCTTTAACCCCGATTCATCATCTCTCTGTTAAGATACTGGTGACGTTATACAAAGTGTGAATAGAAGATATAAGCTCATGTAATTGCAGTAATTCCGAATACACTTATGGCCCATTTCTCTTGTCATAATAGGAGACCTTAACATCGTTCGCGACCGAGAACTAAAAACATTCCTCAGTAAAGGTTCTTAATATCGTCCCCGTCAATTATTAAGTGAGATGAGTGTCGTAATATCTTTCACGACTCACTCCAAACCTACTGTTTGAAATGGTTAAATTGGGGAAAAGCTGACAACAAATCTTTGGACTCTTTTTTAATTCAGTAAATAAGATAGTAGATATTCGAAAGGCCTCGGAAAATAGTGGAATTAATTACTTTTGGAGTGTCAAAAACTCTTTGGAAGTACTTGATATTGGTGATTTTGAATCTGTTTTGATTTTTTTACCCTATATACCACTTTGACTCGTATTCTAATTAAGAAAAAAATAACTCCCTTTATTAACTGGACTTTTAAAAAGTCAGAATGCAAGTACATTTGTTCAAACTCTTTACAGTCTTTTTTTAGTAGCAATAAACAAAAGAACTATGTCAACTGGACATGCTTTAATACTATATATGCGCTTGATTTTTTACTTGATAACATCTTTGTTCGTTTTTGAGATTCCGTATATAGTAATTGGAATACCAATTGGGACTAACTGTGCACCACTTATTGCAGACCTGTTTTTTTTGTACTGTTATGAGTAACAAATAATGAATAAAATTAGCAAAGACCCATCAAAACAACATTTTATACAAAAAATGAACAATACTTTTAGATACTTGGATGATATATTGGCTCTCAAAAATGACGACTTCAGTATGTATTCTAAAGAAATTTATCCTGTTGAACTAATTTTAAATGAAGCTAATACTAACAATGACCACTACCCTTTCCTTGATCTTAATATCCATATAATTAACGGGAAGTTTAATATAAAAAAATATGATAAAAGAGATGATTTTTTTCATTTCCTGTCGTTAGTTATCCATTTTAGATGGTGACGTTCCCTTGTCACCATCTAATGGTGTTTATATATCTCAACTTGTACGATTCGTTCGTGTATGTAACAACGTATATGATTTTAGCGAGAGAAATTTATGTATTACTGAAAAATTATTACACCAGGGTTTTCGATATCACAAACTAGTCAAAACATTTACTAAATTTTATCATCGGTTTAAGGAAATAACTCGTAAATATAACTCAACAAGCAGACATCTTATACGTTCATGTATTTCACATCCAATCTTTCATGGTAATATTCTTTACAAAGCGGACCTGTTCACATCAAAAACTTACAATACCTTTAAACAGTCTTATCAAGAAGGGATATAGTTGTGATGTTGTTATCAGCTCATTAAAGATTGCATATTTTGGTTTTAGTATTGATTCACTTATAGGGTTTTTGCATCGGAACTAAACAAGGCTCCGTGTTGAAGGCCGTACTTTAACCTATAATGGTTTACTTTTTAAATTGTTCTTTGGATGGAGAGTTGTGTCATTGGCACTCGCACTACACATTCCTATATCTATATGTGTATTTTAAAAACATTTGTTGGCATGACACGGGTTATGTTCCTCTCATACATTTTATGATAGTATGACACTAAACACCTAATATGGGAGAGGATTGTGCCTGATACTCATATGATGAAGACGTAATCTTTCAATCAATTTAATTGAGGTCTGGAGCTGTCATGTCAGTTAACTGCTAATAGTCGGTTGTTATTTATGTATTATTGTCATTTTATTTATTTCCTTTTGTTACATCTTCTGACATCGGACTCGGACTTCTCTTGAACTGAATTTTAATGTGCGTACTGTTATGCTTTTACTTTTCTACATTGCCTAGAGGATTAGGGTAGGGTTGAGATCTCAAACATATTTAACCCCGCCGCTCTTTGACGCATGTCCAAAGTCAGGAGCCTCTGGTCTTTGTTATTTTTGTATGATTTTTAATTTGAGTTACTTGTGTATAATTCGGAATTCAGTATAATGTCCGTTGTCGCTGTACTAGTATACATATTTTTAAGGGGCCAGCTGAAGGACGCATACGGGTGCTGGAGTTTTTCGCTACATTGGAGACCCGTTGGTGGCTTTCGGCTGTTTCCCCATTTCCTTTCTCAATTTTATCTTAAATATCGAATGGATAAGGAAATATATATTCCATATGCAGGTGAAGTTGGTACATTGCTACAATTATTTTACATATTTTGTCGTATAATCCTGCTTACTTGAGCTGTGGCAATCGTTTCTTGCATACTGAAATAGCTAAAAAAAAAAAATGCTTTTCGTTCTGTTTGCCTGCAGTCTCTTGTGTGTTTATATTGATATTGATTTAGTAGAACGAAATTGGATTGTGTTATATATTTATATATTATATCGTTAGTTCCGTCATAGTTATATGCATTACATGATTAGTATAATAACAGTGAAATTCTAATGTTCTATTTTTAGGGTCATTAGCAGAGACAACATTTGCAATCTTGCCTGTTCTAAAAAACACAGAAGCTTTGTTGTCCTCGTGTAGATTTTGATTCAATGAACAAGTGTAATTGTCATTAGCATTGTTTATTGAAAACATATACAGCATTTGAAAGATTGCCTTCATCAAAAACTGTTTTTCTTGTTCTTATGATGTGCTATATATTTTTTAACTTTTTCATATGTTCAAGTAGAACCCTTGAAAAAGTGGAAAGATTGTTTGGGGGTTCGGAATCTAAAAAAAATACGCAACCACAACCAATCAGAAAAGTGACATTAAATCTAATATCTCATGATGAAAGTCTGCACGCAAAAAATTCTAGAGATGTCAGTAGGTTAACAGTTGAAAGCCGCAAATTTGGTCCCAATCCAATATATCTTCATTTTCTATTGACTCGACTTTCATCCAGGACGGCTTTTTTTTAAAGGACCTAGATATCGTTTTTTTTTTTTTTTCGTCATGAACTTACATGAAGTATTTGCCTCTAGACCTCAGCAACAAACTTTCAATCATTGAAAACGTTGCTCCGTCATTTATAGTTGTTAATATTCTCGTCTCGTGGTCCATAGTAGATGGATCACCAACAGAACTAATGTATTCGCGTGAACCTTGTATTGTTTGTTTTTAAAATCACCACAATAATACACAGTTTCAAGGTCAATTATTGTTATTTTTTTACAGTCAGATGACGTGTTAATTTCTAATTTTACCAAATACGATCTGTCTTATTATATACTGTTCACTTATTATATACTGTTCACTTATTATATACTGTACACTTTACGGACGCCATCACGAGTTGGTTGATCGTTATGGAATAACCGTTTCACAAATGATATCGGATATGTTCCTTATGTCGTAACTTAGATCCCCTTCCCTTTCATGAATTTGACCTACCGAATTACGACTTTTTACCGGATTTGTGATCACATAAGCAACACGACGGGTGCCGCATGTGGAGCAGGATCTGCTTACCCTTCCGGAGCACCTGAGATCACCCCTAGTTTTTGGTGGGGTTCGTGTTGTTTATTCTTTAGCTTTCTATGTTGTGTCATGTGTACTATTGTTTTTCTGTTTGTCCTTTTCATTTTTAGCCATGGCGTTGTCAGTTTGTTTCAGATTTACAAGTTTGACTGTCCCTTTAGTATCTTTCGTCCCTCTTTTAAATTTTTGAATGTTATATATATGCACCACATATCCAGCCACAACATTAGAAAGATATCAATTTGTTTGTTGATCAAGTTTGAGAACTGATTATAGCTGCTTGTAAATAGAGTAAATTTCTTGACTATAAAGCACCCCTTTATTTCCCTTGACAAATTAAGACGGTTACGAATATTGTCTCTTTAATTGTTTTATGAGTCAAGTGTAAGCATCTTAATGGGTGAATCTGTAAATCGGATTCCAGTACAAATGTACTTGATCATACATACGACTTCGGTTCCTTTCAATGAACAATATTAATATACTAGTGTAATAAAACATATCACTGTTACAAACATAATAATATAGTCTTGGGTTAAGTCTGGTTCACATTTTATCTCAAGCATATTCAGTTATTACCTAAAGGTTGCATTTACATATCTTACACCGAACTGTCAAATTATATTGTTTTTGAAATTGTTGCTCTTGGTTTGTTTCATTTGATTAAAAACATATAATTTGATGACAAATTGGTTCACCTTTGATTCTCGAGGCAAGAGTTTTACGATGTCAGCGAAATATAAACTCAACTTAATATTTGTTAGTCACGTTTATATAAAAAAAAAAAAAGTAAAGAAGAAACGTAATGGGTGCTAATTCATATAATACTGACTCATTGTAGCTTATATGCTATTTGTCATATAAGAGGGACCAAAGAGATAGTCAAACACATTATTCGAAAGAAAACTGAAAATTTTATGGCAAAAGAAAAACAAACGATAAAAAAACAATAATTATCAAATCACAGCACAACATAAAAATGTAATCTCACACCAAACATTCAAAACTAAAACGGTATCAATATGCAATCTGTGTTTTTAAATGTTTGTGACTATCAAGCTTGTCTCCGACATTCGAAAGAATAAGTTTACAAATTAAAATGTCTGCTCTAAGGCTTAAAAGCGTAAACATTCTACATGTACAATGTACATATATATAGATCAATCAAATACTCAAACCGACATGTGCACACAGACGTTAATCCTAAAATAGTTGAGCTCCAAACAAAACTATCTACATTTTCCATTTATAGCAAATATAAATGTTCCAATACAAAAATGAACCCAAAACATAATTGTCTCATGATCAATAAATATTCGAAACTTTAGAAAATGTGATTGACTGTACAATCGTTTGCTGTATAATCTCTTGAAGCTTTAGTACACACTTTATTCAAAATTAGTTGGAAATGATACAATATTTGTTTCGTAATTTCTTAGGTTACTGTTCCTTTTTTTAAAACATCGTCATGATTAATTCATGTTACAGTCTATATATCATATCTCCGAAATTCCGTGTCTATAATATATATTTTCGGGGAAAAGAATTGACAATCCCTGTATCTGAAGAAGTTAACACATACATTGAAAATGGTAGTGAAAACGAAATAAATTGTTTTTCGGCACTTAATACGTTTATTCTTCTTGTGAGTTCCAAAGGCATTATGAGATCATCATATAATTTTGTTGTTAAAAAAACCTTGCTGGTATTGTATACACACCTAAACTTTACTATGAATTGTCCCAATACTCTGTTCCTCAGGTTCTACGTTAAAAGTCAAGTTTCAAAACACATTGAATTGTTTATCACTGTTATACATTAATCTGCTTGTAGCTTTTTAAGTACAATAATCATTTGTAAAGGAGACTGGTCGTATGTTATATTATCAGATAGTGTCAGGAATTAGTAAAGTGTCATGAATTACTCAATGTTATAAAAAGTAGATGATAAGGTCGTACTAAACTTACTGGTGACTTGTAGGAAATTAAAGATTAGAATGAAACACCAATTTGCAAAATTGATTAGTGTTTCTGTTGATGCCTCTATGTTTTTCTTTCATACTGTTTCGCTTTCAAATTTCTAATTTTCAGTATTTACTACTTTACTTTCATCCATAACCACCAGTTCATTTACTGTTTACTTGGAGCCATTTGGAACATTAAAATAGCAGCAGTTTCGTGCTCACCATTTACATCATTGTTGTCTACCTGATCACCGACATAACATGTAGCTATTTCTATTTTTTTTGTGCTGGTTAAATATTTACTTGCTGTTGTTTACGTACTTGTTGAACATCTACATTATGTTGTTCTTGTGGAACATCTACATCCTGTTGTACTTGTAGCACATCTGCTTCTATTGTGCCTGTTGGCGTTATTTTTCTGGTCCCAAGTTATTTCGGACATGGATTTTCGTACATGTCCCCTTCAATATAAACCAATATTAGCAAATGTCGGGAAAATTAAGCTCCATGCGAAGTTTTGAAAAGTTAAACAACAAATGAATTTAATAAAAAAAATATTTAATTGCAATATTCTTGGAATAAATGATAGAATTTAGATATAAATCTTGCTAAAAAGACGACTTTTAGTGAAGTCGTCTTTCATATAAACTTTGATATATCAAAAAAGTAATTTGAGAAAAATCGTGATAACTGTAAAATCTATATTATGCATGAAAAGATTTTAACTATTTTTTTATATCACATCTTATGGTATATTGCAAAAAAAATTAAACCCATTAAATATAAAAGTAGATGTTTTGTGAATAATTTTAGTTGTCATATATATAAGATGCAGGGTTACTATTCCATTTTGTGAAATAAACTATGACCTCATGTCTTGTATACATGTAAACTGATATACAGTATATAAATAAAGTATAAAGAATATATATATATAAAAACAGATTAAAAAAAATACTTCAATATGAAAGGGCAAACCTACCAAATTAACAATATTTTATCCATAATAAAGAGTTTTAAGTTTACTGTAATGATTTTCCAATTATTTATACTTCTTATTTGTCAATATCTTTATTACAAATTTTGTCTTGATATGCCAGACTATAGCGCAACCTAAAATTTTCCACATTTAGCACATGTTAAACGTCTACCATTATAGATAACGTTGGTATGTTCCTTGAGAGAGCATTTAGAAGAAACAACTAGATTGGATACAGGACAATCGTAGGTGGACCACTTCCAGCTCCTTTTTTCGTCTTCGCATCCATGGCATGTAATCTGATGGTTCGACAAAGAATTTCATACTAAAATCTATGATTACAAGCATCACACCCTTCCTTGCAGTGCGATATCAAGTGAGACGACCTGACATTTGTTGTTCCAAAATTGTGCAAATCCGTTTAGACAAACATAAATATTGTACCAAAAACTTATTCAAGTATTGTTTTTACATGCAGCAACATTCTGTATTTTGATTTTAACAATTTCCCGCCTACGCTGCACAGCTCTGTTTTTTCTTCTATGTGACTTCATTTCCAGGGGCATGATATGCCTTAATCATGTGGCGTTTCAAATTGTTTTTGTAATAGTTTAAAAAATGGCCAACACCTTTTTTAAATTAGTCTACATTTCTGCTTTCGACTTCCATCGTGACAAGGGATATTCAATTCCATCGATCTTTTTCATATTTCTATTTTCAGGTTCAACTACTTTAGTTTCATCCATAATATCAAGCTAATTCACTTTGAGGTCATACAGAACATTAAAGTTTCGAGCTTAAAATCGACACTATTTACAACATTATTGTCTGTTTGCACTAAGAAATTACAAGTAGTTACTTTGGGCAATTATGGCCCTTGATCTAGTATTGTGCTTGTGGAACATCTACTTCCTGTTGTACTTGTGAAACATCTGCTTCAAGTTGTATTAGGGGAACATCTGCTGCCTGTTGGCGTAGATTTCTTTAGTTCGAGTTATCACGGACAGGAGTTCCTGTACATGTCACCTACAAAATGCCACCATATTGGTCTTGTTCCATGACCTCTCTGCATCTTGTGTGAATTTTTTCCCCCGTCTAAACTCCTTGATGATTTTCCAACAATTAACAATATTATTAGTATGTTAGATCTACATTGATTGTTTTTACTAGCAATGTTGAAAAAATAGGCTTGCTAAGTTATGAGATGTAATACAATAAAAGATTTAATTGCAATATAGTAAAATTATAAACTTGAGATGTAACTTACAAAAACGATGATGTTTTGTTAGTTGTGGTTCTAAAAGCAACCTAAAAGGTTAACTGTGCATTTGTATTCAGTTATCTCAGATCATATTTATTCGTTCATTGTGTAATCATACGTTTTCTGATTGAGTTAAGTCTGCCAATTGATATGTTATCGTATGTTTTCTATGTTGTGATATTATGCTATTGTTTCAGAAAAAGGGAGAAGGTTTGGATCCATTAAAACGTTTAATCCCGCTGCAAATGTTTGCACCTGTCCTAAGTCAGGAATCTGATGTACAGTAGTTGTCGTTTGTTTATGTAATATATACGTGTTTCTCGTTTTGTTTATATAGATTAGACCGTTGGTTTTCCCGTTTGAATGGTTTTACACTAGTAATTTTGGGGCCCTTTATAGCTTGTTGTTCGGTGTGAGCCAAGGCTCCGTGTTGAAGGCCGTACTATAACCTATAATGGTTTACTTTTTAAATTGTTATTTGGATGGAGAGTTGTCTCATTGGCACTAACACCACATCTTCCTATATCTATATAACGAGTATTAAAGAGTATAACAATGAACCATCAAGGTTATTTACCTAAGAACTATTTGGATCATTAAATTAGAAGTTTTAAGCTTTAAATTGTCACTACTTACAACATTGTTGTGTGCCTTAAATAAAGGCAACAGTAGTATACCGCTGTTTAAAACTCATAAATCCATGGACAAAAAACACCAAATCGGGGTAACAAACTAAAACCGAGGGAAACGCATTAAATATAAGAGGAGAACAAGGACACAACACCGAAACGGACCAAGCAACAGACAAAACACCACGAGAATAACAAATATAACATCAAGTAATTAACAACGACATAACATGTAGCTACTTCTTGTATTAGAGCTAAACGATTAATTTCAACTATCTTAATTGCAAAATTGGCCAAGATATGCTAGACTAGAGCGCTATTTGAAATGTTACTGCATTAAGTACATGTTATATGTCTACCATTATGTATGGTGCTGTTGTATATTTGAGGGTGTATTTAAAAGAAAGAACTATATTGCAGACATGAAACTCACTGAATTAATTAAATATTGTGCAATATAAAAGTAATGTGGTATGAGCGACTGTTATATCTGTTGTACCTTGGCTGATAATGGATGATATGGTAATGCTTTATCAATGTTACCAGATATACATATGTTGGAATTCGCTGGTATTGTTATAGGTTTCTGTTCTGCGTTCTTAATGACTGCCAATTGATTCTTGTTCCTTTGTAGCTCTTTTTCTCTCTCTCAAAGTAATACAGCGGAATGGTATATACCATACTTCGCAGACTGTAACAATTGAATTCCATGTTGTTGACGGCAACTATCCATGATATTTGTAAGTAAGTTGGTACCCAGCAGGAGTGGCACAGCTGAGTTGTATTCACTCTTAGGAACAACCAAACATATAAAAGTGTGGTGTTGAACTAGCTGTTTGATATATAAATCCACTTCTATATATTCAATATAAGGTAACGATTTACAGACTGCACACTCAATCATTAGTAGTTGATTGAAGGTCTGTATTGGTATATGTTGAAGATGCTGGTTGTAGACTGCACACAAAATCTTTAGCAGTTGATTGAAGGTCTGTATTGGTATATGTTGAAGATGCTGGTTGTAGACTGCACACAAAATCTTTAGCAGTTGATTGAAGGTCTGTATTGGTATATGTTGAAGATGCTGGTTGTAGACTGCACACAAAATCTTTAGCAGTTGATTGAAGGTCTGTATTGGTATATGTTGAAGATGCTGTTTGTAGACTACACACTCAATCTTTAGTAGTTGATTGAAGGTCTGTATTGGTATATGTTGAAGATGCTGGTTGTAGGATGACTGACTAACTATAGAAACGATTGATCCAGTGTCTAATAAAGAAGTTGATTCTTTTCCTTCCAAAGTAACTTTTGTTTCAGTAGATTAACAAAAAGTCCAGGTGGTATCTTGTTAGCTGATCTACTTCTACAAATCTGCTGTATGGGGATGATATCAGAACTGCCTACAACCTGCTCCTTTGCATAGACTCTCTGGAGTTTAAATTCTCAAACTGAGCTGACTTATTGGCACATCCTTTTGCAAAATATCCTTCTTGACCACATTTCCTACATCATGTAAGTCTCTGCCTCTCATATGTGGGTTGTTTGTTTTCTAATGCGGTTTGCTGCTTTGCGCCATTCCCTGTACCTGTTGTATAGTTACCTTGATAATTACCTCTTTGATTTCCTTTACAATTATTGCCTCTATAGTTTCCTCTTTAATTATTGCCTCTAAGATTATTGCCTCTACAGTTTTCTTTTTAATTATTGCCTCTAAAGTTTCCTCTTAAATTATTGCCTCTACAGTTCCATTTACTTTGCCCTTAGTACTGGTTTTGATTTTGTTGTTGATGCATACAAGTTTTAATTCTGTCTATTCTAGATGTTATAATAACGTATGGATCCCGTAAAACTTTCCTCTTATTCATCGTAGTCATTGTTATCATCATTAGTATTCATAGTGATTGCTTTCTTTGATGTTTCCTTTGATGTAGTTTTCAATGTATGCATATCTAAATGCCTTTCTTCTCTATCCTCGGTAAAGCAACACGCAAGTAATTAAATGTTGTATATCTCGGAGCTCTCAAATTCTGGCGCAATCCTATCCATAACATATCATGCAACATTTCATCTGCTTCCGATCTTTTTACGTTCTCCGTTTGTATTGCTTTCTGCAATATATTTTCTAATCTACAACTCCATGTAGATACATTTTTAACGTAATGTTGGTTGGCATTGTAGAGTTCTCGCATGACAGATTCCTCCTCCTGTACTACACCATATACGCTGTCCAACTTCTGTAATATTGCTGATAATTCTGCATGTGGACCAATACGCATCACAACTCTCCCTGCTGACTGAGTTATTAACGCCTAACTGTGGGTGTTGTCGTTTATATGACATACTAAGTCGTATTTCCACAAATCATATGTAACCTCTTCACCTCCTAACTTATACTTTCATGAAAGAAGTATCTCGCTTGGGGGATGTAAGTAGATGTTAGTTGTATTCGTGCTATAACGTCAGATTAATTTTCCTTTACTAATGATGACATTAGATCCTTTGCGTTTAGTGGTATTTCTGACAGTTATTCCCCTAAGGTTTGTAGTGCCTTAGAAAAGTCCTCAAATCCCCCCATGATGACATTGTATATAGATAAAGGAAGATGTGGTATGTTTATATATCCTGTTCTATAAATAATTCCTAGTGTCGTTCAAGAAAATATAGAGACTACAAAGGATCGTATGTGCGTTTATGGCACGAATTCAGTTGGTTCAACAGCGATTTGTACTGAAATGAAGCGTTTCAAATAATACACATTTCACATTCAGAACAGTTTGTCTTGAAATAGATTGGTGTTACAGGCAGTTACACACTTTGACTTGAACAATTTCACATATATGCTGCACAGTTCTGCTATTGACATTACATCATTTTCAGGGACAGTATGTTTCTTAATGGGGTACCCAACACTATATCCCAAAAAAGCTTGTCGTTTAATTTTTTCTTATTTTTTTTAGTGATAAACTAGACCATCCTAAACATATGGTAACAATTTTAAAAGATTTGAACCATAAGTTTTAAACATTTGGCACCTCGAATATGGAATCTTTTACATACTGGTATCGGCCAAATTTGGAAGTTTCAGAAAAATGGGTATAGTGTTAAATATGTTATTTTTTTTTAATTTTTATCCTAAATTGACAATAGCAAAGTTAATAATGATAATTGAGGCGGATATTAGTTTACTGATATCCTTTTCTTGTAAGTCTTGTACTCCGGATTTAAATTGTTGCCTGAACTTTAATGGGGATATCAAAATCAGCTCCAACAAGTGAATCATGTGCTTCTAGTGTTCTAGTATTTGAAGAAAGAAATATTTTTGAAAAAATGTGTCGTTTAATTCTTTCAAAAAATTAAGGAACGACATCAAAAGTTCAATGTAATATAAAAAAAAAAAAAATCACATATTTTTTTCACTGACCCCCAACCCCCTCTCAACTTAATTTGGATATATGTAAAATCGATTTTGGATTAAATATACTTGCAGCAATGTTGACCCCCACCCCAAACTATTGGATTTAAGGTTTTTTTTTTTATCCTACATCGATCTTTTGATGTCGTCCATAAGCATTTAAAGTGCTATACTAGTCGGTCGTTCTTTCAAAATTAAAAGAAAAATTAAGCATTAGATTTTTTGGTATCTAAGTTTTAAATACGCCACATCTTCATATTGGTTCATTAAATGAAAGCAAAATCTATTCAAAAAGTGCATGATGGCCATATTTTTTTTGGGTCTTTTGAACTAAGCGTTTAGATATTTGTCATGTGGATGTCTCAACATGAGGTTAAGTGTCTTGCATCATGATGACCTTTGTGTGACCTGAAGGTCAACTTAATGGTTTTTTTTCGTAAAAACACAACCATGTAGGCCATAACTTCTTCGCCTTTTGACCTAAGCCTGACATCTTTGTCATACAGATGTATCATCATGAAGTGGTGTGCCTTCTGAAAATTTTTACCTTCATGTGACCTTGAACTTTGATCCCGAGGACGATAATTGTGTTTATTGGTCAGAAACACTTGTTCCCACTATTTGTGTAGTTATGAAGTCATATTTATTTCGAAAATTCGACAGGGGTTAAAAAAAATCCCCCCCACACACACTTTAAGTTGCGGTGGCATAAAAAGGATGGAACTGTTTTTAACTCACCTGGCCCGAAGGGCCA
Source organism: Mytilus trossulus (assembly GCF_036588685.1). Taxonomy (NCBI): domain Eukaryota; kingdom Metazoa; phylum Mollusca; class Bivalvia; order Mytilida; family Mytilidae; genus Mytilus; species Mytilus trossulus. Next base: position 7,337,251 of record NW_026963290.1, on the reverse strand, counting down.
AGTGAGCTTTTCTCATCACTTGGCGTCCGGCGTCCGGCGTTAACTTTTACAAAAATCTTCCTCTCTGAAACTACTAGGCCTAATTTAACCAAACTTGGCCACAATCTTCCTTGGGGTATCTTGTTTAAAAAGTGTGTCCGGTGACCCTGCTAACCAACCAAGATTGCCGCAACGGCTAAAAATAAAACATGGCCTATAACTCAAAAACCAAAGCATTTAGAGCAAATCTGACATAGCTAAAATTGTTTATCAGGTCAAGATCTATCTGCCCTGAAATGTTCAGATGAATCGGACATTCCGTTGTTACGTTGCTGCCCCTGCATTGGTAATTTTAAGGAAATTTTGCTGTTTTTTGTTATTATCTTGAATATTATTATAGATAGAGATAAACTGTAAAAAGCAATAATGTTCAGCAAATTAAGATCTACAAATAAGTCAACATGACCAAAATTGACAGTTGACCTCTTTAGGAGTTATTGCCCTTTATTGTCAATTTTTTAACCATTTTTTGGTAAATCTTAGTACTCTTTTAGAAAAATCTTCTCCCCTGAAATTACTGTGCCAAATTAAACCAAACTTATCCATAATTATCTTTGGGGTATCTAGTTTAAAAAAGAAACAAAAACAAAAGCATTAAAAGCAAATCTGACAGGAAGTAAAATTGTTGATCAGGTCAAGATCTATCTGCCCTGGAGTTTCTAAAAGGCCATGTGAGCTTTTCTCATCACTTGGCGTCCGTCGTCGTCGTCGTCGTCGTCGTCTGTCGTCGTTAACAATTTTTCAAACATCTTCTTCTCTGAAACTACTGAATTGATTTGAATGAAATTTAGCATGATTGTTCCTTAGTATATCCTGCACAAAATGTGCGCTTCGAATTTTGATCCGTCAAAAAACATGCCCGCTTTACTTAAAATAGAACATAGGGGTCAAATGCAGTTTTTGGCTTATATCTCAAAAACAAAAGCATTTAGAGCAAATCTGACATGTGGTAAAAATGTTCATTAGGTCAATATCTATCAGCCCTGAAATTTTCAGATGTTTCAAACAACCAATTGTTGGGTTGCTGCCACTTAATTGGTAATTTTAAGGAAATTTTGCAGTTTTTGGTCATTATCTTGAATATTATTATAGATAAAGATAAACTGTAAACAGCAACAATGATCAGCAAAGTAAGATCTACAAATAAGTTAATATGACCAAAATTGTCAATTGACCCCTTAAGGGGTTATTGTCCTTTAATGACAATTTTTCACAATTTGTTCATCATATTTGCTAACTTTAAAAAATCTTCTCCTCTAAAACTACTCAACTAAATTCAACCAAACTTCAACTGAATGATCAGTAGGGTGTATAAAATAAAGTTTGTGCTTTATTTTCTATTTCGTCAAAAAACATGGCCGTCATGGCTAAAAATAGATCACAGTGTAAAATGCAGTTTTTGGCTTATATCTCAAAAACTCCAGCATTTAGAGCAAATAAGACAATATGTTAAAGTATTTATTAGCTCAAGGTCTACCTGTCCTGTAATTTTCAGACGAATTGGATAACTGGTTTTTCAGGTATAATGCCCCTGAATTGATGATTTTAAAGAAATTTTGCAGTTTTTGGTTATTATCTTGAATACTATTATAGATACAGATCAACTGAACATTTAAATAAATTGAAAAGCCAAAATAATCATTGATGAGAGATTTAACCAAAAAAATTAAGGTGAGCGATTCAGGCTCTTGAGAGCCTCTTGTTTGTTATTATCTTGAATATTATTATAGATAGAGATAAACTGTAAACAGCAAAGTAACACCTGAAAGTAACTCAACATGACAAAAATGGTCAATTGCCCTCCGAAGGAGTTATTGCCATTCATAGTCAATTTTTAACAATTTTCATAAAAAATGTAGATTTTCACTAACATTTTCCTCAGAAACTCCTGTTATAGATAAAGATAATTGTAAGCAGCAAGAATAAAGTAAGATCTACAAACACATCACCATCACCAAAACACAATCCATCTGCTTTCTTTGTTTAATATTCACATAGACCAAGGTAGGCTCTTTAGAGCCTCTAGTTTGATTTTGAGATACGAGCTGTTGTAACAAAAAGCATGACACGCCAAAATTACATATGATACAAAGGGAAAAGCTTTTAAGTTGGCAAATGCTTTGCATGATCAAGATTGTCAATTGGTCTACAGCTTCAAAAATATGCAATTCAAAGCCATTGGTGCAAAAAAAAAAACCGGCTTCTTAGAGAAAGAATAGAGCTGACTGTGCAAAATCCTTATATTGTGAAATCAAGTTCGTTAAACATCTTCTTTTGTGTGTAGAACTTTTTAAAGTATTTTTGAAGATGTTAAGAAAATTAGATACAACTGGTTTTTAGATAAAAGCACTGCAGTTCCAAATTTCACTTTTTTGGACTTCTTACTATTATAGTAAATGATTACTCTTTTCAGTAATAATCTTGATTTGAGACTTGATAAGAAGCATTTCCACTTATCACTTGCAATAACACCACACTTTCTTTTTTATTTCATAATTTTAAAATTATAAATCATTCTTAACTTATTTTACATTACTACGGGTATTACTAAATCCATAGGGTATTTCATTAAAAACTACATGTATGGTTTTAAAACAAAAGTTTTGTGGAGTCAATTCAGTTTTGATTTTAACAATTTGGTACTAAGATCTACGAACAAAAGACTTTTATAATTGTCCATGGTATATTTATTTATTTGGTAAAAATGTAATGTCGGAGGGAGCTATCTTTTGAGGCGGGGGCTTGGATGAAATTTGAAAAAAGGCAAGACAGACTTTTGAGCAAACAAAGGCAGAATCAGTAGTTTGAGGATTGCAATTTATGTAAACAATTTCAGGATAACGGCTGATGAAAAAAATAAAAATGTAGGACAACGATGAATCAAATGGTAGCATCCTTAGACATTTTACTTTCTGTACTTTATTTAATATTATGTAAGACCTAGGCATTGCCAAGAAAAAATGTAAACAGTTATGGTCCCTTCTGCTTCTCTCCTTTTTAACGACTAACGTCCTGGTTTTCTTTTGGGAAATTTTTTCACTTTGAAATGTCCCCATTATGTCTCATTGAAGATTCATTTATTAAAAATGAGTAGCTCTAAATGAATTAAAAGATGAAATGAATAACAATAGTTTTACAGCTGCTCATAGCAATTATGTAATCATTCTGATCATGATCTTTGAAAAGCTTGCATATTGCACATGATTTTAAAACGTAGCAATGAATCAAACTATGACTAAAAGTTATCTTTTCTAAGGTGTTCTGTATCCCCTTACTATGGCGTATATCGCATGTTAGTCGTCTTCATTTTCGCTCTCGTTTTTCAATCGTCACACACGATTATTCATGTCTTTAGATTTCAAAAGATTCATCCATATTTTATTTCCAAAAATTGAAAGAAATGAAACCTTATTTGAATTACCTTCCGTTTTTGATTTTCTTTGGAGTTCAGTATTTTTGTGATAGCACTTATTATCTAATATAACAAACATATACGACACATTCTGAAGTCGTATAATTAAAGGAAAGTGCGCTGTTGATTTCATACAGATAACAAGTTTTGAAAGTCCAGCGCAGAAGATCTACACGCCAGCGCAGTAAAGTTCAAGTGCAATTTAGAGATAACATGTAATGAAATGACACTATCAACAAATTCTGTAGAACTGTTGCTATCTTACTTCAGTGAAGCAATAAACAATATCAAGTCCAAATATCAAATAGATTTGTTTTCTTAAAATTTACATTTGCTTATTTCTAGGTCACGTTAAACCTGTCGCTGTTGTATGTAAAATCTCATGTTTGTTGGATCCTATATTAACTGTATCCGGACCGTATCTTTATGAATGTATGGTGTTGTTTTGATACCGTCTCATTGATATATAACCCACACAGTTTTATATAATAATCAATCATTTGTAATTGAGTTAGACCAGTAATTTGCTTAAAGCCGACACAACCTTGTTTCCTATGACATTAATTACTTTGAAGTATGTTGACTTTATGAGTTCATTAGAGACTACTGGCATGTCAATTAAAGCTAAAGGATGGAATGTATTTCCTATCTCAGAAGAGTTACAGAAGCAATTCCAAAATTTAGGCCAGTAATCTCAATGTTATAATAGTTTATGTGCTTATTTTTTTTTATTTGCTTCTTATATATATATTATTTTCTGTGACTGTATCTTACATTAATTTGTAGGATCTTTTACTATAGATAATTTAGCTGATCTGTAACAATAACATCTTCATGCCTTATATATCATGTACTGTAGTACACCGACGTGGAAAGGTAACACACGGCCAGCGAAGGCTCTATTATTTGTAGAGCCAAGGTTGTCGTGTGGTCTAGCGGGACGGCTGCAGTGCAGGCGATTTGGTGTCACGATATCACAGTAGCATGGGTTCGAATCCCGGCGAGGGAAGAACCACAAATTTGCGAAAGCAAATTTACAGATCTAACATTGTTGGGTTGATGTTTAGACGATTTGTATATACATTATGTACACAGCCATGTATCACCATCATTGATGTCGATCCGATGGATACATCTGTTGTAGAGTTGTCACTGACTCAGACGTACTTATAAATATAATTATTTTCTGTGACTGTTTATATATATATTAACAAGTCTAAATTGAAAACTACGTTCAAACCTATGATTGCGTTGGATAAAAACCGCAATCTTTATACGTGTGTATGTAAAACAAATTTCGTGGTAGAAGGGTCTAAATACAGCACAAACAACATTTTCCAAAAGAACAAAAAAGTGAAAAAGTATATTTAAACAAAACGCATTTGACTAGCAGGTCGAACAACTACTGTTCTTTAACACTGCTGACTGCCATTGGCGATTGCCAAATAAAATTGTCCACGAGATGTAACAAAATGGATCTTAATAAATTTAATACTAAACAGAAAACCATTAACTTGCGGCCAAGATGTTATGTAACAAACATAAGATGTCAATATTTTTTTATATATATATATATATATATACAACTCGTCTTAACATCAATTCAAGAATGTTAGATCTGTAAATTTGCTTCGCAAATTTTTTGTTCTTCCCTCGTCAGGATTTGAACCCATGCTACTGAGATATCGTGACACCAAATCGCCTGCACTGTAGCGGTCCCGCTAGACCACACGAATTAAGCTTTCGGTGGTCGGGTGTTGCCTTTCCACGTCAGTTTCAATCTAGCGTCGTACAACAGTATATGATATATAAGGCATGAAGATGTTAATCTTACAGATCAGCTAAATTATCTATAGTAAAGGATCATACAATTTAATGTAAGATACAGTCACAGAAAATAATTATATTTATGCGTACGTCTGAGGCAGTGACAACTGTACAACAGATTTATCTCTATATATATATATATATATCAAAGATCAATGTAATACAACTGAAAATAGCAACAAATAGTCCACAAAGGTGAACACAACACAATAAACATAATTGCGCTTATCTGTCCTATATGCTTTAAGGCGACGAATCTTGGTCGTTTTTCGTTTTTACGAAGAGAGTATGTTGTTTTGATGTAGTGTGGTACTTACAATAAGAATGTCGAAATATCCTACTGTAATGTTTGTTTGTGTATTTCTCTGTCCATGATGTTCTTGCATTTATGTGTACTGTAATGTTATCATTTTAGTGTTAATTTTAATAATGCCATAAAAAGGGAGGTTTGTCTAGCCATAAAACTAGGTTCAACCCCATTTTTCAAAAAAAAAATTGTGTACAAAGTCATTGTCGTTTTCTGTGTGTTACATTTAGTGTAAGGTTTCTGTTGTGTCGTAGTTCTCTTATATTTGATTTGTTTCCATCAGTTTTAGTTTGAAACTCGGATTTGTATTTTTATACTCCCGCTTTAAAAAAGAGAGGTGTATACTGTTTTACTTCCGTCAGTCCGTCCGTCCGTCCCATGGATATTTTCGTCGTATTTTTCTAAGGAACTAAAATACAAAGATTTCTGAAATTTGGTTTAAAATATTGTATAAGTCAGCTATACCGTACAATGCGTTTTCAGATTCATCACTCGACAACTTCCTGTTTATCGAAAACTTGCATACTTTAACATTATTTATATTATTGCGGCGGGGGTATTATCAGTCAGCAGTAGCTCGCAGTTTCACTAGTTCTCAATCGATTTATGAATTTCGAACTGCGATTAACTACTGTCGCCTTTATGTACCCGTATCGTTGTCAATTTGTCTTCGGTTTATAAGTTCGGTTGTCCCTTTGGTATCTCTTACCTTTCTTTTAAGTTGCACACAATGCGGAATACAGAACATCATTCCAACTTGATTATCTCCCGTTTACCTGAATAAATCTAAAATAATGCAATAGAGAAAACTAACGGCCTTATTTATATATTTTTTTTTTAAAAAACAATCATTACAGAAATGACGAAATGACAACAACTGAACTACAGGTTCTAGGCTGGGACAGGAACATAACGATTTTGTTGTCATTAAGTGCCAGTCTGCCTAAGAATCAGGCAGTGATGAAAACATGACACAAAAAAAACCCACCCAATTTGACATTGATTTCAGTTCATTATATGTAGTTATGCATAAAAATAACATTCATTTCTGTTTTCTGTTCTGGTAATAGAAGATACAATTTGGTTGAAATGCACTAGAAATTATCAAATAAGGGACGATAACTCTGTGATTTGCTATCATTCTAACCAATTTCTAACCGAGTTATTTGATATTACCAGACACACACAAACGAAAGACTTATAATTTTTAACTCAGGATGATGGTTAGTATGAAATAGAATGATTAGCTCGGTGGTTTTGTTTTTATCATGTTTTGATTTTTACCTAAATTGCCTGATTCTTACAAAGACTGGCACTTAAATATGTAAGTGCTTAACCCTGTCGTAGAATGGGACAGTTGCGAAACAGCACAACATAAGAACAAACTTTAAAACCCCACTGATACTACATTTTCTTATTTCTATGAAATCATCAGATCAACAGGAAAACTTAAACAAAATAATAGACCGAAAGTAAAAAAAAGGGTGTTATTTATCACATCCCTTACATCATAATCACGCAATGAGACATGAGTACTCAAGTAAGGTATATTTGTTACATGTAATTAATATAACATGGTTATGATACAATACAATATGTTTTATTTAAAAACACTCACATGTGAAATAGATAATAATATGTGATATAATATACAAAATTATATTCAGCCACTAAGGTTGATGTTCAATAGCGTACGACACCTTATATACAAAACAAAAAATATAATAAAAAATGAGAGACGTCACTTTATTTGAAAGAACCATTAAGTTTATCAATACGAAAAAAATAGTGTTAAATGTACATCAGAGTCAATGTTAAAAAGGTACACATCAATAAAAAGAGTGGGGCGGTTGAATATTTTTTGTCTATTTTATTTTTTAAAATAATTTTGCAATAGTTATCGAATACTTTGTACAGTGCACATACTATTTGTCCTCTGGTGCTATGTTTATCTCATTGTGCATGACATTTTGTGTCTGTGTCCACCTACATAATTTTTATGGTTTTCAAATAAAAACTTTTCACATGAAATATTTCAATGATTGTTTTAGTCTTTTGTATAGAAACTGCAAATAAACTCATCATATATATCAGGACTAAATTAAGTATATACGCCAGACTCGCGTTTCGTCTACAAAAGTCTCATCAGTGACGCTCGAATCCAATAAAGTTAAAAATGACACATAAAGTACGATGTTGAAGACCATTGAGGGCCAAAATTCCTAAAAGTTTTGCCAAATACAGCTAAGGTAATCTATGCATGAGGTAGAAAAGCCTTAGTATTTCAAAAAATTCAAAAATTTGTATACAGTAAATTAATAAATATAACCATATCAATGACAATTCATGTCAACACAAAAAGTGCTGACAATGTGTAGTGTATGTTACCCAAACAACCGTAAACTAACATGAAAAGCTATGTAAGGGGTCTGAAGTTTGCAGTGCGGCGACTCCATGTATCCTTATTTTCGAGTGGATGTATAATCAAGTGTCTTCCATCCCGGTCGGTCCATGGTGCATAATCTAACTATTTATCAACCGTAAAAATGTTTTCTCTTCCTGTATAATTTACTGGTGGCCTCTGGCGACTTGCAAGTATTTGAAAATCATGCTTAATTAAATTATATGTGGTTATTTTTTTTTTATCATAATCAATAAGTTGTTATTACGTTTGTGTCGTCGATACTTTTTTGATTCCATCGACAATTACAAGGTTTATATAGACGAAACATTTTACATCACCTCGAACTTTGTACAACTAACATCTATGTTTCGATAAGTGGAAGATTTTTTAAAAATGTTGATCATTTTCTAGTGCAGCTCAAATAATTCATCAATATTGGTATACACATTTTTATTGATATTGATATATCATAAAAAAAAATCAGTATTTACACACGAAATATTACATTTAAATACGACTCTAAAGTATCGTCTACTTTATGTACATGTTGATATGCAATCTTGTCCTTTAATATGATGTCGCCATTTCACATTAATGACCGTTAGATCATCATAAAACCACGGAGCACCATAACTGAAAAGTAAAATATAAAATACTTTATCAAATCGTTGTAATCCATTTGTGTCATATCACATAGATAAAGAGCGGTATGCGTGACAATGAGACAACTCTCAATTTGTAAAAGTACACATTTCGACAATGCCCTGGTGTTGAAGTCATAAAACTTTGGTGTACGAGTAAAATTTTGCGCCAGACGCGTATTTCGTCTACAAAAGACTCATCATTGACGTTCGAATCATGGAAAAACTAAACAGGCCAAATTGAGTACGACTTCGGAGAGCATCGAGGACTAAACATATTAAAAAATTTGCCAAATACAGCTACGTTCATATATTCTGTAGGTAGAAAAGTATTTCAAAAAAAGTTTTGTAAACAGTTAATTTAAAATTATGACTCTATCAATGATCATTCAAGTGCTGACTACTGGGCTGGTGATACCCTCGGGGAATATAACTTCACCAGCTATGGCATAGACCCATTGGTTGTTAATAAAGTCGTTATATATTCAAGGATAAACATTTGGCCTTTGTGTCAGGAAACAAAATGTGTTTCTTAACAGGAAGAGATGATGGAGTTAAATTTCTGACTATAACATGATCTATTTCACATGTTTGAGTGCAAAGCAGGCGACTCTCATCCTTCTGGTGAATATAATCTGCCTTCGTTTTGAAATCATGAATAAATCAGATGACTTTGATTTAGAAAATAAGCTTAAAAAGGTTGAAATTAGAATGCGATTGAGAGAAATTGGGATTTTCATGGTTTGTTAACTACTTGACTCATAGCAAATTCGTGACAAATCGTCTTTATTTAGAGATAGAAATATTTTGTAACTATTCATATTCACTGTACACACTAAACACAGGTCTCAATTGTGTAACATTCACAAAACAATAACAATAGTTGAATAAGTCGGAAACAGCAGACATGAGTCTGGCTTCAACAACTTTTTTCGCAAATAAAACAATAAATTATAAAGTTTTTCTGTACCGAAATCAAAGTATATAAAAACAGTAATTAATAAAAAGCACTATCGAGTTACTTCTCTTTATCTTCACGGATTTTGGAAAAGGCAAATAATTTCGGGAAATCGGAATTCTAAGAACGTTATACGAAAAGATAGATATTAAATATATTATGCAAATGAAGCATGGTCTGGGGGTATATATTTTTTTTTATGAAAATCGTATTGTACATTTTTAGTTTTGCTCTTTTTAAACTGAAGTTGGTCTTTTCTTTTGATGTTCATTTTAACCACGATAAAGTCTGTTTGGTATAGACTTGTGATTAGTAACAAGGCAATATGTTTAAACTCTTACAATAATTAAAACCTTGATGAAAGGCTATTTAATATATCAAACTTATAATAAGGATAGAATAATCCTGGGAAAACCTTTCAAATGATGTTGATGGTTCTGTGATATAATATTTGTTAGGAAAAGAAAAATAATCAAAATAGAAAATGAAGTCGGATCTTACTTGAATACATATAAATACTCACTTTTTAACTTATGGTCCAATTTTGAAGCTCGTGCAAAAGCATCTCCATTTGAAAATACAAATTCCTTTAGTATAGCCCATGGATTTGCAACATTTTTTGCACTTATAAGTCGGACACCATTTGTAGCACTTTTTCACTTTTGTCCTAGCTTGTGCATCTTTACAAAATGAACGTCAGTATTACCATTTACTTATGCTATTGATTCCCGAAATAAATATTTCTGCGCTTTGTGAAGTTTTTGTAAATTTATACTGACTATTTCGCTTTGAAATATCGGGTGGCGATTTTCATTGTTTGTCTTTCAAAGATGAGAATAATATTCAACGAAATGTCAATTCAACAATAATGGTCGGATGATTGTATTCAATCAATTGCATCATTCAAGAGTTAATTGAACAATATATTTTAAAATTGGTACCTAGAGTGTCATTCTGAGTTTTATGATATGTTGGCCTTGTCTGAAATCAAGGTGCAAATTTACTCACTTGTATCAACTTACCAGAAGAAAAAACCTGATTGGTTAAATTATTTTTTTTAAGTAACCTTTTTTTTTTCAGAATAGTAAACAATATATAAAAAAAACCAGTCATTAAATATCAGCACATAAATATAAGTATACTTGATAAAACAAATCAGTAATACACGTTATTTATGGAAAGAAAAGAAAAATGTCAGAGTGCCAATTCATATCAAACCATTTCATTTTCAACAATTGAAGGTGTGGTTTTGAAAATGAAAAAAAAAACAACATTATTTATGATAAAACGTGTATAAAACTCATTTTTAAACTTTAAGCATTTAAATGCAGCAGAAGGTTTTGGTAGATGGTTAATTGTTTGAAATTTTACAACAACAAATGAAATATTGACTTACGTATGATTACGTGTATACACATAATTACTGTTAAAAAGAACTTACCGCATCCGTGAAAAAGAAGAATAATGAAGGCAAAGGCAAAAATTGTAGAACGCTTCATTTTCAATATACACACTGAAAATACAACAATTGTAAAGATTTTTTTTACTTTTTACATTGCATTCTTATTTTAAAAAAACCAACATCTATAATATTTCGTTTTGTCTTTCGGTTTAACCAGAATGATGTTATGTATGACAAATTATCATCAGTATATTTTAGATTGTTATAAACTAATGTTTACAAGTATATATTTCTTGTAAATGTTTATGTATTTTAATGCATTTGCACCACCTTATTTTCTACTTCTTCTGTATTTGTTAATAGTTTAATGATAATTTTCCGGAATGAAAAGAAAATGTATGGTTGATTTTAAAGGTACCTGTGCTATGTAAATTATATTTCAAGAAATAATGATATTACGTAAACAAATACTTACAAGATTTATTTCTCAATCAGATCTCTGAATCTTAATTTTTATGCTTTTATATCAGTCGAGTGACCTTGTATTTAAAAGTGGGATTCCCCTAGATACGGCCTAAGACTTGTTTTTATCATGTTTTTCCTGTTAAAAAAATGAAACTATGATAATAAAATGTTGTTATTGGTTTTATTTTTATCTTACCCTTAATCATATTTATTTACAAGTTAATTTGATTACACTAGTAATATATATATATATATATATGTCAATTTGAAACGTGTTGATAAGGAACGTATACCTCTACTTGCAGATGTCTTTCAGTCAAATAGAACGAAACGAAAACGCGACCTGTAAGTCAATCGTTTTAACTTATGTATCAATAATTATCCGCTGTTTGCAAAACAAATTACGAAAAAACATTCATGGCAGACATATATGCATGAACTAACGATAACCACTGAAATACAGGCTCCGTACTTGGGACAGGCACATGCACAATATGGCAAGGTTGAATAGGTTTGTAAATGCCCAACCATCTCATAACTTGGGAGACAATGGTGTTATGGTACAACAGAAGAAAAATTGAAATTGATTGGGTTCATAGAAGTTTCTCCTTTTTTCCTGATTTATAAAGATTCGACCATAATTGATCTTGTTTAAATTGTTTAATATCTTTTTTTTATTTGGGGCCCTTTATAGCTTGCCCTTCGATGTGATCCATGTCTTCGTTCTGAATGCCGCACTTTGAATTATAATTTTTAACACTTTATACATTGAAGGAGACTTCGATCGAACTACAAAAAAATTTCAAAATGGCAAAATCAAAAGCTCAAAAAATCAAACGAATTGAAATTAACTGTCACATTTATGACTTGGTACAACCATTGGCTTTTGCATATTGGCAACAATGTGTAAACAAAACAAACATACATAATAGGTAAAAAAAATAATGGGCACAGAAGCAATTATTGTGTTATATCTAAATCACTATTCAAACAAACAAATATGTCAACAAAGAAAAACAAAATGAAATACGTTCTCTAAGTCAGTTCATACATATATGAAATAAGTAATTATAATTGGTCGACTTTCCTCAATACAAAAATAGATCAAGGAACTAAGAATTCGTAAAATTGCATACTTCAATTGGAATGCCCCTTTTATGTGCATTATGTTTTCTGGTATGTGCGTCCATTCGTCTGTCTGTCTGTTTGTCTTCAGACTGAAATTAGTTTTTTATGAAGTTGAAAGCCAAACAACTTGAAACTTAGTACACATGTTCCCTATGGTATCATCGTCCTAATTGTAATACCAAATTAGCGTTCGATCCCTATTACACGGTCCACTGAACATGGAAAATGATAGTGCGAGTTGATCATCCGTGAACTATTGACACATTCCTGTTTGATATTGTAATACACTGAATGTTGTAAGGTCTTGGCCGTTTAAGATGAATGATTATATCCTAGGATTTGTTTACACTTTTTTTTTAAGAACATTTTTTCAATTCTTTTTGAAACAATAGTGACATTAAAAGTGACACGATTCATGTGTTTGTATATTAACAAGGAGATGACGTACGTCTTTACATACATTAACCGATATAAACAAAAAATAATCATATTTTTTCTTAGAAAATAATTGCACTACCTTTAAAAGAAAGTGTGGCTCAAAACAAATTGCAAATTTAAAGTTATACTTTGTTTACAATATATTGTCAACAAAATCACACTTATAACCACATACCAGTGATAAAATGTCCTAACTTTTTTTGTGATCTTTCATTAACAAACGTTAAAAATTCAGAGTTACAAGGATTATAAAATCCAGCCAGTTTGTGTGCCCAGCTAATGGCTCATATTACTTCATTTATTTTTGTAGCCGATTTTGAACTCAATTTGCAGTGTGAAATGTATTTAAATTATGCAATCAGATCTTCTTCTTCTTTTTCCTCAGTTTCAGAAAACCATCAACATACTGATATTTATTTGAGTACGGCGACAAATCAGGTAAAATTGAACATTTAACACATGTTTAAGGGGCCGAAATACCTCACGGCTACTTTTGGTCGTATTTTTAAAAAAATAAAAGGATCTCCTTTGATTGAGTCATGTCGAAGAGTGTCAAACTGGTGAGGATTTTTTTAAACTGAGATCAAAGGTCGAGAGGGGGGATTTTGAAAAATCGAAAATTTAAGGTAAAAATATGGCAGATAATCAAAGTTCGTGTTTTAAAGCCGATGTTTCACGATTGTCACCTGTTTGTCGACAATCAACAAAAAACCGTGCATATTGAGCACCTGTTTTACATGTACAATCAGATAATAGTTTATTTTAAGGACATACGTATTGCGATCACCGGATTTTTACGAGACGGGTTACACTGAGGTAACTTTGCATACGGAAAATATGTCGGGAAATTGCTTCCTGAAAGGAAGCAATTAAAAATAAAGTAATTTTCTTCTAAATATGAACAAATTAAAGATTTTTTTTCAGAAAAAAGTCTATGTACGTAAGTTTTATAATGAAAACTATCCATTAAGTTAAAAAAAAACCATATGTCTTATGACTTTAAGACATTTCGGACATTTTCTTGGTAGTGTCTTATGATAAATTGTTAAAATAAGATTTCTTTTTCATGTTTTTCGATAGAAGCAATCATATTTATGGATATAGGAAGATGTGGTGTGAGTGACAATGAGACAACTCTCCACCCAAATAATAATTCTTAAAAGTAAACCAAATAGGTCAATGTATGGCCTTCAACACGGAGCCTTGGCTCACACCGAACAACAAGCTATAAAGGACCACATACATTCCCACGCTTCCAATATGTAGGAAAATGAAACAAATATCTTTATCTACGGAAATTATTGACAAAAATTTCATAATTAAGATTTAGCCATACACCAGTTTATATCCACCTATAAAGATATTTTTGGGATTTGGTTAAAATGCCACAAAGAACAGAGGAGAAATAAGAACGGTAAAGTTACAATGTAAAACCCGGTCCATGATGTTATGAAAATTAAATCAGGATAACTATCGGCTGATAATTTCAATTTAACATGAAATTGGAACTATAAAAATGAGTCTTCATGTTCATGACACTATAGTATATGAAGTTTGTTTTTATATTGATAAATAAATCATGAGAATTTTCAGCCGAGAGGTATTTCGGTTCATTTAACTCTTTAGATGAACTAATTCTTTCCGATTTGTTACTCCATTATTTCCGGCGCATGCCTGCTAATTTGTTTTTAAATGTATGTACTTATATTACAGTTAAACATAGATTATCAAATATTTTCTATTTCTATTATTATACTTATATTTTTAAATATTATTTATATTATTAATGTTAACAATTTTTCTTTGTTTTTAGATTTTTCTTTGTTTTTCTTAAATTTCATTTTTTATTTTTTATTTTTTATTTAAGATAAAATATGAATGCCTGATTACTTCAGGTGTGGATAGGTATCAAGGAGCACATCGTGAGTGAGTGCATCCTTGAAGGTTTTTGTGGTGGTGTTTTTTGTTATGACTGAGGATAATTTGTCTTTAATTGTTTGACAAAAGAACGAAAATGTGTAGCTGTCTTTGTAACTTATGATTTGTATGTAAGCATCTTAATTGGTGGATCTTGTGAAGGACTGACTCTTTTGTGACACATTTTGCGATGGAATAGCAATATTTTCGTTTGTAATTTTGTGGACCATTATTAGCCCTGTTCTTAACATGCGTTCTTGTATCTCAGACACACTGGTGTTGTTGTGATGTTTGTTGCAAGAATACCTTGCCGCTCTGTCTAGGGACCGTATGTTTTCGCTTGTATAGGGGTTCCATAAAGTACAGCAGTATTCCAATTTGGGTCTTATGATGGTTTGATATGCTCTTTCGTTTATTTTTTGTGACTGGACCTGGAGATTTCTTCTGAAATAATATAAAGATTTAATTGCTTTGGCGGCAGTTTGTTGGATGTTTGTGTTCCATTTTAAATCTGAAGAAATTGTAATACCTAAATATTTGGCATGTTTTACTGATTCTAATATGTGCCCATACATGTTGTAGTAGAAGAGGACGGGAGTTATCTTAGTTGTTATGTTCATGATGTTGCATTTGTCTGGGTGAAAAGACATGCGCCAATTTTGCTCCCATTGTTTGGCGATGTATAGATCTTTTAGAAGCTTGAGGCAGTCGTTTTGAGATATAATTTGTCTATGAATTATAATGTCATCTGCGAACTACCATGTTAGTATAATGCAACAATTATTTTACCAATTATAATGTTAACTGTGTTTTGAATATTTTCCCTCAAATTTCCACTTTCAATCGAAATTAGAACCTTATTCTTACCCCGAGAGGGTTAATTTTATTATATATTGTTCCTATTGCCAACATCTACCAGAAAAAGTGTCTCAGATTTCAGATAGAATTTATAGAACAAATTTTACACCAAACTACACATTTTCTTCTTTTATGTGGCTAGGATGTTAACAATAACTAGAGGTTTATGAGAGAATGAAATACCATAGGGACCATTTGAGACACCCTTTTGAAGACCATGATGAGTTGATTAGGATGTCGTTAAAAATTTTTGTATAGTTAAAGAGATAATAGCGCTAATTCATTTAAGTGAACTTACCGACATTTTGCTACTAATTACATAATAATTGATAACATCATGAGTGCATAATAAATTAGTTATCAAAGGTACCAAGATTATAATTTAGTACGCCAGAAGCGCGTTTCGTCTACATAAGACTCATCAGTGACGCTCATATCAAAATAGTAATAAAGCCAGAAATACAACGTTGTACAGCAATGAGGATTCAAAATTCAAAAAAGTATTGCCATATACGGCTAAGGTTATCTATGCCTGGGATAAGAAAATCCTAAGTTTTTAAAAAAAATCAAAGTTTTTGTAATCAGAAAATTTATAAAAATGACCACATAATTGATATTCATGTCAACACCAAAGTGCTGACTACGGGGCTGGTGATACCCTCGGGGACGAAACGTCCACCAGCAGAGACCTCGACCCAGTGATGTAATTAGTTATGAAAGGTATCAGGATTATAATTTAGTACGCCAGACGCGCGTTTCGTCTACATTAGACTCATCAGTGACGCTAATAAAAAAATAGTTATAAAGCCAAACAAATACAAAGTTGAAGAGCATTGAGAATTTAAAATTCCAAAAAGTTGTGCAAATAATGCATTCTTTTAAAAGAATATTCTTTCGTCTATATAGCTATCTATATATACCTCTTTTGTTATTTTGTATGCATTCATAAGAAAGTTTCAGCATTTTAAAACTTAGTACTTAGAAGTAAAATAATATTTGTATTGTGTTACCTTAATTGTTTGATCTTATTTTAGCTGTTTGTATGGTTCAGTGATGTCTTTGGTCCCAATTTGCCTTTTTGTAGTTCAATGTTGTGTGAGCCTGTTTTTTTTAGGCAGTTCTAATTTCATTTCACAGTAAACGATCTCATGGTTGCTCGCTCGAATTGATGGCGAGGTTTCGAAGTGATTGACAAATGATGGATTGGTCATACACAGCAGGTCTAGTGTTGTGTCGTTTTTGATTTTCTTGTTTACTTCCTGTTTTAAGTTGTTGTCATTAAATATATCAAGGAGTTGTTTGTGTAGTTACGCATTAGGTTTACAAGGTATGACTGCTGGTTCATTCCATTCTATGTGGCCAAAATTAAAATCGCCACTTACCCAGATGTTAAGGTTCGTTTTCTTGCAATATGCTCTATTTAGTAAGATACTAAGTTGTTCTTAAAAGTAAAATCACAAAAATACTGAACTCAGAGGAAAATCCAATCGGAAAGTCCATAATCACATGGCAAAATCAAACGACAAATAGATATAGGGAGATGTGGTGTGAGTGCCAATGAGACAACTCTCCATCCAAATAACAACTTTAAAAAAAAGTAAACCATTGTAGGTCAATGTACGAGCCGAGCCTTGGCTCACACCAAACAACAAGATAAAAAGGGCTCCAAAATTACTAGTGTAAAACTATTCAAACGGGAAAAACGACAAAACACGTCAAAAACAATTGGACAAGAAGTGTAATATTCCTGACTTGGTACAGTCATTTTCAAAAGTAGAAAATGATGGATTTTACCTGGTTTTAAAGCGCTTAACCTCTCACTTTGATGACAGTCTTATCAAATTCCGTTATATTTACTATAATGCGTGAACAAAACAGACATAATAAATAAAATAGTCAAAATATGGCATTCATCATCGTGTTACAATTTTAAAAGGAAGAATTTAACAGAACACAAAAACATCTATCTACCAACACAATCCTTGATTCGCGTGTCTGACGTCAGAATATTTTGTACGTCACATATATTTGTCGTTGAATGTATATACAAACAATTTTGAAATTTCACATGGGCAATGTTAGCATACAGGTTGAAAAAAATCAAAAGTATGTAAGAAGTAATTTCAGAAATAGACAGAGATTTAAAATAGGCCAAAAGTTATATTGAATTTATAAGAATGCACAAATAGTTCATCTACCAAGCGATTTATTCTAGGGATTCTCCTTTATCGGATGGTAGTCGAAAGAAGGAACATAGGTAAAGTAATTTGTATCCTTCATTTCACATTTTCGCCCACACATTTGTATCGAGGTCTTGGTCGGTACATGTCTTTGTGATTTGTGTAGATGTGAGCTGGTTTGAGAAAGCCAGTAACACTCCCCCATAGCTATCTTTTCGTGTTTTTTTTGTATACATGTTGTATATTGAGGCTTGGATGTAATCGAATGGATTGATGTCATTTGAGAGTCATGTTTTAGTACTTACTACAATGCTTGGTTTACAAGAGTCAATGATTATGATGGTAATGGAGTAATATTATTTTATTAAGCCCACGTATACTAAGTTGATTGCTGTATTATTGACATTTTACCTTTTATGTCTATTGTGTTTTCTAGCATCGTTGTAAATTAAATAGAATTCGATGCGACTGTCATATACGTGTGAGGTTTAGCTAGATCTAAAACCAGGTTCAATCTATTTTTTTCTACTTAAGAAAATACCTGTATCAAGTCAGGAATATGACAGTTCTTATGCATTTGTTTGATTTGTTTGAGCTTTTTATTTTGCCATTTGATGAGGGACTTTCGTTTTGAATTTTCCTCGCAGTTCAGTATTTTTGTGATTTTCCTTTTAACAGAAAGCATAAAACGGCATACTGGTACTTGTTACGAGTGTTCAGAGAACGTGAGCTCAATCAACATTCTGGTTATCTAGTATTCAATGTAGAAAGTTCAGACGAAGAATCTAAAATAGGTATCTACCAAATCGAAAAATATCTGCAAATTTTTAATCTTGAAACAAACATTTTAAAATGTCAAAAATGAAAGTCATACAAATGAACCATGCTATGTAAAAATAATAGGACCGCGTTCAATATTTATTTGACCGTGCCAGCTACATCGTTATATATATTAGGGCCGTGTTGAATGCAACCATGCTTTATACAATGTATATATACACTAGGTCCTTTTCAATAACGAACGTGCCTGGTACAATATAAATTCGTGTGCTAGGGCCTAAGCACTTAAAACTTACAAGCTACAATACACATTAGTGCACTAGGACCTTTTTGTCCTTGTCGCAACTTATTTTACTACCAATAGTTGAGCAATAAAAGGCTCAATGCCAAAAATGAATTTTCTATTTGAACCATTGACACTCATATCAACAAAGCTTATACTGCAAAGTCATCTATAAAAGGCCCCGAAATAACAATATTAAACAATTAAAACTACAAAACTATCAGCCTTATTTATGTACAATAATTGAACGAATAACAAATATGTAACACATAAACAAACGACAACCACTGAAAAACAGGCTCCTAACTTGGGCCAGGCACATAAATACAGAATGTGGCAGGGTTAAACATGTTTGGGGGATCCCAGCCCTCCCCGAATCTGGGACAGTGGTATAACAGTACAACTTAAGAACGAACTTTAAAAATCAGTTGAAAAAGACTCATTTCTCATTTTTCATATGTTCATTTTTTAACATAAATAAGGCCGTTAGTTTTCTCGTTTGAATTGTTTTAAATTGTCTTATCGGAGCCTTTTATAGCTTACTATATGCGGTATGGGCTTTGCTTATTGTTGAAAGCCGTACGGTGACCTACAATTATTAATGTTTGTGTCATTTTGGTCTTTTGTGAATAGTTGTCTTATTGGCAATCATACCCCATCTTCTTTTTTATATCAATTCATCAGATTAACAAAAAATACAAGTGGACCTTGCCGGGTACTTCTACACCTTAACAAGAAAAAGACACTAGGACAGATCTGAAAGTATTCGCAGTTTACTGACAGCTAGTTCAAACCCACTAACAACTAATATTAAAGTCATGCATCTTAAAATTAATACTTTATTATAATTACGCATCCGACATCCAATGGATTTAGTATAAAGACGTTATAAACAGTCACAGAAAACATGACCTTGTGCAATGGCAAGAATAAGGTATCGATAGATTGTAGATCCATGAATGTGTATTTGTATATAATATACTAGTAATATTTTGTTTGCTTTTAGTTTACTGATAACAAAATCCAATATTTATACCAATGAAAACAGTAGTCAATGATCTTATTTCAGTGTTGTATTGGTAACCTTTTAGAATAAGTTTATCTAATGGATCGATATGTTTACCAGGATAGTTACTACTTTTCCGGGCAAGATTAACAACATTTCTGTTAAAATGATGATGTACTAACCCGTTTGAAATAAGTTTTCTACAGGTTAAACAAAACTACAAAAACCAAATCTTTATATAGTAAAATATGTAGTAAAGGTTTTAAGTAATTTATGGTAACCAAATCCCTGGCTTAAAATTTTAATAGTAAATCAAAGATGTTCATTCACTCCTTTTCGTGACATGAATTCTCTATACACAAATTTCTTCTTCATCATGTAATTGACCTTTGTTCTATTGGACTTTTCAAAGTTTCTGCCTTCAGTTACATACTGTATTAGCTTCAACAAACTATCATCAGACTGCTGTTCACGCTCAGTGTCCTCGATACTTACATCCCTAATACTTTCTGGAACTTTTCATTTTGGATAGGGATTATCTCTCTGCTTCGCTTGCTGTTTAGCTACTACACTTATTGAAGGAGATATGTCGGGGTCTTACAATTAACCTATGGTAACATCATATAATATTTGTTCCATACATCATGCTTGTACTTGACCTTGATCATAAAGACTGTCTATATTAATTATAGCTATAGGTACTTTTACACGCGGTGCATCAGTTAATATGCAAGTCTAATTAACATCTAGAAAACAATCTATAATTTCAAGACTTTGCTTTATAACAACTCCAGTACATCCTGTACCGCGAAGTATTGTTACACCACGGTCCTCTAACTTACAAAAAGTAATATTGCGGATTGGTATACGTCGGAAAAACGAAAAGCACGCTACACAAACGTATGCGCAGCGATACATTTGATATCAACCTCAATGCAAACGACATTCTTAGCATGCATTTTAATTAGCATGATCATTCCATCGTATGACAGTCCGTATCATCGAAAAAATAAACCACAAGACTAACAATCCTCAACTTGCAACGCCTCTCAGTAGACAAAAAGAGGACTGCTTGATTCGACAATTAGGAACTGCGATCCTATAGTGTTGCAATGACAAAATTGATGGTTTATGTATTCTATTTTGTTCGGTGAATGTGATGAATATTTTCAACTCTACTCCTTGACGTAGACGAAGCCGCAGTCATTGTGACTGGTCATCGTCATTATACATCATCTACTCTGCATGAGGTCTCTATTAACGACTTTCTGCCATTTATACAAAAGCCGTTAGATATTGATCACATTCGCATGAAACATTTATACCTCTTTCAAAACTAAATTTTTTGTTCAATTTATGATTGGAAATCACTGTTAAAAACCCTCATTCAAAACCAATACAACCTAACAGCTATTACTTCGGATAGTGCAATTTACTGACTTTTCAAAACAACTGGCATTGGAAAAATATGATATATAAAGATCCCCTTTGCCAACAAATGAAAAAGTTTCGATTTTTTTAAAAATCAGTCTGTACCAAATATTTCTTATACCTATACCGAACCAATTGCAACTAAAAATTTCAATTACAAACAAGTAATGCAAGATCTCAATATTGACTTCAATCTAAACCCGAAATAACATCTAAGCATTTCGATCATTGAATAGTTTTACTAATAAAACGTTTCGCAATTTAGCTTATATGATTTATTGATAACTAAAAATATATACAAAACGTTATTTCATACATAGTATATTGAATTTAAATATGTCTGATGTAATGTCCACAATATGTACATACTGATGTGTGCTTCTGTTCTTTAACATGCTGTCGACACGAGTTGTCTTTTTAATCTTCATAGTACAGCCATAACTGAAAAGAAAAATAAATAAATACTATATCGTTTCTGGGGATGGGATTCAGCTGTCCCCTTAACGAGATTGTCTGCATGTTCAGCGAAAATGAACGTCACACAAAACTCTTAATCATGTAAATGAAAAAATTCAAAAAGAACACACAAGACTAACAAATGAAAGATGATCCTGACAAAAAATAGGCGCAAAACTTGGGTTTAATATATTTCTTTGAGATCCCAACCCTCCCCTTTATCCTCTATATCCAATGTAGATAAAAACAAACGCACAGCTATACGCACAGCTATACGCACAGCTATACGCACAGTTAAACTCAGTTAAAAAGAAGTCTAAGTCAGATGTCAGAAAAGGAAACAGCTGAAACTTAGCAAACTAAATTATAATTATACCATACTATGTACAACAATATCAACCCGTATGGAATATGATAACATGCTATCTAAAAAGACATTAAGGATACTACCAACGCACTTTATTTTCATTTCCATCCAGTCTATGTGCCTTCTTACCACTAAATATCCTGCTGTACAGATAAATAACGAAATTTATTTTTAAAATGCTTAATTTGACCTTGTAACCAGGTATCGAACCCAAGACCTAACGCAATCAAGGGGACCAATCTGTTACAAAGACGTCTGGGGAAAATGTGATTGGGCTTTAATGACGGGGACAAAATTCTTTTTGTTTTACATGAATATGAATATAAAAAATCTTTTTTTCTTTTTATTACTTGATTGTAGAAGTCTGTTGAGTTTTATTTACAGTCATTAGCAACGTTTGATCATATAATATTTTTGTTATACTTGTTTTTACTCCGGGAAAAGCGGACATTATTATAATAAAACTAATCAGAAATGAAATAATGAAGTTGAAATTCTTATTCCGATATGAAAAAGTGGTTTAATTGTTTTTCTTTCCGTCTTTCCTTTTGAAGAGATATTTTGATATTGCATTTTTTTCATAATAAGGGATGTCTTGCCGACAATTATTATTTAAATACATTAGACTTTTCATTAAAATCCCAAATTTCTTAATATCATCAAAGGTCAAAATAAACGCCTCGTTATGACATTAAGATGATATTTCATTAGTATAATTACTGTCTCATAATCGTTCAATTTAATGCCAAATTATCTTCAACTAAACATGTATTCTCTTTTATGTTTTTAAGTATTAAACAATATTATTGTTCATCTAAAATCAGTTTGTATAACAGTACAGAGGGACAAATGTGCTTTTTTCATCACTTTGTGTCCGTCGTCCGTCGTCCGTTAACTTTTAGAAAAATCTCCTCCTCTGAAACTACTGAGCCAAATGAAACCAAACTTGGTCCAAATCTTCCTTAGGGTTTCCAGTTTAAAAATGTATCCGATGACCCCGCCAATCAACCAAGATGGCCGCCATGGCTAAAAATCGAACCTAGGGTTAAATTAAGTTTTTGGCTTATAGCTCCGAAACTAAAGAATTTAGAGCAAATGTGACCTAGGATCTCGAGAGCCTCTAGTTATATTTTATTAGCTAACTGATTGATATTAAAGAATATAAACGACGATCCCTCCTAAGAAGACAAATATATACTCCCGCCTTTTTCACAAACAACTCAAACAAGCAAATATCTTAAACAAATGAAATGAATGATCACTTTGTTTGAAAGCGATTTCAGATTGAAAACCTATAATAATAAGAAAATTTTAAGGATAGAACCTTAAATCGTTGTTAACGGTTATGACACAATATATTTGGGGTGAAAAAAATTATAACAAAAAAAATGATTTTTAATTCTAATTGTTTTCTACAATGTGCTAGCAGTGTGCTTAGATATGAATGATATAGAGTCTTAAACTATATGTTTACTCACCATCCAAATTATCCCGGCCTTGTCCCAATTTTCCAACAAATGCAGACCCATTTCCCAAAGATACACAATCCAGATGTGTAACCTTTGTTTTGACAACATTTTCTGCACTTTTTAAATGGGCACTGTTTGATGCATGATTTAACTCTTGTTTCTATTCTCGTTTGTGCCTCTTTCAAATACAAAAGAATATTTATACAGTATTTCTTGTGAAAAGAGAAAAATAATGATTTAAAAGTATAATCAACTGTACTACGCTTTTGATGTTTTGATAGCTTAAAAGCCAACTTTAACCAAATATTTTCTATGGTATCAACAACGTCATAAATGTAACCATTGTGTTTCAGTCATTCTGTTGCTTGATGGTTTAGCGGTTGCTTCTGTAATGTTTGTGATTGCCTGTTTTGTTTTATATCTTTTTTATAAATTAAAAAAAAATAACGTGTTAAAAAATCTAATGAGTTTGGTATTTAACAAAATAATTTGGTAATATAAAGGGAGTTATATAAAACACAATTTTATATGAACATTTTGTCAGCAATTATAATAAGGTGAACATTTCTTTCAAAGTTGTGTAAATTCAGTAATCGTGATCTGTTGACTAATTTGAACGAATCGCAGCATTCGAAATTTTAACAGGCAAATTACTTTTCAATCGACAAAGTGTGTCAATTGGTCACTAATACATGTTTCAAGTTTGTTTTATAAATTGAAACAGTTGTGACTACGAACCAAGATAGAAGTGAATACATTATTGGTTGAAATAGTTTTTTATTCAATCGTTATTGCGCAACGTGAAAAACAAAAAAACATATGACAGAATATAAAACTTACCGCATCCATGAAACAGAAGAAGAATAAAGGGCAAGGCAAAAATTGTTAAGCGCTTCATTTTCAATGATCACACTGAAATAATAAAAAAAATGCAATGTACAATAAGATTTTTCTTTTCAACGCATTGTTATCAGTATATATAATAATTAGTGTTTTCGTACGTTTATTTTGTTTTTTCTCCATAGATTTACGAGTTTTGAACAGCGGTATACTACTGTTGCCTTTATTAAACATTTATGTTCATTACACTTCATACTCAAGGACCTTTTATTGCATTAGATACTGTAATAGTGAAAGACAATCTCTTTACCGAAAAAATAGAATATTTTGAAGAAACACCTTGCAGATTTTACATGAACCGTCTTAAAATGATGAAATGTTAAGTAACTTAGGCAATACTTACAAGATTTTTTTTTAAATCAGATCTCCCAGGTACTGCGTTGTGAATGTATGTGCTTTTATAGCAGTTTGAGTGACCTTGTATTATAAAGGGGGTTTTCAGTGGACACGGACGAAGACTTGTTTTTATCATGTTTGTCAGTCATAAAACAGGAAAGATGATATTAAAATATTGTTTTTGGAAACCATTTTTTATCTTGTCCTGAACATGTTTATTAACATGTTGACTTAATTAAGGTAGAAACAAATAGGTTAATTTTAAAAGTGTCGAAACGATACGAACAGTTGTTTAAAATCACATTCTACATATAAATTTACTTTCATTTTACGATCCTCAAAAATATTAACACCATACACTGCAAGTAACACTGTAAGATGTAAGTAGTCTTTTAGTCTTTATACATGTCGGTCTGGAATTGAGATGGACGACATTTCTGAAAAAGTGTAGTTCAATATAAACGTCTTTATATCTAGTCTTATATCTAGTTTATTTGATATGTTTGTTTAATTGTTCTTAATTTACTCATTTGATATAATCTACCTCGTTATTTCAAATACATCTATTCGAAAACACTGTTTACTTAACGGTTGTCCATTACGTTGCAATTTTAATTGTACGTTTGTTGACTTTGGACAATTTGTTTAATAGTTTCCTTGTGAGCCGGAAATCTCTATCGAGGAAATAATGGTACAAAATACAAGCCCTGGGATATCATACCAAGAGGCAAATATGTACTCCATATGCAGGTGCTGCTTGAATAATGCTACAAAGAAATGGACAGTCCACAATGGGAAAGTTGAATGTGTCTCGTCTGTGTTATTTTTTTATTTTCAACCGACCCTCGTTGTCAATCTCTATATGTAAGTCAAGATGTGTGCCACCCTTAAATGCATTTGTTGTAGAAAGAATCAGTTCAACATAGTCAATAATCTTCTTATTATTTAGTGAAAGAACATCATCGTTATAGAGGACACTGTGTGTATGAGAGGATGCTTAATTCTTTTCTCCACTCCATACGGGATTCTGTTTGAAATCAGCCTCGTATAATTAAAGGAACAATGAAAATAAGCATAATTGGTGTCCATTGGTATGCTTGTTGATTAACGCCATCAAAACGTAACAAATATGCTGTCAATAAAAAAAAACTAGTTATTTGGTATTATCAGTTTTATAATTGTTTTAGTTTAAATCTGAGTGTTTTGTTTTTCAAAGTATCATAAATCCCTCCCTAACACAAGATAATGGCGTCTACATGAATCCTTTTTATTTTAAACAAAGCAGTACTAACTCTTTAAAGTTTTTTGCAGAAAAAAGGTGAAATGTAAATACTGTTGCAAGATGGAAGAGTTTTAGATTTTTTTATGAAATATGATTTTAAATTTATGATACATGCACATCCCAGTTAAATATTATTGTAGTTTTAAATATATATTAGAGAAGGACATTTAGATTTAGTTCAATTCATGGAAAAATGAACAGACTGAGTTTAAATAACTAAATCAAACATAAACGAATGCCTCGTTTACATGCAACATACTTGATAACTACAGGTATCAAAGGTCACGCCTAATTTTATTATTTGTAAATTTCAATTTAAGGAGTGTATTCCCCAGGGAAAATGTAAAACAATTCAAACGAAAAAGCGCCTTTACTATTGTCTGTAATGGTCGAAAATCGGTAGCATACACGTACACGTACACATGAACATATGTATTGTTTTGCATGTTCGATGATCATCTCTTTAAAATAAACTAAATATAAAGAGTTTTAAAATTACTGCAAAATATAATTTCGACTACGCCATATTAAAGAACCAATACACTTTTAAAAGCAACCGACTTTATACAAATTTTGATCAAAGGACTGGGTCCTTCAAAATGTTGAAACGGCATCGGATTTGAATTACCTGTCGTTTAGTCTTGAGGTAAATGATGAATTATCTTAGCATTTAAATTTGTTTACATAAGAACAAATCGTATTACTTTTCCTAACATCATAGTTATATTTCATGTGACACAATTTATGTTTTTAAATATAAACAAGGAGGTTACGAACTAATCGGAACATACATTGACCGACATATATATAAACAATAATACATCTTTTCAAAGAATATATTTTGTTTTCTAAGAAAAATATATATATAACTAATAAGTGCTTTTGACGGATTTTTGTTTTAACAAACATTACGTCAATATGTTAAAGGGATGATAGAAGTTTCACTGCATAATGTTGCATGATGAAAATTTCTGAAATAGCATCTAATATTAAAATATAATCAGGAAAATACATCGAAGATGATACTATTCAAATACAGGACTTTTTCATCGACAATATATTTGTTAAATCTTGAGGATGAAGACAGTCGATACTCAAATGGTCATTAAATGAACACCCCTAATGACCGATTTTTTTAAAATTTTTTATGCAGTCCGAACATTATAAGACAAATAGAAAAAGCACCATGTGAAGTTCTTTATTTTACTTAAATGTATATTCTTGATGTATGATCACTAACAAACCCGTTCAAGTCTGTACATGCATTTCATACGTCCCATGGAACTTAAAATTTAGGATACTAGTGGTACAAGAAGGACTTTTTCTATAACAAACGGGATGACTTCATGTTGGCTGATCTTAAAGATGTGTCTGTGTCTTAAATTGTGCTCTACCATCTACCTCGTCTAGTTTGCTTTGTACTTACGCGACCCATTACCAAAAATGATTTATTTTTGCGTGTATGTGAATTCGCATTGCTATACAACGTGGCTAGGTATTATATTGCTTGACAGACGATTTGTGAACAAAACAATTTATATAATAGGCAAACATGTCATAATAAGTGGTACAGCAGTAAACATTTTGAAGTCTTTTTTAAAAGAGCAGTGTGCAATATTGAGAGTGGAGAAATATCGTAATACACGATTTACAGTGGTGGAATCTTTTTTTAATGATTTTTATTCTTCCTTTTTGTAAGAGTTAAAATTGTTTTGTACTTTCGATGTGACATCATCAGGCATGGTCGCCTTTTTCCGTGACGTCACAATAGGAAAATTCAAAAGAAAGCAAGAAAAGTAAACGTCACAATTAAATTTCGACCAATCAATATAACTGCAGTGTCTAATTATATTAAACAGTAGTGTGTGCCAAACGATCAAGGGAAAATTGATCTTAATGAACCAAACGAAATCACCCCGAAGTAAATATGGGTTTCTGGCAGATTCTTCTACAGTTAACTTTGTAGCGGTAATAGAAGGTTTAATTGTTTTGGTAGTTGTACTTATTTGAAATGATTTGTAGTTTGATTTGACTTCATTTTCAATGTTTGTTAAAATATGAGCAGCACAATAGGTTCTACATTGTTCGTGTTGCTGTTGTACCCCTATTTGTAACATTTTGTTCACGCATCGATGTCAATATAATAGAATTCAGTGCGACTGTCCTACAAGCGACATGTTTAGCGCTAAAAAACAAGGTTCAATGAACTATTTTCTACATTTGAAAATGTCTGTACAGAGACAGGAATATGACAGTTGTTGTCCATTCGATTGATGTGTTTTGTCATTTGATTTTGCCATATGATTAGGGACTTTCCGATTGATTTTTCTTCGGAGTTCAGTATTTTTGTGATTTTACTTTTTCATCTACCTAATACACTCTTTGTCTTTGGGTTAGTTTAAGCCTTCATCAGGATGCGGGATTTTCTTGCTGTGTTGAATACCTATTTGTTGCTTTCGGCTAGTTTCTGTTATTTGGTCACTCTTTGGTCAGGTATTTGTCTCGTTGATACATTCCCCATTTCCATTCTCAATTGTATTGGTTGGAGTATCATTAAAAACAAGAATGTGTCCATAGTAAACGGCTGCCCACCTCGCACTATCATTTTCTATGTTCAGTGGACCGTAACTTTCATTTAGAATTATAATTAGAAAGATCATATCATAGGGAACATGTGTACTAGGTTTCAGGTTGATGTAACTTTAACTTCATCAAAAACCACCTTTACCAAAAACTTTAACCTAAACTTTGCACTATCATTTTCTATGTTCAGTGGACCATAAAATTGGGGTCAAAACTATAATTTGACATTAAAATTAGATCATTAAATCATATCATTGGGAACATGTGTACTAAGTTGCAAGTTAATTGGACTTCAACTTCTTCAAAAACTACCTTGAGCAAAAACTTTAACCTGAAGCGAACGGACGGACGAACGGAAGCAAAGACCAGAAAACATGATGTCCCTCTTCTATCGTAGGTGGGGCATAAAAATTGAGGACTTAAAAGTTTCTGTTGGTATTTTGTTAATAATAAAGCTACTAAGGTTTGTTTTGATTTTTGCATTTCCTTGTTTTTTTGTCCACCCTTTTAAGATGGAATCAATATCAATGTCATTTGCATGTGCGTTTGCAGATTCAAGTTCGCTGGTTTGGTGGTTCACATGTGTTACTTAGTTGTTATGTAATAACTGTTCTTGCCTTTATTTATTTAAGTTTTAGACGGGAAACTCTACGCTTACATTTAAGACAAAGGGACGGTGTTTATTTATCATAATTCGTTCATTATACCCGGTTATTTTTAAATGAACATAAACAATGTGTCAGGAGTTTCGTGTTCACAAATTACATGAAACCTTTGGGAAATATTAAATATAAATACCCTGCCACGTTCATTTTTTTTCTATATGCCTTTCTGGTTTTTATCTATCTTTTCTTTACTAATTTTTAGAGTTTGTTCCTATTTTCTACAGTTACATGTTATCATATTTCTTTTTAGTTCATTACTTTCTACATGAATGAGGCCATTAGTTTTCTTGTTTAAATCGTTTTACATTGGTCGTTTCGGGGCTTTTCAAAAAATTGGCTGTATGTATTTTACTCAAAATTGCAGGTCGTACGGTTAACTACAGTAACTGTTGTTAATTTCTGTTTCACGTTGGCCTATTGTATGGATTTTTTCGTTGACTATCGTTTCACATCTTCGAGATCGTATTGTTATGTAATATATAGTGTTAGATAATATGACGTTTGGTGTCAATCAAGAACGAACTGTACAAATCAGTGAAAAATGCTTAACTCATCAGAGGGATACAAAAAGGCTTAACTCATCAGATGAATACAAAAAGTAACACATCTAAAAAAAAAAACATACAGTGGACCAGGCCGGGTACCGATATATCCCAACAACAAAAAGATAAGCAGTTCTGATTTGAGAGTACTCTAAATTCCTAACAGTACATTCAGTGACTGACAGCTAGTTCAAAGCCACTAACAACTAATAAAAAAAATCATGAATCTATGACTGAATTATCAATCAGTTCTCATCCAACATGCAAAGGATTAAGTGTAAAGACGTCATAAACAGTCAGAGAAAGACATGGTCCTTTGCAATGCCAATATACATATTTGTGGGCACGGATCTATCGCCAACATGGAAGAGTTATGTAACAACACAATATAGAACAAACTATAAAATTCAGTTGAAGAAGACTGAACTCGTCAGGTCGGTACAAACCAGACCGAACGTGACAGTTTATATATCAACCCTTCATTGACAAAGATTTAACCAGTACAGATCTGAGAATACTCACAGTAAAAGTATATTCGTTTCATTTGATCACTGAAAGATGGTTGTTCTATCTTATAAATTACTTCCGGCCGCTAACTATATAAAGTTAAAAGGTAGACAGCTTACAAAAAAAAGAAAATCTCCTTTTATTAGTATTTTTTGAAAGATTCATTTTTTTCGCAATTTTAATTTTGATTTGCAGACTTACTGTTCATTGAATATCGGAAACATGTTGTTAACCAGGTTGATGCAAACTAAAATAGTATGCACGAATGCATTAAAGCTCTGTCTTTTATAAGTTTATTCCAATAAGAACCTCGCAACACTTATTGAGTATCAAATTAATTATCAAAAAGAAGATATGGTATGATTCCTAAAGAGAAAACTCTCCACAATAGACCAAATGACACATATATTAATTTAACAATTTTTGTCCACGCACGGCTTTCAACAATGAGCAAAGCATTTACTATTAGTCTTCGGAAGCTATTTGTATCTATGTGTTGCAATTTTAATAGTGTTTGTGCGTTTGATAATGAAAGAATTTTAATGGTTTTCTTATGTTAGTCTTCCATGATATGAAATATCTTCAATGGTTGTCTCTTTGTTAAGAAAGAGCAATAAATCGTGTACCCCAATAAAAACCACCAAAAAACTGCACTAGAAAAAGATATCTGGAGATTATGCATTGGTAATTTTGGAATATTCGTATTGAAATGAGTCCTTTTGTGACCTCTACATAATCATTATCATCTGTTTTTAAAAGTGATGATGTAATCTTTAATTAAGAGTTTAGAATAGTATATTAACTTATGATTATTTTATTTCATTTGTTATTAACAACTTTCTTTGGTAAAGAATCAAAACAAAAAAAGCCGAAAACATGAATGAAATAACAAATATGTTCACTTGTACATCTTCAATCTGGTAGTAAATAATAAACCCTAGCCAACCAAGAAATTATCAAATGCTTAAACACACATTAGATGTAAACTATTATATCGATGTCTCGTGTTATGAATGTACCACGGTCTATTTGTGGAGAATGCATCTTCGAACAAGTTTTAAGAGTCTGTGCGTGACCAGTGCCAAGCCAAACGTTTTATTCTGTATTTTTTTATTGCACCAGATCGAATTACGTCCAAACAAAAATCTATATACAACGATAAGTGGATAGTTTTGAACATGAAGCATTTCGAATTCAGGTGATATAATTTATTGATTTCTATATTATCATTTAAAACATTTATACATGAAAGATTGTAATTTAATTAAAGTATAACGCAGGATCCACTTTGTGAAAATATTATAGATATGTGATTCTGTTCTTCAGCATGTGGTCGCCAAATGACACACATTTCCATTGGATCAAACTCCACTCATCACCATAACTAAAAACATATAAATAGAACTTTATATTTTAACTGAATGATCGATGTTTGCTTTACATCTATCTGGTAATAAAACATACATATTCAGAACGAATACATGTTCATGAAATATGAATGTAACATATTTTATACTACAACATCCTCATTGGAATTGATTACATGATAGTTTTGTAATCTACACGAGGGACGAAAGATACCAGAGGGACAGTCAAACGCATAGATCGAGATTAAACTGACAACGCCATGGCTAAAAATAAACAGAAAAACAGACAAAAGAATAGTACAAAAGACACAACATAGAAAACTTAAAACTAAGAAACACTTACATAAAATGATATATTATATAAAATGTTGTCTTTAGTAGAGGACTGGATAACACTAGATTAATGCCAAATAGATTTCTAGTTGAAACAAAGATAGATTGTGCAAATTATTTTGAAAAGTGAAAATTAAACAAAGACTAAAAAGGGAAAATAAAGGTGGTATAACACCTCACAAAATAACAACTAGGACGAAGGTAACTCTTTTAAGACACCTTGTTTACTTGAAAGTCAATATGTTCTTGTTTTTAATACTAAATCTCCTGATTTATATGTACGCAAGTATAAACAAGTCATTTTAAAAATCCGATGGTTGACCCGATTACCAGGTATGAAACCTACGACCTCACCAATCAAGAGAAACAAACCTTTTTCTGCGTGCGGGATGGATAAAATCAATCAGTTATGTAAAATAAGCATTTGCCGAACAAAGTACAATATAATCCCATAAAAACATATATTATATTATTTAGGAAAGAGGAGATTGAAGCGAAAATGAAAAATCTAGGGTGTTAAAACAAATAGCAAAATTTTTAAATCTTCTTTCTTTACTTTGATATCAAAACGTCACAAAACTTAGTTTGCAGTATGCTTAATACCCTGCTCGTCTAGATTTCACACTACACGTCTTTAAAAGACTCAGACAGCGAATTTAATCACCTCAACATATATTGTGATGAAATATACAACATTCGGCGTCAATGAAAAGCATCACAATTGTTGACAATAATGTCAAAACGTTAAATTTGTTAGCCCTCTTTTTCATCATGTTCAATGAAAAGATCATCTACCATTGCTCACTCTAACTATTTTATGTCAATGCGGGTGACTCATTCGCTGTCGACGAATCAAATCGTTCTTCGTTTAATAACTACTTGTTAAATTGTATTTACACATTTTATTTTTCATGGCTAATGATCTTTGTGATTAAATATAAATATTTGTTTAAAACTCATATCTTTATTTTGTTTATATTGAATCTGTCTAGCTTGTGTAATATTATCACAAAAAAATAACAATAGTTGATAACGCCGGAATATTTTGATATGAGCGTCACTGATGAGTCTTATGTAGACGAAACGCACGTCTGGAGTACTAAATTATAATCCTGGTGCCTTTGATAACTATTGATAACGCCGGAAACAGCACACCTACTACTGGCTTTTAAAACATGAAAACGTTGTAATTCGTTGTGCCTTTGGTTTTTCAATCACTTTTTGTTTACAAATAACTCAAATTAGTAAATATGGTAATCCAAACGAAATAACTGTAAAACTCTTCGACTCTTCTTGAATAATCGTTAATTTAATAAATTCTCACCATCCACCTTATCCCCTTGTGCCGATTTTCCAGCAAACACAGAACTTGAAGACACAAAATCCAGATGTGTAGTCCTTGCCTCTACAGCATCCTTTGCACTTACTTTTGGGGCATTTTTTGAGGCATGATTTAATTCTTGCTTCAGTTCTAGCTTGGGCATCTAAACACAATAATAGTCGATATTTACATTTGTATGCTTCTTGACTCCTTTATGCATAGAATAAGAATAAAACCTGCCATATAATTGTGAGGTTTAACCCTTTATATTTTTCTTCTGAAAAGCATCTACAAGGTCATGTTTAAGACATTTGTGTAGTTTCCGTTCTGTTTGTGAATAAAGTATATTTTCATGCCCACCTGATAGTAGAGGGGCATTATGATTTTTTGATCTGTGCGTCCATTCGACCGTACGTTTGGTCGTCTGTTCGTTTGTTCGTCTGTTTGTCTAGCTTCAGGTTAAAGTTTTTGGTTAAGGTAGTTTTTGATAAAGTTGAAGTCCAATCAACTTGAAACTTAGTGCAAATATTCCCTTTGATATGATCGTTCTAATCTTAATGCCCAATTAGACTTAGTATAGATTTCCCCATGATGTTATCTTTCTAATTTAAATACAAATTTAGAGTTTTTTATCCCAATTTCACGGTCCACTCAACATAGAAATAGTGCGAGTGAGACATCCGTGTACTATTGACAAATTCTTGTTTGCGTCTGTGTTTGTTGTTAACGCACAGTGTAAAATTTCCATTTTAGAATTAGCATAGATCATACCATGACAGAATTATTTCTTAAACAAATATTTTAAGCTGTGTGTAAAATATCACTGTGATTTACACTGCCGTAGTTATGACCGCAAATTGCTTGTCTCTGGGTACCATTGGGCGTACACAAAAATGTAATTCAAATTATACTACAAAATTCAAATATTACAGATTTGTGTTTGGTTAGAACTGTATGGTGTTCTGATGACCGTCTGTATAAACTCACACCTAAAATTTGAAGTTATTGATGCTTTTTTTTTATTTGAATAACATTTTTTAACTAAAAGGTAAAATCACAAAAATACTGAAGTCCGATGAACATTCAAAACGGAAAGTCATTAATCAGATGGCAAAATTAAAAGCTCAAAACACATCAAACATATGGATAACAACTGACATATTCCTGTCTTGGTACAGGCATTTATTTTTATTAAAGAATTAAAGTATATTTTATTAAATAGACAAAAGTTATTATTTTATAAATAGAAATCTTACCGCATCCATGGAACAGAAGAAGAATAAAGGCCAAAGCAAAAATTGTTAAGCGCTTCATTTTCAATATTCACTCTGAAATAATAAAACAAAATGTAATGTAAAGTGTATAACAAGTTATCATTAATACCAAGAAATTTAAAGGCTGTTATAAACACACGTTTATTGAGATTCTTCTGGTATAAGCATATAAGTTCATTACAGTACCTAATCAAGTTTTTTTTTTTAAAGTTAATACTCAGTCTGTAATAATGAAAGATCTATTTACCGAATAAATAGAAAGTTTTGGAGAAACCTCTGGTAGACTTTACAGAAACCTTTGTTAAATAGACGATATGTCAAAAACTATTAAAGAAAAGAATGCAATACTTACAAGATTAATTTCTCAATCAGGCCTCTTAAGGTACCGCATTGTGAATATACATGCTTTTATATTATTTTGAATGACCTTGTATTATAAAGGGGGTTTCCAGTAGGCACGGACTTCGACTTGTATTTATCATGTTTGCCTGTCATAATAAAAGGAAAGCTGAAATAAAAATGTTATTTTTGAAAACCATTGTTTTTAATCTTATCCTGAACATGTTTGTTTACATGTTGACTTGATTAAGGTAGAAATATATAGGTCAATTTCAAGAGTGTATATGATATAGACATTTGATTTAAATTATATTTCTGCAGATATTTTACTTTTATATCAATATCCTCAGAAATTATAAGTCGTAAGTACCAGGATTATTTTTTAGTACGCCAGACGTTCGTTTCGTACTCAAAAATTATAAACTGTGAGTAACATTGTACGATGTATGCAGTCTATGAGTCTTTCTGTATCTCGCTCTGAAGTTGAGCCTGGATACATTTCTGCAGAAGTGTAGATTATATGAACGTCTTAAAATCTATTGTGGAGTGGAACTGAACTACCCCGAGCATTCTGTTAACATAACACCCTGACCTATCCTGAGGGAAATTGTTAAAGTACATTACCAAAACGGCACACGGGTATTTTTTATTAGGGTATCTGGGCAGAAGCGGCCGCCGCCTTTTTATTTTGGACTAATGAAAATTCATTCGGTAAATAGAACTTTCTCTATTACTGTATTAACTTTTGTTTTTTAAATACTTGATCAGGTACTGTAATGAACTGAAATGCCTATACCAGAAGAATCTCCATAAATATTTAAGTCGTTATACAGCAGAGGCTGTCACCATTTTAGTGCACTTTATGCATGCTACCTGCAACACATGAGAGCAGTACTATATTTTAATGGTTCAAATTACAAATGCAATGCTGCAAGATGAAAGGGTGTTAGATTTAAGAAATAATTCATTGGAGCTTGAATATATCGTTATTTTACCACGGGTTGGCTCTTTATGACAAATATTTTACCTTGAACGATAGCGAGGGGTAAAATATCGGCATAAAGAGACAACCCGTAGTAAAATCTAGATACTTTCAAGCCGCCATGAATTATTTCGATTCTAATAGGACAAATATGACAATTCTTTTGAATCGAAGCATTCTCGGCGGAGGCAAATATTTGCCGTTCCCAAAAAATTTACGTACTTTTAGATTTGCGTAAAAGAACGGAGCAAACGGAATAAGTGACTTGTCCAAACTATTTACAACAAAGTAATTATATAGATTTTGATAAATTTTAATGATAATTTACTTATATGTCTTCTATTGATGAAAAATGGGCTTATACCACATTTTATCATCCTTTGTTTACATTTTCTTCTTGTGATGATTTTCGGTTCCGGAAGCGTGAATTTTCCCGTAAAATGCGTAAATCATTACGTCATCACTCTATGGCGTCGTGTACTTCATTCACAAGAAAAATATGACGTGGGGGTACGATCGGAACAGCCAATGCAATATATTCATATTTTACCACGGGTGTGTACTCAAAGCGTTTGAAGGACGTCATGTTAGAATATTAGATAAAATATGATTAAACAGTATACTACATGTACATCAAGTGGAATATTATTATAGTTTCAAATTAATATTGGAGAAAAACAGTTAGCTTTTTACATGAATACATAGACCAATCCACAGACTAAGTTTATAGGACTTAATCAAACATAAACAAATACCACGTTTACGTTCAAAATACTAAATAACTACTTATGATCAAGTCTCAAGGATCATGCACACATTTTATTATTTGTTAATTTCAATACAATGACTAACCTATTTAATTTCAATATTGCATTGTTCAAATAAAAGCGTTAAACACATTTTTTTTAAATAATTCCACTTTCGCTATTTTTCTTATGTCGGAAAACTGGTTGCATACACATGAACATATGTTAATGTGCTTCATGCATCTCTTCAAAATAAAAGAAATAAAATTTTAAAAGTGACTTCCAAACACTTTATTTCGATTTCGCCATATTAACGAACCAATGTACTTTTAAAATCGACTGACTTTAAACAAAACTTGATCAACGTACTGAGTCCTTCACAATGTTAAAACGGCCTTGGACTTAAATTAACTGTTGTTGTATTACACGTAATGCAGCAAAGTCTTGAGGTAAATGATGAATCATCCTTGCATTTAAATTTGTTTTCATAAAACAAATCGTTATTTTTTCTTAAAATAATACATATATTTAAAATGATACAGTTTATGTTTTCAAATATAAACAAGGAGGTTACGAACTAATCGGAACATGCATTAAGCGACATATGTATAAACAATTATACATCTTTTTTCAGAATATATTTTGTTTTCTAAGACAAGAATAATGTTTTCTAAAATTATTTCTATTTAGTGCTTTTGATGGAAAGTTTGGAACAGTCACTTTAATGTTGCTTGATAAGTATATATGAAATAGCATCTAATATTAAAATACTATCAGAAAATACATCGAAGATGATATTATTCAAATGCTTAAACCTTTTCTTCGACAATTTATTTGTTGAATCTTGAGGACTGATATTTCAAACAGAAAGTCGATACTCAAATGGTCATTAAATATACATCTCTAATGACCGATTTGTTTTGTTACTTTTATGATGAAAAATGCAGTAAGACAAATAAAAAAAGCATGTGAATTTCTTTAATTTACTGAAAGCTATATTCGTGATGTTTTATCACTGAATAATCCTTTTAAAGTCTGTACCTGCATCTTTAACTTCCAAAATATCAATTTCCGATCTCTCAACAGAAACATATCATCTGTCCCCTCGTATAGTGTTGACATATATAAATGGATATGTAATACTATTGAATGTTCACACTAAACGGACTTCCTATACAGGAGCGTGGTCCGTCAGTAGAAACTGCTCCGACAGATTTATAAGGAAAACAGATTAAAGTATGATGCATACGATGTGTCAGGGTCTTAAATTGTGCTTTACAATCTACTCCGTCTAGTCTGCTAAGTACATAACGCGACCCATTACCAAAATGACTGTTTTGCCGAGTGCATGTGAAGTCGCATTGCTATACGACATTGCTCGGTATTATATTGCATTGGAATTTAGATTGCTATATGACGTGGTTCGCTATTATATTGCATGTGAATTCGCATTGCTATAAGACGTGGCCGGGTATTATATTGCATGGCAGTCGTATAAAATTCCATTACATGGCAATGATGTGTGAACAAACTAATGATATAATAGGTAAACATGTCAAAATTAGGGGTACAGCAGTCAACAGTTTGAAGGTTTGTTTTTAAAGGAGCAGTATACAATATTGAGAGTGGAAACGTATCGTAATACATACGTTACCGTGGTGGAACCTGTTCTCATATGATTTTTATCATTCCTTGTTTAAGATTTAGGAATGTTGTGTACTTTTCATGTGACGTCATCAGGCATGGTCGCCTATTCCCGTGACTTCAAAATAAGAAAATCAGAAGAAAACCAAAAAAATTAAACGTCACAATTATATTTCGACCAATCAATTGCCTAGAACCGATCTTTCACTAGTGAGGAGAAATGTGAAAATAAATGTGAAAATAGCACAAAAATTTTAGAAATTCGCGTTTCCTTTATGTCTGATTAGATTAAGTAGTAGTTTGTGCTTAACGATCTATAGTTCAAAGGTCAAAGAAAAAATAATTTTTATGGACCAATTGAGATCCCCCGCAATGTATTGGGCTTTTGGTGGTTCATCTACAGTAAACTGTGTATTGGAAATCGGAGTTTTATTGTTTTTGTAAGTTGTACCTATTTTAAATGATTTGGATTTTGGTGTGACGTCCATTTGCATCTACCTAATACAATATTTTTCTAGGGCTAGTTGAAGCCACCACCCTGATGCGTGTCTTTTTTGCTGTGTTGAGGACCAATTGCTTGCTATCGATAAATGTCTGCCTTTTGGTCAGATAGTTGTCTCTTTGACACATCCCCCAGTTCAATTGTCAATTGTATTTGTTATAGTATCATAAAAAAAAAACATTTCAAAGTTTCTATTGGTATTTTGTTTAAAATAAAGCTACTAAAATTTGTTTTGATTGTTCCACTTCCTTTCTTATTTTGTTTTCCCTCTTTCAAGCCGGAATCAATAATGACCGTGATATATCAATGGCTTTACATTTGCGCTTGTAGATTCAAGTTAGCTAGTTTTAGTGGCTAAAATGTTTAAATAAACTCATTAAAGATACCAGGATTGAATTTTATATTTACGCCAGACGCGCGTTTCGTCTACAAAAGACTCATCAGTGACGCTCGCATAAAAAAAAGTTAAAAAGGCCAAATAAAGTACGAAATTGAAGACTTTTGAGTACCAAAAATTCCTAAAAAGTTTTGCCAAATACTGCAAAGGTAAGCTATAACCAAGATAGAAAAGCCCTGGTATTTCAAAATTCAAGGTTTTGTTTGACAGTTTATTTTAAATTCTGAAGATATCACTGATAACCCAAGTCAACACACACCTGCTGACTACTAGGCTGGTGATACTACCCTCGGGAATTAGAACTCCATCAGCAGTGGCATCGACCCAGTGGTTGTAATAAACTCGTCATAGATACCAAATAACTTAGTTGTTATGCAATAACTGTCCTTGCCTTTATATATTCAAGTTTCACACGGGAAACTCTACACTAACATTTTATTTATCTCCTGTTTATTTATAGTGTAGTCCTGTAATGTTGTTTTGTCATTTTAATGTTATATTTCGCATGGCCATAAAAGAGGATTTTGCAAGCCACAAAACTAGGTTCAACCCACCATTTTGTCCTTTTAAAACTGTCTTGTAGTAAGTCAGGAATATGGTCATTGTTATATTGTAGTTCGTTTATGTGTGTGTTACATTTTAACGTTGTGTTTCCGTTGTGTCGTTTGTTTTCTCTTTTTTGTGAGTGTGAATTCATATTACCATAAGACGTGTCACGGTACTTATCTATCCCAAATCTGTGTATTTGGTTTTGATGTTTTATTTGTTATTCTCATAGGATTTTGTCTAATGCTTAGTCCGTTTCTGTGAGTGTCACATTTTAATGTTGTGTCGTTGTTCTCCTCTTATATTTAATGCGTTTCCCTTAGTTTTAGTTTGTTACCCCGATTTTGTTTTTTGTCCATAGATTTTATGAGTTTTGAACAGCGTTATACTACTGTTATTTACGTCAAAGAGCCGGTGTTTTTTCGTTCCTTATACCCGTGTTTGTTGTGACGTTTTGGATTAAAAGAAAATAATATATGACTACTGGTAATTTTTAAAGCAGCAATATCGTTACCACAAATAACTTAAAACTTATATCAAATATTAATAACCTGCCCCGTCCACTTTTTATAATTGTCTTTCTGCTTTGTATTCATTGGACTAGAAAAGCCATATTTTAATTATTTTGATAGTGAATTCCTATTTTCTATCGTTACATATTTTCATATGTCTTGTTCGTTCATTACTTTTTACATGTATGCGGCCATTAGTTTTCTCGTTTTAATTGTTTTACATTTGTCGTTTCGGTGTTTACAAAGAGTTGGCGGTTTGTATTTTACTTATAGTTGATAATTTCTGTGTTACTTTGGTCTCTTTTAAATATTTGTCCATTGACTATCATTCCACATCTTATAGATTTTATAGATCGCATTTTATATTTAAGTATTGTTATGACATCTCTTGTGTTACCTTAATATGAGGCAGGCATAACCTGTGAATGGGGACGAAGTCTGTATGTATTATTTTTTTTACTTCAATCATGTTGATAAAAGAGACCGAAATACCGTACGCAACGTTCCCGATTTTGCTTCTGTTGTTAGGGAATTAGCTGTGACGTTCTTTAAGTTATGACGTCATATTCGATGTAAACTAAAGAAACGCTTCCATCAGGTAACGTTTTTTTCATATCAAACAATTATTACAATTGAATTTGTATTGAGATCCAATCTTCTATTTTACTAGACTGATAAATATATTTTTTTTTCAAAGTCTCATGCAAACAAGACAGATATCTGCGCAAATGCGGGGAGAACCGGAACAGGAAGTAGATCTGAAAAAAAAAGTTAACGATTTTGAGTTCATTAGTAGAATGAAAAAATTCGGGAAATTTTCCCCGATTTTTTTTTTTTATTGATTTTTCTACCGTAATTGGGGACCTTGTCCCCATAATATGAGGCAGGCATAACCTGTGAATGGGGACGAAGTCTGTATGTATATTTTTTTTTACTTCAAACATGTTTAAAATAAAGGATACGGAAATACCGTAACGTTCCCGATTTTGGTTCTGTTGTTAGGGATTTAGCTGTGATGTTCTTTAAG
The DNA here is from genome assembly GCF_036588685.1 of Mytilus trossulus. NCBI lineage: Eukaryota > Metazoa > Mollusca > Bivalvia > Mytilida > Mytilidae > Mytilus > Mytilus trossulus. The sequence continues at coordinate 7,295,678 of NW_026963290.1, read as the reverse complement.
TTATGACGTCATATTCAATGTAAACAAAAGAAACCCTTCCATCAGGTAACGTTTTTTTTTCAAATCAAACAATTATCATATTAAAATTTTATTGAGTTCCAATCTTATATTTTACTAGACTGATCAATACAAAAAAAATCAGTCTCAAGCAAACAAGACAGATTTCTGCGCAAATACGGGAAAACCGGAACAGGAACTAGATCTGAAAAAAAAGTTAACGAAGTACAATGAAAATTTTTTTTTTTATTGATTTTTCTACCGTAATTTGGGACTTCGTCCCCATAATATATGACGTTTGAGATCAATCGAGTAATTGTCAGTCATTCTACAACTAAAACGCCAGAACAGTACTAAACTTTTCGCGTGAAATATATGAGAAAATTTAAAACAAAAAACTGATTTTGAACACGACACCTTTATGTATTGCTCAGTGAATAACGATCAATTAAAGACAAAACGGCGATAGCATATCAAGATGTATTTTATGGTTATATACGACGCATGAACGTGTTCAGAATAGTAAATAATTTGATATAAAGTACATCTGTTCTAAATACTCAGCCTTATCTCTTTAATGGGTTGTTACTACTACTGTGTTGATGTTATTTTTTGTAGTAGGTTTGTCTCAATTGTATCACCGTGATAGAAGTATGTTTGATATGTCTTGTTTAAAACGTGGGGCAACTATTTTTTTTTTTTTTATTTTCAATGTTCTTAACCATCGTATTTAAATCTGATTTCGTTCTTGTATCACTGCTTAGTCATATGGAAACGAACCCCGTGTTTGTCGCACTACCAAATAACAATGTTCTCGTTAAGGAGCTTATACTCGCCCTGGGCGTATAGTTTTCATATTGGTTGTCTTACTCAAGCTTTATAAAAGCCTTCATCAAAGTGCAAAATCAAAAGCTCAAACACAACAAACGAATATTTCTTGACGTACTTATGGTAGCGAAATGGTGGATTTTACCTTGTTTGATAGCTAGCAGAACCTCCCACTTGCAAAACACTAAACATATTTAATTCAAAATCATATTTGAAAAAGAAAATATGCTTAATATTTGAGTGTTAATTCAAAAGACGTGTCACGGTACTTTTCTATCCCAAATTCATGTATTTAGTTTTGATGTTATATTTGTTATTCTCATCATTTTGTGTAATGCTTAGTTTGTTTCTGTGTGTGTTACATTTTGATGTTGTGTCGTCATCCTCCTCTTGTATCTTTAGCGTTTCCCTCGGTTTTAGTTTGTGACCCGGATTTATTTTTGTCTATCGATTTATGAGTTTTGAACATCTGTATAATTATGTTGCCATTTTTACATTTTCTAGCTTCATAATGAAAAATACTAAAATTGCGGGGAAATGTAAAATCCTCAAATCTAGCAATAACTCTTTAAAAATGCATGCATGATAGAACTTTTTATATCTTAATTTTTAGTTAATATTCTTTGTATAAGAAACGTATGTAAAATTATCGTAGTACTTGTTTGTACTGGGAGTAACCAATAAACATATACATAAGCTTGTGATTTTCAAACTACAAATGCCATTGAAAAAAATGTGTGTTTTCAATATCATTCACTCTGTTAAGTTAACATAGTATATTTTAATTTGACATTTTCTTTGTGCTCGGGCCAGCATAAATCTGGCTCACAAATAAAAGAGGGACGAAATATACCAGGGGGACAGTAGAACTCCTAGGTCGAAAACATACCAACAACGCCTTGCTAAAAGCGAAAAAGAAAAACAGACATATAATAGTGCAACACGAAACCCATCTAAAAACTCTCTACATCCATTTTTGGATAAACTTTCCTGACATGCGTTTCAAGTAAATAGATAAATGATCGTAGTTCCTTTTAATGTGTATGTGCTTCTATGGCTTTGATTCCTAAATCGTAGTTTATCTATTTGACTTTGTGGTCTCAAGGTCGTGTGATTTCGACTGAACTTTTGATTTTTGTATAAGAAATTAATTGTTAAATACTTTTTAAAACGATTCTTTTGTTTTGGGTTTAAATTTTCAGCATCTATTGAAGATTATTTTATATAAGGCATTCCCATAACACACTTTTGCTCTACGGGATTCAAAACACGCATACTTGTTCAATCCAGATATATTATGTTAAGTCGTTTGTTGCTGTGTTTCCTATTTGTTTTCCATTACTTGTTTTGGAAGTAAATCAGACCGTAGTTTTCTAGTTTGAAATGTTTTCTTTTATAGCTGACAATTCGGTATGAGTTAAACTCACTATAAGAGACCATACGACATAGTTGTTAACTTTTATGCGGTTTAATTTCTGGTGGAAAGTTCTATTGTTTGCAATCATTCAACATAAACTAATTTTAAAAATATTTTATATATGCATAATAAGGAAATTTCATTCTTATCAAATTGAATATAAAATTGAAAATTACCTCCCATAAAGAGAAAATTATCTAAATAGGCCCTCGATTTTTCAACTAACGTATTTAGATTTGATTTTCTTTTTCATAACAGGATATGGCCGATTTTTAGTATTAAAAGGTAGCAAATTTGTTTACACAATTTTGTTTTAAATTAATTGCTATATTTATGTAAAAAAATAAATAGTGACGTATGAATTGTCATGTTTTATGTAATATGATTGTAAACAAGAAAGACATGCACTGTTATGTTTTAACCGATATGCACTTACATTCGTTAACCAATTTTCTAAAAATTTCATTTTTATGTGTCTGATTAAAAATGACGGCAATTAAAAATATGTGTCGGGATTTATAATTACCCGGCCACGTCCACTTGTATTTTTTTCTATCTGATGAGTTACGCCTTTTTCAACTGATTTTTATAGTTCGTTATTATGTTGTACTGTTATACCACTGTCCTAGGTTAGGGGGAGATTTGGGATCCCGCTATGATGTTTAACCCCGCCACATTATTTATGTATGTGCCTGTCCCAAGTCAGGAGCCTGTATTCAGTGGTTGTCGTTTGTTTATGTGTAACATATTTGTTTTTCGTTCATTTTTTTACATAAATAAGGCCGTTAGTTTTCTCGTTTGCATTGTTTTACATTGTCTTATCGGGGCCTTTTATAGCACACTATATGCGGTATGGGGCTTTGCTCATTGTTGAAGGCCGTACGGTGACCTATAATTGTTAATATTTGTGTCATTTTGGTCTTTTATGGATATTTGTCTCATTGGCAATCATACCACGTCTTCTTTTTTTATATAAGGTGTATAGCTTGTTTTTGTTTTTATTCAGACATTTTTGTCTCTTCAACACGAATGATTTAGATTGCACACTTGGTACTTTTAATAAGAAGACCCACGTCATAGCCTGAACCTGGCAAACATATTCAACTTTAATATTTATTTTCACCTTTAGTATAATCATTAACGCTTGTTTATGTGTATGTCTTATCTATCTGCTAGTATGTGTCTGTTTTCTTTCGATCACTTAATTATAGTGGGTTTTTCTCAGAAGATACAGAAAGAAATATAAAAATGGTATCCTGGTATCTATGTTAAGTGTATTTAAGGAGAATAATGCCCCACTAATTCCGATTATTATGCATAAAGTACAACTTTTCTTGCTAATACTGTATGTTTTAAACATTTCTTTTCAGTATGTTTGATAGTTTTAAAGTTAGTTTTTTTAAACGCCTAAATGTGGTGAAAATCGTCAAATAATGATTCGATAAACAATACCTTTTTACTTATAAAAAAAAAACTTCTTACATTTTACATATCTGTTATATATTCATCTGCTCTTAAAATATAAAATTATTTTATTTAGTACCATGTACATTGTCATTAAGGTACTGATAATTTCCCTTTAATATGAAAGCAATCATTAGATTTTTCATCTATGAAATGACTTGTTAAGATGTCTTGAAGAAATATAATATACTTTCTAATTTTGTAAGGAATTGCTGACCTATAGCTATGTACTTAGTAAGTGAAAACGATGAAATGCTTAAACAACCTTACTATCTTTCAGAAATAAACAACATGCACAGATATTTTCAAACAGTCATATCAACGATGATACGTCGTACAAAAATATTGTATTTGATGCGACTGTCATACAAGTAAGACGTGTAGCGCTATAAAATCAGGTTCAATGCGACATTTTCTACATTTGAAAATAGTAATCAAAGGTAACAATATTGTAATTTAATACGCCAGACGCGCGTTTCGTCTACTAAGACACAACTGTGACGCTCAGATCAAAATAGTTATAAAGCCAAACAAGTACGAAGTTGAAGAGCATTGAGGACCAAAAATTCCCAAAAGTTGCGCCAAATACGGCTAAGGTAATCTATTCCTGGGATGAAAAAAAAATTCCTTAGTTTTTCGAAAAAATCAAAAGTTTTGTAACAGGAAGTTTATTAAAATGACCACATAATTGATAGTGCTGACTACTGGGCTGGTGATACCATCGGGGACGAAACGTTCACTAGCAGTTGCACAGACCCAGTGGTGTAAATAGTTATCAAAGGTATCAGGATTGAAATTTTTAAATCCGCAAGTCGCGCGTTTCGTCTTCATAAGAAGGTTAGGAATATGACATTTGTTGTCCATTCGTTTGATTTGTTTGATCATTCGATTTTTCCATTTGATTAAGAACTTTCCGGTTTTGAATTGATGTGATTTTACTTTTGCAGATTATGTTTTCAGTAATGAAAAACAATCTTTGTTATTTTTTCTCAAAAATATTGTAAAAATCTTAAATGAATTGAATACTATTGCGGGTAAACTAACTGTCGTCATTTTCTCTCTGTTTGAACACCGGCTTACCTGTGTTATCAGTTTAATTTTATTTGCGTATCTTCTTCATCTTCTCTATTTTATAAATTATATTCCTAAATGGCAATTAATATGGAAAATATTGAATTGTCGATATTGTAAATAATGCTAAATTTACAGTTGTAAATTCAATCGATTTATTAGCACCAAGATTTGACATGTTTTAAAATCGTGTAGCTTGAAGATATGTTACTTGGTAATCATTTATTACTGTCAGTCTGACATTATCTAATCTAAGAATTAAAGACATAGAAGTCGAAACCAAAAACACTTTTCCTGTTTTTTTGGTTTATATTGTTAAAGTCATGCAGTTACGTTGGAATCAAACACATTTGGCTTTCACTATCAATACCATTTTAACCATAGGATACAAATATCAAAAACCGCTATCCATAAATTATAATAACATTAGTCAGTGTTGATAATTTAGTATTACTACAAATTGGATCTAATAATTTACACTGAATAATAATCTATCGATATGAGAAATGGACCAAAGACACCAGATATTCATTCAAACTTATAAGTCAAAATAAGTTGACAACGCCATGTCCCAAAAAGGAAAAAAATAACAAACACGAACAAACAAACAAAAAATAGTACACACAACACAATAAAGAAAACTATAGGCTAAGAAATATGAACACTACCAATAACTGGGGTGATTAAATAAGCCCTAATGAGTACAAATCAGAAGTGAAATACTGATAACATCGACTTTGAAATAAAAACCGCTTTTAGTGAGGTCAAGTGTGCTCATAGGCCTTATATAGCTATGAATTAAACCAGAAAATTCACTTCCCGTTTAAATATGTAGGCCTCAACTAACGTTGGAGGTATCTTTATATTATGACTCATTTTTTTCATATTTTGTTATTTAAAAATATATAAAATTCGTGTTTTCTAATGATTTTAAACGGAAATATTCATCAGCCTTTCGATTATTGTCAGTTTCCTTTCCGTCGAGCAACCACCAGAACGTCCATGAAACGTTTTATTCTCCCCAGACACTTTACATTTGCTACATAGGAATGAGCGAATTACTACGAATTGTAATTCATTATATACAATTTCTTGTACAAGAAGTCAGAAATTGTATTCTTTCGTGACAAAAAGGCACCATGAGTGCGAACAGTAATTATCAAATATGAATATCTATATCATCTTGTATGGTCAGTTTCTTACAATAATTAAAGACCTTAAATCATTTAACCAAAGTATTATTGAAATGGCTGTTTATAAATTGGCCTTGTTATAGCTTATCGATTAGCTGCATTGACCTTCGACTGGTTGAATCTCGGGAGTGCATACTGATAACCTCATTCAATTAGTAACACTTTTTTCTATTGCTTTTCCCGAAAAGTATTTTCAAATCTGAATGTAAATATTTGTTTTGTCGTAATGATGTTTATTTCTTTCATTTTTTAAATTTCAATCCAAATCAAGTTCCTTTTTTCAATCTGACAATGTCCAATTGATAACATAACCTTACAATTTTCCAAATGCCCAATTGCAAGTTTACCGTTACTTTTATTATGTTTGTCGAAAATATTGTTGATTTACATTAATACATAACTACATCTTTAGATCTTTGGAGACAGAATAAGACTTAAACCGATACCGTTTGATTTTCCCAACTCGAGGAAAACACCTTAAATGCGGATGAAATACATTGATGAATTGTTATAACTTCAGGAGAAAGGTTTTGTACATATATTCTTTTATACTGTTATTTTTCTTTTTCTTTCCTTTTTTGTTGTCTGCCATGGCATTATCAGTTTGTTTTTATGATTTTGTATATTCCATATGTATCGTTCACCTATTTGTCTATAATTATGTATAGTAGTACACAAGCTTACAGATTTAAAGTTATATGAAACTATTTGTAATAATTATGATATTAAGGGGAAAATAAACCAATGCATACACACCAAAAGCGTTATTGTTACAAATTGTGACTAGGACGGAAAATTGTCTCATTGGATCTCATACCACTTCTTATATCTATATATAATAAACAAGTAAGTCCTTTGTGTAAAATTTAAAAAAAATAGGTGACGAATCAATAACGTTTAATCGACAAAAAAATCTTCTATTCAGTAATTGTTGGTCTTCGAGTTTGTTTTTGAAGTTTACCAAATCATAAAGATCATGAAAAATCATCACAGAAGGATGTAGGAAGAAGCAAATAAGTGAGATGATAGTGTTAAATCGATATTTTATATAAAACTGAGAATGAAAATGGGGAATATGTCAAAAAGACAACCCCCACAGAGCAGACAACACATTTATATAAACGAGACAATTTAAGCAAACTGTCATGCCAGTATGTCTGGAAGATGCACGGAAATAATCCTTTAATTAAAACAAAATTTTATTGAAGCAAAATCACATTTGGTTAACCAAAAACAAACATCCTTAAAATATGTTTTTATGCTTCTTTCGCTATTCATTAAGCTTGCAATTGAGACATTTTTGTATGATTTTAAACAAGTTTAAGAGTATATGTCCGTAAAATTATGTGAAGTTGAACTTTAAACAAAAAGGCAAAAATATCATGACACATATCGAGAGATACAAATTAAATAATGCTATCCAAATAATAATCATTTATTTTGTATTCCAAAAAAAGAGTTTAAAACATCGTATTCTAAATCTTGCACCATTGAAAGTTTAAGACAGTAGTTGTATCATACATTCGAATAGTCATAAAAGTTGTGTAAAGATATTTGAATACAGGTACAGGCGCTTACAAAATCGTGTGTTCCAGTTATTACAGAAACATAAGACGGACAAAGCGAAATAACCCAGATCGATATAAATTCATCAACAGATACCGGATTTATAGTTGTCTACGCCAGACGAGTGTTTCGTTTACAGAAGACTCATCGATAACGCTAGAAAAAATGAGCAGAAAAGTTTTTAAAAAATTGGATTTTAAAGGTTACATTATAATCTATAGTTGTTTTTAAAAAATGTTGTCTTTTTCGGCAAGCAGAATAAATAGTACAGGAAACTGTGATTGGTATGGTGTTATTTGACATATTGATGATCGAAGTGTCCGTGTGCATTATAAGCAATGTCCATTTAATTGCTAATAGAATATTTTGCAATTATTTTATATATATTTCACGTGATTTTAAAATTCATACACCAATTATTGTACATGTCACTACGTAAATAATACCTATTTCAAACAGCAAAGTAACAACAACAAAAAAAACAAAAGAAATCTTGAGAAAATTTCGTGATTTGGGGAAATTGATTTTTGTATCATATATCTTTTCTGACACCTGTCTAATGTGATTTTAATCGGTTTATTTTCCTGACGATGTCGGGTTTATCACATGAGTGTGCACGGATTATTAATTCATTATCGTATAATGAACTGCAAATGTTTCACCAAATAAATGCAGCAGTGCTCATGCGCTGATAGAAAACAAAACGAGGTTACAAACTAAAACCAAAGGAAGCACACCAACTCTAAGAGGAAACAAAACAAACAACAGGAAAATGAAGTGAACAAAAATAAACGGATAACAAACATAGATACGAACTACATGTATCTGCTAACAACCAAATCTTCTCCAAAGCCACATTTGGTATAAAAATATGGTCATTTCTTCCTCCTACCCTTGCCAAAGTGTAGCGCCCGTACACTGTCACATCTGGTCAGAATACGGACGTTAAATCTGATACCTTGTGTACAGAGATTGCCACACTCGTTGCACAATAAGAACCACCAAACAACTCTTTGAATGGTTCGTAGGTGGCCTGCTGCAAGGTAAACGTTCTGTCACTTTCCAATTTGCTCTCAATATCAAGTGTCTTAAATTCCCGGAACTTATCTTGGAATGCTTTTATTACTATACCTTCCTGTAGTATGTATTGTTAATTTGTTTTCTTCATGAACACACATAAAATATGTTCCTATTAAACCATACCTTCTCTAACCAAAATCACTAAGATTTGATTGGATATTAAAATACAATAAACGTTCTTTTGTAATCGTCCGGAAACTCATTATTAAGCCATTGTTTGGCATTAACATATAAGTAAATACCTAGTCTTATCCGGTAAAAAATGTGATCGGTAACTCTAATAGATAACAGACGCGCGTATCGTTCACATAATATTAATAAGTTTGGAGATCAGATCAAATACGAACTTGAAGTGCGTTGAAATCCAAAATTTCTTAAAGGGTGCAAAGTTGTATTTACAACATGTGAGACAGTTCCTAGTCTTTTGGTTATTGCCAATGTGTTAAACAGTAAATTTACCAAAAATTACCATCACAATGATATACCATGTCTCCTTGATATGTTGTGGTGATATGTTGACCTTTGAAATGCTGATACCATCGGGGATGAAACTCTCAATAGCAGTCACTGGGGTATAGACCCAGCGGTTATTTGAATTCATCTGACGCAAAGCTCAATATATGGAACAGTCAATATGTTCCGTTGATTTGTAGCGTATGATTTTGTCAGTGTTTATGGTCTTTCTCTTTTTTGAGTCTGTCTTGGAATTTTATGCATTTACAAAGTACCAATAATGTTTGAATATTAAGTCAGATATTAGGTAGAACAATGAGATCCAAAAATCGACAATTCAAAAAAACTCTGAGAATGATTTTTAAATTGTATCAGCAAACGTTATAGTTATCAAAGGTACCAGGATTATAAAATAAAATTATTAAAATAGCTGACCGTCCAAGTTCTGATCACATCAGTAGCATATGATTGATATATATCTGGGTATATCACCTCTAGGTAAGAAAACCGCACAGCAGTAGAAACAACATCAAATGTTCCTTGTTCCTTGTAAATATCGGAATAGATTGCATAAAACTTTCCTTACAAATATTGCATAGATTGCACGAAATTTTTAAACCCGCTGCAATTGTTTGCACCCGTCTTAGTCAGGAATCTGGTGTTCAGTATGTATCGTTTATATGTTTATAAGTGATATCTTGTTGTTTGTTTTTCTCATTGATTAGACCGCTGGTTTCCCCGTTTGAATCACTGCGTACACTAGTAACTTTTTTGTATCCTTCATCAGAAAGTATCTATTTCAAATACATTATCAGACGTACAAAAACAAAAAACGGGTGTACATCAAGGATCCATATTAGGATTGGTGTTGTTTTTAATTTTTATTAATGATCTTCCTTTGTCTAATCCTAATCATAACACGGATGTATTTGCTGATGATAGCACCATATCAGTTATTGGACGAAACAAAGCTGCATCAGTCAAAAAATTAATACGGTTTTAGTAGATATTTTTCGCTGGTGTGATGACAATAAAATGTCTGTTAATGTATCTAAAACGAAAGCTATATGCATTGGATCTAAACAAAGGCTTTCCGTTACATCAAATGTAAACATTAATCTTGCTTTAAATAGTCAACAAATTATAGAAAGTACATGTGAAAAGGTTCTAGGTGTGTTTATTGTTGCATCTCTATCTTGGTCTTCTCACATCGATTATAAAATCAAAAAAGTTAACTCTTCTTTAGCTTCACTAAAACGGATAAATAATTATTTAAATCACACAGCTTTCATTCTTTTTAATTTGCATGCATGCTATGAAAGTGTACGACTTTGTATTTGTCAGCAGGTTGAAAATATTGAGATTGTAAATTCTGTTCTGCTACTACTGGCTGTTTGTATGCTGATATTTTGACATTATTTAAAACTCATTTCGTCAAACATTGTTTGGCATCTTTGCAAGGGTATAGTTTTTAATTTGTTCTGCAACTTGAAAATAATGAGTTGTTTCAATTTTGACATCTTCCGTGCATTCACTTCCGGTTTGCCGTATGTTTTAAAGTAATAAACACCGATTGTGTTTAGTTTATCTGTATAACAAGAAGAAGGCTTTCTACAAACACTTATCATGTTGTATATATTTTGTCATTGGTAACCCATGGTTATAACACAAACTTTTTGTAATTAACAGATTTATCTTCATTATGTATTCAAAGTGCAAAGCAAGATTCAGTTCAATGCATCTAATGTGCTTCAGAACTAATTTATCTAAGGTTGCTCATGTTAGGGGTAAATTTGCAAGATAAGCAATCCAAGTACTATAGGTGTCAACCTTCTATGTTATTTTGTTTCTAACAAGAGAGTTGTGAATTTTTTAATCATTGTCATTTCGTTTAGGTTCTTTTGTTAGCTATTCTGACATCAGTCTCTGACTTGTTTTACTAGCAATCTGAATTTTACTGTGCGTATTGGTAGCAGCCTAGTAGTCAGCACTTCTATGCTGACATGTTTTATCATTTTATAGTCGTAACTATGAATTAAGTGTTTACAAAACTTATCAAGAACTTTTGAAATACTTACTCATGAATAGATTACCTTATATGAATTTGGCAAAACTTTTAGGAATTTTTGATTAACTGTATATTTGTGCCTGTCCAAAGTTCAGAGAATCTGGCCTTTGTTAGTAATGGTTTTTTTTATATTTTAGTTCATTAACATGTTTAGGAGTACAGTATGACGTCTATTTTGACTGAACTTATACACATTTTTTTAAGGGGCCAGCTGAAGTCCCCTCCAAGTGTGGATTTTTTTCGCTGAGTTGAAGACCCATTGGTGGCCTTTATTTGCTTTTTTACTGGTTGTTGTCTCTATGACACATTTCCCATCGCCATTCTCTATTTAATTGTCTCATTGAAAATCATACCACATCCTTTTATATTAATACTCTTTGATCTGTTCTGCTCTTTTTTTATTCTAGGATTTGCTTGTTTCTTTTTGTAAAATCTAAACTTCCTAAAAATTATTTTGTTTATAAAGCTAAGCCAAATTAAACTATAATATAAAGCTAATAACACATTTTCAATTCTTAAAATTTATCATATTAGGTATTACCATATTCTTCACAAAATATGGAATCTGCATAATAACAAAATATATAGGGATTACAACATCAAAGATTTCTCATATAACTGAGAATGCAGGTACACTCACAAATCTTGTTTACACTGACTACTTCTACTTAGCATTCCATTCCGTTATGCATACGTTGTAATTGTCACAACATTTTTGAGAATTTTTTTCTTATAAGATTAACACAAAGGAAATTGCCATCATTGTAGTAATATTCTTAATTTTTTTTTTATAAATTGAAAATTGAGTGGTAAAAACTGAAGAGAAAAAAAATATGTTCATAAAATATGTTAATGAGAGAACTAAATTTATTCTTCTTTTAGGCATATTTTTGTTACAACATACAAAATACATATAAATAAGCGTTTTTTCACTTATGTTAAAGGTGTAATACCACCATTGATTTTTCCCCTATTAGTCGTTGATAAATTTGCACTTTTCAAAAAAATGTGCAGAATTTATCTTTGTTTCAAATAAAGAAATTCCTCACATGAATAAAGTTGTATCCTGTCCAGTACTATAGAAAAAAAATTCACATAACATTTCATTGCATATAACCATGAACCATCACTGGAAGTTAACCGATCATATTTCTCCCCTTATTTTATCTGGATACAAGGTTTAGTCACCATGTAACCTCAAGATTACAATACATTCTATAGAAATCCCAAATAAAAAAATATTGGTGCTTTGAAATACCAAAGACATATGTTTATGATACAGAAATCTTTTACTGCAATAAAATGTAGGATTAATTACCTACATCTGTCAAATTCAAGGGAATATATTTTTGACCTATTTTCGTATACAACCGGATGTGACGTACCATGATTTGGTGGTATTACACCTCAACCAAAACAATAACACCAAAAGGTTCTTTCTCAAAATGCAGAATAATGATATTTCATTTGTACAGAAATCAAAATTTATGAGATCTCAAAATCAGAGTTTTGGAAAGAATGTATTTATGCTAGTGTGTCCAAAAATTTTAAAAACAGAAAGTATTTAAACGCTTTGGTGTCAATGTTTGACAAACTCATTATTGGTCTAAATCTAAAGATTTTCAATTAAAATGATTTATAATACCAAGGGATTTTATATTCAACAAGCCAAAAAATAAATTGAAGTCAATAGGGATATTCACACAAATTACACTTATACAATGCAGATTTATAAAACATTCAACTCTACAATGAAAACTGTTCTAAACAACAACAGATAAGGAAAACAATATAAAACATTTGAAACTTTTATTTCATTCCAATCTAATTAAAACATTGTTTGCAAAAAAAACACTTTATCATGTTTATAATACTTGCATTTCTCAATATTTTTTACTTTTTATTCCTTAAAACAGTCCTTTTTTTAATATAGATGTATATTCTTCTAAGCCTCTAAGGTGTGCAAAGTTTCAAATATATATGTATCACGATAAACTTCTTTCTGCATTAACTTCTTCTTGAACAATGTCTACTTAATCAAATATAAATGATTTAAAATACTTACATAAATGGTTATAGTTAAACTTGATTGCATTAACATGACTGTACTATTAAGCATGGAAATCAGTGTTATTTATGCTTCCTCTTATAGATTGACTGAAAACTTAACAGTGAGTATACATTTTGTCAATATCTTTTATATATATATTATGATATTGTACTGTAAAACCTCAACTGCAAATTTTCAAAACAGACCAGAGCACAAAATCTTAAAGATCTGACCTTACAATCATAACAGATGACTTGCATGGGTGTTCAATGTTCTGAACAGAAGACCAATGACTATTGCAGGAGACTTAAACAACAGGTTTGGAATATAAGTTGTCCATCATATTTTTTTGTAGCACCACACAGTGAGGATATAAAGGTACTTGCATATTATTTTTCTTTTCTTTCCAGCAGATTGTCGTGTTTACAAATTCAATACTGAATAATGCTTTCAAAACCTAGATTAATAAACACTAAACCATTTAAAGCAACTTTCTTAAATTATAATAAACAATAAAAGCAGACTAGCTTTAATATCACACAAAAATTATTGACAACATTAAATATGCAGTGGAAAGATACTTAATAACACAAAAACACTGATTTATAACCTTATATCCATGAAATATTGCAGATTAATAGTCATGTCTACAAATTTTTTTGTGGTTTATCATTTTTCTATTTAGTTTATAGCAAATTTTCATTATAACCCTACAGAAAATTTCAATTTCTATAAACACCCAACTTTGTATTCAATCTTTATCAATGTACTCCACAAAATAAAGTAGTGTACAACAAATAATAATGAATACATATTTTATCTATATTCTTCCTCAATAGAATTATTATTATCATATTATGGTATTGCAGAAAGACATACCTATTTCAAGCATTGTTTACCTTAGCAAATATGTTTCCTTGTTTTACTGTCAGAGTGTGTAACACAAAGAACCAGTTTTCAGACTGTTGATAATATAAACATATTTTTTAGGAGGCTGAATTGGAAAAATTACATAAATAGATATCGTGAGCATTCATGTCCTGACCATAGCAAACTATATATAATCTGAGACATCTATATCTATGAAATGCTATGTAAAAGGATATAACTAATCTTTTAAAATATTCCATATATTACAAAAGCATACCAAATATCAGCTTATTACACATAACCTGTAGCATTAACATAAAATAATTATTTTAACTAATTGTTAGAGACATATAATCACATGTGTAAGGATGCATGTCACAAGACCTTTATAAAATTTAATTGTTTTACAAAATATGACAAAATTATTCATGTATTTTTTTACAATAATTAAAAAGGATAACTTTCATTGAATATGATTATTATTACTAACGTTATAAAAACTATTATATGACTACAAAATATATGAGTAGAAACACAATGTACCTAGCCATGGTAGATCATCATGATAGATATCCTTATCTTCATGATTCTACAATCAATTGTATGTTTCAAAAATCTATATTACAATGCCATTTCTGTCACTAGAAAGATGCAACTCAAGTGTCTACTCTCACACACCTATACTTGGGGCCAAACATTTACAATGAAATCATATAGTCATGTTGTGAATTACATTTTCCCTGAATGAAAACTATCAACTTTCAACTTATTTCATTTTAACATTTCATAATAATTTTTACTTAAAACTTGCTTAATTAATTTTTCCTAGGAAATTTAGAAAAAAAATGAAAAACGTTCACTATAAAGTAGATAAGCATCTATGATTTAATACACTTAGCTTTCAATTCACTTGACAGACATTTATTAAAAGTCACAAATGTATTTTAAATGGCCATAAAACAAGAAAATATGTCTTACATGTACATAATGAGGATTCAAATATATTGAGAATGTAAAATTTTGAAAATAAAAGCAAATTAAAAAAAATACAATTAAGTCTTTTAACCACTTTTGTTCAGTAAATTCATACATAACTTAATTAACTAAAAAATGTGTCTAACACTCATTTCTATGAATTACAATCTGTCAAACAAAATCTTCCAAATACAAACTTTCAAGCCTTAGTCATAACATTATGAAAACCTTATATAACCAAATTATAATTTGAAAATTCTTGAAAGATTATGACTAGAATTTTCTATAAATAGAATGTTTTTATATTTGACTAAAATATATTTTTCAAAATGCTTTTTCATAATAATATAACAAAAAAATATGCCCTTTTTAATCTACTCTTTATTTCATATAAATACAAAACTCTTATAGAGTGCCTTGAGAAACCAAGATGAAACAATTCAAACATTTGTCATGGCAGTTCAGAATTTATGTGGTTTAGGTGTGGGGATCAGAACAACTTTTGTGGGAGAAAAATATTGCCATGTTGTTTTTTCTGAACAACATCAAGATAAAACTTTTAAATGTAAAGTTATCTTTCCTGTATTGGTTACAAAATCCAATGATAATGTCTCCAACCCCATCTGCTTCCCCCTATCCCAAATAATATTAAAAAGGGAATACTATAGGCTCTAGTATCAATATCAAATAAATAAAACTATATCTATAACCTTATGTAAATGCTTAATATCTACATAAAATAACATAAAACATAAAAAATAGAAAACTAAAATAACTATAACATATATAAATAAAATATCTATAAATAGCATTGGAGACCTAAATAATTTTATAAATGGATCATTATATGGCAAGAAATAATAAATGTTAAATATAACAAATCGAATCTTTCAAAACACATGGATTCATAAATGGGTTTTTTAAAACACAAATTTGTAGAAATGACATCAAACAAGCATTTGCAGTTCATCCATATATAGCCTTTTTCAGTAAATGATACATAAAAGTAATCAATAACTAATATATGTATGTAGAATATAAAGAGTAAAAGGATATCATTTCATTATCCATGTTGATAAAAATTATCTAAAAAAAAGTATAGTTTCTTAAACATGTTTAAAAAACATGAAATATTTTTAGTGAGTCATAAAACATTTTCAGGCAAATTTTATATCTGGATTTTTTTTTTTTTTTTCAAATTTGTTACTATAAATCATAAGATACCAAAAACTGGTAAACAAGTTCAGGAACAAATGCAAAGAACCAAGGCTAGATGAATTTTCTAAGCTTAACTTGAGTTATCTCCCATTATTAATTTTTATCTGGAATATAATCTACCACCTGACCACAGTGGCTTTCTTTTATGATAAACTCGAGTGCAACACTTTAATTTTGATTCTAGAAAAAATCTAATTCCTTGTGTATTATATTATATACTAAGTCAAAAATCTATTTTCCTTATTTTTAGTCTACTTTTTCTGTCAGTGTGCAATCCTAACCATTTCTGTTACAAAATATATATTTCTAAAATATATAAAAAGCTTTTGAAAGAAAAAATGGTTAATACATTTGTAATACAAAATATATATTGCTGCATGATGTTACATTACTGTTGAACTTTTATCTGCATAACAATGAGTCCCCTATAGCATCTAATTACATCTGTTTAGAAACTGTACACCATCATGCAATTGTACACGTTCCTTTTTAAAGCTTTTTCCTTTATAAAATTAAAAAATTGTCTTCAAAATATCTAAATTAATTTCCTTTCTGTATTCAGATATTTCCTCCAGCTTTTATCATGCTACCAATCCAAGTCGATTGACCTTTGACGACAAAAATGTATGTAGAACAAACACAATAGGTTTTGGACAGGTCTGCAGATCCAGTTCCTGAAACACAATTAGGTTAAATTTAACATTATGATTTATTATCATGTCTATCATGTCTTTTATGTTAATCACCAAAATAAGATCTTTAATAAACAACACAGACTGTTAGTTTACTTTTTATTTAAAATGTATTTTGATTTCAGAGGTCAAACTTTCCTTTACCTTCAATTCAGAAATTATTGCAAGGTTTTTGTTATTGCAAAAAATGTGACAGAGTTGTAAACACAATAATTTAAACTCGCATTTTGAAAATATTTCGTATGAATTAAACATGACTTTTCTTAAATATTGTTATAATTAAAATCACAATTAAGTCTAAAGTTACAAAATCACAATAATAAACACATGATGAATGCACCCAATAATTTCTGAATTTACCGTCATTATTTCAAACACATTTAAAGACCATCTTTCAGCAAATGACTTTTAGACTTACCTAAAAAATTGCAGAATCAAGATCAATTTTGTAGACTTTACCCTTACATTGTAGCAGTCAATAGCATTACACCAACATAACCAATAGTAATTATATAAAGACCAATATTTATAGAACAGTATGTTCCTAAAATGACTTTCACTACCACGCTTGTGTTTATAAGTTATAGAGTGTGAAGGGTAATCAGTGTAGTTGGTTTGTGTCTGTCATATTAGTTTTTTCGTTATCTGTTTTGTTATAAATTAGACCATTCATTTTTCCAATTTAATCATTTCATTTTGGAGCATTTTATAGCCTACTATGTGGTTTGTGTTTTTTCATTGTTAAAGGCTGTTTTGTTGCCTATATTTGCTCACATCCACTTCATCTAAACCTAGGTGGATAGTGTTCTTATTGACAATCATACCATATCTCCTTATTTTTATATTAACATGTTTTGTTCTGTTGATAATTTCGATATATATATATATGTTTCATATCTGTTGATAATTTCGATATATATATATATGTTTCATATCTGTGTATTATTTATACAATCTCCAATTATAAAACATCCATAAATGGATATACAAAATGGAAGCATTTAAACAACAAGCCTCAATACCTAGACCAGATTTTAATAGCCAATTAGTTTAAGAGAAATAAAAGTATTAATGTACCCTTACAAATTTTAGTGTTGTTTAAAAAATTGAAAATAAAATACTTACATGTTCTCCATCTGTCCCAAAATCTAACCACATCAACCTGTTGCCGTCATCTCCTGACATTCGTAACTTTTCATACGGAAAAGACCAGAATATCTTATCATCATTTGCATGGTATAAGGTAAAACCATTTTCATAGTGTAGATTTAGTCTGGCTTCTTGGTTCTGCCAAGTACATACTGAAAAATACAAACACACAAATAATAATATCAGATTTAGTCTGGACTCTTGATTATGCCATGAACAAACTAAAAAATAAACAAGGTTCAGTCTTAGTAGATAGCTACTCTGCCATTTTACAGGTATTTATTGAAAATACTAGCACAAAAATAATAATGAAAGGACAATATAACTAGAGGCTCTCAAGAGCCTGTATCGCTCACCTGATTCTACTTGGGTTTTTGAAATCATATAAAAAAATATAAAATTTGGCTAAAAGTGACAACACAACCTCATTTATAAGAAAAGGAACATGTTTAATTTCATTCAAAAGTCCCCCACTGGCGGCCATCTTGGATGACGGATCGGCTACAAAGTAACAACACTTGGTCAGCACCTCATAAGGAACATTCATGCCATGTTTGGTTTTATTCCATTCAGTGGTTCTCTAAAAGAAGTCATTTGTATGCATTTCCCATAGGGTCCTATGTTAAACTAAGTTCCCTGCTGGCGGCCATCTTGGATGATGGATCAGCTACAAAGTAACAACACTTGGTCAGCACCTCATAAGGAACATTCATGCAATGTTTGGTTTTATTCCATTCAGTGGTTCTCTAAAAGAAGTCATTTGTATGCATTTCCTTATAGGGTCCTATGTTAAACTAAGTCCCCCGCTGGCGGCAATCTTGGATAATGGATCGGCTACAAAGTAACAACACTTGGTCAGCACCACATTAGGAACATTCATGCCATGTTTGATTTCATTCCATTCAGTGGTTCTCTAAAAGAAGTCATTTGTATGCATTTCCCATAGGGTCCTATGTTAAACTAAGTCCCACGCTGGCGGCCATCTTGGATGATGGATCAGCTACAAAGTAACAACACTTGGTCAGCACCACATAAGGAACATTCATGCCATGTTTGGTTTCATTCCATTCAGTGGTTCACTAGAAGAAGTGATTTGTATGCATTTCCAATAGGGTCCTATGTTAAACTAAGTCCCCCGCTGGCTGCCTTCTTGGATAATGGATCAGCTACAAAGTAACAACACTTTGTCAGCACTCCATAAGGAACATTCATGCTATGTTTGGTTTCATTCCATTTAGTGGTTCTCTAGAAGAAGTCATTTGTATGCATTTCCCATAGGGTCCTATGTTAAACTAAGTCCCCCACTGGCGGCCATCTTGGATGATGGATCGGCTAAAAAGTAACAACACTTGGTCAGCATCCCATAAGGAACATTCATGCTATGTTTGGTTTTATTCCATTCAGTGGTTCTCTAAAAGAAGTCATTTGTATGCATTTCCCATAGGGTCCTATGTTAAACTAAGTCCCCGGCTGGCGGCTATCTTGGATGATGGATCAGCAACAAAGTAACAACACTTGGTCAGCACCTCAAAAGGAACATTCATGCCATGTTTGGTTTCATTCCATTCAGTGGTTCTCTAAAAGAAGTCATTTGTATGCATTTCCCATAGGGTCCTATGTTAAACTAAGTCCCCCGCTGGCGGCCATCTTGGATGATGGATCGGCTACAAAGTAACAACACTTGGTCAGCACCCCATAAGGAACATTCATGCTATGTTTGGTTTTATTCCATTCAGTGGTTCTCTAAAAGAAGTCATTTGTATGCATTTCCCATAGGGTCCTGTGTTAAACTAAGTCCCCTGCTGGCGGCCATCTTTGATGATGGATCGGCTACAAAGTAACAACACTTGGTCAGCACCACATAAGGAACATTCATGCCATGTTTGGTTTCATTCCATTCAGTGGTTCACTAAAAGAAGTCATTTGTATGCATTTCCAATAGGGTGCTATGTTAAACTAAGTCCCCGCTGGTGGCCATCTTGGATAATGGATCGGCTACAAAGTAACAACACTTGGTCAGCACTCCATAAGGAATGAATATTCATGCTATGTTTGGTTTCATTCCATTTAGTGGTTCTCTAGAAGAAGTCATTTGTATGCATTTCCCATAGGGTCCTATGTTAAACTAAGTCCCCCGCTGGCGGCCATCTTGGATGATGGATCGGCTACAAAGTAACAACACTTGGTCAGCACCCCATTAGGATAATTCATGCTATGTTTGGTTTTATTCCATTCAGTGGTTCTCTAAAAGAAGTCATTTGTATGCATTTCCCATAGGGTCCTATGTTAAACTAAGTCCCCGGCTGGCGGCCATCTTGGATGATGGATCGGCAACAAAGTAACAACACTTGGTCAGCACCTCATAAGGAACATTCATGCCATGTTTGGTTTCATTCCATTCAATGGTTCTCTAAAAGAAGTCATTTGTATGCATTTCCCATAGTGTCCTATGTTAAACTAAGTCCCCCGCTGGCGGCCATCTTGGATGATGGATCGGCTACAAAGTAACAACACTTGGTCAGCACCTCATAAGGAACATTCATGCCATGTTTGGTTCCATTCCATTCAGTGGTTCTCTAGAAGAAGTTCAAAATGTAAATTGTTAACGACGACGACGACGGACGACGACGGACGACGACGGACGACGGACGCCAAGTGGTGAGAAAAGCTCACTTGGCCCTTCGGGCCAGGTGAGCTAAAAATGAAGATGTGGTATGATTGCCAATGACACAACTATCCACAAAAGACCAAAATGACACAAACATTAACAACTATAGGTCACCAAACAGCCTCCAAAAATGAGCAAAGCCCATACCACATAGTCAGCTATAAAGTCTGGTCTTGCCAGCTGAACATTTTTTCATTCCTGTTTTCAATCTATTTAACTTTGAAAAACAAGGCAAAAAATTAAATGTATTAGATAGACACAAAAACAATTAGTTCATACAATCATGACAATGTACTTTAGATATCGATTCTGTAATATGATGTTATACATGTTATAACTTGAGGACGTATATTTTAAATTTTGTTTATCAACAGTGCACCATTAGAAGTGTGAAACATCAGAAGACTTCAACTTGAATGCTTATTAATGCAATAAAACACTGATAAAAAACTTAATTTTCTACAGAATATGTAAATCTGTCAACTATAGTAAGCATAATTGAGTTAAAATAGTTATTTCAAGTTTTATTTTATACAGTAAACACTTAAAAGTCATATGAAACCAGTGACGGATGAACAACACTGTAATGCATGTACATGTATAAATCATCAACTTCTGTGCAAGATTTCATCATTTTAAGTGCATCCATTTTGTATAATCGTAGAAAAAAATTCTCTGTCTGTTTTGATCATGATGATGTGATAAACTGGCAGCTAATTAACTTTCATATAAATTTTAAAGCCGTAGTTTACTGATTGTCCCCTAAGTATAAATAATCAACAAAGAAGCATGGGAACTCAGTCTCATACCATATCTTCCTTTTTCTATATATATGAATATCTTACCACAGCTAACTTCTTTAATCAATACTGCAGCTCCATGTGATCCTTGGACTAATGCTCTGGACCAATATGCCAGGTCTCTTTGTGTTTCTACCCTAAATACATGCATTTCCACACCATTTCTTGTGCCACATCTAGTACCAAAGGTCACTAAATCTCCACCGGTCATTGGGTTAGTTCTCTGACCAGAATGAATTAGTCTGAAATTGATTATCAATATCAATATCAAATGCTTATAAATAAGCATCAAATTGCTGTTTTATTTTTAAAAGAATCATATCTTGACATGCAGTGTCATTAGGTTTGAAGTCATTTTGTAAGTGTAGTCAGTTGATGTCTCATTGAGGTATACCCTGCTCTTTTTTTATTCATACTTAAATAGATTTACATGTGCAGTAAACCTTTGAGATTAAACAAATATTTTATTTTGAATTCAATATCAATCATTTTGGTCCGAGTACACAGTTATTTCGTAGTGCATTTCTTTTAGACAATCAGAGCTCCAGATAAGAATTCATAAATTGGGGTTATTACCCACCATTTTATTATATAATTGGGTGATAAAGTTTTTTAATTGCATTATCAATTCCAATTCACCCCTCAGGTTAATTTCAAATTGGGTTTTTCACCACCAAGCTCCTTAATGTATTGGGTTTTTTCTTCGACACAATATTGAATATTTAGGCAATATCAACCCCAATTTTTTTCCATCTTAAATTAAGATTTCTGTTTTTCTTTAGCTCTTTTATTTGGTTTAGGGTTATGGTTAGGGTTATTTGCTAGCTGTTTTATTTGGTTTATTCACTGAGGAGCAATTGTAGGTTTAATTTGTGTCCCGTTTCATCCCTTTTGCCAGTTTTGTATTTTCTCACAAGAAAGGATATGTGTATTCACAGGCACTCGTCTTATACCTTTATATAATAAATCCTGAGACCAGTGCCTGATCAGTGGCTGTGTGCATGGTGTGTGTATTCATTAATTAACCGTAAAATGAATAAAAAAATAGTATATAAACTCTAATTATACTTGAATGATTTTCTTTTATTCAATTTACATAAATCTGGGTTTAGTTGTCTTTTATTAGAACTTTTGATTTCTGATGCTTTATCATTTCATAACTGATTGGGCCTTTCAATTTTTCCAACTGAATTCGTTTTTGATGAAACCCCGTGTTTATTAGAAATGTTTTCGTTATGGTACGCACACACGCCCGTGCGTTCGATGGACGCTTCCTAAAGACACTGGCTGAGTCTTTTATCATTATAACTTTCCCTCAGTTTTCCAAAATAAGCCGAAAACATGCTTCTATTCAATATTTTAACCGGACATTCACTTTCGTTTTAATTGGATGTATGTTATGAAAAATCCCGAGCAATGCGAAAAAAATATGACTACATGACACACGCTAATTGGACTAACACTGGGAAGATCGAAATATTTACAAAAACACGTGTACCTTTGAGCAACGGAAAACTCAAACAGGGACCCATTTCAGCTACTTGATGCAGGGATCTATTTTTAGAACAACAGGAAATTTCCAATTATAAATATTATAAAAATAGTTTACGACGACTGTAAACAGATAAGGGTAAATAACACAAACGGTAGCCAATAAAAGGGTTGAGAACTCATGGTTTTGGCATATAATTGGGTTTTCCGTTGAATTAATTGGGTTGTTGAACCCTTCAATGGACAATTGCATTGGGTTTTCTATTATTTGTATTGCATGATCACACAAATACGAAGCTTATCTGGAGCTCTGCAGACAATAAATGTAAATAAAAAAAATCCCACCTGCGCTTTCTCAATAATATTTTTACAGTGTGTTGTACTACTTTTGGGACAAATTATATCAAAATTATAGAAAACTTCATCAGCTCTAACTCAAAATATGGACAATTTTGTGTTAAGGGGGTCTTGAAATCTTTTGACAGCTTCCGAAGTGCTAATTTTATACCTTTTTCAGCTGGAACTAATCACTACTTTACCTAAATATTTATGACTCAAATTTTTTTACAGTGTCATTTCACCCCCTAACTTGCTATATGAGGAATAAAACATGGAGAATTAAATTTGGAAGGGGTATAACAAAAATTGGCAAGTAACACACTGTCCACACTAAGGACTATATTCGTGGACAATGAAAATCAAAGGACGATAACTGTGTACTCGGACCTAATAGGATAGAAAAAGTTGACCAATCTTTATAAAACTTGGTATGACAAAAGCTTAATATATTATAAGACTGCTTACAAAGGTTTTCCAATGAAGGGGAGCCTTACATGAAGATGTAATATTTTCCAGCAATTTTAAATTTATGAAGCTTTTTTATTATAAATAATCCTTACATATGTACTTAATGTACTTTAAATGGAAAGAAAACTTACAAATAACATATCATATTAGTTTAAAAGGGTCTTAGGCCAAGTATGACTAAAAATAATTTTGGGTCAATTTAGGCCGTAGCACATATTTACATTTAAAAATGTATATTGAAGTTATAGGAAATAAAAAAATGTGTCTTTTCTATCATTTCTATACCCAGGTGACATGATACAATAAATCTGAGCACAAAAAGCCTCTTACATTCAACTTTTTGAGCAGACAGTATGGTCTGATACAAAGATTTTTCACTTTTTTGTGAAAAACTTGCATGCAATTTTAGTCTCAACAGGCTTATATTTGAACCACATGGTATCCTACAGAGGTAAAGAAAGATATTATGTGAAATGAAACAGGTACAAAAGACATTGTTAAATGCTTTTTATACAAATTTAGTGAGGTCTTTATTATGGACTTCAACTTTTATGTGCCATGCTCCTCATATTTAACTTGTTCCAAACAGGGCGTTAGATGAGGGTCATTTATACAATACATTTTGCTCATATTGTCTAAGATAATCTTCTTTTCTGTAGATTCAGAGTTCACAAATGAGTAATACAACTGGATTAAAGCATAGAAACACAAAAATTGACACATGAAAACATATCAGATAGAAAGTCAAAATGCCACTTATGCATCAAAATTGAAAAAGCTATGAAATACTTATTTTGACCATATAATGCCAAAATTGGTCATTTTTGCAGAAATTCTATCAAATAAAAGTTTAAATCCTTTAGTTTTATGCTATTTGACAAATTGACACCATCAAATCATTCAGGGAAGTTGCCAAAGTACAGATTCTATATTTCCTGATTCCACCTCTTAGGTCCGAGTACACAGTTATTTCGTAGTGCATTTCTTTTAGACAATAAATGTAAATAAAAAAAATCCCACCTGCGCTTTCTCAATAATATTTTTACAGTGTGTTGTACTTCTTTTGGGACAAATTATATCAAAATTATAGAAAACTTCATCGTCTCTAACTCAAAATATGGACAATTTTGTGTTAAGGGGGTCTTGAAATCTTTTGACAGCTTCCGAAGTGCTAATTTTTGACCTTTTTCAGCTGGACCTAATCACTACTTTACCTAAATATTTGTGACCCAAATTTTTTATTACAGTGTCATTTCACCCCCTAACTTGCTATATGAGGAATAAAACATGGAGAATTAAATTTGGAAGGGGTATAACAAAAATTGGCAAGTAACACACTGTCCACACTAAGGACTATATTCGTGGACAACGAAAATCAAAGGACGATAACTGTGTACTCGGACCTTATCATGGCTATGGCAATATTCTGAACATTTTTCCCCTGCCTATACCTGTAGAGATGAAGGTATATATATGATAATATAAAAAAAGAAGATGTGGTATGATTGCCAATGAGACACCTATCCACAAAAGACCAAAATGACACAAACATTAACAACTAAGGTAGTTTATTTGATCCCTTGATATTGAAATCAAAAGTCTTATACGTCAACTAACATTGAGTAACATCTTAATAAAATATCAATTACCATGATTACTGTTGATTCATTTATTTTTGTTGGTGTAACAATTTTTTTGTCGATTGAGAAAACAATTCATTGTCTGTTCGTTGATATTTGATTTTGTGATTTTGCTAAATCCAAGCATATATATATATGAAATTTTTAAGTATGTTTTTAATTTAAATTCAAATCCCTTAATAACAATGAATTCACAGTAGACTGTTACATATCATCAGTGTAGATATATTTGAATGTTGTCTTTCAAATATGCATCATGTGCATAAGCATGATAAGGGCATGATACTTCTTGCATTTTTCAAGTGTTTACATAATGTAACTTGTTTAAGGGCATACAATACAGTTACAGGAGAGGTAATGACGTTGCTAACGTAAAATGTTATTTTCGCGACGTCAAACTTTGACATATCGGGAAAAGATGCATTTTTCAACTGATTTTTATCATTCAAACTGATTTAATTTGAAAACGAATTCATGGACCCCTATTTTTCAAAAGAGCAATTAGTTTCATTTTGCAGGGAAATTATGTGACCAAAATTTCATAAAACTGTAAATAGAGGATTTTTTTTTATTTTGATAAACATGCAGCAAAAAATGACGTATTTTCGACAATTCATGAACATTTGGAAAATATGAGTTATTTCTGAATAAAAAATGCATAATGTTTTATGATACTTATAAAATACAGAAATTACCGATCATTTAACAAAAAACAATTTGTGTTTATCTTTTATAACAAAAAAGTTATGTCTTTCTTTCGTAACAGAAATTACGGCCACAAATCTGAATTATGAGCAAATATACAAAATTTCGACCTCATTTTACTCAACAAGTAGCACATGAAGGTATATTTTTTATTACATATTTGATTTAACTAGGTACAAAATAGCCTATATGCAAATTTTCATCAACTTGTAAATACAGGATCAAAACTGTATCGTATGCCCTTAAGGAGTCTTGAGGGTATAAAAATTTTGGAAAAAATTGAAGTTATTTTTTATTTTAAATTTTATTTGTTACCTTTAATAGATGTTACTTTATCATATGGATTAAAAATCATTCAAAATATCAATTGGTGTTGGCCCCAGATGACATTTAAAATGTAAATATCATTGGAAAAAGCTCCAAATTATCTCCCTTTGGTACAAGAATGCTATTTTTGGCATTAAAATTAAAATATCTTTTTTAACATGTTTATCTCAGCAGTGACCCATATTTTTTATTATCATTTTCAAATAAACCGTGCTAAAACTCAACTTTTGTAAAATTTGAGCGATTTCTTTAATTTATTCTGTTTTTATTTAGATGTTACCTTTTTTTTCTCCTATAAGTTCAATAGAAAAAAGTAACTTTACAAAAATTTGTAAGGGTTCCACGGAACCCAATGTCTCGCCTACTTTTGCTGAAAATCGCAGACTCAACAAAAATGAGTAAAAAAATCAATAAAAAGATTCCTCTTGATACTATCTTTTGATTGTAAGAAGCTTCTGTCCAAGTTTGGTAAAAATCCAGGATAGTTTATGAATCTAATAAATGTTTAAAAAAATTTAACTGCAAACTGTATGTAATGTTAACTGGAAGAAAAAATAAGTCCATTTATAAGTAAAAAACAGATACACAGGGACAAAATGTAGTATCGCTTAGTCCCCCTTTTTCGACAAAAGTCGAAGGCTCAACAAAAATGTATGCTTCTTTCCAAGCCAGATTGTGAGCTTAAATAAATTTTGAGATCATGCATTCATGTCATTAACATTTTAATATCCCAAAATGTATGCAAAATAACTGACCATTTAAGGCCAAACATGTCATCATCAATCATACTGACCATCCTGTACTACAGAGTTCAGTTGACATCCTTTTCATTATCTATAAAATTACATTTTTTGAAAGGTTAAAAAACCGAAATTAATATTTTTTTTAATATCAAGGTAAACAATTATTACTAGCTGTAAACATGTACCCCCTCCATTTTCATACAGACTACATATGCATAACTTTTACTTCCTGTACGCAAGGTTTTTTTTATCAAGATAGAAATAGCTGCAAACCTTGTAGCCAGTAATGGATGACTTTGAAATGGTGTGGCCCATTCTTCTTTACTCCAAGGAGCTGTGTCATACATCATTAAATCTTTATCTGTTACAGCTAAGAATACTGGTTTCCAGGTGGGGGTACCTTGCTCATTAGATAGCTAAAAAGAGTAACGAAACTAAATATAAATGTTTAATTAAAGCTACAAGATGTACAGTACACAGATTCCATTGTGTGAAAATATCTTTTTGGGTAAGATCTTTGTTCATGTTTATTTTGTCTGAAAACTACATGTGCCAAATATATATCAATTTCAATATTTATGTTGATGGCCTCACATGTGACCTTTTTTTAAGAAAGTCATAGATACTAGCTTTATATAGATGTAGATACAGAAACTACTATAAATTTATATAGATATTGGGGCATCTTATGATCCTGAGGATTTTTTTTATATTTTAATCGGTCACAAAATTTGTGTCATGTTGAATGTATAAAAATACATATATACACCAGTTAGTTCATATAATAATTCATCAGCCTGAAGCATTTATCAGTAAATGTTAATCCTCTGACTAATAGCCATATAATTGTATTTTATTTAATCAACACACTAACACATTTAAAATGTTATATCTGAAAATGTCTGACACACTTACTGTTCATGGTTTACATTAAAGTTTAAATTGGTTTCACTGTTTGTAATGAAAATAAAATACTTCTAAAGTATAGCAATAAATATAAACATCTAAACAATCTAAACATGTTAAAAATTATAAATTTGCATGTAATAAATCATGAAATCATACATGTAAAATGAATGGAATTTTCTTTAAAAAAAATGACCAGTTGGAAGTTGATGAACATGTTAATGCATGTTACTGTAGCCAAAAATATTATAATCTTACATAATGTATTTGAAAACCATTGTCATGGTTGAAAACTTTAACTCACCTGTTCAGATAACCATCCAATGTGTTTGATCTGCCCAGAGTTAGGAGCTGAACTCACCTGTTCAGATAACCATCCAATGTGTTTGATCTTATATAATTACCTCAGTTAGGAGCTGAACTCACCTGTTCAGATAACCATCCAATGTGTTTGATCTTACCTGAGTTAGGAGCTGAACTCACCTGTTCAGATAACCATCCAATGCGTTTGATCTTCCCTGAGTTAGGAGCTGAACTCACCTGTTCAGATAACCATCCAATGTGTTTGATCTCCCCTGAGTTAGGAGCTGAACTCATTATGTGGTTGGCTTCCTCTATACATTGTCTCATCAAAATAGCTACATTAGCATGGATTAGATTGAACCATTCTGAGGCGGTTCCAGGATCTGGAAACCTTAATATACAGGAACTTTTCCCATCAGGGGAATTGAGTTCTAAAGTTTTTCTTTCAGGATCTGCCATACTAAGATTTCTACATAAATAACATAATTTTAATGGGATTGTCTTTGATTCATTCCAGTTTGCCCGGGCAGCATCTCTCTGTGCTTCTTGACCTCCCCAACCTAAGTCATTCAATGCTGAGGTCTTTCTAAAATATGGACTCACTTCTCTTATATACTTCACTGAAAAAGAAAACAAACATCATGTTAGTAAAAAAATAAACACACAAATCATACATCTTAATGCACATGTATGTTATGGCATGTACATTTTGAACTACATGTACCATAAAATTATAAATTCTAATGCAACTATTTTGTAACAATTGTTCTGATTGGATGACAGCAAGCGTAAAATTCTCTATCTCCTTGTCTGTAACTAATGAAGCCGACATTTTGAATTTCGGAATGTATTGACATGTTATTTCTACAATTATAAGCAAAAATCTCACTTGTTGCGCCTAAAAATCATCTTTTTATCAAATTTTATTACATTCTGAAGCGACACAGAAGCGAGAAAACGCCCGGTGTTTATGTTTGACGCCGGAATCATACCTATGACTTCACCTAGTATGGGGACCAAAGAAGATAACTTCTTTTCGTGGAATTTTTTTTTAATGAAGATTATAATACACTGACATTATGATTAAAATTTAATTATGAGCTTGTTTTGCATTAGAATAGAGATAACTGTATTGTATTTGAAGCTTTTCGGACTTCCATCGGTAGTTTTACTGTCACAAATACCCGTTTACCTGTCTCCGCTCCGCGTCGCCAGGTAAACTAAATTTACGACAGTAAAACTACCGATGGACATCCTTAAAGCTTCAAATACAATACAGTTATCTCTTAAATGAAATGGAAAAAAAAACGAAAATTTAACAGGTTAAAGATATCTTGAGCATAACCACATAAGATATTGGATGAACATTGTCTCTGTTTTTTAGAATCAAACTAATAGTTTTCTTCATAAGGCAAAGCATTGCATCAATGTCCATGATGTCTCAAATTTCATGTTGATTTCAACTTGAAGAAGTTAGCATCATTTTGAAACATTTTTTTTATGATTTCAACATTGACTCGTCATGCTTGTTGAAGTTGTATTTTGTTTTAAACTATGTGAGGGAACCCCAAATGGCCCTATACATGAAACAGACACATTAAGGCCTCTACAAGTCAAAAGCAGACTTATTCAAGTGTACATGAGCGCTGGCAAATGAGGATTAGAGCAAATCTACTCTAACAATATACATCTGCATATTTTCTCATTGTGGCCTCGTATTTGAATAGTAAGTTAGTTACATTATATTTCAAAAACATATATGATGGAAAGAAATGATTCAAATCATTGAAAAAGTGACATTATCATAGCATTTTGTACATTTAACTGATAACCAAACCATTGAAGTACATGTACTTGTTTTGTATCTTTTAAAACTAGTTAATCTATCTATGAAGAGCCTTACAATATATATATATAGGAACTCTGGGGACATCACATCAATAAACTCATATCTGCCATAACATTTAATACACTTGTCTTTATCTTATAATTATCATTGTGATTAATATGTACACCTAACTAAACAATGAAGTCATGGCAGTATTTAATTCTGTTTGCTTCTTAGGCAATCTTTATTATATTCATACAAGTATTTAAAGTATGTCTAACTTATTGTACAATGTTGTAAATGGAGTGGTACATTGTACATTCTAACTGGCATATATGTACATTGTATATATCTATATAGTATATATACCATGTATACAATGTTCATGTGTATATGACTTGTACATAATTGTTTTGTACAAATGTTACAGAAATACATTTTTTTACATGTATGTAAAATAAGGAAATAGATGAAAATCAGAAATTACACAAAACAGTAATAAAAATTTAAAAAAACAAACATCAAAATATCACTAAAATAGCAATTCATTGATATATATACATATACATGTATGTGTAATGTCTACCTACATTGACCTAATTGGTTTTAAATATTTATATATAGTTACGTATACATATATTTATCATGTTTATGGTTCCATGGCTTAAGGAGGCTCGCGGTGATAAAATTTTCAGAAAAAAATCAAACGTTTATTTTTCATTACAAATTCTATTAATTACCTTAAGAAGTTGTTACTTTATCATATGGTACAAAAATAATTCCAAAAAATCAACACGTGTTTGCCCCAGGTGACTTTTAAAATGTAGTTATCATTGAAAAAGCTTCAAATTATCTCCCTTTGGTGCAAAAATGCCTTTTTTTGGCATTAAAATTTAAATATCTTGTTTAACTCATCGGTGACCTATATTTTTTATTGTTATTTTCGAAAAAGCTGTACATAAACTAAATAATTGTCAAATTTTAGCCATTTCTGTAATTTAGTTCTTTTTTAATTTCTATATTACCGCTTTTTCTCCTATTAGTTCAACAGAAAAAAAGGACATTAGCAAAAATGTATGCTTTTTTCGAAGGCAGATTGTGAGCGTAAATGAACGGTGACCCCATTTTTTTATTTCATTTTTCTATTAGGTATAAGATAAAGTTAATTTATAGAAAAATATAGCGAAATCTTATATTAAATAAAAAAAATGATTTAGACCCGCGAGCCCCCTTAACAGAAAAAAGGATGTTAAAATTGATAAAACAGTACTTAAAGGGGCATTACATACAACTTATGTCTCATAGAAATTTGTGGTTTATACATTTACACCATGAAGCTCGTCATTTTATTTATAAGCTTTGGATCTTCAAAATATTTTGTCCTTGAGCACCTACAATGTATATGTCATGCTAAATAAAACAAGCGCAACTATTTTCATTAATGTTCAAACACTATCAAAGGTAAAAAATTAAAAAGCCAATGATTTCCTGTCAATTTGATAAACAAAACTATTCCAAGAATTGAGTCCAGAATTACTCATTTTAGTATAGTCTGAAAACATCTGGTAACAGTGGTTATTAGCTTGTCTTCAAAATGTTAAGAAATATTAGGGATGTCTGAGAAATTGATCATTTTGAGTCGTTAAATTCATTTCATTTACATACTGTTGTCTTCCCTAAACTGCTCTTGAACCACTTTAGGAAAAGTGGTTAGAAATTTTTTAAATGGGATGCAACATTTAAAACAAGTTCGTTGATGTTATGAGTACGTATGAGCAATAATCAGCTGGTAATCTTTTTTGGAAAAAAGGCACCAACCTTCAAGTTATCACAAAATGACCGAAATTAGATGAAAAAAATTCCGGAAAATCAGCAATAGCTATACTTTTGTTATATATCATCTGCAACATTATATAAAGATATTTCAGAGTTAGGGAAAACACATTACTATTTTTGCATGGCTTTGTCCTATTTGGGGATTTACACAATAAAATTGTTAAAACGTTTTGATTACAGCATTGGTGACCTCTCTTAAGAGGTTGAAAAAGAGGGTACTGAACACAGAAACACATGAAATAAAAATCGCAAAAGTTTGGCTCGAAAAATAAAAATTGGGAAAAAACGAAGCATGAGAAATCAAAATGTAAATATTAAGGAAAAAGGTACCATAAGTTATTACTCAGTCGTTCGTGCAGTCTTTTTAAAGCGGGACATAGAGACCTTGTGTCCGCTTCTTGCATCTTATTTGAAAGATAAAAATATTCATAGTAATTTGATGGACTTCATTAATACCATACATATTGCAAAAGTAGAATGGTAACAACATAAATCAATTACTATTAGATTACACAAATTTCAGAAGGTATTATAACACAGTTGACTTTTTAATCAAATGCAGGACTTGCGGGACATGCACGAGAAGTAAAGAACACAAACATGAAACACAGGAAATAAATTAGGGGGAATTTGAAGCACGCAAATCGAGCCAAACACAAGAAGACAAAAACAAAAAACGTCAAAACACTAAAATACGGGAAATAAAAAGGCTGAAAACGTTGCACGAAAATAACCCTTTACCACCCTCCTACATGTATAATGTACACTTATAAGACATGTACATGTAAGAGGGCCCAGGCAGAAAAGTACAATTGACAGGTCCTCCTCTTTTGTGGGAAAATATGGTTGATTATAAGTAAGTCACTGAGGCACAACTTGAGCATGGCCTCTCCTAAGCAGTTAGTAGGTCCTCCTCTATGAAAATTTACGAATCCTCCACCTGAGCGACACTGGTGGGATGCTAGTCAAAATAATTATCTTGAAAATTGTCTTGGAAGGCTATTATATTTTTTTTTCTTTAACGCCTTACTTCATTTTTTTCTTTGACGCCTTACTTTAAAGTAAAGCGTCAAATAAAATCAAAGTGCTGGATAGCACCTGTGGAAAGTTTGCAATGGTAGATTGTAGTATTTCAAATAGATTGTGTGTAGATTGCATGGATAACTTTTTTTCCTACTTAAAAAAGAAAAAAACTTGATCAAGAAATAATTGTAACAGGATGCTGCTACGAAGTCTCCCAAACAAAGCTCTCAAAATAAGTCATTCCCACGGTCGCCTGACATTAAGCAAAGTCCAATACAAATTGGTCTGGTCTAGTAAAGTGATATTCATGATTTGGGGTGGGGATCTAGACAGTTTACAAGTTCTCAAACAGGCAGGAGGTAGGGTAAGAGTGGCCCTAGGGGACTAGCCTTTTATTTCATCTGATTTGTTTTATTATTCCGTACAAGAATATATGTTGTTTCAGTGTGGGGATTTCAACAGATTTCAAGTTTTCGAAAAGGGGGTGGATCTTGACTGTTTACAAGTTCTCAAAACAGGATGGGGTGGGTTAAACCGAGGGACTTCCTTATATTTCACTTTATTCGTTTTGTTGTCCAATACAAGAATATTTATGATTAAGGGTTGGGGATCTCAACCGTTTACAAGTTCTCAAACATGAGGGGTTAGGGATGACTCAGAGGTACTCCCCCTATATTTCATTGGTTTTGTTTTGTTGCCCCATAAAAGAATATATATGGTTTAGGAGTGATCATCTCGACCGTATAAGTTTTCAAAAAGAAGTTGGTGGGGTCACCCCTGTGGACTTCTATATTTCATTTTGATTTATTTTATTTTCTCATACAAAAATATATATGGTTTGTGGGTGGGGATCTCTACCGTTTACAAGTTCTCAAATTACAAGTGGGAGTGACCCCTAGGAACTCGCCTTCTTTTGAATTTGATTTGTTTTATTGTCCAGTACAAGAATATATATGGTTAAGGGGTGAGGATCTTGACCATTTCCAAGTTTTCAAACAACAGGGGGTGGGGCTGACCCAAAGGGACTCCCACTTTATTTCATTGAATTTGTTTTGATGCCCTATACAAAAATATATATGGTTTAGGGGTGGGGATCTCGACCGTTTACATGTTCTCAGACATGAGGGGTGGGGCTGACCCAGAGGGACACCCACTTTGTTTTATTTGATTTGTTTTGTTGCCACATACAAAAATATATATGGTTTAGGGGTGGGGATCTCAACCGTTTACAAGTTTTCGAAAAGAAAGGGGTGGGATGACTGACCCTTCTGGAGTTCCTATATATTTCATTTGATTTATTTTATTGTCCCATACAATAATATAAATGGTATATGGGTGGAGATCTCAACTGTTAATAAGTTCTCAAAAAAAAAACAGGGGGTGAGAGTGACCCAAGGGGACTCGCCTTTTATTTCATTTGATTTGTTTAATTGTAACGTATAAGAACATATAATGTTTAGGAGTGGGGATCTGACTGTTTTTAAGTATTCAAACATGAGGGGTTGGGTGGGGTGACACCATGGACTCCTAAATTTAATTAATTTGATTTGTTTTATGGTCCTGTGATCATTACTGAAAACCATGTGTGTATGTCACTTACTGTTTTCTTCAAGCTTATAATTTATTATTGTAATTGAAAATTTAAAAAAAAATCCCTTAGGGTTCTATCGGAAATTCCTCCCTTCTGTTGGCCCCTCAAAATACAACTAAATAGACCCCAAGAAGAAAAAACAAAAACTTTGTTTAGGAGTCTTAATAGCAATTAGTATAATTATGATTTTTGTTATAGTCCGATTTCTAATGCCGAATATATAAAAGGCCGTGTTTATTATAGTCCGAGTTTGTTGTGGGCCGAGATACCATGATACTTCCGATACTCTCGGGATTTTACATATTGAATAGAAATTTGTAAAAATCGTAGTAAGCAACGAAAAATGTTCATTCATGAAATATTTTAAACACGCTATTAATTTTCTCTTCAACCAGAGGAAGGTATGAAACCTTTGAAACCGGGATTGTAGTACTCCCGTTTGGTGGCACACATATATGGATCTGACGCATGTCTGAAGAATACCGATAAAATCATACCACGTAGAAACTGCTGTCTCGTGTGTGTATTGATTTTACTTTCCGCGTAGCGCAGATCCGCGAAGTAGTTTGTTCGTCTTTCAAATGAAGTTGAATTGTTTGATTTATCGATGAAATTTCAGTACATTTTTATTCAAGCTGTATGCTATTTAAAATAGAAGAGCTCAAAATTTCAAAAGCATCTTTCTATTATTAGTTTTCAAACACCAGTACTACATTATCTAGAAGTAGGACACACTTCCTAAAGTAAGTTAGTCTGTCTCTTTTCGGGTAAGGTCGATGCCTTAAGAAAGTTTATTGCTATAGCAAGCTATAGCAAACTTTCCAAAAAATATAATAGCCTTTCAAGACATCATTATCATTTGGACTAGGTGGGATGGGTACAAGTCAAATCGGCACCTGGTCAAATCGGCACCCATAAAAAAAGTCAAATCGGCACCTGGTTGAATCAGCATCTAGTCAAATCGGCACCTATTTAAAGTCAATTTGGCATCCAATAATATTGGATATAATATTATGGGACTGGGACTACATGTATTATGCATAATAGTAAAGATATTTATAAATAATTCTAAAAATTATAAATTTGATCATGAGGGGTTGGATTTTATCATGCATTACATGTTAAAAAGCAGTAAAAAAACAAAATACAAATTTTGTGACTGATGTTTTGATAAATTTTCTTTTCAATAACTTTAATCAAGCACATAGTGAAAACACAATGTAACACTTGCTTTTGTTTCGCATATTTATGTCATATTTTCACAACTATATGATACAACCTACTATTAATGAGAATTAATACAAAAACATTATCAGACCACAAAAAGACTTTTTATGGATATATATAATTGCGATGTGGTATCAGGAGAAAATTAAAATCAGAATTTAAACCATTCAGGTGTCCTCATTTCCATTGTGAGGACAAGGATAATAGCATGAAATGTTAGGTTAAAGTATATAAATTTGAATTTAAAGATTGAACTAGAACATTTTTAAAGATAAACTTGTATCACCTGGTGTAAGAAAATGTGTGTCAAAAAACTTATAACTTGTACAAAAACCCTGTACAAATTTACATCTTGTACACAACCGTATAAATATTAAACAAATTTAACATGGGTGCCGAATTACTACATCAAGTGCCGATTTAACCAGGTGCCAATTTGACTATAGATGCTGGGTGCCGATTTGACTGAGTGCCGATTTAACCAGGTGCCGAAGTGACTAGAATTCGGTGGCATGCCATCTGAATTTGAGCCCAAGTATTCTATTTCTATATAAATATTTGTGACTCTTGGATGCATTATAAGACTATAATATGAAAGTTTGGTTACCTTCTATATCTACAACTTTTTTGGCCTTTTTCAATGCTTTTACAGCATCATCATGAGTTGCTTCCCTTAGATCTTCACCATTTACAGACAAAATAGCATCTCCTACATAGAGCTTTTCAGTTTTGTCTGCCGCCATTCCTTTGAAGATTTTACTTATTAAAATTGGCATTTTATTCTCTTTGCCACCTTTTATACTGATTCCAAGGCCATTCTGTTCCTCTTTAACCACTCTCACAAGACGTTTTTGCCCGGCGAGACTGTCTGGTAACTGGTCCGTTTTAGGAAGTGTGCTAGATGCATCTGATGATCCAAGAGTGCTATTTGCTAACTCTGGATTTTCATCAAGTGTTAAAGTCAACGAATCCTCATTTAAAGTAACGTAAACTCTGCACCATTGCTGTCGAATATATACTTCGAACAGCCCAGATCTTGGCAGACCAGCCGCCATTTTGACAACCATCGTATCACGTGATTACTGTACTTACAGGGTGGGAAATTTCAAAGTTCTTTTGGGATCTTTTTTTTTTATTTAATCAAATTCCTGAAATTAATCAAAATCCTGAAATGAATCAAAATTCATTGTAAACCAATTTGAATGATCATTCAGAAATAAAACACCATATCTTAAGTTAAACTGCGGATATATATAGAAAATATCATGATTATTTTTTACTAATGATCGAGGGTCTCAATGCGATTTTAAAACTGAATAATGTCAATAATTGACAAACAGTGCAGAATAAATGACAAAACTGAGATAAAAAAAAATATGGGCAGCTTTTTGTAGTGGATCAGTTAGAAGTCTTTTATTAGTTTCTTGATATATTTTTCTTTGCAAATTGCAAAGAAAAATATATCAAGAAACTAATAAAAGACTTCTAACTGATCCACTACAAAAAGCTGGGGCACTTAACGCACAATTCCAGTCTGTATTTACACCAGCATCTAATATTTCTCATACAGAATTTGTCAAACAGTGTAACATGCCACAGAATACTTCTTTTCCACCCATATCAAAATTAATAATAAAAACAGAAGGTATACAAAAACTCTTACATAACTTAAATCCAAACAAAGCAGCAGGACCAGATGAAATTAAACCAAGATTTTTAAAAGAACTTTCACATGAAATTGCACCCATACTCACTATTATCTTTGAGAAGTCAATTAAAACAGGCGTTGTTCCAGATGACTGGAAAACTGCCCATGTCTCTCCTGTATACAAAAAAGGCCAAAAATATAACCCTGAAAACTACCGTCCTATATCACTTACATGTATTTGTTGCAAACTTTTAGAACACATCGTAGTAAAACACATCATGAAACATGCAGATAATCACAACATTTTATATCCCCTACAGCATGGATTTCGCAGAGGTCGATCCTGCGAAACACAACTATTAGAATTTATAGACGATGTCTCACTAAACATGGAAAATGGTAAACAAACAGATATTTTGGTCATGGATTTTTCTAAAGCATTCGATAAAGTTTCACATTCTTTTTTAACTAATAAGCTTCATCATTACGGGATACAGGGGGAATTAAATTACTGGATACAAAATGTTCTTAGCAATCGCAAACAGGCAGTAGTTCTAGAGGGGGAAAAATCTGAGTATGTTGCAGTTGAGTCAGGGGTTCCACAGGGGTCAGTTCTTGGACCAAGTCTTTTCCTGTACTATATTAATGACATTCCATCTGGTCTAACATCTACAGTACGTTTATTTGCAGACGACACAATAGTTTATTTGGCAATAAAATCAAACTCCGATGCATTAACACTACAAAAAGATATCGACAAACTGGCATCGTGGGAAACTACCTGGAAAATGGCATTCCACCCAGATAAGTGTAATGTAATTTCAGTCACCAGAAATAAAAAAACAATCACATTTAACTACACATTACACAATCATTCTTTAGAACATGTAACAACAGCAAAATATCTGGGGGTCACCATCAGTTCAAACCTTAAATGGGATGTGCATATTAACAACATATGCAAGAAAGCTAATAGCACACTAGGCTTTCTAAAGAGGAACCTGAACATAAGTTCAACATCCATTAAAGAGCAAGCATATAAGTCCCTAGTAAGACCATCACTAGAGTATGCTTGCTCTGTTTGGGATCCATACTTACAACAAGACATAGATAGCATTGAAAAAGTTCAAAGGAGGGCTGCGCGTTTTGTTACCAACAAATACAGAAACACCTCAAGCGTTGGTAACATGTTACAACATCTTGAATGGCGCAGTCTCTCTGACAGAAGAAAAGACTCCAGATTGGTAATGCTCTACAAAATTGAACACGAAAAGGTTGCAATCCCTAAACAAAATAAATTAATTCCACAAAAAAGACAAACAAGACATACAAATTCGAACAGCTTCCAAATTCCATCCTGCAAAACACAGTACAGAAAAGAGTCATATTTTCCAAGAACTATCACCGACTGGAACAAACTACCGGACAACATTGTAAATTGCACTTCAGTCGACTCTTTCAAATCTTCAATTTCAAAGCATCAATATTAACTCAATTACAACATCTTATTTTATTATACAAAACATTTTATATTTTTAATTTTTCCTATTTTTTAAAAATTGTACATTTTTCCAATCTATGTCTTGTTGTAAGTTTCCTCCTGTGACATAATCTTCAATTTGTTGAAGGCGGTCACTATATGGTAGAATAGAATAGAATAGAATAGGATAATTATCGATAATGGCGCCGCGCGTTAAGATATTAGCTGCGGAATAGAGATTCAGTAAAATGAACAAAAAATAAAAAGAGAGGAAAATGGTTTAAAGGTTTAATAAAAAAGAAACAATTACTCCCTCGTCCCTAATAAATAAAGATAATACAGGAGGGGCCAACCTCTAATGTAGATGATTTATAGAAGTGTGACTTTGCCGAGATGAAAAACGACAATAAAAGCGCTGTTCCTTTGCT
This sequence comes from Mytilus trossulus, assembly GCF_036588685.1. Taxonomy (NCBI): domain Eukaryota; kingdom Metazoa; phylum Mollusca; class Bivalvia; order Mytilida; family Mytilidae; genus Mytilus; species Mytilus trossulus. The sequence continues at coordinate 7,256,136 of NW_026963290.1, read as the reverse complement.
TTATGTGTGTGTGTGTGGGTTGTTTTTTTTTTTTTTATTTTCGCTGTGCATATTCGGATGATTTTGTGTCAAGTTTGACTGGATACCCCTATTATTTTATTCTTTCTTTAACGTGGTCATTTCGTACACTGATGTTGAAATATTTCAGTTGACCTTTTTGGTATTTTTATTCCAGTCTTCAAACCTTTTCTATTTATTTTGACCTCCTCTTGAAAGTCTTTGATTCAGTATTATGTGATAAGAAGGCGGCATCACCAGTGCATATTCCCTAAACTGACCCCTCTTTATCTGTTGAAAAATATAAGCGACCGTTATTCTTCATACCGATCTTGGGTAATATTTCTATAGATATATCATCATTTTTGTTATGTATCCGCTTTCTTATGAATGATTGGTATATAGTCTCTGTTGATAATTTAGTGCCTTCATTGTATTCTATCAAATTTTAATTTCTTTTTTTGTGTTCGGGTCTCATATGATAGCAGAATATTCCACGATTGGTCTTACTGGAGATATGTATGCTTTTTTCATATTTTCCTCTGGACAATGTTAAACAGTGTATTTGTATTATGTTATATGACTTCTTTGTACCATTGTACAGAATTTCCATTCTCAATTTTAGGAAGATTATGTTTTTAAATATTTTTGTAGTGTTAAAAATTCTTCAATCTATATGAAGTATAACGTAATAAGAGATCTATATTTTAATTAGATTGAAAATCCTTTAGAGTTGTTCGCTAAAATATATACTTTTGATGGTTCTTTTCAGTCTACTCCAAATTTCATAGTGTATGCAGACTTGACAGATAACCTATTACTGTGTCTGTAAAACTGCAAATGATTAATTTCTGGAGTAGACTTCTTATTGCAAAAGAAAGTTGGACAAGGTATGATAAGGGCTATTTTTGGCCCCCTTTCCAAATAAGTTTAAATTGATATCAATGATGGTCTTAGTGTAGACACTTGAAAAAATAATGATTTTATTGTGTTCCGGTGAAAGGAAGGTTGCCTAGCAACGGTTTTTATGAAGAATGAAAATTATCACATATTAATTGCTTTATCAGTAAAAATTTTAATATTTGCAAATGATATTGTTTGTCCAAGAAGAACTTGAAGTCACAAATGAAAATACCCTTTGATTTTGTTTATTATATGCTTAATAACAACCTTGGCAACAGAAATGTTGCCTAGCAACGGTTAAAAAATTGGTGCTTGCCCCTCTTACAATGTAAGTATGAATTAAGCTGTTGTTTGAAGATTTTTTTTCCATTTGGTGTTTCATCCAATATTTTTTCATATGCATCTTTTTTTTTATTCTTTACAAATTCCATATTGAGCATAGCAACACAAGTGTTGCTTAGCAACAGCAAACCATGTTTGAATTAAAGTCAACTACAAATCAATAAGTAATTTTATTGAACAAATGAAATTGAATGCAATACACATTGTCTTTTTCTAAACATGTTTAGTTAGAAATGAAAACTTAGTTCAATTGTAGGTCACTACACGCTGATCAACAACTAAATTACATAACAAGTGCATATCAACAATGCAATAATAGGTTCTTTATATATTTTGAAGTATGAGCTAAGTTATTTTTTTAAGAATATACTTCTTATACTGTGTTACACTATAATATACACATCTAGATTATCATTATTTTTTGGACGAATTCTATATTGAGTATAGAATCCCACATCTTACTAAGCAACATCAAACATTTTGTTTAATTTGTAGACCAGTACAAAATCTTTGTTTCAATGTGAAAGTCTTTTCATGAAAACAAGAATATATAAGATTTAATAATTTGAGATGAGTTTAAACAGTTTTTAAAGATACTTAACAGTTAATGGAATAAAAGAGACGTGACTTGTACCACATACAGACATTGTGCGGAATAAAATGTCTAATCCAGGCAATTACGAATTAATATGATGTACACATGTAGGGGTTGGAATAAATGTGTCCTCTGCATGGGTACAAACCTATGGTGGATTAGAAACGACTTATCAAGGCAAAAAGGGGTGTGTATAAATCATTTTTGGAGTTATTAACGAGGCATTTAACCATAAAAGTTAAAGGTCAATTAATTGGACCTTGAGATCAACGGTAAATGTCATAATGATATTGAAATTGAGAATAGAAATGGAGAATGTATCAAAGAGAAATCAACCCGACCAAAGAAAAAACAACAGCAGAAGGTCACCAATAGGTCTTCAATGTAACGATATATTCCCGCAACCGGAGGCGTCCTTCAGATGGCCCCTAAACAAATATGTACTAGTTCAGTGATGATGAACGCCATACTAATTTCCAAATTGTACAAAAGAAACTAAAATTAAAAAAATACAAGACTAACAAAGACCAGAGGCTCCTGATTTGGGTCAGGCGCTAAAATGCGGCGGGGTTTAACATGTTTACGAGATCTCAATCCTCCCCCTATACCTCGAGCCAATGTTGAAAAGTAAACGCATAACAATACGTACATTTAAAATTCAATTCAAGAGAAGTTCGAGTCTGATGTCAGAAGATGTAACCAAAGAAAATAAACAAAATTAGACTGTTATGATATCTGATTCATGGCTATACACTGTATGCCAAATATCACAAGTCAATGTATAAAAACTAAATAAGTGTAGACCAGGACAAGTGTGTATGAGAATAAAATTCCAAAAAAGAAGAAAAAAGTAATATGTTTAACATAATTAATCGATTCATTTCATTTGAAGCCAGGGAAAATTGACAAAGACAAGTGAAAACTGAGAACAGAATGAACTGTTTTCTTTCACGATGAAATTTACTATAGTTTGAATGGTTTTACAGTAGTAATTTTGAGGCCCTTTATAGCTTGTTGTTTGGTGTGAGCCAAGGCCCCGTGTTCATATCTATAATGGTTTACTTGTATACATTGTTATTTGGATGGAGAGTTGTATCATTGGCACTCACATCACATCTTCCTATAACTATGGAACATTTTTGTTATCTGTAATTATGATGTGAATACTGGCAATGACGGAAAATGGTTTCACTTTCCTGTCAGTGTCAAATGATTTGTGAAATATCATGTAAAATGCATGTATGTGACTAATTTGCATTTTGCATTTTTTCGTTTTGTTTTTGTGTTTTTGTAATTTGTTTATCAAAATGAACTACAGTTTTAATTGGACATGAAAGTTACTAATAAGAGTATACTAGTATAAGTTCGGGTTAGGGTGAAGGTTGTCGCCTGTTTAAACGTTTACACATGCTGCGTTTGTTTGCAACTAGAAAGGAACCTGTTCAGTGGTTGTTGTGGTTCATACGTGTTCCTCGTTTCTAGTTTTTTTTATATAAAGATTAAACCGTTGATTTTTCTGTTTGAATTGCTACATTAGCCACTTGTGTGTCCTTGATAGCTTGCAGGTTGGTGTAAGCCAAAGCTCTGTTTTAAAGGTCGTACTTTGACCTGTAATTGTTTACTTTTTACATGTTGTGTCCTGGAAGGAGAGTAGTATCATTGGCACTCATACCACATCTTCTTATTTCTATAAATGTTGCAAAAGTTATTTCTTTTGGGTGGATGTGTATGTTTAAGCGCGGATTCATATAAGATGGATTCTTACAGTATGCACCCTTTAAAGGCCTTTTATTCATTCATTGTACAATTTTATAAATATAATAAATGAATTAAAACGCCTGATATCGTGGGTTCTGACACCGGCCTGGTCAAACTTAAGACTTAAAAATTGGTATTTGCTGATTTCCGTCAATCAATTGGCATTGAGGGGTAAGAACAAAAACTAGTTGGATCGGAGTGTCAAGTTAGGGTAATATGTCTTCCAACGGACTGTAACCTTTTAAGCTATAGCATACTAAAAATTAATGAAACAAACAACCCATTCAGCAACATGATGTCCAAAAGTGAGCACTTTGTGAATTATTATTGAAATAGTAACTTTTATGAATTAACTGTTAACAAAACTTTATATTGTTTGCAAAAACTACGGATAATATATTAAGGAACAAATAACCTTTATTCCCAAAAAAAATCGGAATTTTGAGCCTTTAATGGCCCTTTGACATTCTGTTATTCGACCGTCACTGATGATTCTTTTGTACGCGAAACACACGTCTTACAAGCAAGATATCTTTAATTATGATGCGTTTTTCTTCCTTTCATATTCAATACTTGTTTTATTTTCTTCGACGTGTAAATATCTGATTAAAAAATAAAAGAAGCTTTTATTCTTTTGAATATGTTTAAATTCATAATACATGAAGTGCTGTTATTTTAGAAGATATATGATTGATTGAATGTTATTTTCTGACCGTCCAGTGACAAATACTTTATGCATGCAAATTTTAACGGAAAGATATTAGGAGAATGATTTGCAAACAAGAAATACGAAGTAGCACCAAGTTGTCGTCAAGACAGAACAACGGGAAGGCGGGTGACAATTACAAATAATAAGTCCAATAAATTCAACGCCATGACCAAAAAAAATAACTCAAGATACATAATTTAGATCATAAAAGTGTTGGATAGTTTTTTTTAATTTTGATTATTGTTACACTTACACAAATAACTAATTAAAATGGTCACATGGTGTCTTCTTATGTGAGGGGGGGAAGGGGGTCCCCTTCTCCCTTCTCCCACCCCTCATCTCCTTTCTCCTACCAGGCCTCTTCCCCTTTCTCCTACACCTCTTCTCCTTATTTGATTTTTTTTAATTTACCGGAAAAAAGAGAGATATTTTATTTTTTCATATTTTATTTTTTTTCTCCAACTTTTCTCCTTTCTCCCAGCCTTCCTCTCCTTTCTCGTACCCCCTTTCTCCTTTCTCCTACCCCTTTCTCCCTGTCTCCCTTACCCCTGTCCTTCCCCTCTTATGTGATATGAATTACAGTGTATGTATTTATTCACAGTTCTGTAGTTTATTTTCGCCATCTGTATTTTTATTAAATGATTGTCTAAAATGTTAACTTGGCATGCCATACTTGGTAGAAATGCGGACGTGAAAGAAAGCACTTTTCACAAAAGTGTCAACGGAGATTAAAACATTCCAGGGCGACGATTTCGTCAATTATGAAACAAAATACGTATATATGCACTTTTTGAGTATGAACCAGTTATTATATTCATTCACAATTACGTTCCCAGTATTTCTCTGAAGTTTATCACAGTTCCGTTTATTTTTGGGTCAGATTTCGACGGTCTGCTAAAATGTCACTTTAAATTCAAGAATAATGAGTAAATGAATATCCTGTTTTCCTGTCTCAAATATATGTTAATTTTTCGTCCTAAAGAAAGTAGCTATTATTATAGAGTAGCAGGAATACTTTTCCGTCGTCAGATCTAGTAAATACCGGAAATCATCTCCGGTCCGCAGTTCGGTTAAAAATTTCGATGATTCAATGAAAACAACGACGATTTTTTTGTCACTTTTTTTTAATTTTTAACTATGAGCGTACTTACGACCCACTAAAATATTTGAACTACATCAACATTAATGTTCAAGGAATGTCTGGTATAAATATGATCGTGGGTCGTAGGTACGCTCATAGTTTAAAATGCAGAAAAAGGTTTGGAAACTGCCATTTTTCTGCCCTTTTCGCGAATCTTGAGGTCTTTACAGCAACAGAGCATGAATACTATCAACGGAAGTTGAAAAATCTATTGATGTTAACAAAAATATAGGTTTTAAACTTTAAGAATAATGTATTATAATTAATGGCAAGTCACTTTTAATTTGAACGAAATTAGGGGGCCGTTCTCTAATGCTTATCGTACCTTGTCCTTTGTGCTGTATCATATAAACTTGTCTTTTTATATTATAATGATTACGGAATAGTCACTAAGTGGATATCATATATTAATATTTTTTTTTGATAATTATGGTATGTTCAATATATGGAATGCACAGTTTGCTGATAAATGGGTGTCAAAATGTATTGAGCAAAAACTCAAAGGTCAGTTTCAACAAGAATGTCACTTGTTTGTACTCAGCACAAAACTGAGGAACGCTCGGTAAAACCTTGCATTTACCCGGTTTCTCAGCCTCATACAAATAAGTTAATATTATTCTGACATTGACCTAATATTGTATATTTATTTTTAATTATTTCAGTCATATTTTTGTGTTGGATTTCCATGTTTAATTACTTTTCAAAAATCTGTAAAAATTGAAACATTTTAACTTTATGCAAAGAATTATTCTTTACTTAGCTGTTCATAGATTTAATAAGCTTTTCTTTAACCATAAAGTATAACATGTAACATGACTATAAGGTAATGTGTTATGATTTCTAATGATGGAGAAAATGTCCACGTATAATTTAGTAGCTATAGGTCATCGTGTGACCTTGAACAAAGAGAAAATCTCAACCCGTGCGTCCAGCTATAAAAGAAACCCACCATTACACATTTATACCAATTCAAACGAGAAAAATATCTACGATTTATGTACAAAACACGTATTGAAACGAAAAAAAACCCCAAATATTATAAACAACAACAACTGCTAAATTACTGACCATTGTAAGGGGGCTACCATTTGATTTTAGGGGGGGGGGGGGGGGGGCTAGGATAAAAAATGATGTCCTGATTTTTTTTTAGCTGTACTCTCTATCCTGCCTTTTTATTTTTCACTCTGTTCGGACCTGCCTTTTTTTTTTAGTTTATCCTGACTTTGTTTTACCAAAATTGTCGTCCTGACTTTATTTTACCTAAATTGTCGTCCTGACTTTTTTTTGGCAAATGTCTCATATATATCCTGCCTTTTTTTTACTCAAAACTCCTGCCCGCCTTTTTTCAAATTTCATCCTAGCCTCCCCATAAAAATCAAATGGTAGCTCCCTAATACTGGGATATTAAAAAAAAAGAATATTTTGAAAATGACCCTGAAATGTATTACTATCGCGAAGCATTGTCCCTTCCTTTATTTTAATTTCACCTCATTGTCCTCTATCAACGATTTGCCGATAATAAAAGCACGCATAAATTCTGAATTTATAGTATATTGAAGAACATCAAGAAGAATAAAGTTCTATTATTCTCACAGATATTTGATTAAAATTAAAATTATCTCTTTCTTGGGAAAAATAACATGCTTTACAAATAACATGCCTCTGGATATAGAATTTGTTTATGAAACATGCAACACATTTACAAATTAACTTGTTTTTACTTGTATTGACATTACATGTTTATTACGTATATATGTGATGGGCAGAGGTTGACCAATTGATTTGGAATTTCAAGTATACATAACATAATAATTTTTAAACATTTTATGTCATTTTGAAGTCATCTAGTCATCAGAAATCCAGCCTTAAGTGACAAAAAATATGATTAATCTAATTAATCACTGACCAAGGTATATATTAATTTAATTGATTAGTATTAATTCATTTCGCTAAATATTTTTTCGAGGTACAGGATATACAATCCCAAGTCATGGAACTGAAAATCTTCTTTTCGGTCGCTTTGTTATGCTTGTTTTCAAGGAATATATTGGCTTTGCGTGAATGTGAGTTATTTCTTTTCTTTTTTCTTTTTAATTTCAATTCAGTTTTTAAATTGTATGGTAGGTCCTAATTCCAAGTATATGTAAACCATTATTCAAGATATGAGAAAAAATATGCTAAATGTTTTTTTATGTGTATGACAAGGACGATGTAACACACAATCTAGTAGGATTTCACAAGTTTTGAATGAAATAAATCCACGGAATTTAGTGGTGTCTGCCTTATTAGTAATTTGTGAATTATTTTGAGTATACATTGTATATTAGACATAACTATGGGATTTGCTCATTGTTGAAGACAGTATTTTTAGAGAACAATTATTGGTTAACTTCTCATCCTTTAGTCTACGGCTGAAAAGTTGTATCATTGGCATTCATACCACATTCCCTTATATTTACACTCCGAATTCGCAAATATCTAAATGAAATAATATTTCAAAATGTACTTATTGTTTGTAGTGTACATGGAACAGTTGTGTAACCAGCAGATAAACTTTCTAGCTTTGAATGAAGACGCTATTTTATTGAGAGTGAGTCCACAGGCTTACAGGAGAAATCTGGACTGTATTGTTGCCATTGAACCACATCCTAATAAACAACTTTCTGTAAAACTTCAGAATTTGGACATAGATGCCTTACCCTCGGGACAGTGTACCGATGATTATCTTACATTATACGATGGGAGAACACAGGCAGCACAATTCTTAGCAGGTACAGAAAAAAATACATCAAAAAATATTCTATGAAAAAAAATGAGATGATGGGTTCGACCATTTCAACCTAGCTATTTTATGAACTATTGTATATTAAAGAAATGTACACAATCATACATTCTGAAGCAACGCTATGTATAAGTAAACTTTGTTATAGTTTTTTTTTATGTCGTCCATGCAATATCAATACTTCATCAGTATTTAGAACGATTTAAAACGTGTGAATTTAAAATGTATTTCCCGGTAGCTACATCACTAAATGAAGCAACTAAATTGGGTTTACAAGAGTTAATTTAATGTGCGTAAAATTATATTATATCCTTAAACATTAATATTTATATTCATTTAAACCACTTGTGTTTTAATTTCAGGAGCGCCCAATCAAATATGTGGGAACAGAAATGTAAGAACGATACCACTAGCAGATTCCTACACAACCCAAAGAGGGTATCTGACAGCCAGATTTCGGTCGGGACCAACAAACTCTATCCACAGAGGATTTGACATGATTGTTTCAGCTTTCCATTTAGGTAAGTTTATTATTTTATTTGAACATTTTTCTTTTTGAACTGTTTGAAGATTATATGATTTGTATATGATATATATAAAAGAACTTTGCTTATAAAACACAATAGCATTAAATTATATGATACGGATGCTTCTAGATGAGCTCCTATGGCAATTTAGCTTTTCTTGTCAACTTCAATGTTACGATACCCGTTGGGTGCTTTTAATTATATATATATATATATATATATATATATACTTTGCTGGTATTCGAATGTGTGACTGCTTGGTTTGCAATAAATAAATCCCGACTATATATATATATATAGATATTCAAGTTTTTACTAACGCACCGATATTTTACTTCCAGCACCATGCAAAGATAATGAATACAAATGTTACAACCAGAGATGTATCCCAGAAAACCTTCGTTGTTCCGGTTTTGATCACTGTGGAGACAGGACGCCAGTTTGTTTATTGACAAATGAAGCTAAGGCAGCCGTGGGAGTGACAGCAATCTTGATACTCATAGCAATTATCGTAATTGTCGCAGTTTGTGTCTGGAGAAAAAAGCGTTCAACCACGTTCAATGATAGGGTAGGTAAAACGAGATGTTAAAGATCATACCACTATAGGGACATCACTTTCATGACAGACACAATTGGTTGTCAGCAACATATTTCCTTGTTTACAAGAATTGGATGTGATACTCGATCTGCACATGATTCCAATTATTTAGGACATACATAAACCGAGTGTTATTGTAATAAGGGCAAAATACAAGAACAAATCATCAAACTAAAAACACTGAAAAAAAGGACATTAGTTTGAAAAAAAATGAAAAATTATTTTCATTAAATAAAACTGCCCTTTTCCTAAATCGTAAATGATATTTTGAATTTTGATTGACAACTGTGAAAATTATTCCGTCTTTCTCATAACAGATGTTTACTCCACAACCGACAGACTTATACCCACTATTGGGATGGGATCCGTCAATAAATTAACAGGTTAGCATTGGGTCATTCAAAGTTATCTTGTACTGAACTAGCAAATATAACATCTCCTGAACATATCTAAGAAGCATGCACCTTATAGGGAATAACACGTCATACTTTATTTTCATTTTCGGTTTTATTATAAAGTATAAGCATATTAAAACTACCTATATTACTGTTCGAAGCCGTCATTTTATTTTTATAAACATCCACCTTTCCTAAAATCAAATAATTATTTCTGGGTTGACATGTTAAGTTAAAGATAAGTTGTATTGACGCTAAAAGATAAATAGCCACTATGATAAGAATAATTTATATAGTACATATATAAGTTACTCTGAATTTAGGAATTCAGCGGGTACATGTATCACGGTCTCAGCAAACCAAATAACACAAAATCACCAAGACATAATTGCTTGTTTTGGAGAATAACAAATAAATGTTTGTATTAACTTGCATAGAAAAGAAGTAAAAAATTCAAATAGCTACATAACTTTGTCTAAATTACCGAGTTATCTCCATTTATCAGTTCATTGTTTGAGGAGTTGTCAAACTTGTGATTAGTTTGAAAATTGCTTCATGTGTTTTACATCTATCATTTCTTACCTTTAACTTTTATAAGTATTGTCGACCAGAAAGAAAGAAATAAAATGCAAACAAACCTAACATTTTTATGTAAATATATTTAGTTTATTTTGTGTAAATATTTGGTTACGCAAGTACTCTGCTCTTAAAGCTTTACGGATTCAAGATGGCTTATGTTTTAAACAGTGTCTTGGAATATTAAAAAAGTAAGCAAGGAATTTTAGTAAGAATAAATACTAATAACGTAAAACCTATACAGAGTTTATCTTTTTAGGTGAAACAGCAGAAACAGAGAAACCATTTTGAACATTCTGTCGCTGGGGAATCATTCAAAGTTAAAATGAATGGCCAAGTGCATTAAAAAAAACAATCTTATATGATCAACATGAGGAAAAAATCATGTCTATTTTCTATTAATACTTGTGATATTGTAAATAAATGGTTGTATATATGAATCGTAGAAAATGCTACAATGTTGTTGGGCAGTATGAATATAGCTTCTAATGCATTGTACCACCACGTAATGTCCTTTCTCCAATTTGGCTTATTTTGTCTTTCAGGCTTAGAAAGTGGGAACCTCAGACGCAAAGATTCAACTCAGGGGGATTTTTAAAAGGATACCATGCAATAGCATGTATAGATCTCAAAAACTTACATATAAAAAATGATAAAAGTTATGAAGGAAAAAAAAAGGAATTAAATATTGCTATACATGTTGAAGCATTTTCTGACTATATGTAATATATTGTATATGTACCAAAGTGTTTATATTTTATTTGTGTTCATCATGACATCATGTGTAATTTGTTTGTAAAATTGTGATGTACATCAATTTACTTCAAACATTTGTATAGTTTGTATGTTTGTATGAAAGTGTGCGAAAACAGAAAAAAATAATTGAAATAATAAAAAAAATATTAACGTTTTCAGTTTCCAGATGTCTTTCATAGTTTTAATTAATATTGTATCGTCTAATGCTTCTTTGAATATCCAACTATAAAAATAAGATGAGTTGGTATGATGGTTGCCAGTGAGAAAACTCTCCACTAGAAACTAAATGACAGATAAGTTAACAACTATAGGTCATCGTAAACAAGTCCGAGAGACGTGTTAAAAGATAAGTGTCTGTGAATATACTCTTGCTTCCAAAATATCTAACCACGTACCAAAAACGTTTGAAACTATGATATTATTGCATGTGTCCTTGAGAAAACTCACACAGTTGTGCCGATTTATGATAAAAATGTCGGACGGTCATTCATTTGGTGTGTCAGACATTTGAAATAGTCCTCTGAAGAAAAATAAATATGTAAATTTAAACTTCACTAGAAAACTTAGATAAGGGAATTGATACAGAAACCCAATGACATAAACAATAACAAAAACAATCATTTATAAAGGTCAGCATTTATTTTTTTCAATAATAAACCAGTTTATGTAAATATATGACAAGCCCTTATTGATTTAGATAGCGTAACGTCTATTAGCAAACATTGGAAGAATGTTCAGGACGAGAAAAAAATACGTAGTAATTGCATGTTGATACACTAGGTATGTTCTATAATAGGGATCAATCGGGGTTGAGGGCAGGACATTTTGACTTTTACTGAGTAGTGATCGTAGATTGGAAAGTAATCGTTTAGCCTTGCAATATGCCACCTACGGACCCCTGGCTATTAAAGTTGTTGCAATGGTTCTTTGACAAAATATGCAAAGAGTGGCGCACCCACTGTACACGAGTCATTGGATTTACGTTCGCCACTCTAAACGGACGTGGCTGCGTACTTATACATCCCACATTGCCTAATAACCAGCCCTACTTTGACAAGGGTATGCCAACGATCGGAAGGAAACCAAAACAAAAGAGATCATATTTCTATCCACTATTCACCCTTGACGTGTGAAGCTTTAAATCGCCCAGTATATAGAAAAGTTATGAGATAAAAGCAAAACTGCGATGACTCATTAAAAACTATATAATCATGTTTAGTGTATTCATAGTTTGATTGCATATATGGCTGTACACCACCGTCACTGATGAGTCTTTTGTAGACGAAACGCATGTCTGGCGCAAATATAAAATTTCAATCCTGGTTCCTATGATGAGTCTATTCAGATAATGAAGTTTTATGAAAGAATGGGCAATTACTGTGCATTTACTTTAAAACGAAAATTGGTTATGCAGCAAGAAGAGAGTACGGTGAACCAAAAGCTTTTTTCGAACGATACTTTAAATACTATCATTTATATGAAAAAAAGAAGATGTTGTATGATTGCAAGAATGAGACAATTATCCACCAGAGCCCCCAAAAAACGAGGATGTGGTACTGTACGGCATTCGACCTTTTAGTTTTCTGTCCATTCATATACTGGTGCTTTCCGTGTATACTATCCTACAAAATATAATTTTGCACACACAATCCTTCATAATCTGTGGCTTTGAAAGATTTAAAGACTCGCGACATATCAGAAAACGGAAGCGATGACAGCTCGGTTTTTAATTAGATTGCGGTTATTATTACTTCCATCTACATCCCCATAAATGAAGTGCACCTCATGCATGAACTAGGGACTTGTATTGTGCATCCACAGAACTACCAGATACTTCAATTTCAGACCAAATAAAATTATAAAGCACTTAACAATTTAATTCAATTCTGACGAATGTCGCATTATGAAAATATGCAAGTTAAAACATCAAATGAAATTGCATGCTCTGATAATAAGTTATAACGTGGCTGATCATAATTTGTATCAATTGTGTAACAACCACGAATAGACCAAATAAAATTCAATAAAGTATAAAGTATCAGAAGTAACAACTGTGATGTACCAAACACGTATGTCTACTAATGCATCAAGTGTTCTAAAATAGTTTCCCATTCGAGACCATTTAAAACGCGAGCTTGCCGAGAAGAGCAGTATCTTATATTAAAAAAAAGAAGAGAAATGCACTGACGGGAAATGTTTCTCAAATGACTTTAGAAGATATGTACGTGGATGTTGAATTATTTTTCAATGGTCTTAAAAAAAGGGTGCTATTTCTTAAAGAAATCACCAGGTATGTCACCTTTTTCATGACGTCATCACAAAAAAAATCTTGAAGAAGGACTAATAATTGAGAACATTCAAACCACACGTTATTTTATACTGAAACTAGTTGTGTTTATTTCCTATATATAGTGACACAGCTATATATTTTGTGCAATATCTATTTCATCATGGAACACTTTATCCTACAATCAGGGGTTTATTAAGGGGTGAAGATAAGTTTGAAATTGGTTTTACATTAAAATAGCTATCAATGTATTTATTTAAGTTGCTATATAAAAACAATATAAAGCAACCATTTGATTTTCGGGGGGGGGGGGGGGGGGGCTATGGATTTTTTTCTGGACAAACATCGACATACTATTTTTTTTCGCGACAAGTCGAAAACTATTTTTTTCTTTCAGTTTTAGCATAACATATAGTGGCAGCTGAGGGTGAAACAAAAATTGGAAACAAACTTTTTTCCCCAAAAAAATCCATAGCCCATATTTACTATTGCCTTTAGAGTCTTATTTTGAAGGCTGAAATCCATTTTCTCTTGATACTGCTTTGTTAATTCAAACACAGTATGAAATAAATGACAAAATAGGAGAACGGTAGGTAAATAAACTTTTAAGAAATAATAAATCTCACAAAGAATTTTAGTAAGATTCCAATAGACACACATGTGTAGACTTATTCCCTGTCCTTTATCTGTTTGTCTCTGAGATGCCCGTATGTTGCAAGGGAGAGGACCCTCCTACACTAATATGCTAACATTATAACCGATGCAGTTGTTGATTCTCACATTAATTTTATTTCCAACTTTATGTGATAATTTCCCAATTTATGAAATTCTTACATTTTAATTTTGTATTTAAGATCGTCGTAATTTGTTACCTTGGTATTTCAAGTGCACTCTTTCATGCGGAGATTTATCGCGTCACGCTCACCAGAGCAGATATAAGTGTTGTCGACCTCTCTCTAAATTCAAAATTATGCAAAATCGTAGGTTTTACAAACATCTTTTTTCCACTTTTTATATCAAATTTCCTTTCAACTGATACAAGTGTTTACGGTTTTATGCTTTTTCTTTGTATATTTTTTGCCTGACTGAAGACTGTGACAATGTTGACTGTTGTAATAAAAAACATCATCCCCAACAAAATCAGTATTTGTTCTCCTTCAAATAAACACTGAAGCAAACATTAAACCTTAAGGATAATATTAATCTTGCTAGAACGTTACTCTTTTGGTAAGTAATTATAAAAATACAGTTTACATTAAATATACCCTACTGTACAGTGATTAGTATGGAACCTGTTCATTTTGACTAAATGGGAACTTATTGGCAATATTTAACCACAGGAGGGAAATTAAAAGAAATGAAAAATTCTTCAATCCTATCAAAATCGTGTTAATTTATAATTGTTAAATGTATAGGATGATATCTGTACAATTGCATGAAAGTGCAGACCTGTATTTACTTCGCTATTTTCCATTTTGGGAAATTTCAAATGCGGTGCCTCGATCGTGTGTATATTTTTATAACTCGTTTAAATAACAGCCCAACAATGTTAGATCTGTAAATTTGCGGAAGCAAACTATATATAGTATATTTAATTTGGTTGGTTTTTTTTATATTTTTTTACGATGCTGATTAATTCCAGAGTATTGTTTCGTTAGTGTCAAGTTAGGTATGCTAGATTTTGGAGTTTCTTTTAAACATGTTAAAGATGGTTCTATATACTAGGTCTTAAAGTTTACTCTTTTCTGAAGTTGTTAGTAAGGCTTAGTACTAAAAGCAGAAGTTGAATTTTGTTTTAGTTTGTTTCTTGAAAACCTCATTTGATGATCCATTACCCAACACATGCGCGTTTCATTACTAACTAATTTTGAAGAACGAGAAAACATACTAAGCAATTATGATAAAATAATCATACAAACATAAATGAATCGTTTAAAATTAAACCAATGCACATGATGAATAAAGAATTCTACTGAACATTCAATTTGTTGAATGTACATGTATGACGCAATATCAAGTTATTTTAATTATACAATAACATATGTTTTAGTTAATTCCCTCTGGGAGATATCAATAGACACCTTGTATATCAGCGAAATATGTCATCTCTGGAAATCGATCACACTCGACAGTATATACATTGTTGCAGCTGTAAGGAAATATGAATCATATAATACTATTAAATGCATGTATTTAGCTTTTGTATTAGGTCTTAGGTTTTTATTTCTAATCATGATCTCTTTTATAAAATACAATCAGAGTTACGATTCGCAATTTTAGTATCAATATGACTAGCGATACATTTTAATTGAATAAGTACATGTATAGAGTGTAACATCTTTCTTCTCTTGACAATCATATTAAAATATAGATTCTGATGTCGTTATCCTTATATATACGAGCACTCGAGGTAAGATGGATCAGACATTTACTAAGATTGCTTTCTTAAGTTCTGCTCGAAAGTGTTGTGATTAGGTACAAACGTAACTTTTCTTCTCAAGTGTGGGATGTTAAACAATGACTTCAAAAAGCAGTGAGGGTGACAAAGGTAGTCTCAAAATCGGAACATATCGAATGTGTGGGTGGAATATATAGTCTGGGTGGTATATTTCTTAGACTGAGCACCTGCATGTTAAAACTTTCACAATTTGGCTCAACTCCAGCCATTGTCGACCAACATCTAAAATAGATGTGGATTATGTTAAATTATCTAAGAAATCTGGTTTAGTCTTACGAGTACCAAATTCTTGAGGTATGTGCAGTAATAAAAAAAATATCAAAATCAAAGATAATCAAATGACAATGGAAAAACAAATAAAAACACCAGGTCTATATTGGTTTGTGTGTTGTCGACAAAAGACTAAGCATTGGGCTGGAATGAAAAAAAAAGATGAACGGAAAATAAGGTGAAGAGCACTGAAATTTCCACATATTATATAATCGGTTTAAATGATCTCGAACAAACCAGTTTCTATCAGATAACCTTGGGCTATGGTCCTATTTGGTTGAATGGACTTTAATTTCTTTTTTTATTTTTTTTGAAAATTTGAATATTTGGTAGCTTTTAAATTCAAATCTATTTTTTTAAGTTACATAAATTAACTTAAAGAGGTCACTAAATTATTCAAGTGTTACTGCAATAGAACATGAAGTAACAACAATACTTCCTATTGACTAAAAATAACTGAGCAAAATATATGTAAACAATTCAAGTATAACTACTGCAGATGTAACGACATATAATCAGAACCAAGTGTTAAAGAATTGCATTTATATAGTGATGCAAATTCCTTTGAATAAGAAATAGATCAAGTTATTGAAAATAAGACAATTGTTATGTAAAAACTGTTTACCGTATTCCAACACATCATGCTAAATTGTTTTATTTCCTTGAGATGCATACAGTCGTTTAGGTATTCAGCTTCATTATTTTGGAATGATATGCATGCACTTAAATCAAAATCTACCATTAAAGAGGCAATTGTATCTGCTAAAAAAAAAGAGATCTAAAATGCGAAAACAGTATTTGATAATGTGAGATTTTAAACGCTACCATAGACATAATTATATATACATATATATAGCTTACTGTTCGGTGTGAGCAAAGGCTCCGTGTTGGAGACTGTACCTTGACCTATAACGGTTTACATCTATAAATTGTGACTTAGATGGAGAGTTGTTTCATTGGCACTCGTACCACATCTTCCTATATCTATATATGTCGCTGAAGCTCCATTATGTATTCTTATGTGATATTTATGCGCATAATTCTCCATCTGGTATGCTGAGCTTGATCATCATCAGCCCAATTCACATGCACATAATTGCATGTTTTTTTTTATATACATGTAAATGTAACAATACATATAGATGCAAAATGTAAAATAATGAGTGTAAAATTGAGACGGAACCCCTTGATACAGAAGTTTAATTGCACATATGCAATTGATTCTGTCTGTTATTTTTCCATACGATTACAAATTATAAAAACACTACGCTATTCTGTAACTTAATGAAGAAAAAACGACAATATAGAGTTGTGATCCGTCTGTTTGTGCGTCTGATCTGTCCTTCAGCCATAGTCTCCCGACGCGCTGTACCGATCTTAGAAAAACAAAAAATCGAAGAACCCATAGCACACTTGCATTTATATAGAATATGAATCATTTATGGTATCTGCATACCAAAAGCATTCGATCTCATCATATAGTCAATTCATTTTTCTGGGAAATCTACTAGTAAATATAAGTAACACGTGTCGTATTGAACAAAATTCTTCATTTGAAATAACACATAATCAGTTATAAAGTTTAATCTAAGGAAAATATTAGTTCTTTTCAAGTTTTTGTGACTAATATGTTTATGACGCAAAACCATGTGAACACTTTGCTTATTTGCTTTTATAAACATATGCAAATTTTCATCAAATGAACCGAGCTTCAGGTAGAATGCTAATAAAATGTTTGGTTTATCAACCCATTTAACAAATCTTTTTAAATACTTTCGTTCAACGACGGTTTAATTCGGGTACACGGGGACTCAACTTGATCTATTTAGATGAATTTATCATTGTAAATTCGTGGTTGCGATCTATTGATGGGTAAAATAAACACGTTTATTGCATTTGAGCAAACAAGAAGCTACACCAACGTTTAAAAAGATAAATATCTTCGAATTAATTGTTTTGGACCTCATATATGATATGATTAATTGATTGGTGTTTGCTTAATGACAGATGACAGCTACTTTACACTTGAATTGTAAATTGTAAAAAAAGGCGAACAGAAGAACTGCGTCGTAGGCAAACGGAGTGTACATAAACCCCAATCAATTGAAGGAAATAAACAAGTATGAATCTTTATGAAATTATGGTTTTGATATCCAACAGTCTTATCATTTTGATCAATTGCTAATAAAAAATCAATTATAAATCAAGATAACTTTTAGAATCTAGTATTGCAGCTGATAAAATTTGCAAAAGACTCGACAGACAATATGTAGTTGGTAATAGTTTTATTCTATTGTATAATATGTATACTCCAATAATATTAGTACAACCTAAAATGCCTATCCCTGGCATTGAGTCAGGAGTTAATTGGATAACAACAATTAAGGTAAATGATGGTAATTCGAGATAATACAAATTATATATTCATCTATTTGTAACCTGAAGTTCTAAATTATTTGTTAATCAGCTAAATTGAAAACACAATGCATACAAGTTCTATTGCATGCAATTGGGATTAGAGAACTAATGGAAGCTATTTACATTCTACAACAAAGATCGATCTTAGTGTCATGCTGTTTGTAAATTTCTATACTTTATAGGTTTTATTTGACAAATATAGAGCATGTTTATAGACAATTCGTTGTTAACATGTTTTCTTCTAAATGAATGAGCAAAATTTGACAATGGAGCGCACATAGTACTACACACCATTAAACTGTCAATACATTAATTGGATTTAAGTAAATAATTTCTTCTGTGAGTGGTAAGACAAAGGAAACCAAAGAAAATGGGATTACTTATGAGGAAAAGAAAAAAAGGTAAATGCTGTTTATTAAATATAGAGAAAGTAAAGTACAAGTGAAAGGCTGTTGCAATGTAGTAGTATATATATGATGATTTTATATTGAAAAGGACATCAGGGAATTCTGTACACGGTGTTTTTTTCATGTTCATTTCTACCTTGTGATTGTTTTTGTTGTGTTTTCGTTTGTGTAAGGACGGATCGAAATTCCTTCTTGGGAGAATGATAATGCGAATTGTTCACTTTGGAATCCAACTGTTGGTCTCCTCAGTATTGTGACGCAGTTTTAGCCTTCTCATAAATGACGTATTGACCAATCGAAAAGTCAATTACAGTGACCAATTCTTATTTCATAAAATTGAGAAAGGAAATGGTGAATATGTCAAAGCGACAACCACCCGACCATAGAGCAAACAACAGCCGAAGGCAACCAATGGGTCTTCAATGTAGCGAGAATTCCCGCACCCGTAGGTGTCCTTCAGCTGGCCCCTAAAATATGCATAATAGTACAGTGATAATGGACGTCATACTAAACTCCGAATTATACACAAGGAACTTAAATTTAAAATCATACAAGACAATCAAAGGCCGCATTACAGAATACCAGTATTATTTCTAAGCATACATGAATGCAAGAGGTCGCTCTATTCTACGGCACTGGAGATATATTTGTACGTCTAATATGATGCAAAAACCTAAAAGAGATAAATTAATATATATAATATTAAACTAGTGTATTTCAAACCTAATCCAACGTGAAGAAATGTGGCCTTTGGTATACAAGTCCGAAGATCATTATCTGAAGTACAAATTTCAATCTAAAGTAGGGGACATGAAAGGCTGGGAAAATGCATTGTCAAAATTTTGGAACTACATCTAGGTTGAAACCGGCTGCATGTCTTTTTCCATCTTTGGTGAGTTTTGACTATCAGAAGCGGATCTTTTGTCACATGAACGCATCGTAACACTTCACATTTCTTCAAACATGACATGGTAATAAAATTCTTTATAATAACGCATGTCAATAAATACGTACATGTATCATTGCAGTCTTGGAGCCATTGAAATCGTTAAATAGACGTTTTTTTTCACGAATGGTTATCACTTCAACGGTTTTGATTTTGCATGTTTATCTTTTACACTATTGATACAATTGAGTCTAGTTGAATGACTTGAATAACACTGTCTTGTTTAATTTGAAACAAATTGTATCATGACCTAAATAAACAATGAATACCTCATTCTCACTTCACACATTTTGTCTCCCAGTTATTTCGTTGCATGTCCACTTAATTTTTAATCAGTCACCATTTTTTTCGTAAAGTAGTATACGAACATTTTTTTTTTTACTTTTAAGGTGTAAAAAATGTAGAGTAACAGTATGAAGTATTTATCTCATATAATGAAACCAGTAATTCTTAAATGAACGAATTTTGATAAAAAAAAAAAAAAATTCATGTACTTGTCGGCATCGAAGTTAACATTTATATGATTACATGACAAGTAAACCTTTTTTCAGATAAGAATAACTCCAAAGTCAACTAAACTTGAATAACTTAACTCCTTGGTCGATCAGTGTGATCAAATTAGCGTCTGGAATATTTGGGTTTATCGAAGCGCAATTTGAAGCGTAAAAAAACATCACTATAGAAGATCATATTTCTCAACCGATATTACTCATGCACAACAAGGAATTGTATATTTAAATATACAATAAATACTTCTATCATATTTCTAGATATAAAACAAAAATAAATTAACATTCTTTTTTCTAATTATATATGTGGACTTTTGTCTCATGCTGATATAATTTAGCCAAAATCATTATATTTCACAAATGTTGCTTCTACGAAACATAATCCATCTTGGTTCTTTCCAAGCCCTACTATTAAGATTCCCTAACATAAAAGGGAAAACATTCCAACACAATGTTCAGGTAAAAGACAACTTGATCCGTAGACAATCGGTCGTTTGTGGAGACAACTCTGACATTCTTTTGAGACATTCAGAACCGTCCGGCAACTCTTGTTTGCATTATCATTTGATAGTATTACGGAATAAATTGATTCATTTATTGGTGATCGTTAACGCAGCATTTCCACAAAAGGCTATACCTATCTGTACCTAGTGTCTTTTTGTTGTTGAGATGTACAAGTACTGGACCACATCAAATTGTATTTTTGTCCATCTGATGAGTTAAGCCTTTTTCAACTGATTTTTAAAGTTCGTTCTAATGTTGTACTGTTACACCACTGTGTCAGGTTAGGTGAGGGTTGGGATCCCGCTGATATGTTTAAACCCGACACACTATGTATGTAAGTACCTATACCAAGTCAGTAGCCTGTAATTCAGTGGTTGTCGTTTGTTTATGTGTTACATATTTGTTTTTCGTTTGTTTTTACATAAATCAGGCCGCTAGTTTTCTCGTATCAATTGTTTTACATTGTCACTTCGGAGCCTTTTATAGCTTTATAGCTGACTATGCGGTATGGGCTTTGCTCATTGTTGATGACCATACTGTGACCTATAGTTGTTAAATTCTGTGCCATTTTTGTCTATTGTGTAGAGTTGTCTCATTGTCAATCATACCACATCTTTTCTTTTTTTTTTAAATATACTGAGACCATGAAACAAATTGAAGACAATTGTACCTTTGTTAACTACTGCACCGTCAATAGAAAAAAAAACTCGGTCCGTAAGGCCTTTTACAATTGCCAAAAAAAACCGTATATCTTAAACTATAAAAGTCCCCACATTTGTAATTTGTTTCTAAACTCATAATACCCTTCCTATAACCTTCGGACAGTGGTGTTACAGTAAAACAGAAGAATACAATTTAAAATCAGTTGAAAAGGGCTTGAGTTCGTCGATCGACAGCAAAAGACATGAAGAATCTGAGTATACTCGCAGTTACTGAAAGCTAAATCAAAGCACTTTTCATATATATCATGTATTCCCAAATTAAAACAAGCATACGCTAGTTGTCGTGCTAACCATACAACTTACTCATAATTCAAAGTATCTGAAAACAGAAAGTAGCACTAGGTGTTAAATACAAATGTTCAGACGACACAATTTGACCGTGTTCTCGACAAAGGGTCAAATGATAAATATGAAGCAACATACATTGTTTGGTTGAAAGCATATATTCGTGTCCGGGTATACAATTTAATTGTACAATATACTAGTATCGGATAGTTTTAGCACAGATAAGTTTTCATATGAGCAACTACTCACATTGTAAATTAATATGTGAATTTCGGAGCGTATTTTATACAGATGGATAGACTGTATTTATTGTAATATTATACATGTACATAAAGTTCAAATTAATTTTCATATCTTCAAAACATATGCTTTTTATTTGCTTTGTGTGGCCATTTTTTTTACCGATTTATTACCTGTAAGTGCAAAAAGGTTTCACTGGAATTTTACTCTTTGGTCGTTCTACAATCGAGTAATTGTATGGTTTTGCATGATTTCAAATTGTATTTTTCAAGCGTTTCTCAAACGCAATCTTTAATTGATTGTAATTTGAAATCAATTCACTCCTGACCATTATGTTTCCTGGCGCAGTGATACAATAAATGTTGTTTGTGTCCCCATCAGTAGTTACGTTGATAACTGAAAACAATTGATCAGAATCAGTACAAGAATGTTCTATTAACATGACATTACTATTGATCCCTGCACCAACATGTTATGAAATTATTTAGATCAATTAGTACATGAGAATTTTCAGTGAGGGATTAGGTTTAGTTTAAACACATTTCATTTGCTAAAACCAAAACGGATCACGCAGACACACGAAAGCAAAACATACTTATAAAGTATGAAGTATCATGTATAACAATACAAATTGTATGTGAGCATGTAACTATGATCATGTATAAATTATATACTGAAACACCATAAATTTTACTAAACTATACAGAAAAATGAAATGGGGACGAAGAAGGAAAGCCATAGATTAGGATGATGATCATGTGTTTCATACAGTTTATTGGCCTCAACCCCTATGGAATTTATCCACCCTCTATTGATTCGTAGGGGTCCACCCTCTATTGATTCGTAGGAGGTAAGTGGTTAACCGTGTAACGAATTTATTGCACGCTGGACCTTTTATGCTGCATTTTGTTGAAAAATGGTCTAAATTCCTTCTTGGGAGAATGTTAACGCGAATTGATCATTCCGGAATCAAACTGTTGGTCTCCTCTGTCTTGTGAAGCAGTTTTAGCCTTCTCGTAAATGACGTATTGACCAATCGAAAAGTCCATTACAGTGACCTATTCTGATTTCATGCATTAATGAATACCAGTACTATTTCTAGGAATACATGATTGTAAGAGGTCTATGGAGCTGGGGTATATTTGTACGTCTAATATGATGTATATGAACATCAGTAAAAGAGATAAATGAATATATTTAATAGATATATATTTCAAAAATGACTCAATGTGAAAAAATGTGGGCTTTAGTATAAAAGTCCGTGAGACGAACATTATCTGAAATACGAAATTAAATCTGAACTAGGGGACTTGAAAGGCTTGAAAATGTATCGTTAAAATTTTGGGATGAGTTTGAAACTGCATGTCTTTTAAGTGTCTTTGTTGAGTTTGGTCTATCAGCAGTGGATCTTTTGTCACATGAACGCATCGTAACACTTCACGTTTCTAATTAAATTAACTTTTTTTTTCAAATTGTTTTTGATTCAACAATTTCTTTTGGTGCATATTTATCTTTCATACTATTGAGTCAATTAAGTCAAGCTGAATAACACTGTATTGTTTAATTTAAAACAAATTGTATCATTTCCTGAATCAATAAATACCTCATTCCCACTTCACAGATTTTGTCTCCAATTTATTTAGTTGCATGTCCAATTAATTTTAAATCAGTGTTTTTCTATAAAATAGTTTTACGATGCGTTTCTTTTTTTTTTTTAAACTTTAACCCTAAAATAATGTAGAGTAGCAGTATGCAGAATTCTTTTAAAATAATGAAATAAGTAAGAAATGAACGATTTTTGAGAGAGAGAAAACGAAAAATTAATGTACTTGTCAGCATTGAAGTTAACATTTAATTACATTTAACGGTTTCTTAGTAGATTCAAAATTCAATAGCTATTACCTTTATTTCATGTACTTAATTTCCGTAGCGAGAAATGAGTGATAAATATTATTTTAAAATTGAAAATGGAAATATGGAATATATCAAAGTGTCAAAAACCCGATTAAAGAGCAAATAACATCCGAAAGCCACCAATGGGTCTTCAACGCAGCGAATACGGATGAACATGAATAAGAATTTTTTTGCAGTTCCTTTTCACGTTGATAATAATTTGTGGAATGCAACACACATGGCACATTGAAATTATATGAAATTTGATGACACAAACTAACAATTCTTCGGCAATCGACCATGACCATTGAGTCTAAGATTATAAATAAAGACTGGAGGTTTCTCTATAATTGGGAATTATGAATGAAATAGGACTTACGATACAATATTTATTTCGGCCACAGTATCTGCCTTTTAACGCTTTGACGCTTTGTTTATTTGGTCACTGTAAGCTATGATTTATTTGTCTTCTTAAACAATGCCAACACTATAGTTTTGTAGTATTACAATGATGTTTATTCGACGATGTATTTACTGATTGTATACGTACAGACTATGTAAATTCTGATAGTTCTTAATCAGCTGGAATACTTTTTTTTAATGCATATTCAAATTATTGTCATTTATTTTATAAATCTATTATAATAGTGCTTTATGTGACCGGGCTGAAGTACGTCCATTATTCATAGTTCATTATTCATTATTCAATAATGAATAATGAAATAGTTCATTATTCTCTATTCAATATTGAAAAATGAATAATGAATAATGAAATGGTTTATGTTTCATTATTCAAATTGAAGCGGTGAATAGTGAAAAAAATATAAAAAAAATTTGACCGTGACACTATAGCTATATTTTGATTCGCAATGACCATAAGAGGGTTTACGGACGAACAAAATGCCACAATATGCATAAAAATGAGGAAATAAAAAAGAAGATGTGGTATTATTGTCAATGAGACAAACATCCAAAAAAGACCAAAATGACACAGACATCAACAACTATAGCTCACCGTACAGCCTACAACAATGAGCAAAGCCCATACCGCATAGTCAGCTATAAAAGGCCCCAATAAGACAATGTAAAACAATTTAAACAAGACAACTAACGGCCTTATTTATTTTAAAAAATGAACGAAAAACAAATATGTAACACATAGACAAACGACAACCGCTAAATTACAGACTCCTGACTTGGGACAGACACATACATAAATAATTCGATGGGGTTAAAAATGTTAGCCAATTTTGAATAATGAAATGGATATTTTGAATAATGGAATGGACTGCTGCGACCCTTTAGCCCCTTATTATAGATAAACTTTATACCTAATTCGAAAGCTTATAACGAGAGGAACAAAATGTATATAGTCAACATGTTCCGCAACGCATATTAGAGGACTGAAATGTGGAAATACGCGTGAAAATTAAGAAATAGCCAATTTTGAATAATGAAATGGATATTTTGAATAATGGAATGGACTGCCGCGAACTTTTAGCCCCTCATTAAAGATTAACTTTATACCTCATTCGAAAGCTTATAACAAGAGGAACAAAATGTATCTAATCAACATGTTCTGCAACGCATATTACAGGACTTGAATGTCGAAAAACGCGTGAAAATTAAGAAATAGCCAATTTTGAATAATGAAATGGATATTTTGAATAATGGAATGGACTGCCGCGACCTTTTAGCCCCTAATTATAGATAAACTTTATACCTCATTCGAAAGCTTATAACAAGAGGAACAAAATGTATATAGTCAACATGTTCCGCAACGCATATTGCAGGACTTAAATGTCGAAATACGCGTGAAAATTAAGAAATAGCCAATTTTGAATAATGAAATGGATATTTTGAATAATGAAATGGACTGCTGCGACCCTTTCATTCCTAATTATAGACAAACCTTATACCTCATTCGAAAGTTTAATACGAGAGGAACAAAATATATAGAGTCAACATGTTCCGCAACGCATATTAGAGGACTTAAATGTCGAAATACGCGTAAAAATTACGAAATAGCTAATTTTGAATAATGAAATAGATATTTTGAATAATGGAATGGACTGCTGCGACCCTTTAGCCCCTGATTATAGATAAACTTTATACCTAATTCGAAAGCTCATAACGAGAGGAACAAAATGTATATAGTCAACATGTTCCGCTACGCATATTACAGGACTAAAATGTCGAAATACGCGAGAAAGTTAAGAAATAGCCAATTTTGAATAATGAAATGGATATTTTGAATAATGGAATGGACTGCTGCGACCCTATAACCCCTAATTATAGACAAATCTTATTCCTCATTCGAAAGCTTATTACGAGATAAACAAAATGTCTATAGTCAACATGTTCCGCAACGCATATTAGGGGACTTAAATGTCGAAATACGCGTAAAAATTACGAAATAGCCAATTTTGAATAATGAAATGGATATTTTGAATAATGAAATGGACTGCTGCGACCCTATAACCCCTAATTATAGACAAACCTTATTCCTTATTCGAAAGCTTATTACGAGATAAAAAAATGTATATAGTCAACATGTTCCGCAACGCATATTACAGGACTTAAATGTCGAAATACGCGTAAAAATTACGAAATAGCCAATTTTGAATAATGAAATGGATAATTTAAATAATGAAATGGACTGCTGCGACCCTTTAACCCCTAATTATAGACAAACCTTCTACCTCACTCGAAAGCTTATTACGAGAGGAACAAAATGTATATAGTCAACATGTTCCACTACGCATATTAGAGGACTTAAATGTCGAAATACGCGTAAATATTACGAAATAGCCAATTTTGAATAATGAAATGGATATTTTGAATAATGGAATGGACTGCTGCGACCCTATAACCCCTAATTATAAACAAACCTTATACCTTATTCGAAAGCTTATTACGAGAGGAACAAAATGTATATAGTCAACATGTTCCGCAACGCATATTAGAGGACTTAAATGTAGAAATACGCGTGAAAGTTAAGAAATAGCCAATTTTGAATAATGAAATGGAAATTTTGAATAATGGAATGGACTGCTGCGACCCTTTAGCCCCTTATTATAGATACACCTTATAACTCATTCGAAAGCTTATAACGAGAGGAACAAAATGTTTATAGTCAACATGTTCCGCAACGCATATTAGAGGACTTAAATGTCGAAATACGCGTTAAAATTAAGAAATAGCCAATTTTGAATAATGAAATGGAAATTTTGAATAATGGAATGGACTGTTGCGACCCTTTAGCCCCTAATTATAGATAAACTTTATACCTCATTCGAAAGCTTATAACAAGAGGAACAAAATGTATATAGTCAACATGTTCCACAACGCATATTAGAGGACTTAAATGTCGAAATACGCATTAAAGTTAAGAAATAGCCAATTTTGAATAATGAAATGGATATTTTGAATAATGAAATGGACTGCTGCGACCTTTTAGCCCCTAATTAAAGATACACTTTATACCTCATTCGAAAGCTTATAACAAGAGGAACAAAATGTCTATAGTCAACATGTTCCGCAATGCATATTAGAGGACTTAAATGTCGAAATACGCGTAAAGGTTAAGAAATAGCCAATTTTGAATAATGAAATGGATATTTTGAATAATGGAATGGACTGCTGCGACCCTTAAGCCCCTGATTATAGATAAAATTTATACCTAATTCGAAAGCTTATAACGAGAGGATTAAAATGTATATAGTCAACATATTCCGCAACGCATATTAGAGGACTTAAATGTCGAAATACGCGTGAAAGTTAAGAAATAGCCAATTTTGAATAATGAAATGGATATTTTGAATAATGGAATGGACTGCTGCGACCCTTTAGCCCCTAATTATAGATACACTTTATACCTCATTCGAAAGCTTATAACAAGAGGAACAAAATGTATATAGTCAACATGTTCCGCAACGCATATTAGAGGACTTAAATGTCGAAATACGCGTTAAAATTAAGAAATAGCCAATTTTGAATAATGAAATGGAAATTTTGAATAATGGAATGGACTGCTGCGACCTTTTAGCCCCTAATTATAGATAAACTTTATACCTCATTCGAAAGCTTATAACAAGAGGAACAAAATGTATATAGTCAACATGTTCCACAACGCATATTAGAGGACTTAAATGTCGAAATACGCGTGAAAGTTAAGAAATAGCCAATTTTGAATAATGAAATGGATATTTTGAATAATGGAATGGACTGCTGCGACCCTATAACCCCTAATTATAGACAAATCTTATTCCTCATTCGAAAGCTTATTACGAGATAAACAAAATGTCTATAGTCAACATGTTCCACAACGCATATTAGAGGACTTAAATGTCGAAATACGCGTTAAAATTAAGAAATAGCCAATTTTGAATAATGAAATGGAAATTTTGAATAATGGAATGGACTGCTGCGACCTTTTAGCCCCTAATTATAGATAAACTTTATACCTCATTCGAAAGCTTATAACAAGAGGAACAAAATGTATATAGTCAACATGTTCCACAACGCATATTAGAGGACTTAAATGTCGAAATACGCATTAAAGTTAAGAAATAGCCAATTTTGAATAATGAAATGGATATTTTGAATAATGAAATGGACTGCTGCGACCTTTTAGCCCCTAATTAAAGATACACTTTATACCTCATTCGAAAGCTTATAACAAGAGGAACAAAATGTATATAGTCAACATGTTCCGCAATGCATATTAGAGGACTTAAATGTCGAAATACGCGTAAAGGTTAAGAAATAGCCAATTTTGAATAATGAAATGGATATTTTGAATAATGGAATGGACTGCTGCGACCCTTAAGCC
The DNA here is from genome assembly GCF_036588685.1 of Mytilus trossulus. Lineage (NCBI taxonomy): Eukaryota > Metazoa > Mollusca > Bivalvia > Mytilida > Mytilidae > Mytilus > Mytilus trossulus. The sequence continues at coordinate 7,227,284 of NW_026963290.1, read as the reverse complement.
CCTGATTATAGATAAAATTTTTACCTAATTCGAAAGCTTATAACGAGAGGATTAAAATGTATATAGTCAACATATTCCGCAACGCATATTAGAGGACTTAAATGTCGAAATACGCGTGAAAGTTAAGAAATAGCCAATTTTGAATAATGAAATGGATATTTTGAATAATGGAATGGACTGCTGCGACCCTTTAGCCCCTAATTATAGATACACTTTATACCTCATTCGAAAGCTTATAACAAGAGGAACAAAATGTATATAGTCAACATGTTCCGCAACGCATATTAGAGGACTTAAATGTCGAAATACGCGTTAAAATTAAGAAATAGCCAATTTTGAATAATGAAATGGATATTTTGAATAATGGAATGGACTGCCGCGACCTTTTAGCCCCTAATTATAGATAAACCTTATACCTAATTCGAAAGCTTATAATGACCGTAACAACATGTATATAGTCAACATGTTCCGCCACGCATATTAGAGGACTTAAATGTCGAAATACGCGTGAAAGTTAAGAAATAGCCAATTTTGAATAATAAAATGGATATTTTGAATAATGGAATGGACTGCTGCGACCCTTTAGCCCCTAATTATAGATACACTTTATACCTCATTCGAAAGCTTATAACAAGAGGAACAAAATGTATATAGTCAACATGTTCCGCAACGCATATTAGAGGACTTAAATGTCGAAATACGCGTGAAAGTTAAGAAATAGCCAATTTTGAATAATGAAATGGATATTTTGAATAATGGAATGGACTGTTGCGACCCTTTAGCCCCTAATTATAGATAAACTTTATACCTCATTCGAAAGCTTATAACGAGAGGAACAAAATTTTCATAGTCAACAAGTTCCGCAACGCATATTAGAGAAGTAATGAACGACCTAAATATCGAAATACGCTTGAACATTAAGAAATAGCTTATTTTGAATAATGGAATAGACAGCTGCGACCTTTTAGCCCCTATTCATAGATAAACCTTATACCTGATTCGAAAGTTTATTACGAGAGGAACACAATGTTTATAGTCAACCTGTTCTGCAACGCATATTAGAGGACTTCAATGTCAAAATACGCGTGGAAATTAAGAAACAGCCAATTTTGATTAATGAAATGGATATTTTGAATAATGGTATGGACTGCTGTGACCCTTTAGCCTCTAATTATAGATAGACTTCGTAGCTCATTCGAAAGCATATTTCGAGAGGAACAAAATGTTTATAGTCATCAAGTTCCGCAACGCATATTAGAGAAGTAACGAACGACCTAAATATCGAAAAACGCTTGAACATTAAGAAATAGCTTATTTTGATTAATGGAATGGACTACTACAGCCCTTCAGTCCCTAACAAAGGCAAATTTTATTCACCAAATTAAAGCGTTTTGATAGAGGAATAACTTGAGTATAAATGATATGTACCGCAATGACCATTAGAGGGGTTACGGAGGACCTAAATGCCAAAATATGCATGAAAATAAAAAAATAGCCAATTTTGAATAATGAAATGCATATTTTGAATTACAGAACACTTGTCCTACAGAATGGACAATTGTGAGCCGTTGACCCCAGGCCCTTATTACCTTATACCTCAATTGAAGGCTTATTAAGAGATGAACAGTAGCATGATTATGAGAGTTCTGCCACACACCCATTTTTATGTTGGAGTCGAGGGAAACGTTTTCTTTGTGGATGAAATAAACACACACACACAAAAATAGAAATTCACAGATATAATAAACACAATGGACTTTAAGATTGCAAATATGTCTGGTCAGAGATAGTATACGGCACAAGAGGTAGAAATTCTGAAAAAAAACTGGCCGCTGTAAAGGCCAATCGAGAACAGCGCTGCAATGATGAGGAAATTATCAAATTGCGAACAGTAGGGCAGGACTCAACCTTGATTGTCAAAGACATTAAATACTTCGACACGAAGTAAAGGCCTGCAAAATAATAACCTTGTGCTGGAAAGCGGAAACTATTCGCACATGGGGATATGAGAGATTAAATAAGCAACTGACTACCGTCTTGGCAAATAGAGAACCGATGGAGCTGTGCAAATTGTGAGCTATGGGATGAAAAATCATGACGCACCGCGTACGTTTCTCGACTTTCTTATTTTTTATAAGGATTGTAGGATCGAGAGTGTTCGAATATATATGTTTTGTAGGCCCGAAAACTGGGTCTAAAAACAGTAAATTGGGAATGGTGGTTTTGGGGTGACCTAAATTGATTTTTTTGTTATGATGAATACATTGATCCAATTGAACATGGAGTTAGTAGTTGAAAACGTCAAATATAGCCAAAATGAACCACCTTCGAGGGTAATCCCGGTTGAGAAAATATCAGTTGGTTGAGAGTTGATAGAAACGAAGACAAATCTTAAAATTCATCGTCGTCCCAAACCCTACACGAGGAGGTTGTCACCCAGGCAAAACAACTTTGGTCGAAAGGGGTTAGCAGGCTGATCGACTGCTAAAGAAGGTACAGGAACAGATTTTAGAAGATAGGAAAGCCATTGCGGATACAATTGAGGTACATTCGCCGAGAAAAAACGTTTAAAGATTTATTTACTACCTGGAATATGACCCCGCGTATTGGCATGGACGTGCATACCACCCTTAGGGTCTCTCTGATGTCACGGATGTAAGTTAAAGGCGATTGGGCGTTTTAAGAGGCAAAACAATGTAATCATGCACTGTATGTACCTTTGTAAATATTAATCCAACAGGTAATGCGGATGATGAGAACGGGGGATACTTTCACTCGGGAAACTAGATTTTCACCTCGGCCACGGACTTTGTTGAAACCCTTGAGGAGATGGATAAAAAGATCGTAGGAGGCCGATTGGACATATGACAAAACTAGGGAAATGGTGAATACTTCCTCGGTCCAGCGGGGGTGTATCCCTTCTCGAAAGTATCTTTCTGTTTCGGAAATTCGCGGTGTTTGAATGGGAGAGAAAGGTTCCAATACAAATTGTTTTTCATGCTCTTTATGACTTACGACAACAGGGGCCATCTTGATAGCGGTGTTTGTTGGTATTGTACTGGCGAACAAGATCGTCCAGGACATCGATATAGGTGCGTGTAGAGTTGGCTGAAAAGTTTCGAACGTTTGACAATACTCGAATTGTCTTCGTTCCCGCTGGAGTAGATATCGATACCTTGCTTTTGAAGCAGCTGATTTACGTGTTTGTTGTAAAATTTTTGCCTTTGTCTGTCGATAGCTTCTTGGGCACACCGCTTGGAATGCATTCCGCAATGTCACCCTTCTTTTTCTTGAGTGGTATAATCCAGCCATATTTGGAAAATACATCGATAATGCTCAGGATAAATTCATTTCCCTTGTCCCTGGAAAAGTCACTCATATCAAAAGGTCAGGTCTCATCCACACCACCCACCGCTACACAGCGTTTATGAAACTAGCGTCGAACTGGTTTGCGAACCCCTCAGCTAGCTCATCGGTCCAGCGAACATTTTTTTTTAACACCCAGAACGAATCCAACTTTGGTACTGATGATGGGTCCGACGATGCTGCAGTCCAAGTGTTAAGCGAGGCTACATTGTAGCATAGCTTCGTGAACGATGGAGTTGTGTGCGGATGAATCATTGTACTGGGCATAACAAAGATCGTGGTGATATGCTGCCTCGTCAACTTGATTAATGGGTTTTGACCAAGCCTTCAGGGCGTCGTTGGGAAGTTGTCGCTTTCTAAGTTAAGTCCCTGGCCTGGTGAAGTTGTGTCCGGGTAGATGCATTTCCATGGGTAATCGGTTGATTAGATTGTTCATGAACCATGGACCGGTTGTAGAAACAAACTTAGACATCTTGGCATCGCACACCTTGTAGTTGCCAACCTTTCACCGTCGCCCGTTGCTGGTCATTACCTCGCTGGTGTTACCTGTGTCCATCTTCCTACGACTTTCACACAGAAAATCATCGCTATTTTATTTTAACAAATGAACATTAAGGACATTTCATAGAGTGCTAACGCCCACACGAGGAGTAATCGATAAAACGGTCGATCATTGGGACTGTGGTAAGACGACGCAGCTAAACAACCTATTCCTGTGCGATGGATGGCTCCGATTACACCCAATTGTTCGTCTTCGGATAATCCATTCACCAACCTATCTACCAGCTGTTGGAGCAAGCGCTGGAATAAAGCTTCCCCAAAGAAGATATCCGAGACCTCCTACAGTGCAGGGCAAGTCACCCTTCTCGTTGATCGATGTGGTCAACACCTTACTACCACCACGACACCCGAGTATCGACACTTTTTTCTTCGAGCAAGGAAGTGATGTACTAGACCCCCGAGTACTTGATCACAGCCGCAAGAACCTCATGGTGAACCTCATGGTGTTCTACGATGTTGAGAAAACAGAACACGTGTGAAGACAATGACGACTGTTTCTACCTGTGCCAGAACTACTTCACACTGCCCATCCAGTCGATCCCGGAGAATGCCTACTTCTCCTGCATCTCCCAGCAGAACGCTGAGAAAATCGACCACATCCGACGCAATCACTGCAACGATCTCACCAAGAAACAGTTTGACATTCTGTGTAAGCATTGCTGGTCCAAGGCAAATGGAAAATATCGATGTAAACTAAATGAGTGCTATGCGGTATAAGATAAAGAATGGATCAGCTTGAATATTTCTTTAGGTATAAAGAATATCTGGACACAGTTCGAATGGCCCTGCAAATACAATTTTGAGTGGATTCCAGTCGATATGAGGAGCATATGTTGAAAATGCGGTTGCGTGATTCTTCACCCGATCTAAAGGTGATTTCAACGCAAGGACTCCCACCATTATGGTAAGGTGGAGCAATATTCCTAATCCCAATGCCCTGCCAAGACGATTTGAGGCCATTAGTTCACATACCCATGACACGTGAATCTATCGAAGAAAAGGGATCCGTATCAGCTGTGTAATACCTTCATGTGCAACTCATAAATTAGGGCGTTCACACAAACGCTTAGGGTCGTGCAACAGCATTCGATCTATTAGATAAATGACGTAAGTTGCAAGACACCAAACGGAAGATTCAAGCCAGTTATATGCAGCATCGTCTCGACAAGTATGAACTTAGCTGGGACCTTTAAAAGGTGATCACGCCTGTGGTTGAGGCTCAGCGAGAGGCAGCTTCACAGATCATCGAAAATATGGCAGACCTTCCTGCAACAGTGCCAGCCAGCCATCCCTTCACCACCGCCATAGTTTGCCGACCCACTACTCATTACACGACATACAGACACCGTCCTCTGAGCTCGAGCACAGCAGCATTTGCAGCTCAGTATGCCGACGTTGGTATCTTCATCGGAAGCTCACTAGTTACTTTTGACGGCGATAATGTTTTTATGGACAGAGTGAAGTAAAAAGGAACCCTTGGCTTCTGGGAAGTCATGGTAAAATAGAAACCATAATCGTTCGAGCTCGACGACCCTGACGACTACGCAGAGAGCCTTAAAAGTTCCGATACTATGTATAAAGGAAATTCCATCCTTGCAAGAACCCCGAAGGCGAATAAGAAGTACATGTGGAAGGGAATCGTGTCCCACATCTACCAGAAGTATTAGTTTGGCATTGAGCTGCAAACCATGCTTTTTTTCCACTTCAAGCAACTTCTCGATCGCTTGGAACTGTGTGCTGCAGCTTACCGAGCAGGAAATAATGGTGTGCGCAACGAAATTGTATCGATTTTCCATGCTATGAAAAAAGGTAGACATATCATGAAGAATATATGGCGCTTCATCATAGCATCCTATAAGTAAAGGTTGCAAATCAAGAAAGGTTACGCCTGAAAGTACGCATACGGTGGTAGAGGTCTGTTTGAAACAATTGCCACTTTGGCTGCACACATGTTTACTTCATCTGCCACCAAAACCACAGGAAGTAAGGCCGTGAGTGCAAACACCAATGCAGCATTTAAAGATGTTGCAGAAGGGGCCCCAAAGCCGTCGACTACGTGGTTGATAAAGTTACCCGCCCCCGAAACCGCAGAATGTCCACTCAACAGTCCAGTGTTCAACGCAGCAAACCGCAGCAAACCGCAGCAAACCAAGTTGAACAACCTGATCTCCGGTTCTGGCATTGGTACCATCCACGACTTCGTGCAGCGCTTTAAATAAATACATAATGTCCAACATCCTTATTACCACCGAAGGGTTGGTCTTCGACGAAAGTCTCCAAGAATATCAGGTTCACGAATACGAACCTCAAGCTGGTGCCAACCTGAATAATCCAGTTGAGATCCGAATCAACATCGAAACCCAAGACTTGTTCCTCCATCCCGCTGAAAATTATCTCTTGGTAGAGGGGTGACTGTACAATAACGACGGTAGTGCATCTGCTTATGCAGATCTAGTGCCTCTCATTCTTAATGGGATCATGTATCTCTTTAAGACCATCAGTTACAATAAATGCAAGCTCTCAAGCTAGCTGATCGAACATCCCAGTCGTTGCCATCATCATGCTGGGAATGTTGATTTGTCCCAACAATTTCTCCAAATTCCAAGGATTCAACTAGCTGTGGTACAAAGAACCATCTACCGAAGCCGAGGCCGAAAACATAGGGTTTGCAGCAGGACATGGGTATATTATCAACAAGCCCGCAAACAAAGGATCGTTTTCATTCACCATACATCCGAGACACATTTTCGGCTTTGCAGACGATAACAACAAGATTGTGCATGGATCAAGCACGAATTGTCACTCGTACGCGACTCGGACGACAATGCTATCCTGCTACTGCCGTCAACGACGTGGCGAAAATCAACCTGTGGACGTGGCGAAAATCAACCTGAGTCAGATCTCTTGGTTTGTTCTCATGTCCTTCCTTCCTTCCGATGAAAACAAAACTGCGGTTGTACAAGACCATCCAGAGAAAGAGTAAGATCGATTGTGGTTTCCGAATACGACAGTGTGATTCTACAAGTGTTACCCCAAACTTACAGTTCCACTGGAGTTTGTCTGCCAAGAGCGGTCGGGAAAAACCGAGATACATCATCGTAGTACGATCAGACTCAAAATGCAATCGTGTTCGACCACTGCCAGTTGCGAACTATCTACGTCACTCTCATCGCAGAACGCTACCCGGCGCTAGACTTCAATGCGAGTTTCATCCTCAGAGCAACGATGACTCTCGCCAAACTCTATCAACGTTGTCAATAGCATCAGCACGTCTTGGGATTCAAAGGGCAGATTTACACGTTCGGTTTGATCACAAACGGCTATACAAGACGGGGAGCCCATTGTAAATATCATCAGAATCAACAGCATTCTTGGGAATAGTTATATTAGTGCGGCGGCTACACATATATTTGAGACGATTTGTAAACATCCTGCTACAAGCATGGCATTTGGCATAGACCTTCCTCAACTATTACTCTTTCATTTCAGAAACAGAGACATCTGCAAAAAATGTCTCACTTCCGGTAAAATCAAGGTTATCATACTTAAATCCGCCCTTTATCGAAGGCTAATATGTGAAAAGGTATTATTATCATGCTACTAACATAATATTAGGTACCAATCTTTGTTATCTACTACCTTTGGCTATATGATAGAGATTAATTATCTTCAAAAACCCTACTTCTGGTATAGTCCAACATGGCGCACATACTACTAGAATAAGCTTATTTTTAGGGAGGGTAAATAAAATGTGTTTTAATGTATTGCTACTATCATTACATTGTGCAGCAAACCTTTCTTTTGTGTCTCTCGTGGATACAATGTATAAGACATATCTCTTTAAAAACATTACTTCCGGTAATATCCAAAATTGCGGACATAGAAATATCTATTTTCTATTTCAACATTCTACTTTTTTCAAAATAAAAAGAAAACGCTCTTGTTGTGGGTTTTGTTGCTTGTCATTAAACTTTGTTTTCTAGTTTTCCACTAAATTATTCTGATCTAAATTTTTAAATAACACTTCCGGTAAAAAAAAACATATGGCGTAGATTTAAGAAATGAGTCCCCAAACCACATCTTTGATTTAAAGTTTTAGATAGATTGATTAAAACTTAAATTACTATAACACTAAAAAAAAATCAAATTACTACTTTTTGGCTAAAAAAACCATATTCATTCATTGTCACCACCACATGAAAACAAAGCAGTGCAGGGGAGACCCGATTTTTCACATTAACAACGACCGCGATATCCTCTGTATTTGTATCAGTATATAAAATTGAGAATTGAAATGGAGAATGTGTCAAAGAGACAACAAACCGACCGAAAAAACAACAGCAGAAGGTCACCAACAAGTCTCCAATGTAGCGAGAAATTCCCGCACCCGGAGGCGTCCTTCAGCTGGCCCCTAAACTAGTACTAGTTCAGTGATCATTAACGCCATACTCATTTCCAAATTGTACACAAGAAACTAAAATTGAAATAATACAAGCCTAACAAAGGCCAGAGGCTCCTGCCTTGGGACAAGCGCAAAAAGGCGGCTGGGTTAAATATGTTTGTGAGATCCCAACCCTCCACCTATACCTCGAGCTAATGTAGAGTAAACGCATAACAATACGCACATTTAAATTCAGTTCAAGAGAAATTCGAGTCTGATATCAGAAGATGTAACCAAAGAAAATGAACAAAATGACAATAATACATAAATAACAACAGACTACTAGCAGTTAACTGACATGCCAGCTCCAGACTTCAATTAAACTGACTGAAAGATTATGATTTCATAGTATGAACATCAGGCACAATCCTTCCCGTTAGGGTTTTAGTATCATACCATCATAACATAAATGAGAAGAACATAACCCGTGTCATGCCAACAACTGTTTTTTGATAAATGTGTTTAGTTCCGATGCAAAGACCCTATAAGTGAATCAATATTAACGCCAAAATATGCAATCTTTAATGACCTGACAACAGTATCGTAACTATATCCCTTCTTCATAAGTCTATTCAAGGGTTTTGTTTGTTTTGAGGTGAATACTGACACCTTTGTGCTTTATAAAGAATACTTCCATAAAAAATGAATACATTGTCGATACCAATTCTGGATTTAATATAACGGTGTGAGAGAGCCCGCAGATATATTGACGAGCATTAAGAGCAGATTTGACGCTCTCTACACTTGATGCAAACACTTAGTCTACAGTGTTGTGTAGCTGATTCGACGCGATCACTGTCTTTTCAAAGAGTGAGTTTGAGTATTGTGGTGTTTTGCTTAGTGGAATGTCAAAACACTTAGAGTGATTCTAACTTATAGCTCAACATGCAGACTTTTTATACGTTCAGGTATTTCACATCCATTTTTTTATGGAAATATTCTTTATAAAGCACAAAGGTGTCAGTATTCACCTCAGAAACTTACAAAACCTTTAAATAGACTGATTAAGAAGGGATATAATTACGATACTGTTGTCAAGTCATTAAAGATTGCATATTTTGGCGTTAACATTTAGTCACTGATAAGGTCTTTGCGTCGGAACTAAAGACATTTATTCTAAAAACAGTTGTTGGCATGACACGGGTTTAATTGAAGTCTGGAGCTGGCATGTCAGTTTACTGCTAGTAGTCTGTTGTTATTTATGTAGTATTGTCATTTTGTTTATTTTCTTTGGTTACATCTTCTGACATCAGACTCGGACTTCTCTTGAACTGAATTTTAATGTGCGTATTGTTATGCGTTTATTTTTCTACATTGGTTAGAGGTATAGGGGGAGGGTTGAGATCTCACAAACATGTTTAACCCCGCCGCATTTTTGCGCCTGTCCCAAGTCAGGAGCCTCTGGCCTTTGTTAGTCTTGTATTATTTTTATATTAGTTTCTTGTGTACAATTTGGAAATTAGTATTGCGTTCATTATCACTGAACTAGTATATATTTGTTTAGGGGCCAGCTGAAGGACGCCTCCGGGTGCGGGAATTGCTCGCTACATTGAAGACCTGTTGGTGACCTTCTGCTGTTGTTTTTTATTTTGTCGGGTTGTTGTCTCTTTGACACATTCCCCATTTCCATTCTCAATTTTATTGTTTTCCACAATATTTGTTGCGTGGTAATCTTCGAACTTCTTGGCAGTTATGTTTCTCTTAGGACGTGCTTTTGTATAAATTCGTCTGGTTCAATAACGGGAATCAGCCCCTGAGACCACTTTGTACATAAACATCAACTTCTAACTTGTTCGTCTTGCAATTGTAAAGAGGTCTTGTAGTTCCAGTTTGGCAATCATATTGGAGACACAACCGTCCTCTCTTGACTTGTAATAGATGGTGATGAATCTTGCCGCTTGCCGTTGTATCCTTTCTAGCTTATTTGTGTTTGTTACCGTGTATTGGTCCCATACTATGGCTCCATATTCCATCGTTGATCTGACGAGCGAAATGTTTAATTTGTTGGTGGTCCATTTGAGGTCTTCCGAAATATTTAGGACTAGGAACGGGTCATGCTTGACTTGTTGAAGTATGTGTCCACTTAAACTGTAGATTGTATTGCTTTTGTTTCTGATGCTTAGGATGTAGAATCTTTTGCATTGAACCGCATTCCCCAGTACATCCACAATGTACAAGCTTCTGCCAAAATGATGAGGCATTAGAAAGAGTTATTAATAAGTGATCATATTTGTCCCTTCGCCATCCATTAGCGCCTGAACTGGGTAGCATAATAGCCAATTCCAAGCTCGTCCCCTCTAAACACCTGCCTTAGTATATTGCACGTTTTACATGCTGGAAAAGTCTAGACCAAGTTGAGGGAATACCCTCAAATAGTCTTCCCTATTGCGTAAATAGTTAGTTTCTTGAATCGTTAATCATGTTTGTGTGATCTTACAGTTAAACCTCGATGATTTATACTGATCAATCATCATTCTTTACCTTAGATTCACATCTTCAAATTGCCATCAATGTAGCCCACATTTTTTTCCTTTTCAAGCAATCAGAAAACTATATCACAACCGGTAAATACATGGATCACAATAAGTGTTTGTAATCACTCATTGCCAGGTGCATTTGAAAGGTAATTGATATACTAGTATATTTATAAAAAACCTTTTGCCCTCCAAACCACAACCCATAGTTCGTCTACCCCTGTCACAGAATAGCGAAACAGTAATGACAGCATCATCAGTAACGACTATTCGAATCATGACTCGTGCAAGTTCGTGTTTCATCACATTAGACACATGCAACATGATTCAATCGCAGCCTCTTAATGTGAGCATGGTTATTAACTTGAAATACATCACGAGGTAGATAAGATATAATATCAGGAGCATTTTTATAAGAAGCAAGAGCTACATTTAGGGAAAGGGGAATACACAGACGAACCTAGAGTCCAAACAAAATCCTCAAAATTGGCAAAGTGTTCTGAAAGATGACGACAATAAGTAAGAACTTTTAAGTTTTCATTCGCAACAGATTGCTCAAACTATTTTGAGGAAAAGGTAGTTGTAGCAACACTTACTCATGATGTTTTGTGTTATCCACAACATGATAATGTTTCAAGCATAGCACCATGTTCACACGAAGAGGCTGCCACTTGAATCAAGATGCATGTGTCTGATGCAGTGAAACACAGACTTCAACTGAGTAATGGCTCGAACAGTCGATACTGATGTTGCTGTCATGGATGTCTCGCTATTCAGTGAAATAGGGGCAGACGAACTTTGGCTTGAATTTGGAAGTGAGAAAGCCAAAAATTTAGTGACCAGCTAAAAAAACATTTTCTTTACATTGGGAAAAAAAAATATTAAAATGAAATACAATATTTCTATGTCCATATTGGATATATCCGGAAGTATGGTTTTAAAGAAATATGTCTTATACATTGTATCCATGACAAGCAGCAAAGAAAGGTTCCTGCTCAATATATTGAAAGTAGCAATAGTTTAAAATACATTTCAAATACCCTCCCTAAAAGTAAGCTTATTTTAGTACAATGTCCACCATGTCGGCTTTTACGGGAAGTAGGGTTTTTGAAGACGTCTAATCTATAGCATATATCTAAAGGAGTACATAACAAAGGTTTGTACCAAATTCCATGATAGTAGCATGTTCATAACGTCTATTCACATACTAGCCTTCGGTATTGGGCTAATTAAAGAATGGTGTCCGCCATTTTGAATTTTACCGGAAATGAGACATTTTTTTCAAATGCCTCACTATCTGAAATAAAAGGGAAATAGTTTAGGAAGGTCTGTGCCAAACTTCATGTTTGTAGCAGGATGTGCCCAATTTTTCACACAAAGCCGCCATACTATATCAACCATATAAGTTATGTAAATGGTATTACAGCAGTCTTCCATCTACAGCTTTTTCCCCGCAGACGGTCCTGGTATAAGAATCATTCAAAAACCCAAAAAACTAGTATACTTACCAGTGATCTTGCAAACCAGCAATCGCATGCAAACATATCTCAACGACTAAGACGGTAGGCAAATCAATCGAGAGGTATGAATAAATGACTTATCACGAATCAGAATTAAGAAACCGAATGGGTCCATCAATGCCCATGCAACGTCAATCTTCAAAGACCCAAATGTTGCTAAACACCTATCCGACCTCCATGAAAAATATGTTGTTGTCCCCGCAGACAAAGCCCCAAATATCATCGTTTTTGTCTGTAAAAGTCATTACATTAAATGCTTGATAAACGAATTAGGTATACACTATTCACTTGGAAACCCAACATATACCCTCACGACACTTTTCAAAGAGGAAATCCTGGATAAGCATAGGTCTGTTCTTTGTTCCTTTAGTATTTCAACCAAAGATGAAGAACTGGATCTTCCATCACTGTATTGGATACCTAAACTACATAAGTGTCCTTACAAACAACGGTATATTGCTGGGTCTTCCATGTGCTCCGCGAAACCCCTTTCTAAATTATTAACATCTATTTTATCAGCAGTCAAATACGGGCTTCAAAGTTATTGTGAACCTGCCTATTCTAGATGTGGCGTGAATCAGATGTCGATACTTTAAATTCCAAAGATCTTTTAGAGTACATACAATCTAACCCTCTTTCATCTTGTAACAGTATTAAAACATTTGACCTTTCTACTCTTTACACAAGTATTCCACATGCCAAACTAAAAGACAAATGAAAAGAGTTGGTATTACTTTGCTTCATAAAAAAAGAATGGCCAACGTAGATACAAGTATCTTGTCTTAGGGAGGGATAATTCCTACTTTGTAAAGAATCACTCTGATTCAAACAAAAAATTCTCCGAAACCGATATTACCAAGATGCTTGATTTTTTGATTGACAACATATTTGTTACGTTCGGAGGACGAGTTTTTCAACAGACTGTCGGCATCCCAATGGAAACAAACTGTGCCCCTTTACTTGCTGACTTGTTTCTTTATTATTATGAGGCTGACTTCATGCAGGAACTTCTTAGGAAGAAAGATAAGAAGTTAGCAATATCCTTTAACTGTACTTTCCTCTATATAGATGACGTTCTTTCACTTAACAATTCAAAATTTGGTGACTATGTGGAACGCATCTATCCCATCGAATTGGAGATAAAGGATACTACAGATACAGTTGAGTCGGCTTCATATCTTGACTTACATCTGGAGGGTCGGTTGAAGACAAAACTTTACGACAAAAGAGATGATTTTAGCTTTCCAATTGTGAAGTTTCCATTTCTAAGTAGCAACATTCCAGCAGCACCTGCATACGGGGTATATATCTCCCAAAAATTGATACGATATTCCTGTGCTTGCATTTCCTATCATGATTTTCTTGATAGAGGGTTACTGCTTACAAGGAAGCTATTAAACCAAGAGTTCCAAATAGTGAAGTTGAAATCATCCCTTCGAAAATTTACGGACGCCATCACGAGTTGGTTGACCGTTATGGAATAACCGTTTCACAAATGATATCGGATATGTTCCTTACGTCATAACTACAATCCCCTTCCATTTCATGAATTTGACCTACCGAATTAGACTATTTACCGGATTTGTTATCACATAAGCAACACGACGGGTGCCGCATGTGGAGCACGATCTACTTACCCTTCCGGAGCACCTGAGATTACCCCTAGTTTTTGGTGGGGTTCGTGTTGTTAATTCTTTATTTTTCTATGTTGTGTCATGTGTACTATTGTTTTTCTGTTTGTCTTTTTCATTTTTAGCCATGGCGTTGTCAGTTTGTTCTAGATGTATGAGTTTGACTGTCCCTTTGGTATTTTCGTCCCTCTTTTCTTCTACAACGGACTGTCAAGTCTGCATTCGTTTGTCCCATGCAAAGCTGGCTCACCTCTCTAAAGGTTCAAAAGATTACCAAGCCTCTCCCCAAAAGGTACTGGTGGAATGAATCGGAAGCTGAGTATCACCCAAATGAAGGTAAACGCAACAAGTAGGTGGATATCTACCCATGCTGGCAGAGCTGGGAATAAGGGCACTCCCCATGATAGCAAAAGACCATTCTACCAGCCTTGGGTGTTGGAGCCTTGAGCGGTTTGGGTGGTGAAGCCGTCAAGAAGGCCTTAAGGTCTGGATTGTACATGTAGCGTGGTGGATGCGTTTTCGCAGTGAAACCAAGTGTCAACGGTCTCTACCTCAAATCCTCAAACGCCCGGATTACCTATGGGATTGGACTTTACTTGAAGTGTGGTCAGCAATTCCACGACGGAGCTGGTCTGATCTTATATTTGGATGCTAACAGCCTCTTCAAAAACATTCCCCTCCTCGGTATGCTCCTATAAAATAGATGAACGATTTAGATTCTGGGTACCGGCGACTATAGTCGAATGTGTGTAGAATCAACTCGATACAAAAATTGAAGGTATCAAACTACATTTAACGCCTATGTACGTCTGGACAAAGCTGTATCTGTAACACTGTGTGCTTGTTCTGTGGGTAGTTTGGTGATAACCAGCAGTAACCTGGGTTCAGCTTTGACCGGCACAGGTGTTAAAGCCACCCTTCCTCTGGGATTTCTATCTTGCTTGGATGCTATCACCGTAATGGATCTCACACTATTTTCTAGGCATGTAACCAAAAAGAAAAAGAAACACCACGATACTTTGCGATTGGCCCAGTCCAAAAAGTCCTTGGTTGAACAATGTGTCAGATCGGCTTTAGCTGATGATGACCAGATCGATGATGAAGAGTTTGACTCAAAAACTACTACGACCTTAAAGATCAGATGCAGCAACCCATGTCAAGTTTCAGCGAGGATCTGTGAAAATGCTTCTTTTAGGTTTTTCCTACCCAATTCAATGGTTTGAACCCCATTTTCAGACCTAAACAACATATTCTCACACTTCCAATCATACCATTTTATTAAAAATATAAAAGTCGTGGTAGTCATACCCTGTGCGCCTGTTGTTAGCTCACCTGAGTGAGTTTTTCTCACCATTTCGCGTCCGTCGTCCGTCGTCCGTCGTCGTCGTCGTTAACTTTTAACATTTTGAACTTCTTCAGGAGAACCACTTAATGGAATAAAACAAAACATGGCATGAATGTTCCTTGTGAGGTTTTGACCAAGTGTTGTTACTTTGTAGCCGATTCATCATCCAAGATAGCCGCCAGCGGGGGACTTAGTTTAACATAGGACCCTATGGGAAATGCATACAAATTACTTCTTTTAGAGAACCACTGAATGGAATGAAACCTAACATGGCATGAATGTTCCTTATGAGGTGATGACCAAGTGTTGTTACTTTGTAGCCGATCCATTATCCAAGATGGCCACCAGTGGGGGACTCTGTTTAACATAGGACCCTACGGGAAATGCATACACATTTTTTCAAAATAGACTGTTTCTTATTTTTCACGCGTATTTTGACATTTACGTCCCCAATAACCCCTCTAATCGTCATTGCAGAACATATCGTTTATACTCAGTCTATTTCTCTATAAATAAGCTTTTATTTGGTGTATCAATTTTGCCTTTATTAGGGACTGTACGGTTGTAGAAGTCAATCCTATTATTCAACATAAGCTATTTCTTATTGTTCAAGCGTATTTCGATATTTAGGTCGTTCGTTACTTCTCTTATATGCGTTGCGGAACTTGTTGACTATATACATTTTGTTTCTCTCGTTATAAGCTTTCCAATGAGGTATAAAATTTATATATAATTAGGGGCTAAAAGGTTGCAGCAGTCCATTCCATTATTCAAAATATCCATTTCATTATTCAAAATTGGCTATTTCTTAACTTTCACGCGTATTTCGACATTTAAGTCCTCTAATATGCGTTGCGGAATATGTTGACTATAAACATTTTAATCCTCTCGTTATAAGCTTTCGAATTAGGTATAAGTTTTATCTATAATCAGGGGCTTAAGGGTCGCAGCAGTCCATTCCATTATTCAAAATATCCATTTCATTATTCAAAATTGGCTATTTCTTAACCTTTACGCGTATTTCGACATTTAAGTCCTCTAATATGCGTTGCGGAACATGTTGACTATATACATTTTGTTCCTCTTGTTATAAGCTTTCGAATGAGGTATAAAGTGTATCTTTAATTAGGGGCTAAAGGGTCGCAGCAGTCCATTCCATTATTCAAAATATCCATTTCATTATTCAAAATTGGCTATTTCTTAACCTTTACGCGTATTTCGACATTTAAGTCCTCTAATATGCATTGCGGAACATGTTGACTATATACATTTTGTTCCTCTTGCTATAAGCTTTCGAATGAGGTATAAAGTTTATCTATAATTAGGGGATAAAAGGTCGCAGTAGTCCAATTCATTATTCAAAATTTCCATTTCATTATTCAAAATTGGCTATTTCTTAATTTTAACGCGTATTTCGATATTTAAGTCCTCTAATATACGTTGCGGAACATGTTGACTATATACATTTTGTTCCTCTTGTTATAAGCTTTCGAATGAGGTATAAAGTGTATCTTTAATTAGGGGCTAAAGGGTCGCAGCAGTCCATTCCATTATTCAAAATATCCATTTCATTATTCAAAATTGGCTATTTCTTAACTTTCACGCGTATTTCGACATTTTAGTCCTCTAATATGCGTTGCGGAACATGGTGACTATATACATTTTGTTCCTTTCGTTATAAGCTTTCGAATGAGGTATAAGCTTTATCTTTAATTAGGGGTTAAAGGGTCGCAGCAGTCCATTCCATTATTCAAAATTTCCATTTCATTATTCAAAATTGGCTATTTCTTAATTTTAACGCGTATTTCGACATTTAAGTCCTCTAATATGCGTTGCGGAACATGTTGGCTATAAACATTTTGTTCCTCTCGTTATAAGCTTTCGAATGAGGTATAAAGTGTATCTATAATTAGGGGCTAAAGGGTCGCAGCAGTCCATTCCATTATTCAAAATTTCCATTTCATTATTCAAAATTGGCTATTTCTTAACTTTCACGCGTATTTCGACATTTAAGTCCTCTAATATGCGTTGCGGAATATGTTGACTATAAACATTTTAATCCTCTCGTTATAAGCTTTCGAATTAGGTATAAGTTTTATCTATAATCAGGGGCTTAAGGGTCGCAGCAGTCCATTCCATTATTCAAAATATCCATTTCATTATTCAAAATTGGCTATTTCTTAACCTTTACGCGTATTTCGACATTTAAGTCCTCTAATATGCATTGTGGAACATGTTGACTATATACATTTTGTTCCTCTTGTTATAAGCTTTCGAATGAGGTATAAAGTTTATCTATAATTAGGGGCTAAAAGGTCGCAGCAGTCCATTCCATTATTCAAAATATCCATTTCATTATTCAAAATTGGCTATTTCTTAACCTTTACGCGTATTTCGACATTTAAGTCCTCTAATATGCATTGCGGAACATGTTGACTATATACATTTTGTTCCTCTTGCTATAAGCTTTCGAATGAGGTATAAAGTTTATCTATAATTAGGGGATAAAAGGTCGCAGTAGTCCAATTCATTATTCAAAATTTCCATTTCATTATTCAAAATTGGCTATTTCTTAATTTTAACGCGTATTTCGATATTTAAGTCCTCTAATATACGTTGATGAACATGTTGACTATATACATTTTGTTCCTCTTGTTATAAGCTTTCGAATGAGGTATAAAGTGTATCTTTAATTAGGGGCTAAAGGGTCGCAGCAGTCCATTCCATTATTCAAAATATCCATTTCATTATTCAAAATTGGCTATTTCTTAACTTTCACGCGTATTTCGACATTTTAGTCCTCTAATATGCGTTGCGGAACATGGTGACTATATACATTTTGTTCCTTTCGTTATAAGCTTTCGAATGAGGTATAAGCTTTATCTTTAATTAGGGGTTAAAGGGTCGCAGCAGTCCATTCCATTATTCAAAATTTCCATTTCATTATTCAAAATTGGCTATTTCTTAATTTTAACGCGTATTTCGACATTTAAGTCCTCTAATATGCGTTGCGGAACATGTTGGCTATAAACATTTTGTTCCTCTCGTTATAAGCTTTCGAATGAGGTATAAAGTGTATCTATAATTAGGGGCTAAAGGGTCGCAGCAGTCCATTCCATTATTCAAAATTTCCATTTCATTATTCAAAATTGGCTATTTCTTAACTTTCACGCGTATTTCGACATTTAAGTCCTCTAATATGCGTTGCGGAACATGTTGACTATATACATTTTGTTCCTCTTGTTATAAGCTTTCGAATGAGGTATAAAGTTTATCTATAATTAGGGACTGAATGGTCGCAGCAGTCCATTCCATTATTCAAAATTTCCATTTCATTATTCAAAATTGGCTATTTCTTAATTTTAACGCGTATTTCGACATTTAAGTCCTCTAATATGCGTTGCGGAACATGTTGGCTATAAACATTTTGTTCCTCTCGTTATAAGCTTTCGAATGAGGTATAAAGTTTATCTATAATTAGGGGCTAAAAGGTCGCAGCAGTCCATTCCATTATTCAAAATTTCCATTTTATTATTCAAAATTGGCTATTTCTTAATTTTAACGCGTATTTCGACATTTAAGTCCTCTAATATGCGTTGCGGAACATGTTGGCTATATACATTTTGTTCCTCTCGTTATAAGCTTTCGAATGAGGTATAAAGTGTATCTATAATTAGGGGCTAAAGTGTCGCAGCAGTCCATTCCATTATTCAAAATATCCATTTCATTATTCAAAATTGGCTATTTCTTAACTTTCACGCGTATTTCGACATTTAAGTCCTCTAATATGCGTTGCGGAATATGTTGACTATAAACATTTTAATCCTCTCGTTATAAGCTTTCGAATTAGGTATAAGTTTTATCTATAATCAGGGGCTTAAGGGTCGCAGCAGTCCATTCCATTATTCAAAATATCCATTTCATTATTCAAAATTGGCTATTTCTTAACCTTTACGCGTATTTCGACATTTAAGTCCTCTAATATGCATTGTGGAACATGTTGACTATATACATTTTGTTCCTCTTGTTATAAGCTTTCGAATGAGGTATAAAGTTTATCTATAATTAGGGGCTAAAAGGTCGCAGCAGTCCATTTCATTATTCAAAATTTCCATTTCATTATTCAAAATTGGCTATTTCTTAATTTTAACGCGTATTTCGACATTTAAGTCCTCTAATATACGTTGCGGAACATGTTGACTATATACATTTTGTTCCTCTTGTTATAAGCTTTCGAATGAGGTATAAAGTGTATCTTTAATTAGGGGCTAAAAGGTCGCAGCAGTCCATTCCATTATTCAAAATATCCATTTCATTATTCAAAATTGGCTTTTTCTTAACTTTCACGCGTATTTCGACATTTAAGTCCTCTAATATGCGTTGCGGAACATGGTGACTATATACATTTTGTTCCTTTCGTTATAAGCTTTCGAATGAGGTATAAGCTTTATCTATAATTAGGGGTTAAAGAGTCGCAGCAGTCCATTCCATTATTCAAAATATCCATTTCATTATTCAAAATTGGCTATTTCTTAATTTTAACGCGTATTTCGACATTTAAGTCCTCTAATATGCGTTGCGGAACATGTTGGCTATAAACATTTTGTTCCTCTCGTTATAACCTTTCGAATGAGGTATAAAGTGTATCTATAATTAGGGGCTAAAGGGTCGCAGCAGTCCATTCCATTATTCAAAATATCCATTTCATTATTCAAAATTGGCTATTTCTTAACTTTCACGCGTATTTCGACATTTAAGTCCTCTAATATGCGTTGCGGAACATGTTGACTATATACATTTTGTTCCTCTTGTTATAAGCTTTCGAATGAGGTATAAAGTTTATCTATAATTAGGGGCTAATAGGTCGCAGCAGTCCATTTCATTATTCAAAATTTCCATTTCATTATTCAAAATTGGCTATTTCTTAATTTTAACGCGTATTTCGACATTTAAGTCCTCTAATATGCGTTGCGGAACATGTTGACTATATACATTTTGTTCCTCTTGTTATAAGCTTTCGAATGAGGTATAAAGTTTATCTATAATTAGGGGCTAATAGGTCGCAGCAGTCCATTTCATTATTCAAAATTTCCATTTCATTATTCAAAATTGGCTATTTCTTAATTTTAACGCGTATTTCGACATTTAAGTCCTCTAATATGCGTTGCGGAACATGTTGACTATATACATTTTGTTCCTCTTGTTATAAGCTTTCGAATGAGGTATAAAGTGTATCTTTAATTAGGGGCTAAAGGGTCGCAGCAGTCCATTCCATTATTCAAAATATCCATTTCATTATTCAAAATTGGCTATTTCTTAATTTTAACGCGTATTTCGACATTTTAGTCCTCTAATATGCGTTGCGGAACATTTTGACTATATACATTTTGTTCCTTTCGTTATAAGCTTTCGAATGAGGTATAAGCTTTATCTATAATTAGGGGTTAAAGGGTCGCAGCAGTCCATTCCATTATTCAAAATATCCATTTCATTATTCAAAATTGGCTAACATGTTTAACCCCGTTGAATTATTTATGTATGTGTCTGTCCCAATTCAGGAGTCTGTAATTTAGTGGTTGTCATTTGTGTATGTGTTACATATTAGTTTTTCGTTCATTTTGTAAAATAGATAAGGCCGTTAGTTGTTTACATTGTCTTATTGGGGCCTTTTATACCTGACTATATGCTCATTGTTGTAGGCTGTATGGTGAGCTATAGTTGTTGATGTCTGTGTCATTTTGGTCTTTTGTGGATGTTTTTCTCATTGACAATAATACCACATCTTCTTTTTTTTATATTTCCTCATTTTTATGCATATTGTTGCATTTAGGTCGTCCGTAAACCCACTTATGGTCATTGCAAATCAAAATGTAGCTATAGTGTCACGGTTAAATTTTTTTATATTTTTTTCACTATTCACCGGTTCAATTTGAATAATGAAACATAAACCATTTCATTATTCATTATTCATTTTTCAATATTGAATAGTGAATAATGAACTATTTCATTATTCATTATTGAATAATGAATAATGAACTATGAATAATGGACGTACTTCAGCCCGGTCTTTATGTGAGACCATGCAGATTTTACTTCTTAAAATTGACCGCTCAAGTCGGTTAAGAAGTAACAAATGTCAGCAATATGCATGATATTTAAATGAGTCAAACAAACAAATAAAGCACACAAAAATGAAGAAAAAATAACAAATGCCAAAGATGCAACAAATAGAACAGTAAAAATATAATTACAGAACAATAATTAATGGCGTGTGTCTAGTAATCAGCTTCACATGTCCAGCACGAATACTTTGTTACATTTGTTTTCATAAGAAATTAGCGTTCTCGTTGTTTTGCACAATTATTTGGGATGTCGTTGTATGTAACGTCCCTAGTGAAACAAAACCTGTACAATACATTATTCCTCTATGACATTTTGTTTTTTATGTAATGCCTTAGCATTGTTACATAACACTTGATACCAAAGGAAATAAGCAACACTTGTGATGATCTAAAGGGATTTGTTTTAACGCGTTTAGTTGTGTTATTAATTAAGGAGTTATATTCTGAATTATAGTAAGTATGGAATATTTGCATGATTGTGAATTCCGCTATACTTCGTAAAACAAAGTATGTTTTCAGTAAAGTATAATATAATTATTTGATCGATGTTTGTAATCCGCGGTTATACAGTATTAACGTAAGGATTGATTTATATCGGAGAATATATTTTGAATTAGAAAATTTAAATTACACTACATATTCCGTTAGCGTTTTTTAAAACTTGACCAAACTTAACTCTAATAATTCAAGCCATTACCGTCTCCACGACTGGATAATTCGGGTAAGACCAAGCTAGATATAAAAACCCCGCACAATAACGATAATTTGGCTATATAAACTTGGCTACAACCGGACCTCACATAATACAGTAAAAACCCTACCATGATGTAAATTAATTTTCTTAGCAACTCTTTTAGTGTAGATTTAGGTACATATGTACTTCACTCTATCGAAAGACAATTAAATATTACTCTTTGATGCTCTATATGTCCAAATTGCCTGACTTTCATCTGAGGTAACCCACATTTTAGAACTTATGTTTTATAGTATTCGCGTCCTAAGAGTGCATTTAATATTTACCACTGAACATTTAAAAGAAAGAAACAATCAAACCCCCGAAGACGTCTAATGCTATATACAGTGATGTTTTCTCTTTTCTTCTCCAGTAGGTATACATGTTGTTGACATGGCCGGAGAAACACATCTATAATAAACTAACACAGGTATCTTAAGTAAAAACATCTATGTGTAACCCTTTCTAAATATAACCGTAATTGTCAGTGCTGCTGTGGCGCAAAGGGTCGACTAGGGTATAGAAATATTGTCAACATTACAAAAAACCCATGCTTAATCTATACAGGATGTATAGCTATATATACGTGGTCACGTCTGGTGATATTGAGAACTTTAGATACTATACAACGGTAGAAAGCAACGCTCTCTACGCGTTGATGGAACCTTACAACAGCCATTTAGGGATCCGTAGCTGGTATGTTATAAGGACAAATGTCTGCCCTCTTCACGACTACCCTAACTATCTCGTGACAGTCGAAATTATGACATGTTATCCCAGTAGATCCCCATTACAGAATCTCCTATATAGATTTGATTTTGTTTTTAATTTATGGTCCTTATATACATGAAATATTTCTTACTGGACGTTAATTAGTCAATTATTACATATGAAAACTCTATGTTTATCAAAATACAACTGCTATTTAATCAATTAATGAGCCCAATTTTATAGAGAAGCTCCTATATAGATTGCATTTGTTGTTGTTTCCTCTAGTCTTTAATACGTATATGAAATATTTCTCACTGAACGTTAGCAATAAGTCGAATATTAGATATGATACCTCTATGAACCTTCAAAATACAAATGCTATTTAATCACCCAATGAGCCTAATTTGATAGATAATTGGCCGTACAGGTCGATCGATCGTTATATATGAACCACTATATCTGACGCCAAAAGAAACAAACCTGGAATATGATTCTGTCAGACAATCAGAAAGACAAACAAACTCATCATTCATATATACTTTATCTGCCGTAAGTACAAACGTAACATAGATCGATTGAAGACGTTTTAGTGGTGTAACTCTTTCAGATAAAAACAAGGCTAATTGTTTTATTAGATGATAAATCATTAGTTTGGAATTATACCTGTTGGGTAAAACTCAATGCACTTTTTATTATGTCAGTTATGACTTTTTGTTTTAGCAGCAATCATTTTAGTCGAGAATGAAAAATGGTTGGAAGTCTAATGAGCTTGTAATAATTGTGCACTCTTAACTTTGATATAAGAATACACAGACATGCTAGTTGTTATTTGTTTAATTCTGTTGCTGTTGGTATAATTTTTAAAAAGTTAATGCATTTGCTGTTTCATAATTGCATTTTTCTTACTGGTTGTATCATGTATCATGGACACATACTGTTCTGTACAAGCCTTTAAAATATAACAATATAAACCAATGGACTCTACGAAAGCGAACCTCTCATCCGGCAATCACCAAATGTAATACGTATAATATTCTAATATTATAATGATTTTTATCATAGTTTTGATACAAAGTCAATTTTGACATTATGCATTTTTGAAAAATGCAAAAAAATATACTTGAATTACTTTTCGAAATATTTCAATTTGAAATTTGCATATTTCATTTCAAAACACAAAATTTAATTTTAAATATACTTTTAGAAAAAATAACACAAGTTACAAACGGAAAAAGTTAGTTACAACCGGTGTTTTGGCAGGTATTCCGAAATTTTTCTTAAACCAAGTGTTACTGGATAGATAATTTGTGAAGTCCTAGAAGTATCGATAATAAAAGCTGAAGACAATGTTCTTGCTTATACAAATGCATATAGAATAAAATTCTAGCGCACGTTTTTTTCTTGGAATTCCGATATAACCTTCTTGAAGACAGAAGTAGTACATATTTAATTGCATCGTTCTTTCTCAGTTAGGGTTGAATTAGAGAAATGATCAACACACTTTATTATTATAAGCATCAACTGAAAAGATTATCTAAGTACAGTTTTGTTTTACCTTCGGGGTTATCATTCTCCTTCCATTCGTAAATATAAAATCTGTTAGGTGAGAGATAAGTACAATACATGAATGGATATCAAAACAACTTTAATGTATTTTTCTTTTTTCAGTGGAAAAACCTGTTACAATTAAAAGGGGTGGATTCAACGGCAATGTTGAACAAGCGTTTAAAAATATAACGAAAGAAATGGTAAGTATTCATTTTTCATTTTTCCAACACAATATTTTTAAAATAAAGCTCGAGACTTCTATTTTAATTACCATAAATCGTCAATTATAATTTACAGTTGAACAGCTTTCTCCCCCACATAACTCATATCTTTCAAAGCCACGACGCCATACCGAGTGCAATCCGTGGGATAGAAACTGACCCAAGTATCTCTGTCTGAGCATGGAAGTAAAATTTAAATTTAAATAATACTTCCATGGTCTGAGGATGTCCGTTTGGTTGTGCAGATGAACAGATGCATGCACATCACAACTAGTAGGCATAGAAATATTAAATCTGATGCCTCGTGTCATGCTTTTTGCACTTACACGAACCCTTGCAACAGCGCGTTGATGGCCTGTTGCAAACCATTTCGACGCTATTCAACATATCAATCCCGTTATGTAGCCCGTTATAACATCGATTTCACCATACAGTGTGAGTCACCTTACGGTATGGGTTTTGATCTTGTCTACGACTTACCGCATCTCGTTCTCGATAAAGTATTTATCATATTGATTGATTTTTTTTTTTAACGCCACTTTCAGAATTATTGCTATGTATATCATGGCAGTCCGTTTTTATCTGATGAAGATGCCGGCTTATATTTATATCAACTGAGTTAGGGTTGTGAAATTACATGCATTGATGTCATTGATATTGTTATGACTATCAATCATAAGAATAAATTAAAATTGATGGTGTTTAATGCGTTACCATTCATTATAAAAAGGGATGAAAAGTTTATATGGTTATAAAATATTATGTATTATGAAATATATTTTAATCTTTCCTGATGCACATCGTACATTAACAGTGAACCTGGGAATTAGTAAGGGGAGACAATTCTGTTCTATTACATGAAAAGTCACATTCGTGAAACGAGTTCAATTACTGCACACGTAATTGTTGTGCCGCTTATTGAAATTGGAATAAAAGAAAAGCATTTGCATCTTGTATCCGCAACTCCTCCTTAAAACGCTGACAATTTTCATGAAGTTTTCTTCACATAATGCCAGTTTACATCAATCATTTTTATTTTAAATCAGAATGGTATCATGTATAATTCATTGATATTACAACTTTATATAAAGGCGGCAGCGGAGAGGGTTCTATAAACCCTTGCATTTAGAACTTCTACACATGAATATATATTCTATGTTATATTCAAATTAAATTAAAATTGAAACAATATTGTGAAAAGTGGATTTTGATTAAAAACCATTTTCATTTTCTAGAAAGCAACCATCTAAGCTAAAAAACCATTTTGAAAGTTGTTTTGTATTTAAACTGAAAAATGACAACACATTTGTTCTGGATAACAGACGTTATGAAACTTCTCCGTCGATAAAATTGAAACCGGTTAGATTTGCAGCTTTTAATAGATATTTTAACAATTCTAAATTATTAGACCATGCCATATAATCATGAATTAATAGAATATAATTATAAAAGATAATAATGTAAAAGATAAAAGAAAAAATAAACGACCCACTTATCTAAAATTTTGATTATTATAGTTAATTTTAAAATTAGTAAGTTATTTCACGCTGCCTTTGATGTCTAGATGTAAAAATAATACCAAGTTAATTGTATATGTAAAAGTGCAGCAAATTATGTTGTTTTTATGTAATGTTGTGATTATTTTACCTGATTATTTTTATGTGATAGAGTAATGCAAGGGGGTCTGGATTGGTAACTTTTTCTGTTACACGTTAAAAAACATTTAGGGCATAGTTTGCCCGTTTCACACATTAGAAGTACCTGTTCTGTATACTTTCAAACTCCCTGTACCCAGTATGCTTATATATTCTATTTAAAAGTTTGCTTAATTTTTAGTACATGCCAGAATTATATGATATAATAGTTCACTTTATTCTGACGGAAGTCAAAAGACTTATGAATAATTGAAATTGCAGAACTAACCACGGAAAGCAACGAGAAAGGATTAAAAGTTTTATTCTTCGCGCAAAAGTAAGAAAATGTCTGACTTTAAAAAAAAAATGAATATAAATACGTATGTTTAATTCTAAGTTTTAGAGTACTAATGAATTGCAAGGGATAATGTTTGAAAAAATCTAAAATTCGAAATTATAAGAAATCAGCATAGTCTTAACTATTTTTCAGGAAGTCCGATTTATTCTTGGAATAAGTCGATAGAATGCATTGATATTGACTCATAATAAACCTGTTTAAACCGAGAAAACAAAGATTAAAATATAGATAATTGACTTTTTCTCAATTAAAAGATTATTGGCATCGTAAGTAGCTCTTTGGCTTTACTATGCACTAATAATGGTGTGCCAGAATAAGCATGGGTTTTTATAGAGACGTTTCTATAAAGACGGTTAGAATAGTGCAAACAAGTTGAACACATAGCCTACCTAATTATTTTAAAAACTCTAAGAATAGTAACATTATAAAAAGCTTTGATTGGATAAATGTATATATTACATTTGTGTAATACCCTATTTTGGATAAAATAACGTAAGCATGAACTAATACATGTTTGAACATGAGTCATTTGACAAAGAATAAATATATCATGTTTACAATATTGCAATGAATTTTTGATAAAAAAAAACCAAACAAGTAAGGGAATTTGAACATCAAACATTTGAGATAATATACTTAATAATAATAATATATATAAGATTTAGAGCAATTTTACGCTGGATCATAACATCAAACTAGAAATACTATTAGTGTTGCACATAGTTGTATACATACATTTGGATAATAACGTTTGTGAAATTGAGCAACGTGTGACATCCATACAACAATGTTTAACTCTTAGTGTGATGTAATACGTCTGATAGCTTTAGACTTCCGCAATCATTTGGAATGTTCTTTGTAATCAGATTTTTCAAATATATATATATAGGCGAGGGAAGAACCAAAAATTTGCGAAAGCAAATTTACAGATCTAACATTGTTGGGTTGATGTTTAGACGAGTTGTATATATATATATTGTTGGGTTGAACCCAACAATGTTAGATCTGTAAATTTGCTTTCGCAAATTTTTGGTTCTTCCCAGGCCGGGATTCGAACCCATGCTACTGTGATATCGTGACACCAAATCGCCTGCACTGCAGCCGTCCCGGTAGACCACACGACCACCTGGGCTCTAAAAAAAAAGGGCTTTCGCTGGCCATGTGTTACCTTTCCACGTCAGTTTTAATCTAGCGGCGTACTACAGTACATGATATATAAGGCATGAAGATGTTATTGTTACAGATCAGCTAAATTATCTATAGTAAAGGATCCTACAAATTAATGTAAGATACAGTCACAGAAAATAATTATATTCAAAATAATTATATTCAAAATATATATATATATATATATACAACTCGTCTAAACATCAACCCAACAATGTTAGATCTGTAAATTTGCTTTCGCAAATTTTTGGTTCTTCCCTGGCCAGGATTCGAACCCATGCTACTGTGATATCGTGACACCAAATCGCCTGCACTGCAGCCGTCCCGCTAGACCACACGACCACTTGGGATCTAAAAAAAAAGAGCTTGCGCTGGCCATATGTTACCTTTCCACGTCAGTTTTAATCTAATCTGTCATTAGGGAATTGTGATCACATATCGACGGAACAGGCAGGACCAGGCTAATTTCCTTCCTAAGTAGAGTAGAAGCTAAAATTTCCGCCTTGGAATATAATGTCGGAGACGTCAGCCAGAATTAAAAACTTTTTTGTATTAGTTTAGAGTTACAAAAGCTTATTATACATTTGATATTTGTTTATAGATATATACATGTTATATAATACACGTGAATCAGGTGCTGATGTGGTAATTACATCGATTCACTTTCGTGAACCCTTGGTATCATTGACTAACAAAATAGTATTTTTTGGGCCCTTTATACTTTGCTGTCGGTGTGAGCTAAGGTTCCGTGTTTAAGGCCGTACCTTGAATTATATGGGTTTTACTTCTATAAATTGTTACTTGGATGGAGAGTTGTCTCATTGGCACTCATACTTAATAAACAATTAATAGTTAATAATTCAATGTTGGATGTAACGCGTCTTCTGATTGGCTGACGTTATTTTGTTATAATGTAGAAAGACTAGGAGGCACATGGAAAGACTGGTGAACAAAAAGACAGACTAGTTGACCTATAGACAGACTGATAAACATTGTTGACAGATTTGTGTAAATGAAAATGAACAACAAATTTGTATATGCATAAATCTAATTTTAACACAGTTCTGTTTAATTTAAAGACTTGCATAAACATAAAGTGAAATCTATACTATGGCGGGAAAGATTGACATGGGGGGAAACTACTATATGCATACGTATTTTTAAATTTCCGCGGAGGAAGAATGACAATGATCCAAAATTTTCCCAGGGGAAACATTGGCTCATGCCAGTCTTTCTCCCGGGGGAAAAACTGGCATGGAGGAAGAATGGCTATATTCACCGGCGGTCCCTTTTATAGTGAAATTGATGTCATAAAGCGTCGATAGGGGTCTTTTAACAATCGAAAATATTTCTTCGTCACTGAAGAAATAAACATAAACTGCACTACTTGTTTGGGCGATGGTTGTGCTCCATATTATTTCCGACCATGTGCAAGTAAAAATAATAAAAAAAATTATTAAAAATTTTGTCTATCATTTCATTTCTGTGTAACTTCGACATGGTAAGATGCATTAACAAAGTACGTGCATTCAAACCGATTTTCTGAAAATACGAGATATTAGAAATGTGTTTGGTCATCTTTGCCCTAAATCGCACCTCGTCGTTTGGAAAACATGTTTCAAAATGCGAAAATCATTCTTTAATTATTATATACGAAATGTTCGTTTATTGGCCCTACTGAAAACCGTATTTCAACAAAATGTGGTGATGTCTCTTCGATTATGTCGTTTTACTAAATCAACACTGTCAGAAAATAGAATTATAATTGGTATGAATGAGTTCAAACAGATTTTTACAATTAATTACGCTGTCTTTTGATGATCCATGCGAGTGTTCCCTGCATATTTCATAGCAAAAGCTTAGGGCATAGATGTATTATACCGACTATGTAACTACAATGCTTAAGAGAAAATACTATGATTTATGATGCGGAGTCTTAGTTTTGACACCAAATATCAACTTATGTATGCACTATTGAGAAAATTGTTAGATTTTGTGACGTAAATGTGTAATTACCATTATGTACATAAACTGGGCCAATGTTTAATAAAACGAACAAAAAATAAAAAAAAATAATTAACAATTAGTCCATATCTAAATTATGGTTAATGAGGAAAAATCACGGAACCTGAATAATTGTCTGATTTGTTATTAGTGTATCCTGAAATAACATCCAAAGGAACATGTTCACAAAATAGCAACAACATTACTCTTGTGAATTCTACATGAAAACATGTTTGAGATTACTGAAGATAAAACAGGGAATTATGTTTATTTAATACCCACTAAGGATACACTAGCAATGGTAAATAATGATAAAATGCTTGAAATTGAATTAGATTTAAGCTTTTATGATATTTATGATATTGGGTATGGATGATAGGAAGGGTTGTATCAATTCTAATATTTTGTTCTGGTCAGCTTTATAGACAAAACTATACCTAATCTAAGGTAAGGAATTTGCAAGTCATATATTATTTTTTAAACTATTTAAAACGCACTAAAAATGTAGTCTTCGAAATATTATGAAAACAATTTTAATGAAAAGCAAAGAATAAAGCTATGTTCGTTTAACCGGAAAAAAGTGCAAAACGGTATGTGCACATTTGAATTTAACTAATAGATGATCATGCATGTAGATATATTAATTAAATAGACATTATATTTTAATCAGAATATTTTTTGCAAGTCATAGTTTTAGTATCATATAAGACTGAGTGGTATTTGCTTAACAGATACATAACGAGATGGTATTTGGATATAAGCTTTACATCACTTTTGGTACTTCTCGAGACTAGTGTTTTCTGCAATTATATCTCTTGAAAACCATGTCTGTTTAATTACGACGACCATCAATAACGATTTATTTAACATTTGATTTAATCCCATTATATTTTCGCAATTAATACGAAAGCAAAATAAGCGCATTTGACACAGACCACAAATGATCAGAGGTTTCCATGAGAGGCAAATAAGGCATAACTGTTTTGTCAAAAACTGCTACTGAGACGTATACGAAGAGATATCTCTGCATGTACATAAACTCGGGATGTGGTGATATTTGAATAGTTTAAAAATAAACAAAATCTTATTAAAGACTGACTGAGATTTATTTTCGTTCAAATAGATGTACAGGATTTTTGTTAAAGACGTTTTATTCTATATATTATGTCTCTGTAATGTTGGCCACTCGATATATATTTTTTCAATAAACATATAAAGCAATCGATTTTAACATTTTGTAGTATTTTTGGGTAGAATAAAATCCTATATTCATTAGCTTACTAGTCATTTTACCTTAGAAAAGCAAGTTGAGCAATTTGCAATAAAACTTTGATTAATAAAAAAGAAAAAAGAAAAGCAAGGTGATATATTAACAGGTGAGGCAACAACGATAGATCTTTCAAAATCCCGCTGACGAAAAATGCATTTGGATAATGTAGCTAATATTTACGCATGTTTGATAACTTCGTATGCTTCTATTCAGGTTAACATGTATGGTCGAGCGATCATAAGCGAGTGCATTACGTCTGTCTTCTCACTTGAGTAGCAAATCTATACTTAATAGAGTAATAAAAAAGTGTTTGGCCACATTTCACAATCCATGAAATGTTTTTATTGGACCCAGATAAAAGACAAACCGTCGTACAATATAACAAGATACATGTATGTGGTTTACATATAATCATCCAGATTGCTCGATTTTCTGTGTCATCAAATGTTACGTATCTGTGGTAAAGTTTTGAAGTTGTTTCTGTTTTGTTACTCTGCCAGCCCTATCTATTCACTGCTGATGACTAGTCTGATTTTACTAAACCAGTAGCATAAACATAGCCTTCAATCCCGCCGCCTACGGAAGAATAAAGAAAAAAGGTTTTAAAAGAAGGTTAATGACTGTGTGTCATGGTTATAAAAGTCACTACATACGGAAAAGCTGTCGGCTAATTAACTTTATATTGCACTCGTTCTATTTGAGCAGTTAAAATGCGTTGACTGTATATTTCTATTTCATGAATATTTAAATAGCAGTTGCCGAAACTATATTTAATAATTCATATGACCTCTTCAACCTGTTCTTGTTTCCAATGTATACAACGAAGCGTGGAACGACGACATATTTCACTTGTTAATATTTTTTGTATAAAACATATAAATCATTATATTTTATGCCAATTGTTGACATTTTAGTTCATACCCAAACTTATTCGTTCAACAAAGGTTGTGAAAGTACATTTTTCATGTGTTGTATATATTTTCCGCCTGATACCCGGTATGAGGCCTTTTTCGGAAAGCGGATTTCTTTTACCAATATCTAAATTAAATGAATAACATTTACACATTAAACAAAAATTGAACAGTTATTTTCTAGATTGCAGTACAAAGACAATAAAAGTGCATTGACCTGACATATCAACGCTATAAGGATTCGGCCCAATACAGGGGAAGGCTCGGCAGAGCCTCGCATTTCGCCGTTTATAAGTCTCATTCTTATATCGTTGATATGTCAAACCAATGCACTATTATTATCTATTTAGGAGACGAGAAGACCATAATGCAGTAGCAGCAGTACATTTATAGAGATTTGATACACACAATGATTTTCTTTTAAAAGAAAGTCGATATACATTGTACATGTGACATATAATAGTAAATTCGGCGATACAATAAAACATATTTTGTGTGTGTGTTCTGGGGGGGGGGGGGGGGGGTAATTGGACTTATAGGATCCTATGACTTTTAAGTATAAACTCGCAATTGGACTTATAGGATCCTATGACTTTTAAGTATAAACTCGCAACCCTCAAATTACCTTTTTTTTTAATATAGTTGAATATTTTATAATTCATTCTGTTTGGAATCGAACATCAATGACGAACACTTCTCAATATGGTTTATCGATTTTTAATTTAGAATCATGAAATTTGAACTACACAGCTTTTCTATATAGCTTATGAATTGGAAATGGGGAATATGTCACAGAAACAACAACCCGACCAAAGAGAAGATAACAACCGAAGGTCTTAGACGCAGCGAGAAAATCCCGCACCTTGAGATGGGCTTCAGATGACCCAGAAATAAAAATATTTACTAGTTCAGTGAAAATGGACGTCATACTGAACTGCAAAATATATACTACATATGACTCAATGATTGTTAAGGGAAATATTACAGCAAATGCATGCCTGTTATTATTTTTATATCAGATAGTTTATGCTTACTGATACTGGATGATCGGTTCAGTTCTTGGGTATATTTAGATATGTAATTTGTTTGTTTTATTTGTAGCTACCTACCTCAATGGATGTTCATGGTATGGGGAAGTACCTCTGTATTGGGGACTTTATTTGTTTGTTTTTCTTGTAGCTACCTACCTCAATGGATGTTCATGGTATGGGAAAGTACCTCTGTATTGGGGACTTTATTTGTCTGTACTGTGAGGAAACCGAAGGATATGTTTACAGTATACAATCCAGGTAGAACATAGATATAGGAAGATGTGGTGTGAGTGCCAATGCGACAACTCTCCATCCAAATAACAATTTTAAAAAAAGTAAACCATTATCTAGGTCAATGTACGGCCTACAACACGGAGCATTGGCTCACCCCGAACAACAAGCTATAAAGGGCCCCAACATTACTAGTATAAAACCATTCAAACGGGAAAACCAACGGTCTAATCTATATATATAAAGAAAAAACGAGAAACGAGAAACACGTACAAATTACATAAACAAATGACAACTACTGTACATCAGATTCCTGACTTAGGACAGGCAGCGGGATTAAACGTTTTTTAATGGATCCAATCCAAACCTTTTCCCTTTTTCTGAAACAGTAGCATAACATCACAACATATGAAAACACACGGTAAAATATCAATTGACAGGCTTAACTCAATCAAAAACGTAAATTAATACACTATGAACGAATAAATTTGATCTGCGATATCTGAATACAAATGCACAGTTGATAAAATATTAGGGACACACATTCAATGCCAAAGAGAAAACAAACAGGTTCAAATAAAGCCTTGGCAAGACACCACTGCGAAATATTCAACCCTTCGAAAATATTCACGTTAGAAAAAAACGGTTTTAAAAAATCCAGGTAAATCTTGAAGTTTATACAAATGTAGTAAGACGTAGTGAGTGAAAATTAGAATATTCAAAATAATCAAAGCTGGTAAATGGACAAGATCCATATAAATATAGCATTATAAACAGTATCAACAGGTCGAGTTAACAAGAAAATACGATTTGAGAGTACTCGCAGTTACTGACAGCTAGTCAAAAGCCAAAACAATTAATGCATCATAGACCAAAATCAACGAAAACACATACCAGGGATTTAGTATGTTAACGTCATGAACAGTCAGAGAAGACAAAAATAAATGTATCAACAGGTAGAAGGATAGTGAGGAGCGACTTCTATAGAGATAAACATTAACGTGTCTGTGTCTCTATACATCCCGCCTCAAAGAAGATACAATTTGTATATTTAACAGTGATATGATATTTTATATGGATGAACTGTGTATGAAGTAACATGGTAATGGGTAAAATGGGAGAAAAGAATATGACAACAAAATGTTTACTAGAGTGTAAGATAAGAGGTGATAAACTATAAAGTAACTAGAATGCAACATGAAAAAGCATAAGATGTTTCAAGCATGTAGATGAACGTAAATGCTTTCTAGCTTCCAGTTTTGAATATGCAGCTAAGCATCATTGTTACTTTTGATATATCAAATACATGATTTTGATTATTTTATCTTTTCCATGTACATTACTATAGCTGTATGAACAATGGACTGAATGTGTACACTAATCAGGACAGAAATCGACCTAGAAATGTCCCCAATCCACAAGGTAGTTAACTTTAATCATATGCGACCGAATATAGTAAAAATAACTCTAGCATCGTAAAGGGACAAAGCAGACAACCCACACAACAAATCATTGACATAATCGGTTTTTTTTTATTGTCAAAGTTGTGTGATAAATAGTACTTGATAGCGACAAGCATCCCATTAAGTTAGTGATGTAAAAAAAAAAAAAAAGTTTATGAAGTGTAACGGTTACAATAAAAGATGGAAAAATTGTCTTGATTTCGTATCTCAAATAATTCTTTTTGCATATTCAAGTCCTAATGTTGTTATAAATACCGTCTTACCAAAGAAAATGTGACGGAAGCCGAGCAATACGAATCATTATAAACAAAAGACATTTCGAGGTCCACATACATGTACTAGTACCATCTTTAGTAAAATAAGTGTTTATACAATATGCCAATGTCTAAAACTCCAAATGGTGGAGACATTATTTTCAAATTAAAAGTAGGCTATGATCTTTAGCAAAATAGACAAGTGTTTATACAATATACCAATGACTAAAACTCCAAATGATGGAGACATTATTTTCAAATTAAATAGAGGCTAAACAAGGTCCGCTATCAAAATCAAAGTCCTTTAGTTTCCTGAGTTAGTACATTGGCATGGTTATGCGACGGAGTTTTCATCTAATCTTCTGTTTTATCTCAGATCATTTCTTTGTAACAATTGACCAGTGGAATACCATAAAATGGCAAAAAGCAAGTTGACATTTCAATGAAATAGTACATTTTGTATTTTAGATACGAATGAAAGGTATTTTTGTAAAACACTAAAAGTTATTTTCGCAGTAGTATGTTGTTTTGGGTACGAAAATATTGAAAATCGACGAAAACAAATTGTACTATGACAAGTCTTGTTTAAAGTGACGAATTGGTTCAAAAATGTAAATTCACAAAAGTAGAATATTGATAAAAAACAAAGTATGGTAATATCGACAGTAAAGAAAAGATAAATTATTAATCATAGATTTTATTTTGCAGTTATTGTCTTTCAAATAACGATTCAAAACAGATACAAACTGAACAAGAAACTTAGGAAGGTAGAGTTTACTGACATTGACACATCAGAAGTACACGAGTCTTCTATCTCAAAGGCAGGAAGTAAGAAAATAAAAGTAAGTGAGATTAAACTACTATAGAAACGGTGATGATTTTGTATGATTCGTCTCATTCTGTGAATATTGTACTAGTAATTTGAGACGACATACATTCTTGTATGTAGCAGCGAGTACTCTGGTTTAACTAGTCTGATCTTCTGCTGTTGTCTGTTCCATGGTCGGGTTGTTGTTTGACACCTTCTCTATTTGCTTTCTCAAGTTGATTAATTCGCCTGTTTTATACAAATTTTGGAGGGGTTAGTCCACTCAGCGGAAAACAAGACAACAAAAAGAAAGATTAAATATGCCATACATTGTTATTCAGCACCTGTACGTAAAAAGGGTAAACTAAGTGTTGTCGTGTGTTACATTTGTATACCCCGTCATGAAGACTTAAGGAAAGCAATAAAGTTCATCTGTGAACATCATGAACTAGACCAAAGACGATCGTGAAAACAAACTGCAAAAATATTCTAATCACAAATTGTCCAAATTCAAGTAGATATTTTAAATAGATCTGATGAATGAAGCATTGATCTGAATTACCCATGTATATATTGTGGTAATTTTATTATTCAATTTTTACAATTTTATTCTGAATAATAAGCATTTATATGTTAACATATTGGTTTTGGTGTTAATTTTTTTTATCAATGAATAAAATATGCTTTTATTGACTTTTGATTGATATACATGCTTATTTAAGTGTAGATGTGGAAAGTCGATATTTAGTACCAGTAATAAAGATATATAAGACATTTCTCAACAAACACATTTTATTTGTGAAATGAAATATTTAGATAGTAACAGTTAGACACTCATTAAAACTGATATTTTGTTAGCCTCGTGATACCAACTAGCTTATCACTCAACCCTTATACAAATTATTTAACGCCAATTTGTAATGTATCTTACCTAAGTGTTTTCAAAGGAGGAGGTCACTTTGCACCTCTGTATTTGGCTCCATTTTATAATTACTAATTACGTTTGTCCTACTTCATGTGTTATATGTGTATTCAGTTTCAAAGTTATATATCACTTGGTGGTATCTCCAATGCTCGTCTAAACGGTGTTCAAAGATCTTAACGTTCTTTGTAATCAGTACTATGTCTTGTTTGTTATTCCACACTTCCACTACTTCTCATGTTGTAAATGTAGGAATTTACAATCGTGTCTTCGTACAATAGATCTCTGGGGTTGGATTACTTTTTTTGTTGCTCTACATTTCACGTTTTCAATTGTTTCGATATCTCGGATATACATTTCTTGTTCTTGTGGTTTCGAGGTATATAATTATTTTAGTGATTTGTTGATTTTTGTTTTGTTTTGAAAGGTTTTATTACTAGATTCTTCAACAAAAGAAATATTCTAATAAATGTATCACCGTTATAGACTTCCACAGTTAAAACACTAGCTGTAAATTCAGCCAATACTTCTTGGTATCTGTACTTCCCAACAAAGTTTTGAACATCCTTTTTACATGCAGTTCTGATACGCCACTTCTAGGTTTCCACTTGCAAATTGTTTTTCGCAGACTCTGCGATAGACTTCGCCCGATTATTTTCTTTTTAAGAAATTGATGCTTTTGATTTATTTCACGCTTTAGTGTACCATAAAAGCTTTCGTTATCTCTGAAATTTCTATATATTACGCATGCTCTTATATTTTGTCCTTATTGATAGTTTACATCAGCTCTAAGAGGTGGTTTGGATTACTACTTTATGATATGTTTCTTATGTATATTTTAATTCATAGCATCAGACAATTTGTTCATGAACGTGCTTACCATATTATCTGTATCTTTAACAACTAGTTTGTTTTTCCAAGTTAACATTCATATTGACCTTTAGCTTGTCATTATTAGCCTTGAAATAGTTAAACTTAATACTTTTCGAGTTTGTCCGATACAACTTCATTTAACATGATACTTACACCTCTTACAGCACATATATGTATTTGCCTCTTTTTGAATAAACTTTGTATGTGTTTTATAGGCGTCAGCGGAAGCGGAAAACAAAGACAATGAAGCCGAACAGAAGCGACAGTTTGGGAAAAAAGTTCGTTATGGGGAGATAATTCAGGTACTTGTATAAGTGTAAAGCATTCTTCTTGACCAATTACTAAAACAAAAGTGCCCACGACAACATCGACATATGACAAGTAAATAATAAAATATTTAAATACAGTTTTAATGAATATCTGACACAGGTAGAAGAAATTGTAATCATCTTCGAAAGATAATATCTCAAACAAGTTTTATAAACTATAGAGATGAAGGGTGTATGGCGATCAGACCAACCACACAAACACCAACCAACACGCCAACGTGACAGTCAGCGGTCAACAAACAAATTTGAAAACAAAAAGTAATTGTCTATAAATTGTATCAAGATCTATATCACCCTAGAATAGACAAGTTGAGATCAAAATGAGGTAAACCGTAAAAAAATACATAAAGGACAGAAACATTACTATGAATGTATATGCACATAAGTATGCGTAAACAATGCTCAGTTTGTTATATTGGAATAACGTATTAGTGTTTGTATTTCAGCTTCGCCATGTTTTCTCAGGGAAGTATATTCACTCCAGTACAACACAAACTAGCCAGAAAGATAGAAATAATATGAGGGTATGAACATTAATACAAGTAGTCCGTATTCATTTCGATTCAATCCAATGTTCTATTTATACCCATACAGAAAACATGTGTAACATCTGGACAAATTACAAAGCAAACTCAATTAATGACATAATAGTCAGGAACTTGTTAAAACTGTACCGTACTGTCTGGAGATAACATGTAATAGTCAGGAACATTTAAAAAAGTATACTATCCTGATATAAACCATCTGATAACTTATATGTCTATATGAATGTAGACAGTTCCTCGATCAATATAGATAAGTTACGTAACAACTAGCAGTGACAGTATGACAGCATCGTGTGCAGTTTAAGAACAGATGGTTATGCTATATAATATTTCGGAATGCTTTTCTTTCTCGGTTTATTAATATAATAATACAAACTAACATTTGTTTCAAGCATATTAGGACTGATATTCATCACCAACACATTTCTTATGTAAACGAAAACATGTCTGATCTTAGATTGTACACTAGTTTTTTTTGTACCAATTAAAAGATTGCTTGTTCTAAGTTCGCACTAGTTTTAAGTTTGTCCTCTGGATGCCGAAATAAAAGTAAAACTAAACAAAGACTTGAGAATTGCCATTCCATGATGTTCGCATCACCACCCCATTTATTGACAAAATCAGTCCATTCTGTAAACTGCTCCAATAAACATTCATATTGGATATAAAAATAATTGTGTTTACAAAGATATGATAAACCATATCATAACGATACGCAATTAGAAATTATCTATTGAACAAATTATAAATCTTTTTTTCCCTTGAAGGTAAATTGATCAATCAATAAAGGTAACCTTCGGGATTTTAAAGTAATCAACTGTTACTTCCTTATGAGAATTGATTTCGTGATTGTCGTACCATTTTATATGACAAACCCTTATGTATGAAAATGGCTACAGACTGAGAGATTGTTTGTCGTGATTACATTTATCTACGAATCGATGTAAATAATACAAATCAAATGTGCTAGTACATTTATGGCCGCCACCACGAGTTCGTTAACCGTTATGCCATATCCGTTTCACATAATATAATACCAAAAATGTTCAAATATCGTAACAACAATTCCGTTCAATTTCCCCTTAATGTGACATCAATTAACAATGATTAACTGGTTTGTACTAATATGAGTAATAGGACGGGTGCTGCATCTGGAACAGACCGACTTACCCTCCAAGAGCACATAAAGTCATCCACAGTTATTGGTAGGGGTTTGTGATGTTCAGAATTTTGTTTTCTATGTTTTGTTTTATGTACTATTTTTGGTCTGTTTGTCTTTGTCTGGCCATGGTGTTGCCAGTTTCTTATCTCAGTTTTCTTATTTGTGTTTGAATGTGCCTTTGGTATATCTCTTCTCCATATGAACTTTGCACTGAGTAAAATAATATGACCAGAAGTATATAAACTACCATTTTAGATTTCACTACTTGAATGTAATGACAAAAATGCACAGTTTAAGATACTACCTCGTTACAAAGTGAAATCAGAAGGAGAATTCGTAAGTATTCTAACCAATCTTATTTTCTTCAAAACAAATGTCTATTTAATGTTATCTGTGTGCTACATGTGTCTTCCCTTATCTTGTGTAACAAAAAGAAACTACTCATGATTTTATAATTAAAGAATTTTTAATGTAAAATGCGATCTTCATGAATAAGTTCAATGGCATTTTCACTGTCTATACACATAAATGTCACCATGGCTTTCACACAATTTATTGCACGTTATACACATCAAAATCATTTGTATCTTAAAGTAATATGAAGAAAGTTAAGTGCACGAAAGCGCATAAGCAAATTCTGTGGAGAATAAACTGAAAACATCGCAACGTCTGGTGAAAGCATGGGTACTACGTAACGAATTAGCAATAATGTTACCGAAAAGCATACAAGGAATAAAATTTTCAATGAGGCATAAAGGCAACAGTAGTGTTCCGATGTTCAAAAGTCATATATTGATTGTAAGAAAAAAAATCCAGGTTACAAACCAAAACCGAGGGAAAATATCAACTATAAGAGGAAAACAAAGGAACATCGAGAACACTGAAGTGAAACAAAAACAAACTCCAACGAACATAGAAACGAACTCTTTGATAACAAATGCCTTATGCCTTACTTGACAGATAAAGGCAACAGTAGTTAACCGATTTTCAAAACTCACAAATCGAAAGAAAAAAACAAATCAGGGTCACAAACCAAAACCGAGGGAAACGCATTAAATATAAGAGGAGAATGACGACACAACATTAAAATGTAACACACAAAGAAACGAACTAAGCATTATACAAAATCCGATGAGAATAACAAATATAACATCACAGATAGAGGTTATACTATTGTATAAATTATGAAGGCTGATACAGATACTTGTTTGAATAGTTGTTTCCCATTTACAGGTACAGTTGTATGATCAGGTCATGCTTGAGAGTATCAAATCTCCTGGACATTTCCTTCATAGTAGTGAACCTTACCAAATAGACCATTTTACAAATGCGTAAGTCTTAGTGAACCTTACCAAATAGACCATTTTACAAATGCGTAAGTGAACTTTAACAAATAGACCATTTTACAAATGCGTAAGTCTTAGTGAACCTTACCAAATAGACCATTTTACAAATGCGTAAGTGAACTTTACCAAATAGACCATTTTACAAATGCGTAAGTCTTAGTGAACCTTACCGTATATATCATTTTACAAATGCTTAAGTGAACCTTACCAAATAGATTTTACAAATGCGTAAGTTAACCTTACAGAATAGATCATTTTGCAAATGCGTAAGTGATAAAAAGAGGGGTAAAAATCTCAGAGGGACAGTTAAACTCATAGATCGAAAAATAAACCGACAACGTCATGGCTAAAAAGTGAACAGACAACTGACAAATAATAGTAAGTAGAACACTAAAGACTGGGCGACGCCAAACTTACAAAATAGACGTTTTACGAATGCGTAAGTCTACACATCCAGCGACGGTAGGTTGATTCCTTACATTTTTACTAGTTTATCACAGTAAATGAAAAGAAGAAACTTACACCATACGGCCATTAAAGAAACATACTAAACAAACTTCTTAACAAAAAAGTAAGCAAACACATAGACAGAGAAAGAAACTAAGAAAATTATATTAATTAGTACAGCTATCATCTAATCTTTAGTACTATAAACATTGGTTGGTTTCCATCAACCATTTTTTGCATGCGAATCATGGTAATGTAGAAAACGACCCAACAATATCTTATAACCATATGTTTTGATTTCGTACAAATAAATCACTGTATTGCAGAAATACTCGATGTTTTGAATATGCTAATCGCTAGAGGCAATTTGATATTGGCACTTTGCTATGATTGTCAATTCTGTATTGGCATAGATGGATGTCAACATTTTCATAATGCCAATGTCAATAACAACGAAACATAAATACATGATCAATTACAGAGTTGATTGATAAGTTCAAGCACCAAACAACTGCCTTTTTTTCTATCTTGATTTATAGATCTGAACTGAACTTAGGAGTGGAACGTTCAAGTTTTACATTGGTCGGCAGCTTCCGGGATTATCCAGATCAGTTCCAGTTTTTGAGGGTAAAGTATTTTGTGGTCGTACTGGTTATATATATGCTATGGTGTTGTAGTCACCAGAGGCGCTGTCGTCGTCCATCTTCAAACACTTTGTTCCCATTTACTGTAGTTTAAGTTGACCAATCCGTATGAAGTATTCAAAATGGTTTTAGCTAAAATAAAGACTGTATTACTAGAAGGGATTGTGGCATTTCCCGTTTCTGAAAATAGACTAAAAAAGTATTAACATAGAATGTATACCAGATTACCAGCATTTTTCAACGTCAGACTAAACTTAAACGTTCTTTTATGAATTTCGCATAAATATTTAATGCTTATTAGAAGCTATGGTCCCAACTCCCTTGGTGATAATGGATGTTGGAGAAATGTGGTTATTTTTCTATGTTCCTTTTGGTCATCCAGCTCTTAACGTTGCCACTTATTTATAAATCCCTGGATACAAAATATTTAGGATTGAGAATTGCTGATAAAGATTAATATAGAAAAGCGCGTCGGACACAAGACTTTATCCTTTTAGCTAATTATGTTACACATTTGTAACCTTCTTGATTCCAATGAAATGAGGAATCAAGATTAATTATATTTCCGACTTTTATGCATTAATAAAGAAAATAAGTATTGAGACTACATTTCAAACTTATTGAGCACTATTCCCACTAGAACCAAAAAGAAAAATAAGAAAAGATTTAAAACTCGTTGCTAATTCACAAAAATATTCGCAACATACTATATATCATAATCACTTACTCAAATGCTTAAATGTTTACATATGTTGAACTTATTATCTAAAGGGGAAATCTTCGTTGACAATTTCGGTCAATACAACACATAAATGAATAAATAATTGTATTTATGCAGGGTGGATCTGTTATACGATTGTTCCATAAAGAATTAGAAGCCTATGTGATAGCTCAAGGATTGTTCGGCCAAGAAGTGACAGAAAATGGTAAAACATATCATAGAAATGAATAAAAAATAAAAAATTAAAGCTTAATCACAATAAAAGATAGTCGATGTTTTTGGGTTAACTTTATAAAAATAGATATTATGACATTTGTCACAGAAAACGCTGTTTTGTTTTAAGGAAGATTGATGATATTGCTTTGCAAACGCCACACGTTAACAAGCCGTTCTTATGGAAAATATCTTCAAAAGTAACAAATGCTAGTTAAAATTGACTCGAAGGAAAGTCATTGAATATATCACAATACCATATTGTGGGATATTGTAACTATATTTAAACATTTGTAGCACCACAATAGCTTAGTGCCACACATGCCAAAATCACTTGAGAAATCGTATTTTAAACTTGCAATACTATTAGTATAACATTATTATTTCTGATGTCACTGTTGGAATGTCTTCTAAAACTATCAGTACATTACATATGTACATACTTACTTCTACAATATAACATATATTCCGATTTTTATAGTGTCTTCTAAAGGTAAGTTATGTTAATACTAAATATGACGTTTTGATAATCAGATTCGATATGCATTGTTTTTTTTCTAATTGCCATCACATAAACCTAGAGTCATGTAATATATATACTCAAGAACGAATGCAAGTTTTTCGAGAATAATTTGTAATAACTTGTAGATCTTGTACATGGTTATGTGCTATTGGTATTTTTAAATATAACGTGTGATTCAGTAAGCATTTTGAAACAAAACAAATTTACAAGGATGGGTATACCGTTACAGAGGTATTATGTTGTTGAGTATATATAAAGTTTAACACCTACAATTGATTATATATAAAAATGTGATGTTAACTTAATTTAACCATAAATCTGTCATAAAACCTAAATGTACTAACACACATGCTATTATAGTCAGATTCTCATTACTAACACGTCCGTCCGAGAGCACACACACCAAATCATTTTGTGCACTGAATGTTTTTCCTCACATCTTTGCAGTCATATAAACATTTTAAATCAAATGAACAAATGAACAAATAACAAAAAAATC
Organism: Mytilus trossulus; assembly: GCF_036588685.1. NCBI lineage: Eukaryota > Metazoa > Mollusca > Bivalvia > Mytilida > Mytilidae > Mytilus > Mytilus trossulus. The sequence continues at coordinate 7,183,256 of NW_026963290.1, read as the reverse complement.
TATTTACAATATATCTTTGAATTTAAGTTCGATAGAATGAACTATTTTGCCTGACGGATTTCTATATGAAAAACATCAACGGTAAAATGTCATGAGATTGCTTTTCATTTATATAATTTTTCAAACAGATGGTAAAACATGATTGAAAAACTGTCCACTCTCATCATTGAGCACTAATCTCCATACTCATCATGTGTCTTGAATGTCAACGTTAAATACAAAATGATTACACCAGTAACATTTAAATCGTCTTTCACTTGAAGAATTTTGTATGTTGAAATGCTTTGCATAAAGGGTACATGTAGTAATCTTACATTTGACAATAAATGTTAGTATGGTGTATCTGTTTTACAACAATAATTGTTGCATGCGATTTAACTGTGAAAATTATAACAATAAGAGATGAATTAATATCGTTGGATTATATAGAAATTTTAATAAGTTCATTTTCAGTATTATATGTTTCGAGTATTTGTTGTAGTTCATTTCCGTATTCGTGCCTTTGATCCTTATAATCCGAAGACGATATCCCCTACATCCTCTGGTATCACGTACTGGCAGATAGAAGCGGAGTCCAGTATTCTCAATGGTATAGTTTACAATGTAAAAAATCAAACAGACCAATTGTCTACCCTATACATTTAACTGTTTTGTTTGAGAAATATTACATATTATTCTCTGCTGTTATAACACCTTTATTCTTTTGTTTCAAGATTGGGATATTTTTATGTTAGCAGTTAAAGACATAACATTGATAAAAGAACATTTTAAAGTTATAATAATTGGACATATTTCTATTGTATGTGAATGTACCCTTGCCAAACAAAATTCAATTACGGAGAGATACATTTATACGCAAGATAATTTGTTTTGATAAATTGACAAGAAATATATTCGAAAGAAAACAACATGCTATCATTTCAATTCGTTAGAAATTAAGATGTTGCAGAAAAAAATGCTTCTTATATCTGAATTTGTAGGTGATGTGATAAAATGGGAACAACAAATCCGACTTCGTCATATGACAAACAGGAAATATTTATCCCTCGATAACAACTTAGATGTGTGTTTAGTAGACGATAACGGTGATCCTAGAACAGTATTCAGATTTCACTCTGTAATCAAGGTACCTACAATTTGGCATGGTCACCAGATATGACATAAACATCGATATAGTTCCAGAGTGTTATCAGTTTGATGAACAAGCTGAATAGTATATACCTCCTGCTGTCGAGGGTTTGGTAAAATAACAATAATTTGGGTGTATTAGAAAAACGAACATGTCTATACCATGGTTTTTAATTCATTCAGAATGTCAGTTCTTCTTCATAAGTCTAATTACTTGGTAAAAACGTCAAAACCGTTTGTCTTCGCTTGGGTATTCATTTATCAGCCAGATAAATCTGCTTTCGGTGTAAATATTGAAAAATTCTTTTACCCGTTTAATATGAAACTAAGTATTCATAAAAGTTTATTGAAAGGTACCCATTAAGGTGACTAAAGAAATATCAGACGTCAAAGTCTCCAGAACAATGCATTATAAAGAAGATTTTAAAGAAGTATATAGGGCAAGTGTCAAACAAACAATTTAACAAAGAAAGGCCCAAAAACTTAAACAATACCAAACTTCAGAAAAATTGAAGTAATAATGAATACTCTTCTGAAGGTACTGCTTTTTATAAAGTCTCAATTTTGAAAAAACTAGAGGTGATTTACTCAACACTTTTTAAAGTTTTTTTTTAATTTGTAGGAACAGGATGAAATAAAGTTTGAAAGTTATACAAGAATAGAACATATGTTGACCGGATGTTGGTTACATGCTTTGAAAGGTATGAAATGGAGAATAATGTCAAATGAATACATCACATGACATATTCTCAATGTAATTCATAGTCAGTAATATGACAGTTGATGTCCATTGTTTTTTAATTTTACTTTTCATTAAATTCCAAATTGAATTTTTGAAATATTTTTCTTTTATTTTTAATTGAATTTTCCGTTTTCTCTAGTTAAAAGTCGCACTTAATTTTGGACAGAACACCCACTGTTGCAGACGAAAATGAATACCAATAACATCATCAAATGAGTTTTTCAATTTTATATTGCCATTTACGTTAATTTGAATTCTTTCAAATAGTAATTTCAATGAATACAAAAAGGACACTTTGAATTTAAAATTTGACTACAATACAAAAAACTATAATGATAAAAAATAAATTTTAGTAAAACGTTTTCATTTTAGATCAACCATTTGATAGAAAGACTTTTATGGAGAAGTATGGGGTTCAAAATATGGACACAGAAACAACAAAGCTACGACATGTAATACATTTTAATTTATAAGCTGCTATACAATAACATGCATTTCTCACTACATTGAAGATCGCTTTGTTGCCTTCGGCTGTTATCTGCTCTATGGTCGGGTTGTTGTCGCTTTGACACATTCTCTATTTCCATTCTCAATTTTTATTCTGTATCTGTTGTGTTTATAGAGATATTCTGCATTCATCTTTATAAAGAACGATCAATAATTAAGTTTTGGACGTATTAAAACATGATGAAACAATCTGTCAATGAATTGTCTAAAAGAATAGTGAAACTGATCAACATCGCGAAATATTTATCAGGATTGAAAAACAATTTCAGATACATTTGAATTCAATTTGAAATTTTCGAAATTTGATTTTTAAGTTTATTTCCTGTAAATTGTGTTCAATACCATTTCAATTACAAAGTATCCCACAAGTTCAATTTATTTCAATTGCATTGCATTCACATTTGAATTAGTTATCACTGTTGTGAAGTTCGTATCAGTTTGCGAAAAAAACACCAAATCCTGGATATAAACTAAAACTAAGGGAAATAGTTATCAAAAGTACCAGGAACATAATTTAGTACGCCAGTCACACCAAATATAAGAGGAGAACTACTACACAACAGGTACACACTACTAAAATGTAACACACAGAAAAAACAAACTATAATATAACAATGGCCATTTTCCTAACTTGGTTCAGGATTTTTTGCTTATCGTGGGTTGAACCAGGTTTTTTGACTAGCCAAACCTCCCGCTTTTATTGCAATGTTAAATATAACATTTAATTGACAACATTACACGACAAGACTACAATACACATACATAGGAGAACATATACGAAAGAGAAACAAACAATTAATAGCTATCAAAGGTACCAGGTTTATAAGTGAATACGTGACGTCACATTTGCATTTTCTAAAAATTACCTAAAAGTTGGATAGAATTAGGATAGTATTCAGGATAAGGTTTGTAATACTAATATAACATTTTTAAATTACAATGAAAATTGCAATACTGATTTATATAATATTGTGTTAGTAATTAGAAAATATTAAATGAAATATGTTTATTTGTAGATACTGGCTTCAAATGAAAGCATGTATGCCGATGCATACACATTACAATGTGTTCCACAAAATGATGTGCAGAATTTCAACTACATTGCGGGAATAGTGCCGTTTCTAACCAACTTAATCAAAGATGTAAGCATTGTACAAACGTTTTTCAAAGCAACGAAATACTCTGCCTTGAATATGTGTTTTTCAAAATTACTCTGAATTGAAAATTTGTAGGTAGATAAAGAATAATAGTTATCAAAGGTACCAGGATTATAATTTTAATAATCCAGACGCGCGTTTCGTCTACACAAGACTCATCAGTGACGCTATAAGATATGCTTTGCACATCATCAAACTTTTGTTGTCTAAGTTATGTGTAGATAATATTAGTTACATAGTGGCTAGTGACCTGATACAATAGATATATGAGGTCATTAAATTCTATATGGGTGAGTGCGATTCGAATGTCAATATCTCATTGTTTTTATAAACATTTAGATTGTTTTCAATTTGACGGTTTTATCATCGATCTGCCTGCAGTTCACTTAGAAATTATTTCCTTTCAATAAACATAAATATATATGAAATATATAAGCAAATAAGATGAATCAATTGTTCAAATTAAATACAATGGTTATGTGATATTAACATAATATGTTGATCACGAACGTTTTGGACTGTATATGAAATAGCATAAATATGTACTATCAGTATCAGTTCTTTTAGTTTTTTAATGTCATTTTAGTTGAACGATGTACCAGCTCTGTCAGCTAGAAGAACATATGCTATAGTAACGGTATGTTTTATGAATAAAAAATAGCAAATTGAGTATCAATAAAAGTACAAGAGAAATAATTTATCAAATATATGAATAATTCTTGGATGAAGTGGCGGTAAAAAATAAATATAATCACTTTCATATGAATACGCTTAAAAAATGATTTGCGGTGTAGAAAAACGTAGCTCATGCGAACAAATATGCAATATGTTTATTATAAACGTTTTTTTTTACCAAAAGTTCCAAATGGTGAAGTTGAAATAATCCATTCGTAAATCTTACGGACGCCATCACGAGTTGGTTGACCGTTACAGAAAAATCCGTTTCACAGATGATATCAGATATGTTCCTTATGTCGTAACTACAATCTCGTTCCCTTTCCACGAATGTGACCTACCGAACCGACTATTAACGAGAATTATAATAATGTGAGCAACACGACGGGTGCCACATGTGGAGTATGATCTGCTTTCCCGTCCAGAGCACCTGAGATCCACCCCAGTTTTTGGTTAGGTTCGTTTAACTTAAGTTTTAGTTTTCTTTGTTTTGTATTGTGTACTTTTGATTTTCTGTTTGTCTTCTTTAAAACATAGCATTGTCAGATTCTTCTTTATCTATGATATTAAATATCCCTCTATTATCTTTTGGTCCTCTTTTATAGAAGAGTACTTATTGTATAGATTTGTTATACCACATGCACACTTATTTATATATTTGTCTAATAATAAGTACTCCCATATGAAACTAACTGTATACATTTTTGCTATTTTTAGGCACTAAAGGATGTAAAAACGTTCTTAGGAGACAAAGGACTACCAGTGAAACGGAAACAAAAACTACTCAGGAATTTGAAGGTAATCCATAGTTTTTATTCAACAATGCTTTCTTTAATCAGATGCGCATTTCATTTACAAAATCAAAAATGAAAATAAATAATAATCAACCTTGTTCAAAATCAAAAAAGATAAATATTTAAAATTATTCTGGTAAAAGATAACCTTTAAGAAAAACTCGTCGTTATTATTCATATACACTTTCTGAAAGTTCAAATACTGATGATTTTCTTTTTTTTCAAATTGTGCACTCATACCACATATTCGTATATCTATAAACTGATTTTCAATTGATAGGTTATAGATCTATTGGTAGACCTAGTAAAATGTCCATTGAGAACAGGAGAAGAACAGTTATATCGTATCAGGATATATAAAGAGGCATATGATGTTCTCCATGCGTACATGCTGGGGAGAAGTGGAAAGAATGCTTTATACATGGCAAAATACATTGACTTCTTTCAGACACAGTTTACACAAAAGGTACATTTTGCACAATCTGCAAAACTTTTACCAACAAAATCATTTGCATTTTCACTATGATTAACAGTATTAAAGTCATATGAAATGAGTGAGTGGTGAAATAAATATTTGTCCAATTCTTTTACAAATTCTTGTATATATCATAAACTTAATCCTCTGTGCACGATTGTCTAATTTTTTACGCAAACATAACGTATTATTGTCAATTTGTTTTCTCTCTGTCTGTTATGATTTAACAAATATGGCTGCTCATTAAATGCCGTGTTTTGAAGCCGAAGTTTATCGATTGTCACCTTATAGTAAACAAATAACAAAAAGCATGGGTATTGAGAACGTGTTCAACATATACAATTAGAGATTTTTTAATTTGAGGTTTCTTATGACTTTAAAATATGTCCTATTAATAACAAAGATGTGCAATTAAAAAAAAAGTGCCGTAATAATTTATTTAATCATCCTGTCAAAAGTATTCTACATTTACTCTTTCCAAGTCTACATTAAATTACATAAACTGCATCATTGGTACAAAGTGTAACAGAGACATATAAGTTATGGAGCAATCTAGGAAATACATAAACAATCATAATGAACTGTAAGCTATATTTTTAAAGAAGATCGTTGAAGAGAACACATTTAAATATTTCACTATTTGATTTATCAAAATATTTATAAAAAAATTAAATGGTGTCAAAATGGAATTTTTTGAATTTTAGCTGATGAGGTTATTTATAGAATAAAAAAAAATCAATATTCAAATTTTGACTATGTCTTGAAGGGTGGTATAGGAATAAACGTTGCACAGATGATTGTTGAACTGATGAGAGATAAGAGGAAGCTAGTTGACAGAATAACCACCGCACACATAGACAGATTCATTCACCTTCTTGGTGAAACTAAGGTATGTCATGGTACATTTTGTAACACATAGCTGTTGTGTCACATACTACAATAAAATATGACTATTCGTATGAAAGAATGTATATTGACATGTTTGATGTTGCCCTGGTACTAGGGCATATTTATTCTAATTGTAAAAAAGTCAACAGTACTTTACCGCTGTTCGAAACTCATAAATCGATAGAAAAAATTAAATCCAGGTTACAAACAAAAACTGAGGGAAATGCTTCAAATATGAATACAAATGACACAACAGAAACAACATATTAAAATGGAACACACACATAAACGATCTATAACATAACAATGGTCAATTTCCTGACTCAGAACAGGATATTTTTTAAAGAATAAAAAGGTGTGTTGAACGTGGTTTGGTTGCATGCTAAACCTCCCGCTTCTATGGCAATGTTAATTACAACATTAAAACGACAACACAACATGACGGGACCCCAATACAAATAAATAGGAGAACATATTGGACAGAGAAACACACGAATAATAGCTAAATAAAGGCACCAGGTTACAATTTCAATACGCCAGAAGTTCGTCTCGTCCACACAAGACTAACCAGTGACACTAAGTTGAAAGAAGTAAAAAAGCCAAAAACAAGTTAAACAGCCCTGAACACCAAAAGTTTAAAAAAGTTGTGCCAAATATTCTAGGGTTCTCCGCCTGGGACAAGTACATTCTTATTATTTAGAAGAATTTATACTTTTGCAAACAGTAAATTTTATAAAAAAATGACTATATAACACAATTCAGCACAAAATAAAAAAAAAATACAAACCCGAGCTAGCCAAAGCCTTAATGCACAAAGTGACGTCACATTTGAATTTGTAAAAAAGCTCACAAAGTGACGTCACATTAGAAATTCTAAAAAAGCACACAAAGTGACGTCACATTTGAAATTCTAGAAAAGCACACAAAGTGACGTAACATTTGGATGACTAAAAATATTTCTCAAAAGTAAGATCGAATAAGGACTGATTTAAGACTAGATTCGTAATACTGATATTACATTTGATAACAATGAAAATTACAATACCTAACTGCGGTAGAAACCAGTTAACTTATTTTATTTTAAAGTTATGTCGGTGTATCTTGTGAATAAATAAAAAAAAAATCGTAAAAATTTCGTTCAACTTAACTAAAATCCAGTTAATGAAGGGAGTCGTTGATTTTCTTTAACATAACACACGAATACAACAGAAAAGGCGTTAAGACATTTGACAAAATCCGATGAGAATTACAAATATAACATCAAAACTAAATACATGAATTTGGGATAGAAAAGTACCGTGACACATCTTATAGCAATGTGAATTTACACTCAGCAAAACAGTCACGTTCCGTAATTAAAAGATTAGACGACGTAATGACAAACCACAATCTAACACGTGGTAAAAATATCCTTAGTTAGTTTGGACAAAGACTCATCGTATGGATCAACCAATTCGTGATAGTGTCAGTAAAATTTTCGGAGTGTCATTTTTTATATGTCCTCCTCATAACTTTGTTTCTGCGTGACAATTTCACAGATATAGTTTTTGAAAGTCCTGTGGTTAACATATGCAAGTCACAAGGAAGCCAGATACAATACAGATTAAGTTGACGTATATTCTGATCATTGAATACGATGTCAAACTACTAAGAGTGAACATTAGGATAATTGTTATTGTTCTATTTTCCAGAATTCAATATTTCTGAACCTTCTACAAGTGCTTTGTGTTTGTGATGGAGTATCGATACCAACTAACCAGACATATATTACAGAACAATGGCTACGACAAGATATGGTAACAATAACTTACAATTATATTTATATAGAAATGTATAAATCATCCTTCACTACAAATAGGTTCACAATTACACAGCTATATCAAACAGGAAAATGATTCTATGCTGTGAAAAATATATCACACTTAGTGAACGAATGATGTTTTGAGATAGCACATCTTTTTTCATGATTTATTCATCCTCCGATATATGGTTTGTATTTGTCCCTGTGATGGTATTTAGATTGCATTATATAATATTCACTTAAAATACAGACCAAACGTTGTAATTTTTGCAGGGTATTTTCTTTATTTATAAGTAATCAACTACTCAATATAACTATAATGAATTAAGAAATGAAGTTTTATTGATGCTCAATTTATTAATTTTCCAGGGATACAAGTTTCATGCTGCTAGAGGTCAGAATCTGAACAGAGAACCCAATGTCATGTTCCTGTCATCTGATGATAAAGAGTCTTGGGTTCCAATGCATCAGTTAGATGTAAGGCCATTGTCTGGTGTAAACATGAAAACATGAATAATTGGTTCAAAACATATTTGCTTATTAAGAAGTGAAAAATTGCAGAACAAAATTTAATCTTCATCAACATGTGGATGAATTGAATGAAATAGTATCATCAATATAAAGTGTCAATTGCGAGACTCAATTATTTATCTAATTTAGTTTATCTATTTTACATTTCTATCTTTTTCTTCTTTTTTCGTTTAACCAACTACTAAGGTTTTATTACAGTTAGATGCACTTGACAACTTTGATAAGGTATGGTTGGACATTTAAAAAGCTTGGTTCCTCTTTTGTTCGCTAATTTTTAAAACAGGTTGTTTTTATGTTATCATACGTTTACATATACGTTTCGTTTGTTATTAGATTTTAGCTTTTGTGGCAATTTATTTTCCTGATATACTTGCTTCATTTAAGTTTTTATAATAACAATTATTAGCGTATATCATCGTATATTTATCTAAATGTTTACATGTATTACTTAAAGGTGTGGTTGGAGATTTGCTTTTAAGTACCAGTTATTTATCCTAGGTTTATGCGTATCCAATGTAATATATTAATTTTTAATATTTATTGCCCCACTTCTAGTTGCCAAAAACATTAATACATTTTAACACTCAGTCAACATATCAGAATCGGGAATCGGACTCCAACAGTTGAATTATATGTTCGACCTATTTTAGAACTAGTATTTAAATATCAAAGACTACAAATTTCTAAATAGACATTTTGCCACCACATTATATCGGTCGAACCATTCGCAAATTAAAACTGAATGTCGATTTCAGTCTTTCTTGTTTATAACTCTGTTTGATCAGTGTCTGCGTACTGCGTACATCTCTGTTGAGATTGTCTGTATAGTGTGCTCACGTATGCCAGTAACGTATTAACTTAGACATGTGAACGCTATACGAAGGAGCAGTTCGGAATGCTATTGCTGATAGATGGGAAGTTACAAATTGGAAACGTAAACTTGTGTTACTTGTATCTAATTGGAGAAATTTGGACTAATAAAATAGTTGATAGTAAATAGTTTTAATCTAAGGCAGAATAATACTGTTTAAACTGAATAATGAACGAAATCGATGACATCTTTAACGTGTATGAGCTTTATGTTTAGAGTTTATCGATTATTTTGTAGCCCTGTGAAGCTGGTGATAGTCCATACAGATTTTTACTGAATCAGTTAGACTTGTTGAAGTCTCTTTGCTTCGTAAGTAATACATCCTGCTTTTTTTCAACAAAATTTAAAAAAGAAAAATCTGGATGAAATTGAGAAATTTTTTCGAGGTGTAAACGTGAAAATGTAGATGACAAAATGCCATCATGATACAATTATATCTATATGAAATAAATTTTATCGAAAGCAACGTTACTGCACGAATTACGCATTTCTTGATTTTAATCTTTTATTAGTTAATATATTTGCAATAAAAAAAACAGTTGAAAATGGCAAATAAGTAAAATGATTGATTTATTTTCCTTATATTTTTGCAATTTATCACGAAAACGTTTTGTCGAAGGGATAGGTTGATGGAAATTGATGTCACAAATGTTTGTTATCTTCGTAAAACTGTGCAATTCTATCAACACGAAATTAACATACTAACAGAAGATCTAATTTTATTATAAAAACAATGAAAAACAGTTAAATATATTGATAAGAATCCCATGGGTTTTAATTCCAATTATCATTTGAGGCGTCCACACAGATTGAGAAAATGAAAACTAACAATGCATGCATTTAACACAAATTTCAAAAACGGTCTCAACTAAATGCCCATGAACCATACAAAAGATCAGACATGTTTTAAAATCAATCAAATCTTTTTGTGTTAATTTGAAGGGTCGGAATGATTTTGCAGTCCATACTATCACAAGAGAAAAACCTATATTGCAATGGGAGGATGCTTATCTGTGCTTAACATCAACACAGTTAAGTGATCAACTGAGAGCCAAGTATTGTGAAGTCATCATAGGTAAATATTTGCGCTATCTTCCATATTCATTGTATGGAAAATGTTCTAGGTCATCTACATATTAGGACAAATGTTTTGGTCGTAAAGCTGTATACCTGTTAAGGTCTTCAGTATGAAGAAAAAAGATTCGAGCTATTCAGATAGCGTTACTTGCATTTACCGATGGTATCATTAACTAAATAGGCAATGCTTCGCACAAATCTATTTATTGGTCATATATTTGAGAATCTAAGGTTCTAATTCCCTCATGCAAATTTTACCTACATGAATTCAAATATAATTATATAGCTTTTGATCATATAGTTCTCTAGTTTTTTGATAGGTGTGGTCATGCTCATAAATTAACTGTTTATAAATCTTTAAATATTTTGGAATACTAAGGATGTTCTAACCAAGTAATAGATTATCCTAGCTGTATTTGACAAAAACTTACGGAATATTTGGTCCTAAAGGCTCTACAATTTACTATTATTGCCCTGCGCAACTATTTGATATTTTATACTCACTGATGAGTCTTTTGAAAATAAAAAAAACGCCAATCTGACGTACAAAAGTTTAATCTGGTGTCAATGACATTTTCACTGAATCGAATCCATTGCTAATGGAGGTTTCTATCCTATGGTATCACCAGCCAAGTAGTCAGCATTTAATTGTTGCGATAACTTTTCATTGATATGGTCTTAATAAAAAAAACTGATAATAAAATAGAGAATTTATCGAAATAGTTAGGATTTTGTCACAAAGGAGAATATTCTCTTGGTTGTATTTGACCAAATTTGTCGGATTTGTAGTTTTTCGATGTTCTTCAATTTTGTCTTTCTTTTTATTTTCATTTGAGCGTGTTTGATGAATTTCTTTGTTTGAGAGTTTTAGATAAAGGTAGTTTAGAAAATGGTTAATAAATCAATAGTTATCTTTTTATTGATCTGAACTGTAAAACTTTAATCGATTTCGTTTCTGTTACTTACACTCTTTTTCAATTTTCCTAATTCAAAAGAGAAATAACAGTTTAAAACATTTGATAAATGCTTCTTTTTCATTTTTAATAGAAAACTGGAATATAAAATTGCTAATAAGTCACGAAAACATTTATTCAACCAAAAATAGATATCTACATAAAAAGGACACCGATGTTAAAACACTACACATATGTTATTACTATAATCGTTTAGAGTATAAACTGAACACAGTTGTAGTTTCAGTTCAACAGTCCATATGCCAAATGACATCGAAGTACTCGTTTTTGTGGCCTGCCTTCTTTTGGTGTTTGATAATTTCATTTGAATCTTCTGCCATTTATGTTCTAAATATGTGCTCCTGATATACAGATGACACCATTTTCACTGATAACAGTTCCCAAACATGAAACTGTAATACATGGACCACATTTCTGTGCCTGTCCGAAGTCAGGATTCTGTGGCCTTTGTGCGTCGTTTATGTTTTTTTAATTTTAGCTCATTTATATGTTTCGGAGTTTGGTGTACATTTTAAGGGGATTATAGGGCCCGCCTCCGGATGCGCCATTTTCCTGCTGTGTTGCTTCCATTTTTTGCCAATTGGTCGTTTTGTTTTCTCTATTGCAATATCTAATAACACTTAAAACAGCGTACATGTATATGCAATAAAATATCAAGTTTGTTTTTATAAGATCTAGTGTTATCATACTTTCACTTAAATGCATTTCAGCTGCTTTTGTCGAAGTTGGAAGCAACTATTCAGTACTTGATCAGCCAGAATTATGCTTTGTTTATGAATTTGTTGGAACAAAAGACGGAGACAGAGAATCAACACAGGTTAAAACTACTTATCATTCTTGCATCGAAATGTATAAACTAACTATCATTCTTGCATCGAAATGTATAACCTTTCATTAACACACAGTAAAGACTAATGATTTAGTCATATATATCGTAATGAGCATAACGTTTTAGGGACTTCATGTTTCAACAGTGTATAGTATTTATAATGTTAAAATTGTCGTGTGAAAAACTATAGATATTAAAAAAACATCATAGATTGGTTTTTTTTCATTCGTGACAATTACAAAATTCGTTCATTGATTGGTTTATGGTTACAAAACTATGTTTTAATCCATTTAAGGAAATTGGTTGCCGTGACTGCATTTGTACATTTAATGTTAATCCAGCATTTTTAATTGTAAAAATGCTGAAATTTAACACCTCTGTGAATATTTAATTCAATATGATTTTAGGACGAACCAAGTCATTTCAGTGTCGAGCCATGTCAGGTTTGATGCTTTTCCTAAAATCCTTTGTTTATTACATGCATGTTTCTCATTTTAGAAGGTCATACGGTTGCATATAATTTTATTTAAACTTTGGTGGATAGGTGTCTTAGTGGCAATCATACCGAATCTCCTTGTTTTTATAATACCAAAATTCATTTTATCATAGCACGCAATGACTTATATATGTAAAGAGTTTTAATATTACATGTAAAAGTATTTTATGATAGTATTTCTGTTGAACATAACATGTTGTCAAACATTTTACTGACTCAATAGATTTTTACCATTTTAAAAAATATTTTTAATAATGTAATATGTAAATAAAAATACAAGATAAATTTCATATTTAACTAGTATGACTGATTTAACTTAAAATGCATTAGTCAACATTGTTATTTCAAGATGTAACAAGTAAGTTATTTTGCTACTTATGATAATATGAAATGTAATCAGTGTTTAAAAACGATAAGTAAAATGAAAATTCTTATTCAAATGTGTGTTCATACTCGTATTGGTGTTTTGGATCAATAGTCAAAAACCTGCATTATTGAAGGCCAAACGGTGACCTACAGCTGTTAATTTCTGTGTCATTTGACTTTTGTGACGAGTTGTATAATTGGCAACACACCACATCTTCTTTTTTATATTATATCATTTCAGGGTGTTCGGGATTTAGCAACACTGTTCCCTGTCTTACGAGATTTTATAGTGGACTTTATGGAAAGAAACAGTCAAATGATAGCATCGGAAGTTGGTATGAACCAACTAACTGAACAGGTAAACAGGGTTATCCTTCCTCATATGACCACATCGTTCTCACTGTGATAGTTCAATTTAGAAAAACACGATTATACTGTTTTAGAACAAGATGAATATAATTTCATATTTCAATTTCGACCTAGCAATAATAGATAGAAATATTTAAAAATATAGCTTGAACTTCAATCGGATCATCACTGCAGTAAACGTTATATTTGGAGCTTTAAGTTTTTGGTGTTATTTGCCTTTCTTCTTTTTTGAGCTTCATCATTGGTGATCCCATCTGGTTTTGACTGGCGGCTACTATCTCCTGCTTTACGCATGCTCCTTTAAAAACACATTCTCTATCTTTTCTTTAGCTTTTGTGTTTACTGAAACACTTGGTCCGCTTTGGATACTTTGGAGATCTTACAGAGATTAACAAAATCATCAAACCATTGATTGCTGTACTTGACGGGTCAACAGACGTACCAGTTCGTAAAGATAAACGGAAAGGTAAAATTGTTTTGATAGAAATGTGTTTCAAAATAAGATATGATAACAACAAAAATACTTTGATTTGTGACTTTCAATCAAGTATGAATAAACCAGATATACTAGTAAAGTGGTTGTTCCTTTATTCGTTAAATTGCTGCTTTATGATTTCATCATATTTATTCAAAGACACACAAAAGAAATAGTATTAACATCGAATGATAAATATTTAGCTAAAGCAATTTTATGTTTTACAACTTGAAAGGTCTTTAATCATTTTATTTCAGGCTATTCCAGAGATTCTCAAAAACTCGTTAATCAGTATAAGTCCGGTGGACGATATGATCCTAACGCTCAAACTGAAGCTGTTGTCAACGCAAAATACCAGTATGTTTGCCTAGCTATTATATTATGCATGTGTTTTTATTTGTATGAGTATTTTGTCAAAATTGCATATGATTTGTTATGTTTTTAAATATCAAGTCGGTTAAGAGCTCTACAGACCTTATGTTTACCTTGTTGAATTGTACATAATTATCATGCCCATCTCTAAATATAATATACTCACTTACTTACTAAGTCATTATATTTTTTGCAATGTGTCATGCTGAGATAAGACTATTATGACATATTTTAACTACATTTAATATAGATTTGTTTGTTTCGATACTTGAAAATAAAATTTATCACACATATGTTCCTCTCTATTCCTGTTGCTGAACTAACAAAATATACTTTATCTACTTTTGGCTAATTAAAACTTAGATGAATGAACTTCGTGAACGCCTTGTACGTAAGATAGATAATATGCCTCCAATGTATTAACAAATCAGATGAAAGTTTTGTAAACAGTATGCAACTGTTCACATCTAATATTTAGTAAACCAAGTTTAAATTTTTCTTGTACGCCTTGTACGTAAGGTAGATAATATGCCTCCAATGTATAAACAAATCAGATAAAAGTTTGGTAAACAGTATACAACTGTTCACATCTAATATATGGTAAACCAAGTTGTTAATCTCGCACATCTTTTTTACAGGGGTCTACAGGTTCTAGATTTTCTTCTAACATTCCAAAGAAATCTCCGCTTAAAGGTATACATAATTGATGTAATACAAAGGTTGCTAGTATGATTTGCTAAATGTGAAAAGACAAAACACATAAAGAACTAGCAAAATACATAATAGAAATCAGTGAATGTAAATTACTGCTATAAAGGTCATTCTAGAAGATGAGTCAACTACACACGTTTACATTATCCAGCTGTTGCAGATGACCTAGTAGGTTCTGTAATGCCTTTTATTTCATTTTTATAAGCTCTTCGCAAATACCACTCTCCTCATGTACATACAAATTGAAAAGTTTAGAAAATTAATTTTACTTTTTTTATTTTGGATGAAAATATATAATTTATTTACTGCCAAAACAAAAACGATAACAAACCTGATAACCATTGACAACAGAGAACAGCGTCAATATATAGACAACTATAGACAACTATAGACAACACAAAATGTGTACAATATGAAAATATCCAACATTTATCGACCATTTATTCTTTGCAGACAATGGTTGAAAAGTTCAAGATGATTGAATTTGAACAAAAACGCAAGATATCATTGAGAATGACAGCACTTATGTATGAAAAGTATAATCCAAGGGACACAAAAAAGTATGTAAATTATATGTAGCATAATTTATTTTGTTTCACGTGTTAGTATTTATGATATCATAATATCTGTTTTGTGTCATTTGTAGACAAATATAATTTTTTTTCATGAACAGTTAGACGGAAAATAAGACATGGACATTCAAACTCTATTATTAATAAAAATTAAAAACTCCATCAACAAAACATATACAAAAAACGACGAAAAGACAAACAGCCTTCTAAACGCAAAATAAAAATATTGAGAATGATCAATAGGACGTAACAAAACCCGGGGTTGATATCTGATGCGTCGGTGATGATCCTTTTCGAATTAATCATTTTAAAAAGGTTCCTAAAGGGAGACAAATAATAGAAAGTAAGCATTGAACAAATTCACTGACCGTACAGTGTCATGCTAATTGTCATTTCATAACCAGTTAGGACGTTCGCCTTTTCATTACATCTACGTTCCATAAAAATTTCTTAAACGATGGCTTTGAAAATTTGTTTTTCTTTCAGAAAAGCGTTGAGACAACAGCAGAAAATATTAAATGAATTACGAGAGATGTTTCATGCATCTGATATATTTGATAAGGATCATTATACAAAGATTTTGATGGTGAGGTTTTATTTATCTATTTTATTGTACACATTTCAAAGAAAGGTTATCTCATGCTGTTGAAATGACAGCTCTTTGTGAATTTTCTATGTTTATTATTAGTTTTCTATGTTTGAATATGAATATGTTTTAATGCGAGACTGATTGAATCCTTTCCGTTTAAATATATAAAATAGTTAAACTAACAAACATTAATTGATGAAATTGACATTATTTCAATGTTGAGCGAAAACAAATGGTTCAACATTAAGTTCTATTGAAAAAAATATCCTTGTATTTATTTGTGCGTGGCATCCAATTGCCCATCCCGTTACGTTAGAAATGAATCGTTTTATATTTTTGACTATTGTTACTTTTCATAAATGTTTTATGTTTGCAGGATATTGCAGAATATAAATATGATAAAATGGTTTCCAAATCTCTTGACATTTTGAACAAGGCATATTCGTCCCAAAGCGACATGTTCAAACTGGCAGAGAAGGCACAGGTACAAATATATTTCGTATTAAAACATTATAAATCAATCCATATTTGTTCATGTATTAAATCCTTGTCTAAATCGAGGTACAACTATAAGGGAAACATGTTTTGAATTAGAAGGTTAGCCTGGTTCCTTAAAACATTATTTCAAGTCTTTCTTTTATTTGATTGAATGCATGTGATATTCCAACCTCGATTATGATTTTCGTTTCTTTGAGCATGTAAAGCATGAAGGCTAATGTAACCTAAATAATGTGTATTTAATAAATATTTGGGCATATAATTGCTACTACTACCATTGTGTTACAAGTCAGATATAAGGTTTATTTTTTTAAATAGTTGCTGATGACATCAGAATCAATTAAAGTTCACATTGATGTACAAAGAGAGTTACCCGTCCTCCAAAGATTTGTCCGACTAAAAGCCAATGATTACCAAGTTAAAGTTATGGGAGATATTCTTGACGAATTCATCAGGTAACATTTTATCTCAAAATATGATACATGTGTAGCAGTATCATTTTTTGTCATTTTTTTCTCTTCTTTCTTTTCCTGATTTGTAAAATTTATACTTGCAGTTGATAGTCGAAATTTACCTTAATTGCTATTAAAAGTGGTATTTGCAACCAGTTTGACATTAAACTAGTATATGAAACTTCATTTTATTCCAACATTTTCAAAAAAGAAATATAACTCATTTTTTTCAACATCAGTACGAATTTGGATAACGTCATAGAACTATTAAAAGTGGAGATATTTTTCGTTTATTTACATTTATATATGAGTCAAATATTCATCTATCCTACATCAGGGGTCATTTCGAGCGGCCAGTCTTAATAAATAGCACCAAATACATTTGATCGAAATGGCGCAATGCATTGTTTATTAATTTGAAATAAAACTTTTGTAATAAATGTTAAAGTACTACTATAGAACATGACTGTACCAAGTCATGAATATAACAATTGTTATCCATTAGTTTGGTGTTTGATCTTTTGATTTTTTCCATTTGATAAGAATTAACTTTCCGTTTTGAATTTTCTTCGCAGTTCATTTGTTTTTGTAATTTTATTTAGAGTGGGGTGCCCATTTTCGCCGGGGACACAATTTCGCCGTTTTTTTTTATTTTGAGGTGTAAAAACTTAAAGGGAGGGCTGAAATGAAAGACATATACCAGTAAATGATATTATATAACAAATATGATTATTGTTTAAAACTGAGACAAAATTGCGGCACATACTGAAAAGGACGGCAAAATGAACAACGATTTTCGGCCAATTTCATGAAGAAAATACACGAATTCAAAGAAGTATTTCTTAGTAATTCTTTGTCTGAATGCCCTAAATTTCAGTTCTTTTAACACCTTTGAAATATCAGCTATTCATCTATAATGAAATTGATTTGATCAATGTTGTTTAAAGCTGCGTTTTTTTGGTTTTAAATAGATATGGAAAAACGGCGAATATGTGTCCCCCATTGACAAAAAATCAGGAAATTTCATACACTCTTTAATCTAACTTTTCAGATGATTATATTCAAACAAACACGTTTCAAGCTTAAGAATATTTTGCGTTTGAAGTTATCTTCATATAGAAATATCAGTATACTTCAAAAACATTTAGACCTGAACATAAACTGTAGAAAACATGAAAAGATGTGGCGAAAATGAGCACCCCACTCTATTATTTTAAGTCAATATTGCGGCATTGTCTGCTCGTATAATTAACAAGAACACAGTTGTATATATGAAGGAAACATTATATTTTTACATATATATAATATATCTTTGAGATCGAATCAAATTCAGAGATATTTGTTTAATTTTGCAGGTTGTGTACTTTACAGAAAGGATGCGATGAACCTCATTTTGTAAATCAGAAAATTTTGCTCAGTCATGGCAAGTGTTCCCATACTAGTATTCAGTTCTATTTGACATGAACGACATGATAACTTCAATGTTTTTGATGAAATGCAAGAAAATTAAATCATTTAAACAAAAAATGAAGGAAAACAGCGTGACACGTAATAATAACATAAATGACGAACGCACAGTTTTATACATGTTATATGTGGCCTTAACATATTGAAAGAACATACATTGATGTTAAGGTCAAGTCTGAGAAAAAATAATTTGCAACTACATTTGATATGAAAATTGACAATTAACACCAATTTCTTTTGTATAAAAGCAGTCTTTCTTTGTATTAAACGACACTAATAAAATATGTGACGTATGCTTAAACTGTTTGTAGGCGTTTTGGATACTATAAGGGAGATATTGAGACAAGAAATCGATCCACAATTGGAGGTATGCTCAATTTATATAAGGCCATAATTGTTCAAGTAAAACTATATCAATTTATTTTGTGTCATGCATTTGTATTTTAAAACAAATTTTATCTTTACTGCTGTAGATTTCGTTGTAGTAATGCTGGTCGCTTTTTGTCGCAAATTGTTCAAATCGTTTTGTCTCTTTCAGTAGTAAGGTAATATGATGTTCTTTATCATGCTGTAGACTGTCAAGAGAAAATATTATTTACAAGAGTATACAAACAATGTCAAACAAACTATAAAGTGTAATGTTTTGGTAAATAGTTAGAAATACACGCTTATTACATTTGGAAGTGCTGTGTTTATGCCACACCTACGATAATAGAGGGGCATTATGTTTTCTGGTCTGTGGCTCCGTTCGTACGTCCGTTTGTTCGTCCCGCTTCAGGTTAACATTTTTGGTCAAGGTAGTTTTTGATGAAGCTGAAGTCCAATCAACTTGAAACTTAGTACACTTGTTGCTTATGATATGATCTTTCTACTTTTAATGCCAAATAAGACTTTTGACCCAAATTTCACGGTCCACTGAACATAGAAAACGAAAGTGGGAGTTTCAGGTTAAAGTTTTTGGTCAAAAACAAATAAATGCACTTGCATGATATTTCTTATAACATATCATATATTATTAACTAATAATACTTTATTCGTTGTAGGAACATTACCATAGAATGAAATCTATATTTTCCAAATCACTGAAGCTTGTTCAGGTTTTATCAAAAGACAACAAGGAAGTCCAGGAGAGTCTATTCTACCATCTTGATACTTTACTTGAAGTCAGCATAGTGCCTTCAGATTTAGCTTTGGCAATAAAAGAAGTATGTACATTCAAATTTAAGATTTACATACAACACCATATTGCGCCTTTAAATGAAGCTTTGTGTTATAAGTGGTATAAGATAACAAATAATATCAAATCAATAGCACAGACAAAACACTCATAATATAAGCATAATGATTTAATATTTTGAATTGAAAGTAAAACTGAATAAAGACTAACCTTGCTTATCATCTACTTCAAATGCATTGACTGTTGTTTGGCATGCAAAGGCTATAACATCTATCATTTTAGAGAGATTTAGAAAAGAAAAGCATTCGATTAAACATGAACATGCATAAACGTAAAATCACAGAAAAAAAAATCTGAGGAAAATTCAAATTGAAAAATCAAAAGGCAAAATCAAAAGCTCAAACACATACAACGAATGGATAACAGCTGTCATATTCCTGGCTTGGTTTTAGTTTGTTACCCCGATTTTGTTTTTTGTCCATGGATTTATGAGTTTTGAACAGCGTAATACTACTGTTGCCTTTATTTGGTACATTAAGTAAATTGTGGATTAAATCTTGTTTTATTACTAGTTTTATAATCTAAAAGAAGTGATTTTTTGTGCATTTAAATATAATGACATCATATGTTAGAATGCTGGATTTTGATTGGTTGGAAGTCAGTATATTTTTCGCATTTTTAACAGTTTTCCTCATTACAAACGAAGTTGACTGTTTTCACCACTGCCGATGCTTGTTCATTATGGGTGTGATCACAAATAACTCATGTAATATAGATGCAACATAATTACATTCCAAACAAATCACTATTTCTCGTGTTTGCTTGTATTCTTTCAGCTTTTTGTTGCCAATCAAACAACGTGCCTTAAAATATCAGAAAGTCAAATCAAAAAGCTTGTTTTACTGACATGTGAACACACAAGTGATGCACCAGAGTTCGCTGATTTATTATACACGTTAGTAAAGGTTGAAGGACTTGATTTGAATATCAAACGAAACCAATCATTAGTGATGAAATATATTATGCAGAACTACCAAACAGCCGCCTACATTCTGGAAAAACCACAAAATGAAAGGTGAGTACTGGAGAAGTTACGGTTATTCAAAATCAATATAAGTGGACGCCAAGAAGATATCAACGAGACTTGATACAATAAAACAGAAAACAGAAAAAAGAAATGTGAACCAACTTTTCAAAACAACACCGTTAATTTCATAACTTATTTGATAGCGAGAAATACAAGCAGCCCAATGACTTCTTGTGGTTTCAATTAAAAGAAAAACGTAAATACATGTACAAATACAATGCATGTTCCTAAACAACACAACCGTTAGACATCGAAACCCTGGCAACTACCTAGACCTTATATATATTTGCGGTTCAACATTTTAACAGTTTTTTTTGAGATGCGTAAAAACGCAAAATGTTTAATAAATTTCAAAACATTATTTAAATATATTACAATAAATTTATTGAAATAAATCGTATTTAACATTCAAATTAATACATTAAATGTCTGATCGTTATTTATTTTTAACAGGGAGCAGATACTCACCAATACACATTCTGAGAAAGGACACCTTGCCTATTATGTGAGATTTGTAGATTTGCTTGCTGTCTGTGCTCAGGTAAAAATATGATTGAATCAATGTTTGTAGTACATGTAGAAATATGAAATACAACGAAAGGGTATCATTTGTGACGTATGCAAACTAAATCGGTTTTGTCTGATGGTTAACCTACAATTGTTTCTTTCCATTTTATTTTTACTCCTGTGGATAGTTGTGTCATTGTCAATCATCATGCATATGTCATTTACTTTTTCATACAGGAACACACCAAAAACTAAAACATCAGCAAAACCGTGGCAAGTAAAACCTCAAATAATTATCCGATTAAACAAAGAAAGGCGACAAACAAAACATGATCTTATTACCGAAAAATGTAGTTTCCCTTATGTTTGACGCACATGTTAAGAACGAAAACATGTTTTAGTCCATACGTAACATTCTTATTCATTTTGCAAATACAAAAATGATATCAAACAGTCTATCATTTAAATCAAAGGAAATAAATAAAAGAGACACGATTCAATCTTCTACACGTCACCTTTACTTTTATTCAACAATTATATTTGTCTCTACAAAAAATTTCAGACAGTACTCTCAGTAATATTGTTAATCGAAGTCAGAAAAACTTTATTTGATCACATGCACGACTTAATTTAAAAATTTATTTCATTTATTGAATGTATACTGTTCTAACTAGAAAAAGAATGTAAGTAAAACAAATAGTTAATCAAGGTATAGGGTTTACCATCACCGTCAGTTTTATTTCCGTTGCATATTGTTTTGGTTCAGATCCTGCTATACCTATAGATTCAATCGTTCCCATTTTGCAAAAGATTTTAATTGGCTTGAATTCAATTATTTAGACTGGTATATATTTAAATTCGTATTGTTTTAAACTACCCATTTAAATGTATTAAGAATGTTGTTGGTTATTACATTACATTTCATATTGTTTAATCGTATGTTTCTAGTACGCTAAGTTCTTCTTTGAGCTGAGATTTAGATTTCTGCTTTATTATTCAGCGTTAAATATTTTCCAAACCATCAAATATATTGTCCAAATCTACCTTTATAATTTTAAAACTGTGAAAAAGATGTGTGAGGATTTTTTGCCCTGTTTTACAAAATTGACATTATTGGATTTACCCATTCTAAAATTATTTTTTTTTTTCGTTTTAATGATTTAATGAACAATTTCCAAGCTTTTTTAATTGCTTTTCTAGAGGACATATCTAAATTTCTGCTTATTATTTTTAGGTAATTCCGAATAATACCAATTGTTTTCTTTTATAAAACAGATTGTAACGTGATTGAAGTTTAAAGAATACTTTAGTATAATTTCGATTGGAATTACTAACATAAACCCTTTATTGTAAAGTTCAAAAGTATTTTCTGCTTAAAAACATTTTGTGGTTTGGTTTGTATGTTAACATCTGTTAGCCTGTGGGGACGATTTTGGTATAGGTAATTTTATTATAATCGATTCCAAAATCCAGATTCCTTTATCTTTAAGAATATTATTTATAAAGTTGTCGATTTATTTTTTTAGTCCCTAAGATCTTTAGTTGTAAGAATTCCACTTATACTGAAGACAATAGGTGTTCTGTTATATTAGTTATTTTCAAATAATTGTTGGTTTAGGATGCCGTTTCTTTTTGTTGGACTTTGTATACTAGTACTTGAAAATAAGCTAGTTTTTAGTAATCTTCGTTCTTTTGAGATTTTCCACATGAATTTAAAAAAAAAAGACACTTAGCCAATTGATTGTGTATCAAAATTATATATATTACATTACAAATCGGAAAACTTGGAAAATTATTGTGACTATTGCATCCTCTACATAGCCATTTGTAGATAGTCTCATGTCACTGTGTATACAAAAAACGTCTTGAAATGTTCTGACCGAAAGATGGTTTCTCCAAAATTTGTTAGTGTTACTATAGGTTAATTCTGCATTCATTTTCCCATGCAATCCTTTTTTGATTACAAATATTTAAGAATTGCATGCTTCTATTTGTAAATTTATTGCGGTGTAAAAGCGTTGACCGAAGTACATTTTGTTCATTCTAAAAATGTGTGCACGGTTAATGCTTTTACAACCCTATGAAGTTACAAAAAAGCCTTCAATACTTATTATTAAAATTGAGAATGGAAATGTGGAATGTATCAGAGAGACAACAACCCGACCATAGAAAAAACAACAGCAGAAGGTCACCAACAGGTTTTCAATGTATTGAGAAATTCCCGCACCCGGAGGCGTTATTACATGTTTTAAACTAGGATCATGTAACACGATTTTTATCAAGTTTTTATTTAATTCATCTGAGCCCTTTATTTTGGGACCTCGTGTCATCATGCACAATAAATGTTATTGTGTCATGCAATTGCTCAAGGAATAACATGTGATGTGCAGTTAGCCAATCAAAATAACGTTTTGTAATGAAACATTCATCCAATGTAATTATATAGATATGCAAAAGAGTAATAATGTTTTGTTCTATTTATTTCTAGGGAGAAAACAAGTTTATAGAGTCACTATGCCAAACTATGTTACCTATTGAAGAACTACTATGGGTTGTGAATCATGGTTCAATAGACAATATTATCAAAACTCCATTTGTAAAGTTTATGCACGAAGTTTACTTACAATTTGTTGGAGACATTATAGAAAGTGGAGCAGCTGATTTGCAACACAATAAGTTAGTAATTTTAACATAAGATGATATGCTGTATTTCTGTATTAAATGATATTTATTTTTATAAGCCTCGTTACATTTTATAACATTTTATTTTTCAACTTTATATCTTGGATTATTATATATTGCAAAGTAGTCGTTTAAATATCTTTCTTTATAATCTTTGTTTAAACAATATTTTATTTTTCAAAAGAGTTTAAAGTACAATTATGCAATAGAAATATAGGAATTCGAAAACAAGAAACACCTACATAGATCTGTCTATAAATAAAACCTATTTTGATTTTATTTATTTGTCCAATTTAGATCATATTATTCCTAAAGTGGAGTTTGTTGAATATTTTGTAGAGACATGTGGGAATTCCTGGACGAACTGACACGATCAATGGGGAGAGCTGTAGCTGGACTAGATATCCATAAAAACTCAATAGGCGCATTCCTAAAGACTAAACCGGATAGAAGGTACAAACTCAACTCCAACAAGATGCAGCTGTGTTATTTTTATGAGGATATATAATAAAATAATTCCTCACAAAAAAGAAAGTTTTTATAATAATCATCTTTTCAAATTCTACAAATTGAAAGTGTATAACAACTTCTACTCAATAAAGGTATCTAAGTTAAGATAACATGTGTTTAACAATGCCAATATTATCTTGTTTCTATATTTAAAGTATATGTTTGATAGAATAACTGCTGTGTACATTTATTTAGTTTTTTAAGCAAAGAAAACAGAAAAAAGAACAATTGAAAATCTGTAAGACTTAACTTTTTTTATCAATTTTCAGCTTAATGTTGAATGAAACATCAGCTGTGAATACTTTAAAAAACAGTGTGTACTTCTCATTGGAAGCCGTTTTACCCTTTCTGAAGGTAAATTGTTCCTATTACAGAGTGTTCCTTTTAGACAATCAAAACAAACACATTTATAGTCGATTTTCGTTAATATTTACCTCAAATGGTTATCACCCTGTAATATCTGAGATTGTGATATTATATCTAATATATTTCTAATATCGAATGTAGCAAGGTGTTTTTACCCCAATTCTAATTGGCACTGACTGACAGTTATCCAGCTTGAACGTCGTTGGTTTATTCGCGTGCTTTTGCTTCCCGAACATTACCAAGTTTAAGCTGGAATTTTTATACAACAAACAAACAAGCATCGGCAAGCTATACTCATATATAAATATATTCATAGTCGGTTCAGTAACAAAACAATTTTGACTTTACGATTTGGTGTAGTAGGACGAGGTTAACATAATGGCCAGTCTTATCGCATTGTGCTTAATAAATTATTATTATTTACTCTAACATCTATGTCAACCCATCAAAGTTATAAGACTAATACGTTAATACTATATATTTCCATTTTATAAATTGATATGTGATATTCAATAATTTGACTAATATTTCAGACATATTTCACACGAGTTTACACTCCAGAGAAAGAAATTTATCCTGACGAAATAGAAACTGCTAATGGAATCGCCCTCGCCGTAGCAGTAAGTCATATTTAATTTAATTTGCTTGCATTTAATTGTACTTGAACATTTTTTTCAGATTTGGTTTTCTTCCTATAATTATAACAGTTATAATGTTGAAACGTTGCTTTCCAAAGCAGGGCAAAAAAAGCTATTGACTGAAACTATGTATCGTAAGTTATTGTCGTTTGGTAAATTCAGCACTGCTTAAATATTTGGCACGGAGAAAATCCGAAAGGATCTTTCGGAACCATGGTACCACATCTCCGATCTTAAAGTTTCACATGAACTCGTTGGTTCAGATCAAACTGGCCGTTTGAGAGTAGAATGCATTTACTTGGGAAAAAGATATCAATATACATGGAGTAACTGATTTCCAAAGGAAATAAAATGTGTTCAGTTTGGTAACATGTGTATCAAAATCTGTTTTATAAAAAAAGGGAAATAAATGATGGAGTACAATATCTATTCGGGATCTGCACTAAAGATAAATCTTTCTGTAAAATTATGCTGTCGAACAAATTCATCAAGTTTACCAGTCTTATAATTTTGTTCTTCCTTCATCTTTCGCATACAAATGAATTAATATATACACTCGAATCAAATCAGTTGGAGGACAAAGCTTTATAAGCAGGTAAAGATCATTAAAAATCACAAGTTCGGGCCAAATATTTGAGAACATTGCCTTTTTTCAAGATTTTAAAGAATGGCTTTCTATTTTCTGGTCAATAACGTTGTTTTATCTATATATTCTTATGAACTCTCGAATCGTACTTCTTTCTTAATTTGACCAGTTGATGCTGTTTCTAATGCTTTTTTTGTAAGTTTATGTTAATATGAATATTGTCTATATACCAGCGTTGATTATTTACTACAAATTTTCACTTCTTCGGTTATGAACATTAAAATTATTTCATTTCTCCTTAAACATTGTTAATACTGTTATTGCACCTGTACAGGGAGTTGTATCTGGCACTAATTGTATAGTTTAATTTTTGATATTCACCCCATATGTATCAAGTGCTAGATAAGTTTTATTGGTATTAAAGAAATTTCTTGGTATTCCTACATGAAAGCTTTTATACACACAGAGGAATAAATATACGTAATGACAAAATTATTTTTATGTACATGTATCTGTGTAGGATATGACGCAGCTTTTTTTTTAAAAGAGATGATTTTCTTTAATTTGTTTAATATTTAACAGTGGTATCTTACTTTTCTTCGTTTAAACCTGTTTATTTCCATTTGATCTTAATTATTTATACCTTATAAATTTTGTTAACTATGCATTGGCATTCAGGTATCGAAGATCAAATTTATTCGTTCATTGTGTGCTAATTTGCGTTTTTCGATTGAGTTAAGCCTTCCGATTGATATTTTATAGTGTGTATTTCTATGTGTGAGGTTATACTATTGTTCCAGAAAAGGGAGAGGTTTGGTACCATTAAAACGTTTAATCCCGCTGCCGGAGACTGATGTACAGTAGTTGTCGTCTGTTTATGTCGTTCATACGTGTTTTTCGTTTCTCGTTTCTCGTTTTTATATAGATTACACCGTTGGTTTTCCCGTTTGAATGGTTTTACATTAGTAATATTAGAGGCCCTTTATTGCTTGCTGCTAGGTGTGAGCCACGGCTCCGTGTTGAGGGCCGTACCTTGACCTATAACGGTGTACTTGTATAAATTGTTTTTTGGATTGAGAGTTGTCTCATTGGCACTAATACCACATCTTCCCATATCTATTATAGTTATATTTTTAAGTTAAAGAGCAAAATGAAAAGCTTATAGTGAACTGATTAATACAAATAATGATGATCTTATGGAGAAAAAAACAATTACTTTAAGCTTTCAACCGGATATGCAATACTCGTACTTACTGCAATACAATAATTGATAAAGCACCTGTTTTTAAAGGATGACATCTTAGATTTTAATGATTCTTCACATCCTGAGTTGTAATATTTGTTCATACTAGTTGGAAAATACTTTTTCTGAAAGATGTTTCTTCGACTGTTCATGAGCAATATTCACAAGCTTTATTAAGCAGTGCTCCTATACAACTGACACCATAATGATATATAAGGAAAATTCATAGAAGATTGCAAATACATTTTAGGGATTATGCGAAGCTGTAGGACCATTTTTATCGGACCCAATTCATATGAAGACTGCAGTAACAACATTGACGGTTCTTATTCCACTGTCAACAGAACCTAAATCTGTACGTATACATTTCAATACTCTTAAGTATCGAAAATAAAAATACATAACGACTTACATGATATGATAATAATGATAGGTTTGCTCTAACGAATCTCAACAATTAACATATTGTATTATCAAAACACTTTATGACAATACGATCATATACTATTTGAAGTAAAATTGCCAAGTTCATTCAAATCTCAAGGTTAGGTTACAATTGTTTACTTATACTTAGTTATCAAAGGCAACAAGATTATTATTTAGTACGCCAGACGCGCGTTTCGTCTACATAAGACTCATCAGTGACGCTTATATCAAAATATTTATAAAGGCAAACAAGTACAAAGTTGAAGATCATCGAGGATCTAAAATTCCCAAAAGTTGTAACAAATACGTCTTAGGTAATCTATGCCTGGGATAAAAAAATCCTTAGGGTTTCGAAAAATTTTCAAAGTTTTGTATACAGGAATTTTATATTAATTACCACATTATTGATATTCACCGAAGTGTTGACTACTGAGCTGGTGATACCCTAAGGGACGAAACGTCCACTAGCAGTGGCATCGACCCAGCGTAGTTAATAGTTATCAAAGGTACAAGGATTATAATTTAGTACGCTAGACTCGCGTTTCGCCTACATAAGACTCACCAGTGACGCTCATATCAAAATATTTATAAAGCCAAACAAGTTCAAGTATAAAATATCAGTTCTCGTGGGGTTGTTGACTATATAGTTTTTCTTATTACATTGAGTCATATGACACAAAATAGATACTGAGACTGAATGAGCAATGACAACAAAATAGGATGAAGATGACGCTAGACAATAAATCACTGCAGATATAATTTTTTTTCATCTGATGAACTAAACTCACATTCTCATTAGAACTTGCTTGCTTTTAAAATGATGTACTATATAAGTAATAGAAATGTTTAAAGTTAATAACATTTATTTATATATTTTTTACAGTTGTTTGATAAAATTCTAGACAAAGTTGCTGTAAATCTTAACGTAACGGATACCAGAAGTGATATTAAAAAGGTAAGCTAGCTGCTATTAAGATTTGTATCATGATTACAATATCAGATTTAGTCTTTATTAAAAAAGGATTAACCAAAGAAGAAATACATTACCTTAGCTTTATACCTTAGCTGTATTTGGCTATACCTTTCGGACATTTGCGTCCTGAATGCTTATCAACTTTGAACTTATTCATTTAAGTGGAGCGTTACTGGTTAAAAAAAAGAAGACTAAACGCGCTTTTTACATACAAAATTCCACACCTGTTACTAATGACGAGATAATTGATATATATATGCATTTCTCGCTTTACCCAGGCATCTTCTTCTATATGTTTATATCCGTTTTCAAAATATCATCTCGAGTGTATCAGGGAAAAAATGCTAGGACAAAATTGGTCGTTATCCTATATAACAGTAGTGTGAATGATCTTTTTAGGATTTGTGTGTTTTTCATTTCTTTTTTGTTACAACTGTGTTAAAGGTGCTATAGGTGTCCACATTATAAAAAATTTATTCATACTTTGCCAAAACGTTGTATTTATTGATAAATGTTTACATATATAATAAAAATGATAGGTCACCGTGCATTTGTTCAAGCTACAGGTTGTGACAAAACACATTGTGTGTGGATTATATTGGAAAAAACCCTCATTAAGTTATTAGAAGCTAAACTAAATGATAGAATTGTAAAATAAAATAAAAGAACATAGCTTTTAGAAAATGCTTTCAGAATATCAAAAGAAAAGATAGGGTCACAGTGCGTTTTTTCCTCCTAAAATTCAAAACAGCAAAATTCCAAATATATTTCTTCAGAAAATGCACTATTTCAGAATTACCTCCCCATTTAAAATGCCAATTTAAAAACATTTCAAACTCAAGCAAATTTAATCAACAATTGTAAAATATTAATATGAATAAGTTATAACCTTACAAATTTGTCCTTTCCAATGCAAATTCATATTAATTATCTGCATTCCTGCTTCAAATTTGCTAACTTGTTCGAAAATTTGCACCTTAGATTCTCTGTTTTTACAATCTAAGATGGCGAAAGATTACCATACCACCTAAATCTTTATAACTCTGCCTTTTCTTCATTTTAAAATCATGCAACTACTTAGGTAATATTTTTATTGTACAGGGGAATATGGTTTACTATACAACTGAGCTTCAGTTGAACGCCAAATTCTATACATTTGCCAAAAATTGTAATATAATCAACAAAGGACAGAATACAGTAAAGCAGCAAACAGGCTACAAGTCTAAAAGAGGTACTATATAAGCATCTACTTTCTTATGGCGTTTATGTAAGACAAATTTGCAGTTGGTTTAACAAAAAACGATTCAAATAAGCGTATTCTGTACTATGATATATATGGAAAAGATAATGGTTTGTTTCAAAGTATCTGCAAATTTGTAACAAGTGTCGTTTATAACATTTTCAGGCTGATTGGATGGTATTGCCTACATTTATGATGTGATATTCCATTTGCTTTTTTTATTTCATAAATCTATAATTCCGTCCTACAACAAATTTAAAATGTGCAAAAATAGCAGATAATAGTGAAGCTGATTGATAATTCTTCAAAATGGTTTTCTCAGTTTATTTGACAAATCATTTCAGTATGCATATTGAAAATAAAAAATGTTTTCAGAATATACTGAACTTGGATTAAGCAACGAAATGCCACTCGGAGAAGAATTTCAGAGTTTAGTGAAATGTTTTATCAACAGCAGAGAAAAGAAACCCGCTAAAAAGTATGCAATGGTTGGAAAGCTTCTTCAGCAGTTAGAGTACGTAAGACTATTCATAAGGATAACTTTATTCGGAGTAGTGTATTCCTTAACTTCCTTAACTTCCTTGGCTAGTATTATATGTTTTCAGTAAGTACAGACGTAACAAATAGGTATGATAAAAGACGAAACAACAATTCGCACAAAACACAAAACCCAACACAGAACACGAACGACTTAGCAACACATAATAAAGTCAAGGTCACGAGGATGAGTTTTCAGGTGAAGAGCGGTTTGACAGTTCTCAAAATTGTAAACAAAATAGATAAAGCAATAACATTTCCAACTTTATCGAACACTGTGATATGTATAACAGAACAGCCGTAATATTAGTTTTCTTAAGAGATTTTTTTAATACTTATTCTATTATCTACTTTTGATTAATTAACTTTTTCACAATGTTCCAAAAATTATTACCAAGAGACAATCAGTATGGAGATTTTTCTTTTAGAATATCAGCGGACCTCTTCAAAAACTCGGCTGGTTCAGCTGCAGAATTTGATGATTTGGATATAAAATGTTTACAAATTTTGCGTGCCTGCATTCATAACGAAGAGAGAAAGTTACCAGAAGATATGGATTCTAGGGCTGGAGAATCTTCTGTTAAAAGGTTTGATACACTAGAAATGGCAGGTGAAAGATTATTATAGATATGAATTAATTGATTTCTTGAATTGAAGATTTGATGTGGTCAAGGAAAATTTTTCACCTAAGACCGTATTTGTATTAAGGGGTCTCGCGGGTCTAAATCATTTTATTTTCCTAATATAAGATTTCACTATATTTTTTTTATAAAGGAACTTTATCATATCTTTAATAGAAAAATGAAATAAAAAATAGGGTCACCGTTAATTTAAGCTCACACTCTGCCTCCGAAAGAACCATACATTTGTGTTAATGTCCTTTTTTTCTATTGAACTAATAGGAGAAATAGAGAAAATATCGAAATACAAAAAGAACTAAATAACAGAAATCGCTAAAATTTTACAAATATTTAGTTAATGAACAGCTTATTTGAAAATAATAATAAAAACGATAGGTCACCGATGATTTAAAAAAGATAATTCAATTTTAAAGCCAAAAATGGCATATTTGCACCAAAGGCAGATAATTTGGAGCTTTTCAATGATACAAACATTTTAAAAGTCATCTGGGACCAAACCGAATCGATTTTTATGGGTGAATTTTGTACCATGTCATAAAAGTTATATCAAATAGTGTAATAGTATAATTTAAAATGAAAAAAAAACAAATGTTAAATTTTTGGCAGTAATTTCTGTACCCGCGAGACTTCCTAAGTATTTGCATGCCTCCCGTCAACCTTGAAAGATTTATGCTTATTCCTACAATTTTGATGACGTCAAATTCCCCTTCATAGATTGCAAACAATGCGGAAGTTTCGTTAGCGTAATTTTACTTTAATTTGCCTCAACCAAACGTTAGGAAACGGATACACAATGCACATTACCACAAAATACAGATGACGTCACCCTATAAGAGTCTAGTTATGTTTCTTTATAACGTTATGTTCAGGTAGGGCATTATATGTGTCCAATAAACAGTTTCCTTTCATTTTGAATTATATAACTGCAGGTTTAAACAAAAATTACCTTTTGTTGTATAAAAATGATATTAAGATTACACTTTATTTGTTTACCAAACCAATATTTAGTGAAAATATTGCTCATGTGAAAAATATATATTGGTACCAAATCACTTCTTGTAGTAAGATATAGCAAAAACGAAGCTATCGAGGTCAAATTTAAAAAGATAATAACAAATCGTTTGTTAAACTTTCATTCTGATATAGATTTCTTAGGCTATAATTACTCATATCGTTATGATATATCGGTTTTTATTGCTCTTCACATTTTATTTGATTTCGCCTTCCAATTGCCTTGATACGAATTCAACAATGAGTAGTATCTAGTATCACACTATCATCCATGCCAATGATTGTAGTATTTAACCGTTCCTCTTTTTAAACAGTACTTGTGTACATATAATGATCAGGATCTCCTACATTATAATTCGGGAAATGAAATAAAAACAAATACCATTCTTGTGCTTAAACCGAAATGAGTTTCATCTTTTTCATTCATACATAAACCGGTGGCTACTGAAGTATATCAATTGCAATTGCAAAATAAATAATTTTTGTTATTTCATGTTTTGGTATACAAGATCTTATTTTTTTCTAGGCAACTTGAACATGTCAAAGATGTACAGAACGCTGTCAATAATCATGACTTTGTGAGGAAAGTATTACCACATATAGCACGCAGAAATGACGCACTTGTAAGAGAGGTCCTTGCTATGATATCAGGAATGTTATTTAATGCAAACAGACATGTACAGGTAACGCCATCTCCTTTGACAAAACAAATCACCGTTTACAGTATTAATACAGAGTTATTCGACTGCTCGTGTGAGTTATGTGTTACATATAAGAAAACAAACACTAAACACTAAATAAATTACCTACGATTTGAATGCAAATTATATTTTTTGATATAAAACCATGTGTGTAATGTGAATTATATTTATTACCGGGTTTGCACTTGTACTAGCAACACAACTCTTTCGAAGCACCCCCAGTTTTAGGAGGGGTTCTTGTTGCTCAGTCTCTAAGGATTTGACGCTGAAAACTGTTGTTTAGCTGTTAGTTTTTTCTTTTTTATTTTAATACATAGCGTAGTCAATGAATGTTCGACTTAGAAGTTGTTTTGTCCCTGTTGCATTTTGCTCTTCGATTTTTACCTCAAGGCATCACCGTTTTAACTTCAACAATTAGTAAAATCCCCAAAACGCATAACAAGGTATAAAAGGCTCCGATATGGTAAATGTAACCGATTCAATGAAAACACTGACGGTCTGATTCACGTACAAAACAAATCCACACAAAAAATAAAACAAGTATATACTGTTTACAGTAACAAATAACAACTACAGAATTTTTAATTTACAGTTCGGTGTGTTTGCATTTATTTCTTCTGAAAATAAGCGCATTCGATTGGTTATATTAAGTGTTAAATATCCATTGATTCGATTCTAAAAATTTATATGTAATTTATTTTTTATATCTTCATGCTAAAATAATTATTGGTTAAAGTCAGATTTATGTAATGTTCATTCATGTGTATATTTATGTATATATTGGAGAAGACGTTTCTAAGTTGGAAAACTTGTGTCTAATCCATTTGTCTCTTTTTGGAACAATAAAATATGTTTAAACTATCTACAGAATTACAGACTCCTGAATATGTATGCTTTGTGTAATTGCGATATTGACAAGTGTATAGACACTTTTGTATGCTGTTGAAGACAATGTGTTGTCATTTCCTTCGGTTATTGGGTTGCTGTCCCGTTGACTTTTAATCCCGCGTCTCCTTTTCCGACTTATCTTTCCAATAATCTCATTAACAAAGAATATTTATTACTTAGCTTTAATTTGGTTGAAAAACACGTTTTATATTTGTATATGCTTTTAGGTTTTTTTTGTATATTATATTTCAGAAATGCATGCTGGAATATTTCCTTTCCACAAGAGAAGAGTTGTTTTTCATGGCTCTTAGAGAACGTATGGTGATCGCTTCAAACTCCATTAAAGAAAAGTAAGTTAAAATTATTTATAAAAATAAATTCAGAAGACAACTGACATCACCAAAAACATAAAACAAAAAATGTAATCAAGTATAACATACAATTCAGAATATACAAGGACTCTGAATTAAATCATATTTAAATAAAAGTTTGTTGTTTTTATTTTCATTTTTTTTATTTCTTTAATTTTTTACATATTCTTATTCTATTTTTAAGTATTCTGAATATTGTTATTTGCAAAAGTCGGGTAAATGTTAAATTAATCTTATTGGTAATGCTATGAGGAATTTACGTTTTGTCATCATAAATAAAGATGTAAAATTATCCATTTGTTTGTTTATCCTTAGACGATCACTTCTTGCTCAACATCAAGCTAAAGTCTCTCAGGCAAAGCATTCGGATGATCAGGAATGTACTTCACCAGTTGCAATGAACATTTTACAGGTATGTATTGGGAAAATCAGGGAAAAAGAATAATATGATTTATTTAATTAAATATAGTATACTACTTTATGTAACATCATGACATTTTACAAAAACTGAATAAAGTCAAACAAACACTTCATGTCATATGTATGTAAGTGTTATGTGATTAATTATCTATTTTTTTTTAAATTTCTAATGGCTAGAAATCACATTTTCATAAAAGTGCAGGTAGTAAATAATTTGAATTTTTAAAAGATTGTGATTTTTTTTAATTATTAAAAAATGTTCATTTTAATGATAAATTAAACAAAAAGTTATGCAGATATTTATATTACATTCAATTGTGAATTGTAGACAATTCAGACATATGATATACAGCTAAAGACAGAAAGGCTTCATGGATGGGTAAGTCATTTCTTTTGTAACTTCCAACAGTACAAAAGGCAAAGGGCATTGTTGTCATTTGCAAGGAAAACATTAAGAAACAATGTTAAGGAGTAAAATATATGAAGCTTTTAAGTCCTTCAGTCTTGAATCACAGAGAATATTTTGTCATTATAAGATATTTTAATATGGAGCTTTTTAATAGATTAAATTTACATTAATAAGCAAACACATTTTTTATCTTTCATAAGAGAGATTTCCATTCTTGTTGATATACTTGTGCAAAATTATATAATGGTCGCTCTTATATATGATTAAAAACACACAAATACGAAGCAAATAAATACAATATAATACTAGTATATCATATTATTGTTTCTTTAGACAAATCCCTGATATTTGAATTAATTTTGTAGACCTTAGTGGGGCACGCTTCACCACCTCCAACAAGGAAGAAAAAAGGGTTGTTTGGAGGAAAGGATAAGCTATTGAATGGGGATTTGTATCAAAATGGTAAAACGGATTTGGCTGTGTTTACCCTGCCATTAGAGGTAATAGAATGATAACGTTTGTAAAATTTTAATAGTGTTTTGTTAAAAAGATATATAGGAATAATAATCGTTATAAATGAACATATCGTTAGCTCATTACATATACATTTATAGATTATCGGTGATCATCTCAACGAGATTGATTTTCTCGCTTGAGCCGGGACGGCGAAAGCGAGAAACGCAATCGAGTTGAGATTAACAGTGATAATCTTTTTATCGCTATTTTACCTATGACGACGCTGTCAATTTCGTGTCAATTTCTTGTCAATTTCGTTAGTAACGCCACGTGCATGCTTAGTTACTGGCGATAATTTTTCCATCTCAGGCGAGTAGCATGATATGAAAATTATCACAAAAAAAGATCAAAGGAAAAATGCACAAAATAGCGATAAATTTAAATATTGTATGAATTTTTTAAACTTCGTGAAAAGTCTTCAAATATTGAAATTATCGACCATCAGACGATCTGGAAGTGATATTAAAATGAAATATAAAATGAATAAATAGAGGATTTTTTTCTTCTAATTGATGGACTGCCAGTCGAGTTCGTTCTAAAACACTTGAAAACCTTATGTCGTGAATGTTGTAAGACTATACTATTCATTTTCACTAAAGGAAGCTGACGAAGGTGAAGAAGAAAAAAGCACTCTATCTGATATGATGCAGTACAACGATGATGGTTATATAGAACTTGTTCTTGAACTGTTAGCAAGGATATGCGATGGACAAAATGCTGACTTACAGGTACACATATAGATCTAAATAACATTAATAAATTTCTTGCGTCCGAAGCGCTAAAGGTCAATCTTGATGTATTGTAAGCATATACACTTATATCTCAATATATAAATGCAAGTTGTGTGTAAATTGGTAAAAACGTTAAACGATATATAAACAAAACGAACCTTAAAGAAAAAGCCAAACTTGCCTGGGGAAATTATAATCTAGGTTTCTCTAAACCCTTCTTAATTTATCAACAGAGAAATTATTTTTATTACTATAGTTTGTACGTGAAACTTTTTTTCAGAATTATCTCAGAGAGCAACCAGACAATGTAAAGTCATTCAACATTGTAGCTGAGACAACGCAGTTTTTAAATGTAGTTTATTCCGCCATTACTAAGAGAACCATTGGGCTGGCTGTTGGAGTTTTCTCAAGTTTAAATGAATTTTGTGCGGTAAGTATTTCTTTTTTTCTTCCACAGAAGCATCCAATATTTTCAAGTCGTTTACTCTCAATCAATGGTTGTCGTTAGTTGATGTTGATGATGAGTGTTTCTCATTTCTCGTTTTTTTATAGATTAGACCGTTAGCTTAAATGGGTTAACACAAGTAGTTTGGGATCTTTTTTAAAATAGCTTGCTGTTGCGGTTGAATGCCGTGATTTGACCTAGAATGGCTTACTTTTACAAATTGTGACTTGGATGAAGAGTTATCTCATTGACAGACATACCATATCTTTGTATATCCTTTTACTATCAATGTTGATTAACCTATACATATCTATTAACTTACTCGTTATGTTACAGGGAAACCAGGAAAACAGGGTTGTTCTGTACGGAAATAAAATTGTGGATTACATAAATTTCATCCTTCGTTCTGGTGACGTTGGCGATTGTCCCGCTGAAAAGGTAAATATGACAATTTGGCATATAATTTTTTTATGTAATTTTTTAAGAACTTATAACTCAAATTGACAGAGAAAGAATAGTAATTACGATTTTGCTATATTGCTAAAGAATAAAGTGGCAATTGGTTTTTGGATCGACTTTGTGATACAAAAGACTGTTGAAGCCTCTTTAAAGATATACATGTAAATACATTTGAAAAGTTATGCATGTTGTCACCATATGCAATGTACGATTTAGTTGTGAAGGAACTTTTAAAAAAACTTTTGAAGACTTGATACTGATGGTTCCTCTGTATATCCATAATGAACAAAGAACAAAAAATATCACTGTCCATCCCTCCCAATTTCACATTTAAACCCCTAAAGCTGAAGCGAGAGAGAGGACAACCCAGATATCTTAAATTGTTGATTTTTATGATTATTCCAACAATCGCAAAAGAATAACGTTTCTCTTAGAGAAATACAAGTATTATTTATCAGCTGCATGTTGTACACTAATTCTAAACAAATCTTTTTTAAGATACTCGAGTTGCGACAGATAATAGGAGCAGTTGTGTTGTCAATGATTGAAGAAAATGGTCCAGAGAAGACTGAAGTAGCAACGGTATGTTTGAACATTTGTTTAAATTATCTTGAATTTATATGACGGCAAATGTATTCTCTAATGTACATGAGTTTTGTTGTGTACATTATTGTTTGTCTTTTTGTTGGTTTTTCATTTTTTTCATAATAACGTCAGTTAGATTCGACGCTGACTATCCTGTAGTATCATCTGTCTGTCTTCCGAAAAATGAACTAATACGGTGTTTTAATATAGTTTGTAAGAAATATATATTTACTATACCATTTGAAAAATAACTCTTCGAAAGTCACTTAAGAAAGGCAACAAAGAAAAAAAACCGGGTTAAAAACTAAAACTGAGGCATCAAATATAAGAGGAGAACAATGACACAACAGAAACACTAAGATTGACTATAACGAACATACATTATAATTGCGTGTGCTATTAAATGTTTACTTATATATTGATTGATCTTCAAAGCGATTCTTTTGTAGGAAGTTAAAGATACCATTGATAAACAAGCCTTACTACAGTGCATGACAAACTGTTATAAGATGAGTCAGTCAGACCAGATCAATTTAGAAGATATTGTAAAGACAGAAAACGTGGAAGCGGATAGTGTACTTGGTTCAGTAAAAAATCTTGCATCTGTTGGTGGAGGCCTTTTGAGCCGGATAATGGTAAATAAATAAATATTTCCAAACACGTGTTCATAATTTAAAGAAGACACAAATTTAAAACTCGATCAAGATATCTGGGATTATAATCTCATAATTTAGAACGCCAGGCGCCCGTTTCGTCTTTATAATTTTATAAATCTTAGAGGTAGAGCTCGAATCATAATATTTAGAACACAAAATCAAATTACAAAGTTATCTTTAAAACCAAGGCATTGCACATGTATGTTAGCAGTCAAACTGATACATAAATATTGTAGTAAATGGTGATAAGATTTGTAAGCTTGCTGTTAAAGAGGTCATTGTTCAGCAAACGTTTTCCTGTCGAATTTATTGGAAGACTTGGTTTGTTTTATTTAAAGAATTCTTAGTCGGAACACCTTGCAATTGATGATCATTGATATCACTCAAATGTCATTTATGTAATTATTATGGTCGTGCAAAACATTTATAATGACATTATTGCAATGATAAGTGAAGTAGTAGTTTGTAAGTTGATGACCAAAATAAGTTATTTCATATAATTCAAATGTAATTGTATTGATGTAGGGAAACACAAATAATCAAGAGCGAGAAAGTGTTACAGAAACCGGATATCTGTTTTACCTTATATGGGCAAGAATGTTGGATATAGATCCAAATCTGCACAAAAGTAAGTATATTATTCCATGAGAGGCGACAAATTAATGGTACTACCAAAATATATAAGAACAGCACATTCGAAATGCAAAAGTATTTTTGAACTATCCACTTATTTCTATCTGCACATAATAAGTGCTGCTTTTAATAAAGATATTTGATGGAAACAGAAACTAGTTATTTTTCTTTCATAAATAAATTAAATCTAAAAGGGCGTATCCAAAGTTCATATGAACAGCTACGAATTTTTCAGAACAGTTCACGATGGACGGTTGATAATGCTTTTAATTCATATTCAAGAATAACTTTTTTTCAAATATAATAGATGAAAGTAAGTAGCGAATTTTTTAATATTATGACTTTAAAATCATTAAAAACTATGAACATGATTCTTAATATCGTCTTTTAATCACTAAAGTGTATATATTCGATGTAAAACAGTCACCCATTTTTTTAAAATAAATAAGACCGTTAGCTTTCTCGTATGAATTGTTTTACATTGGTCTCTTTCGGCCTTTAACAGCTCACTATGCGCTATGGTCTTTTCTCATTGTTGATGGCTGAAGGGTGACATATAGTTGATAATTTCTGTGTCATTTTATCTCTTGTGGAGAGTTGTTTCAGTGGCAATTATACCATATTTTTATGCCTATTTTTCAGAAGTAAAAATGAGTCCTACGCACCAGAAAGCAATTGATTTTTATAAGAAGAGCTGTTTCTCCATTGAAATCGTCAAGGAAGATGTTTTACAAAAGGTCAACTTTAGAGTGGAAAACAAAGTGAGTTATCTGGAATAGAAAAAGAAATACTGTTCAATTACGTTTGTTCCTTTACATCCATTTTTTTACTGTCCATGATTTTGCCTGCCCTTTCTAGACTTAGTAATATAGATTTTCTATTATGCATTATATTTTTTTTTTGCGTTAGTATGGTGCTTTTAAGTTGTAGTTGTATATCTTCCTGAAATCGAACAATATTTATTTAGCTGCAATCACATTAGACATTATTATATATGAATGGTTTTTACGTTTTTGGCTTGATATTGTTTCCTATGTCTTTAGTTTCCTTCCTTGGTTGTAATATGGCATTATGTTTTTCGATCAGTGTGTCCGTTTGTTGGTCCATCCATCCATTCGTCCCGCTTCATGTTAGAGTTTTTAATCAAGGTTGTTTTTGATGAAGTGGATGTCCAATCAAATTGAAACTTAGTACACATGTTCACATGCCATCGTTCCAATTTAAGTGTAAATTTGTTTAACACCAATTTAACAGTACACTGAACAGAAAATATGATAATGCGAACGGAGAATACTAGAATATCTCTTTCGTCTCTTTCTCATCTTTTTTGTCTGAATAAATTTTCATTTTCAATTATGTTCACCCAATTTAGTTTCAAGTTAATAGTAACATCATTAATGTTTTGATTGTATCGACTTTTATGCTGTACGAAAATTATAGATTAAAGTCCACTGAATGTACGTTTATAAAATCATGTAATAAGTTTTAATATTTACGTTTGATTACGTTGTTTTTAGTTGGTATAACTTGGTACTATAAAGCTTAAATACAATAAGATGATATTTGACATATTTTTTTTTCGTGAAATTTGTGAATGGTATAAAAAGTATCTGTTTGATACAAAAAAACATTTGAACTTATCTTGTCACCTTATAATTTCCTAATCTATTTAGGAGACTTAAACATCGGTAAACTAAAGTTGTCTAATACAACAGATATTATATACTCAGATGTCGGATTTACTTTCCATCGTCGTGCAGACATTTATCAAAAAGGACCACTCTTCTGAAAAAAAGAATTGACTAATTGATTACTGGTAGTTTACTACTGATACTAGAAGGACTGCTTCAGACCTTGATCTTTTCCTCAATATTGACGTAGATGGACGACTTCACACAAAAATCTATGATAAACGGGACGATTTCAACTTCTCAATTATCAATTTCCCATTTCTCAGCAGTAACATACCCTCTGCCCCTTCGTATGGTGTTTACATATCACAATTGATACGTTATTCACGTGCTTGTTCACACTATACGGACTTCATATACAGGAGTGTGCTCCTTACGCAGAAACTGCTCCAAAAAAGTTATGAGGAGGACAGATTAAAATTGACACTCCGTAAGTTTTATGGACACCATCACGAATTGGTGGATCCATGTGAGGTTTCTTTAACCAAACTAGCTAAAGACATTTTTACCACATGGTAGATTGTGTTTTGTCATTATGTCGTCTAATCTTTTAATTACCAAACGTGACTTATTCCCGATTGTGACTGTTTTGCTGAATGTGAATTCGCATTACTATAAGACGTGTTTCTGTACTTGTTTATCCCAAATTCATGTATTTAGTTTACATGTTTAATGTTATATTTGTAATTCTCATCAGATTTTGTCAAATGTGTTGACGTCTTCTTATTATATATTTAGGTGTGACGGATAGAAAAATTAATCACCTCCTCTTTATTAATTATATTAAATTTTGTACGATTATTTACGTTTGAAGTTGGATTCATAACAAACTGGACATATATATATTACAGTTAATTGATATTAATAAGTATTGCACTATGCATTTTGTTTAAATGAATTATCAGTATTTAGTTCTAAATCAATCCTAATTCTATTTCATTTTTGAATGATAGTTTTTCATATGTGACGTCATGCTGTTTCTAAATTTCATAAATTCAAATGTGGCATAACGTTTCTGCCTTTTCGCCATCGTATGTGACGTTTTTTTTTTTTTAATTACGTTGACGCCTGGACTGATTCGGATGTGTGTCTATTTTGTGATAAACTCCGGTTTAGTTTTCTGTAATTAGTTAATACTTCAGTTTCATTATGTATATCTCTTTCATATTCATTTGTTAAAATTTACTGTTTGCAATAGCATTAAGTGTTCTATATAATAAGGATGTTCTTATCCCGTGCATAAAAACAATGCCGTATTTGTCAAAACCTTTTCAACTTTTGATCTTCAGTGCTGTACAACTTTGTACCTTTTTCACGTTCGATCTTTTATATCTAGGCGTTATGTATTCAGGTTAAGTTTTCTGTAATTAGTTAATACTTCAGTTTCTTTGTGTATATCTCTTGCATATTCATTTGATAAAATTTACTGTTTGCAATAGCATGAATTGTTCTATATAATAAGAATGTTCTTATCCCGGGCATAAAAACAATGCCGTATTTGGTGAAACCTTTTCAACTTTTGATCTTCAGTGCTGTACAACTTTGTACTTTTTTCTCTTTCGATCTTTTATATCTGGGCGTCACTGGTGAGTCTTGTGTGGACAAGGCGCGTTTTTGGCGTATTGAATTTTAAACCTGATGCTTTTTGTTATCTATTAATCATGTTTTTCTTTGTCTTATACGTTCTCCTATTTATTTGTATTGTAGTCCTGTAATATTATGTTGTCATTTCAATGTTATATTTAACTTTGCCATTAAAGTGCGAGGTTTGGCATGCCATAAAACCAGGTTCAACCCACCACTTTTATTCCCCTTTAAAAGTGTCCTGTACCAAGTCAGGAAGATGCTCATTATTATATTATTGTTCGTTTCTCTGTGTGTTGCATTTTAACGTTGAGTCGTTTGTGTTTTCTCTTATTTTTAAGATATTGAGATAAGACGTCGCACGGTACTTGTCTATCCCAAATTCATGTATTTGGTTTTCATGTTATATTTGTTATTCTCGTGGTGTTTTGTCTGATGCTTGGTCCGTTTCTGTGTGTGTTGCGTTTCGGTGTTGTGTCGTTGCTCTCTTATATTTAATGCGTTTCGCTCGGTTTTGGTTTGTTACCCCGATTTTGTTTTTTGTCCATGGATTTATGAGTTTTGAACAGCGGTATACTACTGTTGCCTTTATTTACAGTATTACAGTATATACCTCTTGAACGATACAAAGCCATGATATAATAAGAACCGAACTTATTTTAACATATATGACATACTGCAAAACTAAAAAAATCATCGGATTGCAGCACGCGAGAAAACGGTTTTATAAGCTGAATCTTAACAACTGTACATAATACCCTACGTTAACATAATCACCAAGTTGTTAGTCGTAAGTTGATAGTGCTCTCAAAATATTCACATTGTTGTCTTTCGTGAACTCATTTGTCTTCATTGTTGTTGTCATCACTTTATGTTCTTCTTATATATATGGTTATGATTGATTCTTGTTATATTTTAACCTCCCAGTTTCTCTTTAGTTTGCATCTATAGTCTGCAAGGTTAATCTAATTTGTTTTTACAGAGTCTGCTTCGAGATGAAGTAAAAGAAAATCTTAAATGGAATATTGACAGAACTTCTCCTAGCAACAAAATTCGGGATTTGATGGGATGG
Source organism: Mytilus trossulus (assembly GCF_036588685.1). Lineage (NCBI taxonomy): Eukaryota > Metazoa > Mollusca > Bivalvia > Mytilida > Mytilidae > Mytilus > Mytilus trossulus. Next base: position 7,139,655 of record NW_026963290.1, on the reverse strand, counting down.
ACATCTGACATATTAAAAGATATAAGTTATCAACGAAAAATATTACAGAAACCAATTTCAAAGATGTTTACAAAATTGTGGTAAGGTTTTGTATGTTGTACATACCATGCATTGTACAGTGAAATACAACGTTTTATTACTTGTACATGAAATATAGTAATGATAAGATTTTTTTTTCTAATTTTCGAAATGGTTGTTAAATTGTTCATTTAGACAGACTTGAACGTGATTTTGTTTTATACTTAGGCTATGGTTACAAAAATTGAACGAATTACTTACTACTAACTTTTCTTTTTCTTAAATTCATTTAGGTTAATATGGAACTTTGGTGCCTTTTTCCTGAGTGTTGCAATCAACATGCTTATGCTGTATTCATGGAATGCAAAAGCTTCATTAGAAGATTACCAAAAGATTAGTGGTAATCAGACAATAGACTGGGATAGAATAGCAGAGTAAGTGTTCCATTACACATATCTAGTATCATATATAAATTTAAGTTGGAATATATTATAAAACCACAGCAATGTTTGTGACACTTGCCACAATATTTTAAAATGTATATATCAAGACAGTTGTTTTTTAACTCTTGTACACGAAGCAGATAATCTAAAATCGAAATAACAGCATTCGAAATGTGGTTCAAATCATATAATTTCCGTTTGAACAGAATTTCCGTTTGAACAGAATTTCTTAAACGTAGTCAGCGTTTCTGAAGATCGGTGTTGTAGTACTAGTATAACATCCGTATTTGAAACAATTTCATGAAACTCTGACAAACGAATATTAATATGTATAAAAGAATGCAGTTCTCATTTTTATATCTATTTATACAAGGGTGGCATTAAATTGTAATTAAATTCCTACATCCATTATGCTTGACATGAGGTTAAATTGACGAAATCCCTATCGCATGTATTGTGAAAAGCTACCATTTTCTAGTAATCATTGTTTAACTTAGACGTACACAATTGAGCTTACGCCGTCACGTTGGTATCTTACTTTAAATGGTTTTGTATTTAAATGAAAAGAAAAATTACAAAGACAACACTAAACAGTAACTTTAACAGTCTTTCATAAAATTCCCTGAAAGAAAATCCATTGAAAAAATAATTGTTTTATTTGGGGAGATTCTAATATAAACTTAATTTGTTTGTGTTTTTTATTTGTAGTCCAGATCCAATAATAAAAGGGTTGGATAGGCAGCTGTATGATGTGATAATGTATGCTTTTATGGGAACTCATAATTTCTTTTCTTTGATGGTGCTAATTAGTTATGTGCTGCTCAATCATCCAAGATTTCCCTCGCTAGCAGACATCTCAGCGCCATTTAAGTATGTTAATGTATCAACCTAACTTACAGAGGGAATAATAACCCGATACACTTTACGCAGGAAAATAGAAAAATATATTTAACTGTAAGGCTTTAGCGGATAGTATTTTGCTCTTCTTCTACTTAAATTTATTTTTTTATTTGATATCTTCTATACAAACATGTGGAGCAGGATCTGCTTACCCTTCCGGAGCACCTGAGATCACCCCTAGTTTTTGGTGGGGTTCGTGTTGTTTATTCTTTAGTTTTCTATGTTGTGTCATGTGTACTATTGTTTTTCTGTTTGTCTTTTTCATTTTTAGCCATGGCGTTGTCAGTTTGTTTTAGATTTACGAGTTTGACTGTCCCTTTGGTGTCTTTTGTCCCTCTTTTACAATTTTTGCAAGTGCATGTCAATCAAATACTGCAATATAAATATGTATTGCCCATATAATAAGACTTTCATTAAATAAGTAAGATGACAATAGTTTTTTTTTGTAAAAAACACCCACCCTTCTTAACAACCCAACATTTCACCGATGTACATAAATAGGTACCAGTATTATAATTAGGTACACCAGACGCACGTTTCGTCTACATAAGACTCATTAGTGACGCTCATATCAAATTATTTATAAAGTCAAACAAGTTGGAGAGCATTGAGGATCCAAAATTCCAAAGAGTTGTGGTAAATACGGCTAAAGTAATATATGCCTGGGATAAGAAAACCCTAAATTAATGGGAAAAAAATTCTATGATCATATGTGTTAAATTGTTTTTGCTCTGTCTTCGAAGATTACACAGGCAATGAAATAAAAAAAAAGTAGTTGTCCTGTCAAATTAGCTAACTAAAATGTATTCAAATGGTGTGTTAAATGTAGCAGACAATGTCGGAAAAGAAATAAATTGTTTTACAAATCTGGTACGTCCGAGGCACTGAGATATATATTTAAAGTAATTTCATGGACACGAGACGTGTATGCTAGAACATTAGCTTGATGAAATGACACTCATTACAGATTTGAGGGTGGACAAATGTTTTCTTACATTTTAACATATTTTGAATGTACGTGCATGAAGTTTCATTATATTCAGTATTACAGTACTAAATAAAGGCCACAGCATGATAACGCTGTTCAAAAGTTATACACCGATAAACAGAAAACAAATCCGAGTTACTAGCTAAAACAGAGGGATTAATAACCCGATACACTTTACGCAGAAAAATAGAAAAATATATTTAACTGTATGTCTTTATCGGATAGCATTTTGCTCTTCTTCTACTTATATAATAACATTATTTTTTTTATTTAATATCTTCTATACAAATATAATCACGACATTCTGTTTTACGTTATATTAGTATTCCTACAACTTGAAGCAAATTGTGTATACATTGTAAAAGTGCAGCCCTTGAATATGTTCTAACCACATAGTAGTATCTTTGATACTTAGAAATCTTGTTTAATGGAATGAATATGCTTTACTTCCCTCTTATATGTAGGTGCTTCTCTCGTAAAGAGGAAAACACTGAGGAAGGAACACATAGAGATTCAGGTGGATCTCGCTTGGACGCAAAAGTGCTGAGTTTTACAACATTTTATTTTCTTGTAAGCAATATTTTCCATAAAGTAGTTTTATTAATTGGTCAAATCAATTGTTATTTTGTTATCAGTGTTTGCTAATAAGTGAAAAAAACTCACAAACACACCCGTAGACTGAACAAAACTTGTAAATTATTGATATCCAGTTTTACAAAAATACAGAACGTACGTAAATACCCAGAACGACAGCACACTGTCGATCAAACAAAGTAGATTCTTCGAAGCCGAACTATATATTGAGATTTGGGAAAAGAGCAAAATATAAACTGATTCGCAAAACGGGGACCGTCAGGTGTAGATTTTGTTTTCCGTTTGAGACAGTTATTTACACATCTATAAAATACATACAAGAATTAATATATTTACAAGTTATATACATTTTATTCAGAAAAGATTGATTCATCTGACAGTGATTATTGAAAAGAACTAACTCACAAAATAGTCTATCTTTATTACATTATTCAGCAGCTGTTTATTTATGTGTTCTTTTTTCCTCAACATCAATGCATTTAGTTTACTTGGATTTTAATTCATTCTTTTTTTTGTGTTATAATTTCTTAAAGGTATTTTATCTAATACTCTAGGTAGTATTTATCCTAGAAAAATAAGGATTTTTTTTTGTTGTTTTTCAGTTGTTCCTGACATTATCAGTGTTAGGAACAGTGTACCATGGATATTTTTTTGCATTCCATTTATTGAACATTGTGGTCAACAACCAACTTCTGAGTGGCGTCATCAAATCTGTTACCCAAAATGGTATGAAGATGTTTCACAATTTTTCTCTGTTTCAGTTAATATGCTATTTGTATGTTTCTTTTAAAAATTGGACGTTTACAACATAATTGATACCCGTTTTCTGCACCAGATGTGCATTTCGACAATCAATGTCTCTAAAGTATTTGTAGTTTCATTATCCAGTTATATTACTTAAATTGAAATTCAATGATATTTGAATTAAATTGTGAAAATACATATAAAACTTATGTTATTTTTACAGGATGGTCCTTGCTGTGGGTAGCTATCCTTGGACTAATTGTGATATACATATATGCACTGATTGGATTTTCCCTATTGAGATCTTTTTTTGATCCAACAAATTATTTATATTGTCATACGCTATGGCAATGTACTATTACAGTTGTGAGATATGGTCTCATAGGTGACATGTTCGATGTAAGTACTATTTCTATTACAATTGTGAGATATGGTCTCATATGTGATATGTTCGATGTAAGTATTTTAACTATATTAGATGTGTGATATGGTCTCATATGTGACATTTTGAAGGTATTATTACTATTACAGTTGTGAGGTATGGTCTCATAGGTGACATGTTCGATGTAAGTATAAGTACTATTACAGTTGTAAGATATGGTCTCATAGGTGACATATTCGATGTAAGTATTAATACTACTACTGTTGTAAGATATGGTCTCATAGGTGACATGTTCGATGTAAGTAATGATACTGTTACAGTTGTGAGATATGGTCTCATAGGTGACATGTTTAAAGTAAGTAATGATACTGTTACATTTGTGAGATATGGTCTCGTAGGTGACATATTCGATGTAAGTAATGATAGTGTTAAAGTTGCGAGATATGGTCTCATAGGTGACATATTCGATGTAAGTAATGATACTGTTACAGTTGTGAGATATGGTCTCATAGGTGACATGTTTGAAGTAAGAAATGATACTGTTACATTTGTGAGATATGGTCTTATAGGTGACATGTTCGATGTTAGTATTAATACTTTTATAGTTGTGAGATATAGGTCTCATAGGTGACATATTCGATGTTAGTATTATTACTATTACAGTTGTGAGATATGTTCTCATAGGTGACATATTCGATGTAAGTATTAATACTTTTACAGTTGTGAGATATGATCTCATAGTGACATGTTCGATTTGAGTAATGATACTATTGCAGTTGTTAGTTATTGTCTCATAGGTGACATGTTTGGCGTAAGTATTATCATATGGTGTTCTCCTTCTCAAAACAATTAGAAACAACAATAATTAATCGAGGTTCAAATATTATTACTGAATTAAAGACATGCACATGATGGTCATCATTTCTATAAAATTACAAGAACTGCATTACTGCAATCATAACAATCACTGTATAAATGACACCAAATTGGCCCCCTTTGACATCATTTTGGGAAATGGCTATGCAATAAGAAATATAAATCCTAACTGGATGTAGATACACTGGCAAAAACATGACTTTAACACAAAAACACTGAAGAAAAAGAAAAAAAAACAAGACAGAAAACTAAAATGGGGACAACACGATTGAAGATACTGGGTGTATAAACAAACGCTCCGGAAGGGTACACAGCTGCTGCTCTACTAGATACAGCCGTTACATTAGTTCCTCAAAGGTAAACCATCGCGAGTTAGATGACAAAAATAGAACATTAAAAACAGAATCCGTGAATATATCTTTTTATCAAATTTGACCTATCAAATGTATATGTGCAACAAGGCATCTGGAGCACAAGAAATCACCCTCCAATTTTGACAGGGTTCTTATTTCCCAGTCTTGACTTTTCAGTAATGTTTTTTTTTATTTGGCGTTTTTTCGGTTTTTGCTCTGGCATTGTCATATTAATACAGATAAACCAATAAAGGCATCTCTGTTAAAAATAATAAATCGATTGAGAGAAAACAAATCCTGGTTACAAATTAAAACTACGGGAAACACAACTATAAGAGAAAACAACGAAATAAAAGAACACAGATGTGCAAAAAAATATACCAACGCAACAACAGAAACAAACTATAACATAACAACTGCCATATTCCTGACTTGGTACTTGACATTTTAAGAAAAATTGTTGATTGAACATTGGTTATCCGGCTAGCCAAACATCCGCGCTTTATGTCAATGATAAATATACCGCTAAAATCAACTATACAAGACGGGAATACAAACTTTTTAACAACTTTCAATTGTCAACTTCAAATAATTCAGGAGAAACAAACCTTCTGCCTCATTGTATGACGTTTCCCTATCCTTTTAAACGTCTTTTAGTTTTAATTCTTAAAATTCTCGCACTAGAGTATAAACATTCGATACATATAGATTCTACCACTGCATCGATTGTAATACGATATTTATACAACGGGTGCGGAAAGGGATAGAATGACGAAGAATTAGAGAAAATTTATATCTAGCATGCAAAACATGTTTAAAATGCATACTTTTATGTAAATTTTGTTTATATTTGTTTTCAGACTGTATCACAGTCGGATGACCGTCATGGAGAATTTGCTCACTTTTGGCCACTCGTTCTGTATCACGTGTCTTTCTTCATATTTATCACAACAATTGGTCTAAATATAATATTTGGTATAATTGTGGATACCTTTTCTGAACTTCGGGATTTGAAGGTAAAAATAATAAATAATTGTTTGTTTGGAAATTACTACATGACAGTAACACAATTTTTTTTTATTGTTTTATATTTTATTACTCAAACAATAATCCATACACAAACTTTTCCAAATGAAAAATTTCAAAATTAGTTGTGTTTGAATAAATATACATAAAGCAATACACAGATGAATATTTCCGATTCCCCCCCTAGTTGTTCATCAATTTTATTTAAATTGAAGCAATTTTTCAAACGTGATATTATAATTGTCTTACTGATCTTGTACACAATAACACTCAAACATTGATGTCAACTTAGTAATAATTGATGGAGATATACAAATGGCTACTACCCTGAAAGATAGCCTTGCAATAAGCATTTTGTGTTTCGAATTAAGTTTATCAAGCACTGATTATTATTAAATTATCGTCAGATTTATGGAGAACTATAAGTCAAGGAAGTCTGTGTTTAAGTAATTTATATTTTTATATCTATAAAGATTCAAAGTCGAAATTTTAAATATAGATAGATACGACTTTTAGTTAGAATTAACTTCGCTGATTTCATATAAAATTTTCATTTAATACAAAATTTATTTTAAATTGTAAGTACTTTTTACAAGTATTACTTAAGAGCAAAACACTCTATTTTAACCTTTTGACCGTCTAGTTTCTAATTTAAAAATTCAGATAACGGTATTCAACGTAGATTACTACTTTATTTCTTTTCAGTGGCGTGCTGAGTCAGATATGAGGGAGTGTTGTTTCATATGCAGTAGAAACAGTTATGATTTTGAACATACTGGAAAGGTAAACACAAACAAAATCATTACACATTTATTCATAGCAGAAAAGGGGTTATTTGAATGTATTCAAATGCTTCCTGTTTACTAACAATACGATCAGATATTTCAAGTTGACATTCCTTTTCTTTTATTAACCTCTGAATCTGTATCCCTGTACATTGATGAAATGCAAGTGAGACGTTTGGATAGCTTTCAGGTAGGTTTAACCAACCATTTTTTACATAAGAAAATGCCTAAACCAAGTCAGTGATACTTATAATAGTTGTTGTCCATTTCGTCTATTAGTTTGATGTGTTTGATCTTTTGGTTTCGTCATTTGCACATGGACTTTCCGTTTGATTCGTTAAATTTATTATTTAAATTTGTTCTGTAAGATCACCATATAAAATAGCAAATAAAGGTTTATTTTTCTTTTTAGGGATTCCAGTACCATGTAGGACACGAACATAGTATGTGGGCATACATTTTATTCTTTATACATCTAGACAATGTTAAACCATCGGACTATACTGCGCTTGAACTTTTTGTGGCTGCACTGGTAATTATATGAACAATTTAACAAAAAATTAAACTATAAGTGAATCTGTGTCATCAACAAATTAGCTTGGGATACTCCTTTGTATTCGTACAATAACAACTATTTAAATGTATGCAGTGGAAGTATGTACTGTAAATGCGGAAATTAAGCATTGTTCCAAAAACAAATGCCCCGTTAATGCCGCCTGTGAGCGTCTTACTGTGACGTTATTTTAAATGCTAGTAACTTTTGGTTCTGAGTTCTTATCAGAGCATCATTATTGACGCAATATTCACTATTTGTTTATTAGAACCCTTTAACGTTTTTTTTCTTTTCAGATATTTTTCGGATTTGCTTAATTTTGAAGTATTTCCTATACCAAGCATAGATGAACTCAGTCGTATTTGGCACAATTTTTAGGAATTTCGGATCATCAACTTTATACTTGTTTGGCTTTCTATCTATTTTGATCTGAGCGTCACTTATGAGTCTTATGTAGACGAAACGCGCGTCTGACTTATTAAATTATAAGCCTGGTACCTTTGATAAATATTAACGTGAACTAAAACGGTTTATATATCTTATCGGTGCATTTTATAGCTGACTTTTCTGTATGTGCTCTGTTCATTGTTGAAGACTCTACGGTGACCTATAGTTGTTAATATCTGAGTCATGTTGGTCTTTTGTGGACAGTTGTCTCATTGGCAATCATACCACATCTTCTTTTTTTATAAAATAAATAAAACTGTTACACAAACTCAATATCAATATTATTATACTATATGAAGATATTTCTAAAATGATGTGTGCTACTCATTTATATACCTTGTTTGCATTTATTTTTTCGCAGTGGAAAAAGGAAAATTTCGATTTCTTTCCAATGAACAGAGCTTTGTGTTTAGCTAGTGCTGATGATGATGCAAATGATGCTAAACTTGAAGAAGTGCTATCTAAAGTGGCTATGATTCATAGAAAGCAAATGGAAGAGGTATTTAGAAGAATGAATCCACTATTCCTAATAATTAACAGATTGTTTTCCTATTTAATTTGTCAGCACTTCTAATAATAATAAAAAGAAAGCATCTTGCTAAAACAAGATATTACCGGTACATTTGAACTCATAAGTCTAAAATAACTGACAACGCCATTTGTTGAAAAAGAACACAAAATTAACATACAGCAGTACACGAAACAGAACATAGACATTAAAATAGTGAGCAACACGAATCCGACTAAAAATTGATATCAGGTGCTAAATAATTCAACCTATAATTTACATTACATGATAACTAATATATATTTTGAAGTACATACTGATACTATGTTTGTTATACTCGAGACCATTTAAACGATTTCGCAAGAAGAACATTTAAAAATATGATGCTGGATTACTAAGCCATTATGAGCAAATAATTTTTTTATTGGTGGGCTATTTACTTGTTTGCATGTGTCTTGATGAAACATTAATATACCATGATGATATAGACCTTCAATCTTTATGTTCACAAACATTCATTGCATTTTATATTTTAACAAGTACTCTGTCTTGATCTTTTAAAAAAGTGATTTGATTTTTTTATTTATTAGGATATTGAAAAGAAACGTCGTAAAGAAAAGCTCCGACAGAAACGTTGGCATGAGAGACACAGGGCATATGTTTTTGATCCATCACAAGCTGAAGGTCAAGGAACTCCTCCTTTGTCTAAACGGAAACCATCAGGAAAAACTGACCATGAAACATTCACATTAAAGTCTGAAGATGAGTCTAGTATTTTAAGAACAGAAGACGATGATAGACATTCGGGTTTTTCGGATGTTGATTCGATAGGAAGCTACGACGAGACACCAAGACGAGCGACGCGAGCAAAGTCAGCGACACCTGAAGAATCTACTAAACTTTAACATCCATATTACGCAAATAAAAATAAAAACGTCTTCAAAAGAGGACGTCGTAAAGAAAGACTATAGAATTATCTCCTGAAACATTAAAGATCATATTTCAAAGGGACACACTTTCTATGTGTATATTATAAAATTAACATTTGGCTTAAAAGATTAAATGCAGTTGAATGTAAAAACATATAATTTTTTTGCAACTTGTATTCTTTCCATGGTACACTGCAACACATTAAGTACCAGATAAGGAAAACTTTTACCATTGTATAAGAGTTAATGTTCCAGACAACTAGTACAACTTACTACCACAGATTGTCAAACATGGCAGCAACAGCAGAGTACTTTATTCGAGTAAAATTATTGTCGCTAAACATATTCTTTTTCATTTAAATATTCATTGATAACAGCCGCTGTTCTACTGCAGAAAAACTTTGATCAAAGAACGATTAGGCAAGCACCTACTGATATTTTATTAACAGTAGAGATGATATCAATGATATGTTCAAGGTTTTCTTGAGTCGAGAAAACAGCAATGCTTAATATAGCTTCGCTACGAAGGTAGAAGTTTAAAGAGTGGCCATTCAATTGTTACATCGTCTATTACTTGTAAAAACGATTGAACCATTATGGTTTTATGTTTGTATGATTGTGGTAAAAATATGTTTTCTGTACAAAACTATGTTTTAACTTTACACAGTCAAAAAAGCACGTTTGTCAAAAAGTGTTTCAGTGTTTGGCTTTAGTATTATCATTGCACACATTTTGTATAGAAATTCGGATTTATATGTTACGATAAAACTGCAAATATTTTCTTTTTATTTAGGTTGCCTGCAACAGATTTTCATCTGGTACTGTCTGTTGTCCGGTTATGTTTAATGAAAACATCAACTGGTTTTTTTATATGCTTTTACTCTTTTTATATCTATATTTATTGACTTTGTTTTAATCCATAACAATTTGTTTATTATTCATTTGTAGTTCATAAAATTTTAATTCTGCATTGGATTACACCTCCTACAAATGTAAGCTTATCATTTGTGGCTATTCCATTGTCATGTAGTTGATATTTTACAATGACATATGTTTAAAGTGAAGACAGGAACTCAGTGAAGTGTACTGTACGTTGCTGTTTCTATTGGCAACTGCCTACGTGTATATGTCAGTGCTTTTGTTGTTAAGAAAGTTGATATACATTAGCAGAATAATTCAGCTGTAAGTAGATGAGCAGTGGTCCTAAATTTTTCTCGTATACTTTTATATTTTATAATTTGAGACAAATTGATTTTATAGCATTCATATAATTATGTGATATAATATAAACGCATATATTGTTCAAACAATTTTTATTTGTAATATGTATTGGAACAAATCAATGCATCTATACATAGCTGTGTATATACATGTATCTGACTGAACACATTTTATATATAATCATCAATACTTTGTATCCAACATTACTAATAAACATGTTAACATCACCACTAATCATAATATATAACTGAAATTGTATTACTTTGATTAAAATATTCACCAATAATATACGATTGTATAAAATAATGATTTCTTTTTTATATATGACATAGACATTGTATGTTATCTTCTCATTGAAGACTGTATGTACATTAAAATTTCTTTTCTGAAAAAAGTTTATTAAAAAAACATGTGTTCGTCAATTGACCTTACGGTTACTTGGATAAAACAAAATACATATATCTGCAGATGTCCATCTGATTTGTTGTACGTTTGTTTATAATGATGACTTCGTGTACCAGAAAAAGGTTGCGGTTTTGTCCTAGTTTACAGACTTATTAAATTACAGTTTTCTGACTCTTGACCTTTAGACTTAAAAAAATCATGATTTTCAAAACATAAGTGTATGACAATGACTTTGGCTGTATTCTGGGACTTTGGCTGTGTTCTGGGACTTTGCTGTATTCTGGGACTTTGGCTGTTTTCTGAGACTTTGGCTGTATTCTGGGACTTTGGCTGTATTCTGGGACTTTGGCTGTATTCTGGGACTTTGGCTGTATTCTGTGACTTTAGCTGTATTCTGGGACTTTGGCCGTATGCTGGGACTTTGACTGTATTCTGGGACTTTGGCTGTGTTCTGGGACTTTGGCTGTATTCTGGGACTTTGGCTGTATTCTGGGACTTTGGTCGTATGCTGGGACTTTGGCTGTATTCTGAGACTTTGGCTGTATTCTGGGACTTTGGCTGTATTCTGTGACTTTAGCTGTATTCTGGGACTTTGGCCGTATGCTGGGACTTTGGCTGTATTCTGAGACTTTAGCTGTATTCTGAGACTTTGGCTGTATTCTGGGACTTTGGCTGTATTCTGGGACTTTGGCTGTATGCTGGGACTTTGGCTGTATTCTGAGACTTTGACTGTATTCTGTGACTTTGGCTGTATTCTGGGACTTTGGTGTTATATCGACACACCTAGCCTGAGATAAGAATACAGAAGACAGTAGATTTAAATTAAATTAGTGTTATTCTTAGTAAATTTTAAATATTGTACACATATAAAAATCTGACGTTTTTATGGCCCCACAACGAAGTTGTCGGTGCCAATTAGTTTAACACTTGTCCGAAATTCTGAAATTCCGAAATTCCGTCATTCCGAAAATCCGAAATTCCGTCATTCCGTCATTCCGCAACAAATCATTATACTGAGTTTTTTTTCTAAATGCCTTCAGATATTAGGCTGATTTTTGGTATGTAAGTTAATCATGATGTATTACAGATCAAGTTCAAGTTTTGTTCCGCCCCACTTATTTTTGCTGAAATTACGGGGTTTGGACTTTGAGAAATTTGTTGAAAATCACGTTTATACGGACTTTGTTTCTACACGCTTTCAGAAATTGGGCTGATTTTCATGCCCCACCTACGATAGTAGGGGGGCATTATGTTTTCTGGTCTGTGCGTCCGTTCTTCCGTCTGTCTGTCTGTCTGTCTGTCTGTCTGTCTGTCTGTCTGTCTGTCTGTCCGTTCGTTCGTCCGTCTGTTCGTCCGTCTGTCCCGCTTCAGGTTAAAGTTTTTGGTCAAGGTAGATTTTGATGAAGTTGAAGTCCAATCAACTTGAAACTTTGTACACATGTTCCCTATGATAGTATCTTTCCAATTTTAATGCCTAATTATATTTTTTCTATCCAATTTCATAGTCCATTGAACATGGAAAATGAAAGTGCGAGTGGGGCATCCGTGTACTTTGGACACATTCTTGTTAGTATGTGAGTTAACCATGGTGAGTTACAGGTCAAGTATAAGTTTTGGTCCGCTCCAGTAATTTTTGACAAAATTACGGGCTTTGGATTTTGAGAAATTGTTAAAAATCACAGTTATATGGATATTTTTTCTATACGCCTCCAGGTTTCGAGATTATTTTTTATATGTTGGACTACCATCATGTTTGTGTTTATATTGAAATTGAAGATTTTTCAACTTTTTGGGACGGGGCCATTCGTGTCGCTTTGACACATCTATTTTAGTTCTCAGTTTTACATTAAGTCATGTGGGGCCATTAATATCTCTAAATTCAAATTTTCAGTTTGTCTTTTGCTCGTTGTTGAAGACCGTCTAGTGGTCTTTTAAAGTTTCTCACTTCATTTCGGTTTTTAGTGATGTGTGCACAATGTGTAATACTGGTGCACAATGTGTAATTTTGTACATGTTCTTAAGGTTTTTTTCTTCCAGGTTGCTTAAATTAGATTATGGATAATGGTCATATGTGATTCCTTATTATATGTTATAATGTTGGAATTTAAATAATGTCGCTTACATAACATTATCGTATCATTGAGTTGTGCTCTATAAATCTACATTAGTGCCAAACAGCTGAATAACAAAAAAATATTCCTTTTTCTTTACAGATCATAACATGTAAACACACCAACATACGGGTGATTTATCTCATCTTTATAATCAATAGTAAAAACAAATCACTCGAGAGATGCTAAATGAAATGATGCATGACTGCATCTTGTAATGCAATTTGTCCCAGTGAAAACAATATAAAAACAACCACTTCAAAGAGGTAGATTGTGTATGTTTCAGTGGTGATAGACAATAAGTTTACCATGCAAGCAATGTAACAAACAATATATTGCACAGTAATTGATGAATTCTTCTACACATTCTTGCATGCATCATTAGAAAAGGTCAATGATATTCAGAATAAAAAAAAAATAATTTAAAAGGGTCAAGTTTAAGTTTATAATTTGTTTCTTTTCCGACATGCAATCACAAAACACTTAACAGATAAAAACCTGCTGAGAAGATTGTAACGTTAATGATGCAGAAGAGAAGGTCGTTCCAGGTCAACGTTAACATTGTGTTTGTTGACTTCCAATGCACATTGAGTCCATGTTATTGATTAGAATTAAAAGATAAATGTTTTCTATCATAACGAAATGTTTCATTTATTGATTCAAAATTCCGTCATTGAATCACTGAGGGGATTTCAGAATGCTGATGCGACGCCGTCGTCGGAGATCAAATTATTATCTGTTACGAAAGAAACTGGAACTAAAATTTCGGAAGAAAACTACAACGGCAATGCACGTGAGTATGCAATATTAATATTTTGTCTAAAACAAGAGAAATAATTCAAAAAACATTCCATCTAGCATGTCTAGCTACTAAATTAATCTCAATCCTATTTTTCTTTGTCCAGCGAGTGACAGAAACATGCATTTCAAGAGTCTATTGCATAAAACTACAGAATTAATGGTCTAAACACATTTCATTCAATAGGTATTTCTACTTACAATGTAATTAGTATCAATCCATATTAAAAATGTGTTAAATAAATATGCATATAGATTCTATCACTGCATCGAGTGTGATACGATATTGTAAACTGTATCTACTAGAGACCGGTAAATTTTTTTAATTAACTGCCGCGAGTGGATAAATATCGTAGCGCACGAGATATGGTGGAATCAGTTTCTCTAATAATTTTCCGACAAAATATGAAGACAGTCATAATCATTCTTTCTAAAAGATCTGCAAAAAGGTGTGTTCTTTTTAAGTTATGTCATCAGACATGGTCGTCTTTATTTATGACGTCACGATAGAAATCTCAGAGAAAAGCAAGGAAACTTAACGTCATAATCGAATTTTGACCAATGACCAACTGATATCAAACAAACCACAGATTGATTTTAAATAAAATAACCAACAGGTCAGGAAAAGGATAGATCGGGTAAGATTAGAAGAAATTGTGTGACATGTGCTGACGAAACGGAGTGGGCCCCTTTCGTAAAAAATATATCAGATAATTCCTATATTATTTTTAAAATGTTCGCTAACGTTCTGAAGGTATTTCAACTTTGAATTATTCAATTGCATATATTGTTAAACTACTCTGTTTTTTTAATAGTTTACTAGCAAAATGAAAAGACTTTTACTTGCAACATATCAATACGTATTGATAAAATGCTATAATTCTATTATATTGTTTTTCGTTCTCTATTATATATTTGTGTGTGTGGGTCATTCTTTACAATGTTTGAAGCACCGATATAAGAGACTTATAGCCCGTGTATAGATGATAAACTTCTAATTATTCTACTGAAAAGGATCAATCTATCTTGTCCATGCACTTTAGTATTAACAAATGGAAATACTTTACTCGTTCCGCTCCATTGATTATATAAGTCATCTTATCCATTCAGCTGGTTATAGCAACAATGATTTTGAAATAAATAATCGAAATATATTTACATAGAAGATAAGGCATCGAAGTTCTATAAAATAGCAATAAAACTAATTCCCTAAGCAATAGTAATGCGACAATTATTTAATTACCTTAAGCTCTAATACATAATTAATAAATTGTAGTCTGAATAATTATGTTCGACACGAGTGCAGCAGGTTAAAATGTCTTGCAATGGAAAATATGTGAAATTCACTATAATCATTGCCATGCATTGTTATCGGAGAACTTATAAACAAAACACGTTATAATTATGGAAAATGTCATTGGAAATGCAAGTAGGATGAATAATCAGGTAAGAAAGCACTATGTGATATTTGACTTACACATCAATTTTGTAGAGGGAGCAAGTTTTCTACTAATTAACTGATATATATAGTAAGCATATAGGATCATATAGGCAATGTTGTCTAGCAATAAACTTTGCGTTGCAATATCTAAGCTGATAAAGAACTGTACACTGATCTTCCCTAGAACTGTCAATTTGACTATTAGAACAACTGAGAGTTATATCGATGCCCTGTTCTAGCTATGGTAGAACTCTAAGAATAGAACTGTCTCAGTTGTTATAATAGTGTGGTACAATTTTAAGAATAAGTGCAAGGTTAGAACTGCCAAAAATTGTTCTTGTGCAGATACTGTATGTCATGATATAATGCAGGTTAAAACACCTATTCTAGTGAAGAAATTTGAGGATCAGATGAAAGGTAGAAATTTTCAAAACTGTTCTTCTCAAGAACTGTCTCTACCAGTTCCAGGTGACAACGGTCCAAAATTGTTCTAAGGTAGAACTGTCAAAAACAGTCAAATGATAGAACTATTAAAATCCGTAATATGATGCCTCTAATATCAGGTCAAAGGGTTGGACTGTTCAAAACTAGAAATAAGAAAATGTTCTAGGTAGAACTGTCGGGATAAGATTCATGTTAGAACTGTCAAAACGGTTCTAGGATAGAATTTTAATTACCAATTTCAAAGTATAACTGTTTTAATATGTCAGCGTATATTTGGCCTGTCATATATAATCGGTACATGTATATTGGTAAAACTGTCCAAGACTTTCTATAGTTGTACCTGTCAGTAACAAAGGAAGATAGAATATTTTGATTTTAAACATTATGCAGTATAATAATAAAAATAGTAAAGTATTTAAAGAAACCAATTGCCGTAAAAAGTGAACATCATATTTCGCTAGAAAAACTAGTCTTATCGGACGTGCATCTTTCCGGATAACATCGAATACAGATAGGGATTTTTTGCAGCTTATTGTATAATTTAATTTGTGCTGCTTAATAAATACATTGGAAGTTCGATCATTTATTTTAACTACGTAATCTGGTTGTTGGAGTTATTCGAGTTTTCGACGGCCATTGGCCAATATTACAGAGCTGTAAAGAACCATTTGTATTATTTGGCTTAAGTAAGGAATGAAACAGAGTACTTCTCTTTATGTTATTGTTATTCAAAAGAATTATTTCATAGTTTCTCTATGCAAAGACAAATGAATTTATACACAGAGTACCTTTGGCATGTTGGGGATTGTGAAAATATAGGGATAACATAGTGGCCATATAATTTTCTCGGGATTGTTTTTTATTTAAGTTTACCTTATTAAACATTATGACATTTTACATTGTTATGCTGATTATATGTTTATTCAAGCACTAATAACAGTAAATGATTAAAAAAAAATCCAAAAAAACAAGGATACATTAATGATAAAAATGAAAAGAAAAATGTATAAAATTATTATTATCAAAATAACTTTATAAACAGATATCAGGAGTTGTTCTTTGGAAAACAGCAAGAAATAAGTTCTATGGTAGAACTGCTATTGCAGACAAGTTTCTGTCAGAAGCTTTTATCAGTAAAAATAATGTGCCGTCCGTCTATAAGATCTCATTAGAAAACAATAAGCATGATGTTTTACGCAGACAATTGTGTTCCCCATTAAATATCACAGCACAACCCTCCTTGAAAATTCGTACAGTAGGGTACTCAAAAGTCGTCTCAAGCAGTGTTGGCAAATCAAATAGTTTCGATTAGAAATGACATGGATTTCATATCGCTAATAATGATTTTTACACCTGTATTGAGCAATTAAAGTACAATACATCTTACAATTACATAAGTTGTCCCACGTGACTTTTGTTGTATGCCAAAAAAATCAAATTATATCAGAAATAAACTTTGATTAGAAGTACAGTAGCAAAATTCTATAAAATGTCAATACATGGAATTATCAAGCAGATTTTCATTTCATGATAACATTGCGGACGTTTTAATTGCAAAATGTTATATAATATAAGTTGATTTGGTGTATCCTTTCTAGCTAAGCCGTTTATAATGCATTATTATTAACGATTTCATTATAAGATCTACAGGATAAATATCTTATTATAGAACTGGTTAATAGGATGGAGGAAAATTCAGGTACTAGTATAAAATATATTATGCATTATCTTATTCAAACTCAATTTATAACAGTTATACTCGTCCTGTTGAATTAAAATCTAAAAATCTAAAAGCTGTATTTGTTAAAAGTATGTTTAAAATATATTTTCCTGGGAAATCCTGTCTTATGTGATGTAAACGAGGACTACACTTAGTTGTCCTATCCGACTGTGAGGCATTTTTTTTTTAAAGTATTGGTAGTCGTATTTTAATAAAGTTCATGTTTCAAATATTTCGTCTTGCATACATGTATATTTCAATAAAGTCAAAACAGTCCTACAGGTATTCTAAATTCAGTATATAACTGTTGCGTATCCATTTGATGGAGAAAAAACGAAAACGAGATAAGCATAATTCTTAAGCTTATTTCACTTTTACGTTCTATAGTAACGAAAGACAGCGCTGTACAAATATAAAAAAAGACAGTTATTTAAAACATTTTGCATAAACTGAGGTTGTGAAAAAAAAACCCATCAAATTAGAGGTTGCCTTACCAAGAACTAGTGCTCACATCAGATGCTCAAAATATCAGCAACCCTATACATGCTGTTTATAAATAAAGCTGAGACCACCCTTGGTCTGACCGTACAACATGTAGATCTATAGCACATATAGTTGTAATTACTTAGTACACAGAAAATAAATATTTGTCTAATTGGCAATCATACCTATATCACTGTTTGCCCTGACTTGGGACAAACGAGAAGTTCAGTTTTTAAAATCCAATGCTATCAGTGGAAGAAACATCAATGCACTTTATGTATACATGTTATAAATTCGGCATTATGGAAACAAGCAAATGGCTTTATAAATATTATATTTTTACAATATCTGATTGAAAAGATGCTCTCATTTACGGAAAGGGTTTGATCTATTATGTCATGAACAGTATGTATTCTTTTATTTGTCACTCAAAAAAATCATTTGCAAATCATGGAATGTGTATGGGTTTTGTTAAACTATTCATTTTTTTACTTTACCATATTAAGTTATTCTAAATGTTTTATTTTATGTCTTTTAATTTGAATGACTTGAATGAATGTCTGAATCTTAATGACAAAAGCATAACTGTACAAAAAAATGTGCATGCTATGGCAAAAATAACAACATATATTCCATATAGACAGCAGAGAACATTATAGTATAATACAATGACATATAAAGTTATAAGACTATATTAGACTGTTATACAAGTGGTAGGTTTGTCTAGCTATTGTAACGTGTAACCGGGCGGGGACGTTTAGATGTTTTTATCCTCGGGTTCGTACCAGTTTCCTGGATTTGAAAAGCAATTCAAAAGTTATAAAGTCAATAAAAAGTTACACTATCACTATCAAATATGAAACAAATACTTAACTACATACAACGATTTTCAACACCTATCAACCTAACCCGAACTTGTTGAATTACAACTGTTTAAAACCCTTTCTGTCCGATACTGTTTAAAACCAACTGTTTGAAACTATAGTCTGGAACCTAAATGTATAGAACTGGTTTGAAACCTAAATGTATAAAACTGGTCTGGAACCTAAATGTATGAAACCGGTCAGACGGTTTGAAACTATTGTCTTAAACCTAAATGTATGAAACCGGTCAGACGGTTTGGAACTATTGTCTGAAACCTAAATGTTTGGAACCTGCCTGGAACCTAAATGTTTGAAACGGGTCAGACGGTTTGGAACTATTGTCTGAAACCTAAATGTTTGAAACCTGTCTGAAACCTAAATGTTTGAAACGGGTCAGACGGTTTGAAACTATTGTCTGAAACCTAAATGTTTGGAACCTGTTTGGAACCTGAATAAAACGAATGTATGAAAACTATTCAAACTGTTGTAAACTTTCGACGTATGAAACTTTATTAAAATATATTTATAAAACTGTTGGAACAGGGTAGCACTAAGGTATGGTTTAACAGCAAACACTCACTGCAATAGTGAGAGATGTGGAACGCAAAACCTTATCACTAACCCTGTTTATACAACTTCTACGGAACCGAAACTATTTATATCTTCTCAACAGGTTTCAAACACTCCACTTTGTTTGAATACTCCTGCTACTCGTCTTTATATATTAACGGTCCAACCTTTTTCTAATCTGCTTCTTACGACGTCTGCGATAAGAATGACAATTTACACTGGATAGCTACCCACTATTTATACTTCTAACGCGGACCTCGAAGAGAGCACCCTAGTAACAACTGTACAGGTAAAGCGTCTGATAGCAACCAAGGATAAAGGGATGATTTTAGATACAGTTTTCAACGATAAACGGATGATATGGAAAAGTAATAGAGATATCGGAAAATATATAACTGTAGAACTATTATAACCTTCTTAAACTGCAAATTCGTAACACTACCCACGCCTCCGATTTCATGCGTCCTCGCATGAGTTTTACAATTTTATACTGACTTAATCAAAACACAATCAAAACTGTTCTCGTTAAAACTAGCTGACACCATGCCAAGGTTTTACTTTAAACCTCAATGTATCCACTCATTCCGCAGAATATCTCTCCCAGCAACTGTTTGTACACCGAGGGTTATACCATGATAACCAACTAATGGCTTTCCTACAACAGTCTGCCGACAAGCGTCAGACCTAGGGGTACCTTAGCCTACTCACAGGGGTTCCTGTCAGCCTCGTTCGACTAGCATGTTCTTTCTGTTTTGTTTGTTAAGTTTCTATTTTCAAAATATCCTACTTTAGTTCGCATTTGTACAAGCAACTGAATACTGAACTTAGATTAAACTTTGACCACATAAAACCATTTCAAATATTCTATTTTGAATACTACTTGAAAAGTTGTGTTGCCAAAAACCGGTTTAAAACAATTTTGCCTCACAACAGGCCACTTATGGACCCCTCAATAAGAGTTGATGTAAAGGGTTCTTTAACGTGCACAAGGCGTGGTACTCCCTGAACACGGGACCTCGGATTTAACGTCCCCATCCGACGGACGGACATATACATTTATAAACAACAGCAATAAAAAAAAACACCATATTTTATGATACAGTTTTAATATGTATGATGCTTCCTGCATCAATAAACGAATATCAATTTCTCAAACCACCCAAACTGTCTCGTGCTCCTCAACCTTTTCTATCTGGTGACCGTGCTCATCATACTTTGTTATGATCCTAACCATTGTCCTTTCTTTTGCTACATTGGTCTGTCTGGCCTGTTCTTCTGTAACAAACTTTTGTCTTTTAGGTTGTTCCACTTCTTGACACTTTTTCTTTGTTGGTGCCACACCTAGTAATGGGGCACACCTTTTCCTTATAACTGTAGGACCACTCTGTTTGTCCTCCAGAGTATGATCTACCATCGTTTCTTCTTTCTTTTGTGACATGTCTTCTGTAGAATATTCCTGGTAATGAAATACTTCATCCTTCTTATCCGTATCTATAACTGATCCGATGATACCTCCTTCACTATAACATGCCTTACGTTCAGAGTCCTGCAGATTGCTATCTAAACTGTCCGGTGTATATAAGTCTGCATTGCTACTGTCATCCAAAATATTTATCCGGTTTTGAGGGTCAGACTGATCAAAATCATCTTGTCATCTTTCTGTAACACCAACCTTCTTTTCAACAACTCTGTTACTTTTATTATTAGTCTCCACTCTGTGAATATTTTTCGTGTGTCTTTTTAGATACTCCTGCTTCTTAAAAACTGTTTCACAGTCATCACATCTGATCTCAGACTTTCCTTCATTAGTTCTCTTATAGTTATCTCTAGGTTGAACAAGTTCTGTGTTAAATGAGTCAGGAACTTCATTGAATACAACTCCATTTACAACAATCACACGTCTAGGGTGTTTGTTGATAGTTTCTGATACTGCAACCCTATCACAGCCTATGTGACCTTGGACATATAATCTAACTTCATGTCCCTTAATAGTTAAAGTCCCCTTGTATATATTTATGTTAGCTTCATGTGTTCTCAGGAAATCCAATCCTAGTATACAATCTACATTAATGTCAGCAACTATGGCAGCACTTATACATTTGAACGTGTCAGTTTCAATTTCAAGTTCAGTTTTGCCTGACACATGCAACGAATGTCCACTAGCTGTAAGTATATCCCTTTCAGTTGGAATTAAATAAGGCATATTTGACATTTTCTGAAACATTTTAGTGGAGATAACTGTAACTGTAGCTCCAGTATCTATCAACAAATCTGCAATAATTCCGTTTACTTTTGCTTTCAGAAACATACCTGCATCAGGAAATAGTTTATGAACCCCCACTTTCCCCGGTGTCGAATCTGAATTATCATAGTCTTGATAAGCGTACCTTGTTTTAGGTTTGTCCTGATATCTAGGGTTCTGATAATTATATTGAAAGTTTGGATAGGAAGGACAATTAAATGCTCTGTGGCCTACCTCGTCACAAGCATAACACCTAAATGGAACGGGCTGCGGGGCACCACCCTGCTTCCTACCTTTATTGTTTTGTTTCAAGTTTCGCATTTCTTTTTGCAACTCTATTAATGTCTCTGACATGGTTTTCAAAAGCTGACTTGTTATGTTGTCAGCACTGTGTCTATTTTCAGACGCAGTTCGTAAAAACCCATGACCTTCATTTCTTTTGCTTTCAGCTTTGTTAAAAGCCTCAAGTTCAACTGCATGTCTGATAGCGTCATTCAAATCAGTAGGTCTTGCCTGCTTTATTCGGAGCCTCATATCCGAATCTATTAACGAGTCTATAAACTGTTCTTTTGACAAAGTCTCCCGCACTTCGTTTGGTGCAGTTGCATACGCAAGGTTAGTTAACCTTCTTATGTCTTGGCCTAACTCAGGCAAGGTCTCTACAGCTCTCTGGTGTCTCTCTCTGAGCTGTGTTCTGTACAGTTCTGTTTGGTTAGATGGAGAAAAACGCTCTTCTAATGCCTTAACCAATTCCTTGAAATCTTGTCTAGACTCCTGGGTTAAGTTTCCCAAAACACCTTGAGCCTGACCCCTGAGAGAAACGGCCAAATACAGACCTTTCTCTTTGTCTGTCCAGTTATTAATTTGGGAACAGGCATCAAAATGGGACCTAAAGTCAAGCCAAGGACCTTTTCCATCATAGGTAGCAGTCTTTACTATGTTTTTATTTTTGTATCCATCCGAAGCATAGGATTGTTTGTCTTCAAAAAACTCGGTATCACGAGTTAAACCAGTTTTACTTGCTCTTTTTGTGACAAATTTGTCTTTAATTGGGAATTGTAATTGTTCAGTAAAATGTTTAGAAGACTGTTGTTCTGCAGCAGGTGTTGATGTTTCAAACCTGACTGAAGATCTACGTCGGGCTCCTAAACCGCCTCCATTTACACTACTACTTACATTTTTTCATAAATCGGAGAGTTTGTTTGTTTTGACAATTGTTCGGAACGCCTGACTGAACCTATCCCCGAATCACTATGTCTAAACACTGTTCGAGGTGTATCAACATGGGAAATTGATCTGTCTTTAACATGCCGATATTTTTCTAATTCGGCGGTTAAAATATCTATTTCCTGACTTAACTGTTCCTCAGTTAAACTTATGTCAGGATCATATAAAACACTATCTTTCCTATGTGAATTCATGATAAAATACAATTTATATGTACAAAATACGCTTGAGAAATGCTAGACAAATCCCACCGCTAAGCCACCATTTGTAACGTGTAACCGGGCGGGGACGTTTAGATGTTTTTATCCTCGGGTTCGTACCAGTTTCCTGGATTTGAAAAGCAATTCAAAAGTTATAAAGTCAATAAAAAGTTACACTATCACTATCAAATATGAAACAAATACTTAACTACATACAACGATTTTCAACACCTATCAACCTAACCCGAACTTGTTGAATTACAACTGTTTAAAACCCTTTCTGTCCGATACTGTTTAAAACCAACTGTTTGAAACTATAGTCTGGAACCTAAATGTAAAGAACTGGTTTGAAACCTAAATGTATAAAACTGGTCTGGAACCTAAATGTATGAAACCGGTCAGACGGTTTGAAACTATTGTCTTAAACCTAAATGTATGAAACCGGTCAGACGGTTTGGAACTATTGTCTGAAACCTAAATGTTTGGAACCTGCCTGGAACCTAAATGTTTGAAACGGGTCAGACGGTTTGGAACTATTGTCTGAAACCTAAATGTTTGGAACCTGTCTGAAACCTAAATGTTTGAAACGGGTCAGACGGTTTGAAACTATTGTCTAAAACCTAAATGTTTGGAACCTGTTTGGAACCTGAATAAAACGAATGTATGAAAACTATTCAAACTGTTGTAAACTTTCGACGTATGAAACTTTATTAAAATATATTTATAAAACTGTTGGAACAGGGTAGCACTAAGGTATGGTTTAACAGCAAACACTCACTGCAATAGTGAGGGATGTGGAACACAAAACCTTATCACTAACCCTGTTTATACAACTTCTACGGAACCGAAACTATTTATATCTTTTCAACAGGTTTCAAACACTCCACTTTGTTTGAATACTCCTGCTACTCGTCTTTATATATTAACGGTCCAACCTTTTTCTAATCTGCTTCTTACGACGTCTGCGATAAGAATGACAATTTACACTGGATAGCTACCCACTATTTATACTTCTAACGCGGACCTCGAAGAGAGCACCCTAGTAACAACTGTACAGGTAAAGCGTCTGATAGCAACCAAGGATAAAGGGATGATTTTAGATACAGTTTTCAACGATAAACGGATGATATGGAAAAGTAATAGAGATATCGGAAAATATATAACTGTAGAACTATTATAACCTTCTTAAACTGCAAATTCGTAACACTATCAAACCAGGTTTAATCCACCATTATATATCTGCAAAAGAAATGCACATTTCAAGTCAGAAATGTGACAGTTGATTTCTATTCGTTTGATGTGTTTAAGATTTAGAATTTGCCATTCGATTAGGGACGTTCCTGTTTTAAATTTTTCTTGGAGTTGGGTATTTTTTTCATTCTACTTTTTAAAACTTTAGCCATGAATATAATGTAGAGACTAATTTCAGGAGGAGAAAATGTTTGCCAATATGCCCTCTGAACATTAAATATGTACAGATTCTTTGTCTTTGTAAACGACTGAAATGAGAGGTTTTAAAATAGTTATTTTGTAAATTAATTGCTAAATCTCTATGTAGGGTGCGGGTCCCTGAAACACTACTTACCTTCAAATGTGCATTTCAATAAAATATTAATTCGATTTTTATAACATTTTATCAATTCATGGTTGTTATTTTTCATTTGAACTGCTAACCGTGCCAGGGCATCCTTGTTTTTGTTAGGTAGTGTTGCATAGTATTTGTAATTAGTTTCCAATATTGGTATTTTGTGGACTTATTTGTCTGTTCGTCACTTTTCTTTTTTCTTCGACTCATGCGTTTTGAATGTCCTCTTGGTAAGCCAGATGATTAGAGACATCGGGGAGCTTTATAAACTAACTTATAGTACCTCAAAGGTGGTACAGCTAGCTATCAGGCATTAGACCTACCATGTATGATTGTATTACGTCAATTATATAATTACTTACAACGACCACTGGATGGTTTACACATATTGTGTTGATTGATTGCACAGACTCTTAGGCATCACATCGTTGTGTTGTTTCCCTAACGATATTGGTGGTTTCTAAATGCAATTAAAATTAAAATAATTCGGTTAAGTAACAGTAAACGACACCTTTAAACATTAAGATTATTAATTATCAATTACATAAGTGGTCGTTTTAATCAGTATTTACTGGCTGTAATCAAGCTGCAGTACATGCCTTTGATGATGGTTGGTATCATGTGATGCTTTTAATGATGTTTTAAACACGTGATGTGAAAACAGGGAGTTAATACCACGGGAGATTATTTACTTGCCTAGTTTGATTCTATCAAATCTAAATGCACGCAATTGAAAGAAAAACGTTGGAAAAGGCGATGAATATGCACTGTACAGAAAATGATTTCAAAGTTTCGTACTTATACTCATATATATATTTACCGAAACGGCAATACAATGTTCTAATCATTGATAAGATACGGGTGTACTATGCGTGTATGGAGTTTATTAACAAATACATCAAATTTATACTGGCAAGAGCAAAATATTTTCAAATTTTGTTGCTCTTTTATTTTGATTAGTGGAAAACAAAAATCTATATTTATAAGCACAAAACAATGCTTAGCCAAATGATGAATAAATCGGAGTTTCTAATAATTTTTTAAAATTTATTCAATTGTTAAATTAAAATTGGTCATTTCTTTTTATTTATTTTTTTGTGACATTATTGCCACAATGCTTTGTTTTTGAAAAATTCTAGTAAAACCTCAAACAACAACAACAAAAATCGATCACACGGGAAGTTCCAAACGAAAAGTTCTATATCTAATGACAAAATCAAAAACTCAAACATATCAAACAAGTAAAAGCGCCAAAACTCTAACTTCGTTAAACCAAGATCGGACTATCAATTTCTGGACAGCAATGTAATATGATGGATGCAATTGAGTTTTTACTTCCTCAAAACTTGATATTATTTTCGTTTTTATAGGATCACGCTGCGAGTTTTATATATTTTTTTTCAATGTTCAGCTATATATCGTGATCCTCAAAACCAGAAACAAGATGGCAGTGCTCTTGAATCATTCATTTGCACGGGTTGGGTGCACTTGAGTATATTCTAAATTGACAAGGATTTTTATATATTTCTTTTTTGTATCTATGCTATTAATGATTATGTTCATAATTGAGCTTCCTTTAATAAAATATTTCGTATTTCGTATACAATTAGTTTTCCAACCGAATTTCAATGGTTCTCTCCGAACACCTCAAACTCCTCCGCCAATAAAAAAAAACTGACCATAACGAAATAGCACGATAGTGTTGAAAACGGCGTTAAACACAAATCAATCAACATAATTTTCTATAAAGGGTCTGTTATAACTTTATATTTAGAATAATTATTTCCCATTGTTGAGACCTGTCTAGTTATTTACATTCCTGTCCATTTCTCTTTTGATGAAGATTTGTAAAATAATGCCATGACCCTTTTTTGTCACGAGAAAAGTATAGTTTTGAAAAAATGATTTACAATTAACTTTACCCAGTATTTATGAATATCATATTATGACTCCAGTCTTTAATACAATTTATGCTGAGTAACATCATTCATGGTTACAGACAGATCAATTCACGTTTATTAAATTTCATATTCTGTTAATACTCATTTATTCTCTTTATTAAAAGTAAACAAATCATTGAAGCTATCTTTGTATCTGACGGATTAGTCGTCCGTAATTATTGCATTCTTAGATAAGCAGTGTGTGGTAAAACAAGCCTTTAAACATGACGACGGTATTGGGATGATTGCACAGCCTAAAAAATAAAACTACAAATTAACCAGTGTAATATTAATGAAGTTTAGTCCTGAATATGCTTGGAATATTTGCCACTGGACCTTAATCAAACACCAACTGATTCATGAAATTAATTGAACAATAGTTAAATGATTATTTGCATTTAATTTAGAAAACCAATAATTTAGCTGCACAACACACTGAACTAATGAACAAATAAATGTCACTGTCCTATAAATGATAGTAACCCGACAAAGTAAATAGTTTTGTATTTAACCAATTGTACCCGCGAGATATACCAAAATTCAGGTAATTTATTCCTAACGAGAGAAGTACACTTGTCTTCTTAAATCATAAATGTAGAAACGTAAAAACTTCAAAATAGTCACAGTAAGTTATTCTTTTTTACCAATATATATATATATATATCTTCAACGTTTATCTTGTTTTGTCATTTTGATTTCATGTTACATTGTTGAATCCTAATGGATGACTGCAAGGAGAACATATGTATGGTCATCTTCCGACCCGCAGTGCACCTATTGCTTCTATGAGGCGTCTATTTAGCTTTGTGGGATGTCTCTACGCATACCCTAGTATATGTTCAGTCAGAGTTGGGACATTAAATCGTTGTTGGCTCCGTTGGTGTAAAAGCTCCTACAGTCCAGCTTATTTCGATCTTTCAGCTGAATTACCTCTAATGAAAAACCTACATTTTGTAATTATTATTAATTTGTTCCTGAACACGTATGGAACATTTGTCACTTGACGTTAAGCAAATCTCAATCAAACATTGTATCCTACATTATCGAAAACTGTATGATTTTCAACTTCATCTAGAAAAAGTACCACTTGCATGGTCATATTTATATAGATTAGACCGTTGATTTACCCGTTTGAATGGTTTTACACTAGTAATTTTGGGGCCCTTTATAGCTTGTTGTTCGGTGTGAGCCAAGGCTCCGTGTTGAAGGCCGTACTTTAACCTATAATGGTTTAATTTTTAAATTGTTATTTGGATGGAGAGTTGTCTCATTGGCACTCACACCACATCTTCCTATATCTATCATATAACTTGTTTTGATCATCATGCATGTTATATTTACATATATTTGGAAAACGAATAAAATCTAGTAATAACTGAGTTACGACTATGATTAGATCCATCTTTCTTCTTTTATATGTATTTTAATAGACTGATATTAAAGAGGAGCAACAGAGCAATCAGATAGCTTAGGTGTAGGTGTTTTGCTGTCTTGTTTTTATATTTCAACAAGTACTTTTCCATGATAAACATGTAGGTGTAGTTTGAAAAACACGTCTTGTTGGAAATTAATTATATGCGATAGTAAATTTGTAAGGGAGGGAATATTTGTAGGCATTACATGTTTTAAGTGCACTTTTGATTAAGTCATTCGAGTGTACACAGCATCCCTTTGGCGAAAATATTAATTACGAGACAAAAGTCTGACGTTCATCTTTTTCATTGAAACCGCATAAAAAATGTTGACAGAACATGGATATTTTCTTTAATAATTATGAACAGACATTGTTGTTAAGAAATAATTTAATCGGAATCAGAAGTGAACATCCTTCTCTACTATATTTACTATCGTTATGATCTTAATGATTTCTATATCACATTAAATAGATTCCAAGCAGGAAGTATATTAAGTCGTTAAGATTTTCGTTTGATAGGTACATGTACTATAATATACATAGTGGGAATATTCAGTTAAGCAAACGAGCGTCTGTTAATAAAGTGCATTGGAACTCTTTTGGACATCGTCGGCCGAGTGGTCTAAGTAGTTAAACTTCTACATTAACCATAGTCTCTCAACTCAACACACTGATTGTGATATGAAACCCGATTATTTCAAGTGCATTTGACTCTAATCGTATAAAAAAGACTGTTAGTTTTCCTGTCTAAGGTCTGATGTTCTCCATCAATAAAAACTAACCGCCGCGAAATAGTTAAAAGTTCGGACATTTGTGTGTAGCATTAATCAAGCTACATTTTATTATTTTACCTCGCCAAAATTCCATGTGCCATTTGGGTTGTAAACGATTGTTTTGTGTCAAGATATCTTAATTTTAAAAGCAGATTTTGTTAGGCTTTAGTACAATTTATTCACATCTAAAATATACTATATATATAGACTATTTATATCGAGCTTAACATCATATAGACCTGTCTATTCTTGCAGCTCTTCATGTAGATGTCTTTTGACTTTTTGTATGTTTATAGTTATGAGTTTACCTAATAACACCTTCTGTTATTTATTTTACTCGTGTGAGATTTAACATTTTTCTTTTGCCCCCCCCCAAAAATTGAAAGAAACAAAAACTTACGTAACCAGAACGTTAATATATAGGATTTTTTTTCAAATTGAATAACGTACTTTTTAAGATATTTTAGAGAAAAGAGTGATTCTGTTTAGACTCTGTAAGACTTTTCCATTGACATATTTTGTAGACATTTGCCTCTAATAATGTCTAATCTGATACCGCACTCTATGTTAGTGGGTTGTTGTCACATTATCTCCTTGTTTTATTTGTCTAAATTTAAGTTCAATTAAACTATGAATATGTGATATTGCTACATGCCCGTTGTAATATCTGAAAGCGTTGGAAGGAAATAATTGTTTCCATTTTACACGTGTTATATATTCATATAATACCTATGGAAATACATGAAATTGTTCACATTCCTTAAACGATGAAAACAAGGCAATGATCTTATTTCAGTGAAATTTTCATAGACATTTATCTCTCACTTAATACTTTTTTCTCTTCAAGTGTTCAATTATTTGTTAATTGACGCTTTTCTTTTTTTTCTTTTTTTCTTGTGATTATGTTTTTTGTGCCTTTTCAGGAGGCGATTTAGTGTTGACCAAGACACTGGATAGCTAGGTAGATACGTTTATACATTTACAGAGGTCTAAGAACAATGAAGCTATCTTAACGAATGTTCATGCAACAATTCGGTGCATATTTAATAGATAAGAGAATGAAACGAGAATTTTTTGAAAAAGACAATAACCCGACCAAAGGGCAGAAAACAGCCTAAAGCCATAAATGCGTCTTGAACGAAGCTACAAACTGCCGTGCGCGGAGGCCATATTTAGCTTTTTACAAAAAAAATATATATTAGTTCAGCGACACGAATACAAAATGTAACCAACTAAACCCCAAAAGATATAAATGAACCAAAATTTAAAAATTAATACACACAAGACTATCAAAGACTAGATAATCCAGACTTGGGACGTGCGCAAAAATGTGGTGGTATAAAACAGATCTAGATTTCTACCTTCCCACTAAATGCTAAATGTTTCTGTCGTTTGATCTAAATTCCACATATATCATTTCATAAAAATTTCTTTAGGTACTATGGTACAGAAAATTGGCAACACTATCATATACAGTTTTACAGTCAGACCCTATTGTCATTATTAACCGACTTTATTGCAATGTTTGACACAAATACTGCAACAAATAATACAAATGAAAGACAGAAACAATAACTAAATTAAAAAAGTTTGACAAATATGCAGGCAATAGACTGTTCAATCACTTGTTTCTACAGTAAATTTGCTACTTTGTTGTATTGACAGATTTATTTTATTCCAATATAATGGATATTACACATGATTTTATGTTATTTGATGTCATTCGGTATTGGAAATTTATTAAAAATGATGCATTACTAAATATAATTTCAATAAACGAGCGTTATTTTAGATTCATTGCTTTTAATTAGACGCCAAATTAATATGCTTGGCCAACCATCAATGGTATGTCATGATTCTCTGGGTAATTTCATCAGAACTGAGGCATCTGGTTGCAATTCTGTTGTTTTAAACTTTAAGCCACAAATAACAGGTACATAATAATGATCTGTTTATCTAACTATTCTTCATATTAATAATCCAGTAGGAGTATGAATAATGAAAACAATACTCAAATCAAGGGACAAGTCATTATTTAAAAATGTGACAATTAGTTTGTAACGATAATTTTCAATTGGCTCAATCTTCATAAAACAATGATACACTTTGAATGTGCAAATACAATGTTTCGTGTTGAAATAAGGATGATAACAGTTTTAGAATAGTACATGTAGTGAAACGGAATATGACAGAAACTGATGAAATGGAAAGTATTTTAGCAGCAAGACGGCCTTATCTGTTCATGCCCGAACGTGACTCTGTTCAGAGCAGTAGACATTCTGTGCTTAGTCAGGATACTGAGCAACAGATTCGTATGTATTCACGTATGTTGAAACAGATCAATAAAGAAGTAAGTAACAACTTGAAAATACTTAGTAAACTGAATTACAACTGCATGTATTTTTCCGAAGTTACATTTTAATTATCTCAATTTGAAATCATTAAGAAACTGGCGTTGACTCTATCCAGCAAAGCTTACCAGATATAAACTTTGCTACTAGTATTTGTATAATAATATTGAAACATTTTTAATGATAATATTGGCATTATTAATTCACCACAATTTTGATAACAAAATGAGGTAATTTTTGTACAAAAGTGCATTTTACAACTTTAACTATATTCGAATTTAAAAATGTCAGACATTTCAAAATAAATCTTAAGATGATTGTTAACATCATGCTTGATTGTTATACACCAAAGAATCAATACTTGGTGCAACCTAGCACCATTCACAAAAATAACTGCATCTAAAGGTCTTCTCTTGCCTACGACCATTTTACGCATTTGCTGCTGAGGTCAATCTTTCCTGATGAAGGGAATTGTTTAATTCATAAAGCGTTTGAGCTGGGGTGTCCTCTCGCGACTTTACGCCCAATAAAATTCCATAAATGCTCGATACGGTTCAAGTTCTGTTTACGATCAGGCCAAGAAAGATAAACCGACAATCATTGGACCAATGGATCTTCATTCAAGATGCGTAATCCAACTTTGATGAGCTCTGCACCATTGGAAACGGGCCACATTATGTCTTTTTGAAGCAAGGGTTCCGGAAACGGTCATGTCGAACGAAAATCAGTAGCTAAGAGTCGGTTTCGAGCAGTTTTTGTTAAAAGTCTTATCGAGTCGACATTTATTTTTCAAAATCAGGTGAGTTTTGAGTAATATTAAACTACTTCTATTTCAATAAATTTTATCTTAAAATAATGAAGGGTGTTTTTTTAATTTGCATTTCAATTTGGTTTTGCAATACTTTTTCCATGTGTATATATAAAATGACAGTGTACAGAGAAAAACAAAAGATTTCGGCGAAAAAATTAGACAGCATAGCATAAGACGAAAATGAATAGCGCAACCGCATTATATCCCCTAGTCTAGAATATATCTTCCAAAATATCAAATGATTGTACGCATACCACCAATGCAGGTTTTAAGATAAACGATAAACCTCAAGTGTATGAGCTTGTTGATTCGATCTTAAGTAAGGTCGAACCATAGAATGTTATAATTGATTCTTGATGCTTCTCCGTTTGGACAGTAACGTCACTGAAGTAAGAACTGTGACATATCTGTCAATTCTCTGTTGATGTTTAAAAGGTAAACACGTATTTCCATGCTTAAATAACTATCTCCTTATATTTGTATCCGGTTTCGGCAGTAGAGGCTGCATCGTAAAACTAGCTTTGTGTGATAGTTTGATATTAAACTGATTGATGAACTAGTGAACTATCCAAATGAATGCTCATTTATGACAACAAAAAATAGAATAACATAACGTTTTTACTTTTCTATTATGTTTTTTGTTCTGTATTAATAATGGAAGTTATTTAGAGGTATTATATATTAAGAATTTATTTTAAATGACTTCTATTGAACCAATAAATAAGCATTTTCATGTATTCCTATCAGATTAAGAAACAAGTATCAATTCCATAATAGTGAAATGTGATTTCCTAATTTATATTGTTTTTGCATATTGTCTTTATTTTTTATACACCCGTCGTAGCGAAAGGGGAAATAAATTTGACCCTTGTCTGTCTGTAAGTCCACGTCCGTCCGTCCGTCCGTCCGTACGTCTTAAAGTTGGTTTCCGTTCTCTGACTTTAGTTTGCCTCAACCAAATGCTATGAAACTTAAGCACAATGCATATTAACACAACATAAAGATCAGGTTTGAATGTAGGTGGTGTCATTTATAAGTTTTAACCGTTCTTGAGTAACGACTCTTTCCAAATAGAAAAATTGCCTCCACCAAATTTTATGAAACATATAATACACAATACGTATTACCATAAAAGGCAGATCAAGTACACATTTGGGTAGGCTCACTTTCTCAGTTATTCAGTTATGTTCTTTTGTAACTTTTTATGATATGCAATGGGGCATCATCTGTGTCCACGGATACATTCCCCAGTTATTTCCAGTTAATTAGCTCTTCAAAGACGTGTGTTAAAAGATCACGACACAATTAATAGAGCACAAAATATGTTTCCATTTCCATTCTCAATTTTATTTGCTAGCATGTAGGTACTCTTAGTTGCTGATTCTACGATTGTCAGGTTTTTGTTTAAAATGGATTGTTTAAATGAATTGTCTTCTTTTGAAGAACGATATCAGTCATATGTAGACGATATCAAGGTCAAGCAAAACCAATTGATTTTTTATCAACATTCATTATTTTGCAGGAAATATCTAAGTTTAAACAACTTCTGTTTAATAAAATTATTTAGTTGCTAGAAATTATACAAGTGTTATTAATCCTCCGATAAAAAAGAGACAAACATATGATGAGTTCAGAAATAAAAGTAATTAAATTATCAATCATGTTATTCATAAGGGAAAAATAGATATATAAATATAATTCTATATCGCTTGTTTATTGAAATGTACTAACAATGAGAAATTAATGTTATCATTAATAGAGATCGGCATGCACTAGTAATATATGAGAAAGGTACTCATACCAATATCCAAAGGCTTTGAAGCAAGTTGTACAATTTACCTCCTTTAACCTAACAACTCAACTTTAAAGGTATTTGAAGATGATCAAGTTAATAAAGTGATTTGAGCTGTCAAAAAGCAAATATACTATTGTATTTCATTGTCAAAGTGGTGTGCTCTTTTTGTCTTTCTTTCTTTACCTTATTGGTAAATTATTAACAAAAAATGGGTCAAAAAGTGTTTTGTCGGTGACATTTATTCAGAATTCACCTTCATGATTATGATGGCAAGATACTCAATATCTAACGGGAGGAATTGTAGTTAATTTCATTTGATGAAGATATTATCTTTCGATCAGTTTAAATGAGGGTTGGAGCTGGCATGTCAGTAACTTTGTTAAATTATGCGGATCATTGTCATTTTGCTTAGTTTCTTATGTTAACTTCTCTGACATCGGACTCGGACTTCTTTTAAGCGTACTAGTTTAATTGTGCTTAATATTGGTCTGTATTTGTTTATGCCGTATTGACTGGTGTAAAAGGGGAGCGTTGAGGTTTCATAAAAAAATTAAAACCCCGCCGGTTTTTTATTGCCTCTGCCCCTATTCACGAACCTAAAGCCTTTGTTAGTCTTGCGTGTTTTTTTTTTTAAATCTGGTTCCTTTGTATTTATTAAGAGTTTAGTGTGGTGTCCATTTCGCGACACTATTTAGTATAATTCATTATTTTTGGGGTCCAGCTTAGGCGCTCCTCCGGTGCAGCATTTCAAGTCTCGCTGCGTTGAAGGCTGGTTGGTAGCCTTGTGTTCCTTTTTGCTCTTCGGTCGTGTTGATGGTTCTTTGTGACATATTCCCCTATCTTATATTGTTTTATCGTCTTTACAACACAAACCGTCACCTACTACATGTACAAAACATATTTGATGTCCTTTTATTGATGCACAAACATTGTGGTTACTTGCGCATAAAACAGCAACCCAACTGCACAACAGTAACAACAAAAACGACATCCAGAGATAAAACACGGAACACATACAACAAAATCGACATCCAGAGATAAAACACGGAACAAATACAACAAAATCGACATCCAGAGAAAAAACACGGAACACATACAACAAATCGACACCCATAGATAAAACACGGAACACATACAACAAAATAGACATCCAGTGATAAAACACGGAAAACATACAACAAAATCGACATCCATAGATAAAACACGAAACAAATACAACAAAATGAAAAATGTTTTGGAATATATTAATTTGTAATTCACAGCACAACACAAAATCCTTATAAAAATAGTGAAAAATAACTCAAATTCTAAAACACTAAAAACAGTTTTGTCTATATAATTAGCGAAAGGCTTAAAAGTAGCTACAATATGCTATTCCACAATGGCCAATACTTTATCCGATTTAATAAACTATTAGATATAACATTTCTGAAGAAATGAGATCGAAAGAAGGTACCAAGTATACAAAAAAAGAAAGAATATTTAATATTTGATATAAAAAAGAAGATGTGGTATGATTGTCAATGAGACAACTCTCCACAAGAGACCAAAATTACACAAAAATTAATAATTATAGGTCACCGTACGGCCTTCAACAATGAGCATAGCCCATACCTCATAATCGGCTATACAAGCTATATATTTGAGACTATCATCCAAGGATTTTTTTTCATTTCTCACCAAAATAAGGAGCGCAGAAAAAGGAAAGATCCTGCCCAGTTGAGGTTCTCGTTACCTCCTATTAGCTGGTGTTATTATGTTGTTGTCTTAGTGTTTAACGCGTACCTTTACCTCTTTTCAATTATCATAGTTCAACATGTAGATAATCTGCAAAGATAGGTTTTATCTTAAAATAATATAGATACTTTAATTTCGTGCGTCCGAAAAGCTTCTGTTCTTGATTTACGATCATCGGAAATGCTTAAATCTGAGCATTTAAAAGCCCGGATATTAAAAAGGCATTACCAATGGTTACGAGTGTAAAGATAATAATGATTTTTTTACATGTATCATTGACAATTTCCTGTTACATAATAATATTTTTTATGTAATGGTTAATTCTACTCACCGGTTACATGTACAATGCTCTTTGTGGAAATTAATTTTATTTTGAATTAGGAGGCTACTGTCACGAAATCATAAATTTAAAGCAAATAGCCCTTTTCTAATGTTAAACAATGTTATCATACAGTTAGACAATTACAATGTCATTTACCATGTTTAAGCTTCACCAGACGGCAGACATTTACGTTAATTCAATATCAATATACATTAAGTAGGCTTTTCTACATGATTTGAATTTTGAAAAATATAGCATATTCAATTACAAGGTTGAAAATAGATTTTTTATCACGTGATTTCTGAGAAAAAAATGCTGAAGTTGATACTGTAGCACGACTTTATTTTTGACTACGTAGAAAAGTCGTCCGATGAGCCCATTGTACGTTATAAAGAATAAGATCTAATAGTATGCGATTCAATTGCATATGAGTCTAAAATATTCCTCAACAATTTAACTTACTATTTTTTATCTTAAGATAAATTTAACACTTTAGATTTTATGTGAAAAGGGATACTGTAGCTCATAATAATCTAACTACAAAAAAAAAATATGCATATGTTTTTTATAACTAAATGGATAGTTTTCATTATACAACTTATGTACATATACTTTTTTCTGAGGAAAATTCTTTAATTTGTTTATATTTAGAAGAATCTGACTTATTTTTAATTTCTTGCTTCCAGCAAGCAATTCGCCGACATATTTTCCGTATTCATAGTGACCCGAGAGTAACCTTCTTCGTAAAACTCCGGTGACCATAATACGCATGGATCTGTCATTGAAATAAACAAATATCTGATTATACATGTTAAACACGTGCTCAATACCTATGCTTTTTGTGATTTGTTTAGTATAAGGTGACAATCGGTAAAACTCGGCTTCAAAACACGGCATTTAATGAGCAGCCATATTTGTTAAATCATAACAGACAGAGAGAGAAAAAAATTGATGATTATATGATATATTTGTGAAAATAATGATAAAATCGTTTACAGAGGACTAAGTTTATGATGTATACATGCATTGGTTCAAGAATTGGACAAACATTATTTTTCACCACTCACTCGTTTCATATGACTTTAAGGTAATAGTCAGATTTGATTGCATGTAATTGACTGTAGCGGGTAACTCACTTTTTGTTCAAATGTCAACCCTGCTCTTCTCTTATTTTTATTCATAAACAAAATATAAAACAGATACCAACATACAAAAACAAAAGTTAACTCTATTATATCGTTAAAAAGATAACAAAATCAAAGTGCAATAAAAGTTTCTATTAAACAGGAAACTAAAGCCTTTATTCATAAGCTAATTGAAACTTAATCATTTAAATTGCTAGATTTATATAAAAGCAAATACTACTGAAAAACGCTTGGTTAATACATTTAATTTGTGATTTTGAACGTTTTAAATATACAATATGTATCAAAAACAGCAATGGCCTTACCTGGCCCAACATTAGTGTCTGTTGTTGAAAAAATTGCAATGCTAAGAGGGAGAAAAGTGTCATGTCTTTATCCGAATTTGATATTGGTATTAAAACTTAGCAAAACATTATGCATTCATAGATAACTTTAACAAATAATTACCTGCTGAGTGTTTACGCATGTTTCCCTGATACTCACCTGCTAGTAACAATCTCTGTTAGTTTATATGTTTGAAACGAATTGTTTTATAACCTTTATATGAACCCGTCATTATAAATGCCACTTACATTGTCATTCGACTGTTGTTTTGGAATAATTGAGATGTGCAAAGTGATTGCATACACTGAATTACCTACCTATAAATATTACTTAATTGCTGACTTGTGTTGCTCCAGTATTTGTAAATGATTGCATGAAGTGTAACAATACTGTCACTTTCATGCAGTGCCCTGTTTATGTGTTGTTTCAAATATCACGTAGATGTCTTTGTTACAGGCTATAAGTGAAAGCTGGGCATGACAGGTTAAATCAGCTTTTCTTAGTATACATATTTTATATCAGGATACATCAATCAATTGAACCTTTTTTGTTGTTCTTTTGAGTGGTTCTTGTGTGATCTGGTACAAGGCAAAAGGAAGAGGTATGCTAAGATTTATTCTTTATTCGGTCTATAATAATGATTGCCATTAGCACATCGAAAAATGGACAAGCTTGTATATTTGCCCATATTTGGAGAGGCGGATCCATGGGCGTCTTTAGGTGCACGTGACGTGGTTTTCGTATTAATATATTAATAGGTTTTAGTGTGAGTATATTAAATATTATTTTGGGTACGTCTGTGTCATATATGATTTAGTCAAAAAACATGTGCAAAGGATATTTCGGGTAAAATATGTCAGTTTTGAAATGCTTGAGAACTCATAGTAACAACTCTTTTTTTGAACATACTAGTTCATCATTCTAATAAGTCGTAAACATAGTCAGAAATATTAGGAAAGAACTGAAGAGTTTTACAAATTTTGTAATTTAGGATGAAGTAATGACTGCTTTGCAAATAAATCTGTCTCAATAAATGAGTTAATTATGTCGAAAGAAGTTAGCATGCTAAACAAACACTATAAGAGTTATGCTTGACACATATGTGCACTTTGCTCAACATAAATTTTGTTTTTGTTTCATAGCACAAATAAATACAACTTTAATAGATATTCCATGAATGTTGTGTTGAAAAGAACATAACTTTGAGAGTAAAAAATAGATCCACCGAATTCTTCCTTTTATTATCGGGCGATGTGTTAAATAGCACTAGTTAAATTCCTAAGGAAAACATAGTTCAAAAAGTTCGATAAGTGCATCTAATCAATTATTTATATATGCATTTTTTCTTCATTTCCTAGGAAATATATAAAATTATCATATTTTTAAGTGAGCATCTCTATCGGTATGAGAAATTAACAGCATACCATTGATATTGAGGTTTTTCTACTTACATAAAATTTTAATATTTGATAGAAAAAGTTTCAGGTTTTGTTAATTATATCATTAAAACGCTATGATTAAGCAGGCGTTGGTTCATACATGCAATTAGCTGTCACTGATACGATATTAGAAAATATTAAAAATCGGTAAAAAAATATTTTCTTAATAGTTGATTCTGTACTTTTAATTGTTTTTGGCATATTTATTACTTTCCGTTGTGATTGTAAATATAGTGATGTGTTGGAAATCATCAATATTCATGCACATGTTGTATTAGATTATGTTTATACCATTTTGGCTCTCTGTTTGATTATGCAATGAACTCTTGCCAATCTGGACATGTTTGACATTGCGGTATGAATGAAAAAGACAGAACATTTGTATTTGTATGTCAGATCTAAAAATATAAAATAATACAAAATGGTTGTTTCGTTTACCAGAGCTCTTAAAAAGAGTAAAGTGTGACTGTTGACCATTGAGAAATATATTAAAATCACCTTGTTGATAAATTTATTCCGTATCAACTTCACATATAGTATAGAATTGTTGCTAGGGTAAAGATAAGTATGAATTGCAGCATTTTTTCATGTATCATTGACAATTTCCTGTTACATAATTATATTTGTTACTGTATGTATTGGTTCTGTCTACTCACCTTTTACCTGTCCAATGTTCTTTGTGGAAATTAATGTTATTTTGAATTAGGAATCTACTGTCACGTAATCATAAATTAAAGCAAATAGCGTAT
The DNA here is from genome assembly GCF_036588685.1 of Mytilus trossulus. Classification (NCBI taxonomy): domain Eukaryota; kingdom Metazoa; phylum Mollusca; class Bivalvia; order Mytilida; family Mytilidae; genus Mytilus; species Mytilus trossulus. The sequence goes on along the minus strand of NW_026963290.1, from coordinate 7,099,999 downwards.
TATAATGTTAAACAATGGCATCATACTTAGACAATGACATGTTACATAATAAAAATTGTTACTGTTTGTATTTGTTTAGTCTAGCCACCGGATACGTGTACAAAGCATATTGTGGAAATTAATGTGATTTTCAATAAGAAGGCTAACAGTCACGATATTACAAATTTAAAGCAAATAGCCTTTTTTTATAATGTTTAACAATGTCATCCTACTTAAACAATCACAATGCCGTATTTGATTCAACTTTTTGGAATTTTGGATCATCAATGCTCTTCAACTTTGTACTTGTTTGGCTTTATAAATGTTTTGATTTGTGCGTCACTTATGAGTCTTACGTAAACGAAATGCGCGTCTGGCGTACTATATTATATTCCTGGTACCTTTGATAACTATTTACAGCACTGGATAGATGCCACTGCTGGTGGACGTTTCGTCCCCAAGGGTATCACCAGCCCAGTAGTCAGCACTACGGTGTTGATACGAATATCAATAAGTGGTTATTTTTATAAATTTCCTGTTTATAAAAATTTGAATTTTTCGAAAAACTAAGGATTTTCTTATCCCAGGCACCACCGTCCCAGGTTAGGGGGAGGGTTGGGATCCCGCTAACATGTTTTACCCCGCCACATTATTTATGCATGTGCCTGTCCCAAGTTAGGAGCCTGTAGTTCAGTGGTTGTCGTTTGTTTATATGTTACATGTTTGTTTTTCGTTAATTTTTTTTACATAAATAAGGCCGTTAGTTTTCTCGTTTGAATTGTTTTACATTGTCTTATCGGGTCCTTTTATAGAAGACTATGCGGTATGGACTTTGCTCATTGTTGAAGGCCCTACGGTGACCTATAGTTGTTAATGTTTGTATCTTTTTTTGGTATTTTGTGGATAGTTGTCTCATTGGCAATCATACCACATCTTCTTTTTATAGATTACCTTAGCCGTATTTGACCCTACTTTTTGGAATTTCGGATCATCAATGCTCTTTAACTTAGTACTTGTTTGGCTTTATAAATATTGTGATTTGAGCATCACTGATGAGTCTTATGTAGACGAAACTCACGTCTGGCGTACTATATTATAATCCTGGTACCTTTGATAACTATTTACACCATTGGGTCAATGCCACTGCTGGTGGACGTTTCGTCCCCAAGGGTATCACCAGCCCAGTAGTCAACATTTCGGTGTTGACATGAATATCAATAATGTGGTAAATACGGAGTTTTTCTGAGCTCTTGCAAAATTTAGATTTTTGAATCATTAGTAACGATAATTTGTCAAATTTCTGAAAGAACAGTATTTAAAACTATTAGTAACCATTATATGGTACAATAACTTTGCTCTTTTGAGTCTTGGAATGACAAAATCATTGAATTTCGACAGTGCCAACTCAACTGTAAACAAAGAAAAAATGGCGGAAACATATTCAAAGGTAGTCCAAAATGGTAATAACAACGACATGAGTGTGAAACCAATTTTCTTATTGGAATCAGATATGTTTGGTCCAAAACCCTCTGACAAAGATTTCCTTTTGCATCACGAACTTTACAAAATAATTGGTCAACTCATACCCTCTTCCCATCTGAGAGCGCCTCAAAGAGTTCGAGGTATGTGGCGAGTCTACACACAGAGTGAAGACGATCGCAGCAAGCTTCTAATATCAGGAATTGTGGTAAGAGACCGTTTGGTGAATTTTTATTCACAAAACCCTAGATTCCAAGGTAGTGTAAACCCAGATCACGTTAAAATTCGAGTAAAAGACATTCCATGCTCGGCTGACGATGGTCAGATTACCTATTTCTTGGAGAACGCAGGGTGTAAAATACACAGATACTTTAGGGAGCGCATACGAGTTGATGGCTTAATAACAAACTGCCTATCAGGAGACCGAATATTTTATTGTGAACCGATGGAACATCCTTTTCCAAGACAAGTAACAATAGGAAACTACAGAGCAACAATTTTACATAAAGGTCAGCCAACTAAAAACAGAGACGACATAGTTTGTAAAAAATGCCTCGAAAAGGGCCACTTCATCAGTAATTGTCCAAATGATTGGACATGTAATATATGTAAAAAATCTGGACACAAACAGTCAGAATGTGAAGAGCCCTTTTCAGACAACAACAATGAACACAATGAAAATGAATCAACAAACACTGATGATGACAACACAGATTCAGAAACTGATGACAATAACAATGATGAGGCTGCACATGCTCAACAACATGAACCTGAAGTTGAACAAATGCAGGACATGCCTAACGAACAATCACAGGAAACGCTTACTCGTGATCTGAAGAAAACTCAAAACAAAAATTCACAAAAGGTACCTACTCATCAATCTCAACCTTCATTTCAATCAATCACCAATGAAGAGAATGACGAATGTACAGGAGATGCAGCAACACCTGGTTCTAAAAAAGCTAAAAAAATATCTGGTAAAAAGAAGACAACTTGTCAAAATGATTCGAAAGACGAAAAACAAAGTTCAATGCAACAATTTCTAGTTGAGAAACAAACCAGTGCAACCACTCCTGGAAATAAAGTCTCAAAAAGGTCTGCAACAACTCCTACAACGGACCTTTTCGATAGAGAGAATCAAACAACCAAACCAAAAACACAAAGTTAAAAAGGAGAAATAAACATGTATAAACAATTATGTAGCTAACTCCTTTTTTTCTGTTGGTTTATCATCTCTATATACTTTTTTGCTTACAATGATTTGTTTGTATATATTTTTATTATTATTCATACATATATGTATGACAAGCATATTCCTAAAGGTAAACAACCACCTTGAAGACAATGCTTTTTATGTAAATTTAAAAAAAACCAGTAAAAATACCAAAATATGTAGTGATGATTGTGATGGAATACTAGATTTCATACTTTCAAGAAGTAATAGAAAGAAGAGTAAAATAGAAAAGAACTGTAATGTTGTATGTTATAACATAATGTCAAAGAGTAATAGAAATAAAAAAATGTATTGGTTTGTGTTATCAACTGGATCATGCAAAGAATACAAACATAATTAAAGAATGTTCTTTAATAAACAGACCTATACACAATAAATATCTAATAATATTCCATAAATTTGCAATATCGATTCCTTTATGTATGTATTATCATACTAGAAAGAACAGTTTTCAAACAAAATATAACTTCCAACAGTTTTACTGGAGTAAGAATCTCAAAATTCCAATCTTATTCAGCTGGGAAAATAAATCCATAAATCAACCAGTAATCCAGCAACATTTAACTGCAGATCATAATTACATCTGGAAAAAAACACACTGTACATGTAAATTCGTTCGTATTAACTTTTGGCTTCAATATATTGCATCACTATACAAATACACGCACAGATATAGATACTGGGAAGGAATTCCTAGTCAAAATCCAGCAATAGTATTGCTCACACACGTATGTATTCTTGTAAAAGTCTTCAGCATCACTAAATCCAAGAGTTTTAGTCTTCTTGTGAAACAAGAAAATTTATCCTATTACCAAATGGTGTCGAATATATCCGAAGTACCTACAAAAATAAAAACAAAATTGATACAATCAACTTCAACTAAAACAAAACATAGCAATATAAGTGCATTATATATTAGAACCAATAGAATTCAACAGAACAAAAATAATTAATAGAAATTACATGAGCAAACTATGGCTATTTATAGATGTGGGAAAATCCCTACACAAATTATTTAAAACATGTACACCTTTCCTGATCTGGTGTCCAATTTTTAGGATAGATAAAATATATATAAAGGATTATGTATTTATTATATGTATAGTTATTTTAAACATGTTAAATATACTGTTGTTCTTAATGTATATATATATTTTTTTATACTATGCATGTTATTGTTGTTGTATACATGTATGTTTGTCAAACGTATTCAGTTTTAAAATACTCGCTTTAAGCTACAAAAATTATAAGAATAATGAATAAAACTTTACATATCTGTTCCTTAAATTGTCAAGGACTAGGCCAAAAAGAAAAAAGAAATAGGCTTTATACTTGGTTAAAATATCAAAAAACAGATATACTTTTTATCCAAGAAACTCATTTTGTTAAAGAAATAGAAAATAAAGTAAGTAATGAATATGACGCAGATATTTTTCACAGTTTTGGCACAACACAATCAAAAGGAGTAGCTATATTTATTAAAAAAACAATAAACCCAAAGATAATTGATACTTTTACTGATCAAGAAGGTCGCATAATTCTTGTAAATGTTGAAATAAACAACAACATATTTTCTTTAATAAATTTATATGCACCTAATGAGAAAAAAAAGCGAAACATCTTCTTTAAAAATGTAAATAAAATAATTGAAGAACATAGTCTCGGAATTTTAGTAGTAGGGGGAGATATGAATGAAACATTGAGTAGTACAGATAGAAAGAATAATAATAAAAAAAAGAGAACAAAAAATTACAAATAGTTTGAAAACTTTAATAAAAACAAACAAACTAGAAGATATTTGGAGACAATTACATCCGAAACTATATCAATATACATGGAAACGTAAAAATAAAGACGATGAGGCAAGTAGAATAGATTATTTTCTAACGGGTAAGGAATTGAGAACTATGATAAAGTCTACAGATATAAGACCAGCCCTAATTTCTAGTACAGACCATCAGGCAATTTCATTGAAAATTAACATGTCCAATGATAATAAGGGTAAAGGGTTCTTTAAAATAAACAACAGCATACTAACTGACAAATCTTATAAAGATAAAATAGAAAAAGTTATAGACTATTTTATACTTAAAAGCAATAACACTGAAAATTTATCACAACTATGGGACCTGTTTAAAATTGAAGTAAGAGAATCAACGATACAGTTTTGCAAAAATAAATCTAGGCAAAGGAAAAATGAAATTCAAAATTTGGAAAAAAAACTTCAAACATTACAGAAAAGAAAAGATAATAATAAACCAAGTGAAGTAGAAAAGAACGAAATCAATTTATTAGAAAGTGAGATAGAATCTCTTTATAGTTATAAAGCAAAAGGTGCACAAATACGTTCAAGAATAAAATGGATAGAAGAAGGGGAAAAGAATTCTAAATTTTTTCTAGGATTAGAGAAAAGTAGACAAACAAGAAAAAATATAATAAATTTAAAAAACGATAAAGGGTAGATAATTACAAAACAATCAGAAATACTAAATTTAGAAAAGAAATATTATGAAAAGCTTTACACAAGCACTAAACCAGATAAAAATTTTATAAACACATATATTAAGGATACAAATATTAAACAATCATTAAGTAAAGAAGAAAGCAATTCTCTAAATGGACTTCTATCAACAGAAGAATGTACAAAATCAATTTTTCAAATGAAATTAAATAAATCCCCAGGCCTAGATGGACTCTCAGTAGAGTTTTATAGAGAATTTTGGTACAAATTAAAGAATTATGCAATTCAAAGCTTTAATTATTGCTATAAAAAAGGAATGTTATCTGAATCACAAAAAATAGGCCTAATTTCTCTAATATTTAAAAAAGGAGACCCCACTGAATTAGGTAATTACAGACCAATTACACTATTAAATGTTGATGTTAAAATTATTGCATATACATTAGCCCAAAGATTAAAACCTGTGATGTCAAAAATTATCCACAGTGACCAAAATGGATACATTAAAAACCGTTATATAGGTTTTAATATACGTCAGATACAAGACATTATAGATCATGCAGAAAAGTTAAAAATAGATGGAGCTATACTTTTTCTAGATTTTTCCAAAGCCTTTGATTCCCTAGAGTGGGAATTCATGTATCAATCACTAACAAAATTTGGTATAGAAAATTCTATGTTAAGATGGGTCAAAACCTTGTATGCAGATATCAAGGCATGTATTTCTAATAATGGATGGATTTCAAGCCCACTGAATATTTTTAGAGGAATTCGACAAGGATGTCCTTTAAGCGCCATTTTATTTGTCTTTGCAGTCGAAATATTAGCCTGTAGAATAAGAAACGACAATAATCTTAAGGGAATAAATATAAAGTTAGATGGAAAAACGCACAGCCTTATAATAAGCCAGTTAGCTGATGATACTACATTGTTTCTCTGCTCTAAAGATGAAATCTCTCAGTCATTTAATATAATTGAAGTATTTGGTTCTCTATCAGGACTTATTTTAAATCGAAGTAAAACTGAAGGATTAGGTTTCGGAAAATTAAAACATATTCAAGACAATTTTGAGAATATTAACTGGAGCAAAGAGACTGTTAAAAGCCTTGGCATTCACTTTGGATATAATAAATCTCAATGTATGAATTTAAACATAGAAAAACAACTTCAAAAATCTGAAAAAATTCTTAACTCATGGAAAAAAAGAAAGCTAACAATGATCGGAAAAGTAACTGTCGTGAAATCTCTAGTTATACCAAATATAACATATTTAGCTTCTGTAACTGATATCGACAAAGATTCACTATTTAAATTTAAAAAAATGATTTATGAATTCATTTGGGACCATAAAAAAGAAAAAATTAAAAGAAAAACAATTAACATGAAAAAAACTGAGGGAGGACTTGGAATGATAGATATTGACAAGTTTATTGATGCAATAAAAATTAAATGGGTAAAAAGATTAATAGAAGGTGAACAGTCAAATTGGAAAATTATTCCCACATTATACTTTAATCAATATGGATCAAATTTTTTAATATTTCACATGAATCTGGATAATTTAAAATCAATAAATATCAAAAACAACAAAATCCCTAAATTTTACTTTGAAATACTTAAAACCTGGGTAAAATATGGAGGTGGTCAAACTAATAAACCAGAAAACTTTAGAACCATTAGACAACAAATTATATGGGGTAACAAATACATAAAGTTAAATGGGCACAGTTTAGTTTTTAATCATTGGATAAAAGACAACATAATCTATGTAAATGACATAATTGATGACAGAGGAAGAATATCAAAAGAAAAAATACTCAATAAGTTAAAATGTAAAAGAAATTGGATTGCAGAAATAATACAAATAAGAAAGAGCATACCAAATCATTGGAAAGATATATTACAAAAACAAAACTCATTAAAAACTATTGTTAATTGTAAAAAACAACTATGTTTAAAACAAGGCGCAATTATATCTGATTTACAAAAAATTGATAATAAAGATATTTATGTCATCTTATCTAATGTAAATAAAGATATTCCTATAGGGTTTACAAAATGGCGGAAAGAACTAAATATAGATAAAATTCAACCAAAAATTAAATACACATTAAATTTTATTTTTAATTATTTAGAAGACAATAAATTGAAAATGGTTCGATGGAAATTATTACATTATATACTACCTATAGGTACACATCTTTTCACATGGAAAATTAAAAACACCAATCTGTGTTCAGTGTGTGGGATACCAGATACTTATCAACACAATTTCATGGAATGTAATTATTTTAAAGTTTTTTGGAATAAAATTTGTTTTTTATTAAATAAGCTTCATATTGGTGAGCATATAGTTACTTTAAAACACTTAGTAGTAGGATATAAAATAGAAGAGGACTCATTAAATGATATTAATTATCTCTTGACAGTCATCCTATTCACTCTACACAAATGCAATTGTATTTCAAATAATAAAATAAATCAAGTTAATGTTTATGAAATATTTAAACAAGAATTTAAATACAGATATCATCTGATGGAGTATAGAAATAAAACAATAAGTAAGATGCTTGAAAATATTAAAAATTATATGTAATTGAAATGTATACAATTGTGTGGTGTGATAATCAATAGCTATGCTAGATTTTATATTGTACATGTATGTTGTAGTTGTAGTTGTTGGTTTTTCATTTTTTGTATGTAAAAACAAACCAAACAAGACACTTTTTTTTAATGTAATATATAAAACTAAAATGAAAAAAAAAAAAAAAAAAAAAAAAAAAATCAATAATGTGGTCATTTGTATAAATTTCCTGTTTACAAAACTTTGAATTTTTCGAAAAACTAAGGATTTTCACTAAGGATTTTCTTATCCGAGGCATAGATTACCTTAGCCGTAAGTGACCCAACTTTGGAGAATTTTGGATCATTAATGCTCTTTAACTTTGTACTTGTTTGGCTTTATAAATACTTTGATTTGAGCGTCACTGATGAGTCTTCACGTCTGGCGTACTATATTGTAATCCTGGTACCTTTGACAACAACGCGTCAGACAGTCATGTTAATTCCATATCAATATACCTTAAGTACGGGTTTCTACATAAATTGAATTTGAATAAAACAGAATACTCACGTACACGATGATAGATTTTTACCACGTAAATTTGTTAAAAATTGCTGACATTGATACAGTCTTTCGACTTCATTTTGACTAGTTAGACCACTGAGGTCCATTAAAACTAAGAAAGAAAAATATCTTATAGTTTGATATTCTCCCTATACCCGTATAATTCTGACTCGGAACTATTAAAGTCAAAGTAAAACAAGCCCACATATGTCCATCCCTTTATTCCAAGTCGTTTTAGCAGCTTATCTATGTAACGCTACCAGCAAAAAACTCGAGTCCAGGAAAATAGTTGTATCAAATGATTCCCTTTTTGATGTACGCCAAAACATATTTTGGCTTTGAAAAAGATATCACTAACTGAGAGTACTCTTTGTTTTTACAATTTGAGGTAAGAGTCAAATGTGATGGGATGTTATTGACTATAGAAGGTGACTTACTTTTGGTTAAAATGTCAACCCTACGTTTCTATTATTTTGATCTGTGAAATAATAAAAAAAAAACAGATACCAGTATACAAAAACAATACTTAACTCTATTATACCGATATGGAAGATAACAAAACATAAGTCAAATAAAAAATCAAACTATAGCCATGAGAAGCTATTTGAAACTCAATGAATAAAATAATAGATTTATATGAGAAAAAAGATATTGCTGCTCCACTGCAAAAGCACTGGGTTTTTCAAACTTGCACTTGATTTGTACGTTTTCTATTATATTACCTCGCACAACGCTATTATCTGTTGTTGAAAATGTTCCAGTACTAAGAGGGAGAAAAGTGTCGTGTTGCTATCCGAATTTGATACTGTTATGAAGTCTTAACAATACATAACGTATTTTATAGCTTACTTTAACAAATAATTACCTGCTGATTATTTACTCATTCATTCCTGATAATCACCTGATAGTAGCAATTTCTAATAGTATTTTTATTTTTTATCACCTTCATACGAACCCGTCATTATAAATGCCACTTACATTGTCATTCGACTGTTGTTTTGGGAATAATTGAGATATGCAAAATAATTGCATACACTGACTTACCTCCATATAAACATTACTTAATTGCTGACTTGTGTTGCTCTAGTCTATGCGATTACATGAAGTGTTACAATACTGTCACCTTCATGCAATGTCGTATTTATGTGTTGTTTCAAAGATCAAACAGATGACAATAATACAGGTAGTTACGTTAAAATCATCTCAGTGAAGAGATCACCCCTAGTTTTTGGTGGGGTTCGTGTTGTTTATTCTTTAGTTTTCTATGTTGTGTCATGTGTACTATTGTTTTTCTGTTTGTCTTTTTCTTTTTTAGCCATGGCGTTGTCAGTTTGTTTTAGATTTATGAGTTTGACTGTTCCTTTGGTATCTTTCGTCCCTCTTTTAGAATAAATAGATATAGGAAGATGTGTTGTGCCAATGAGACAACTCTCAATCCAAATAAAAATTTATAAAAGTAAACCTTTTAAAAAGTTTATATTTATTCCAAATTCAAACAAACTAACACAATTCATTTTAATATTGTTAATGGTGAATGGATTGATTGATTGATTGATAAATATACATTGATTAGTTCTGTAAGGGTGACCGACCGGCGGAATGATGGATAGGAAAGGACTGCCACTGAAATCTTTGGATATGCTGGTTATTAGCAGCAATTTGCGGTGACATCCTTTTCGCGAATGCTACTGAATAAGACTATTTACAGGATTTTTCATAATAAGAGCATCACGAGGGGTGCAACATAGCGACCAGGATCTACTTACCCCCCGGAGCACCTGAGATTACCCCCAGATTTTGACAGGGTTTGTGTTACTTAGTCTTTAGTTTTCTATGTAGGGTCTTGCATACTATTATTTTTCTGTTTGTCTTTATCTTTTTTAGCCATGGCGTTGTCAGTTTATTTTCGATCTATGAGTTTGAATGTCCCTCTGGTATCTGTCGCCCTCTTTTAAAAACCTACCCAAGAATTGTTGCACTCATTTTTACATTTGAAAGTGACAACATTTTTTTCATGTTGATTTAACTATTTCTTGAATAAAAAATCTCGATGGGCCGTTGGTTGGAAAAGTTCAAACTACATACTGTCACTTATAGCATCACTTAACAACTATTTTAGGAATCAAGTTGGCTTATACAAAGGTATGAATGTATGCAATATAAATTTGAGTACGATTGTGTCATATATGATGCAGTCAAAATAAAACATGTGCAAAGGATATTTTGGGTAAAATTTGTCAGTGTTATCATGCTTAAGAACTCATAGTGACAACTCTATTTTTTTAAGATACCAGTTCAACATTCTATTTTAAAATTGTCGACAAAGTCAGAAATATTTGGAAAGAGTTTTACATTTTTTGCAATTTGGGCATAATGTAATGACTGCTTGACCAATAAATCTGTCTAAAAATTTGTTGATTATGTGGAGAGAAGTTAGCATACAGAGTAAATGCTAAAAGTTTTATGCTTTACACACATGTGCAGTTTGCTCAACATAAATTTTGTTTTTGTTTCATACCACTAATAAATACAGCTGTAGTTGAAAAGAACATAATTTTGAGAGTAAATAACAGATCCACCGAATTCTTCCTTTTATTATCAGGAGATGTGTTTTAAAAATAGCACTAATTAAATTTGTAAGGAAAACATAGTTAAAACATGTCGATAAGTAAATATTATTAATTATTTACATATGCATTTTTTTTCATTTCCTTTGAAATATAGTCATTTTTGTTAAAAAAAAATTAAACAACACGTTTATAATAATTCTATGCATTTGAAGCGATTTTCTGGATTTACCTTCATCGGGAACTATCAAAGCCTAACATTTGAAATCCGAAGATGTATAAGTACCGAAACCGTTGAAGAGCTATATGACAAACACTCCTAAAATAAATAGCTAAATTCATCAAAAGTCAACTTTGCCTGAGGGAGTTAAAATTTTAGTTTCTTTATAATTTCAAAATTTATAAACGGACACTTTTAGTAAAGTTAGTTAAATCATGTCAGTACCGAATTACTGACTACTGAGCTGATGATACCCCCGGGGACTGATAGTCCACCAGCAGAGGTATCGACCCAGTGATGAAAAAAATTAAAAACAACACGTTTAATAATTTTATGCGTCCAAAGCGCTAAACATTTGGAATATGAAGATGTAAAAATACCGAAACCGTTGAAGAGCTATATGACAAAAATACTTAGAAAAAATAGCTAAATTCCTTAAAAGTCAACTTTGCCTGAGGGTGTTGAAATTTTAGTTTCTTTATAATTTCAAAATTTATAAACGGACAATTTTAGTAAAGTTTGTTTAATCATGTCAGTACCGAATTACTGACTACTGAGCTGACGATACCCCCGGGGACTAATAGTCCACCAGTAGAAGTATCGACCCAGTGATGTAAAAAATTTAAAACAACACGTTTAATAATTTTATGCGTCCGAAGCGCTTTTTGGAATCTACCTTCATCAGAAACGCCCAAAGCCAAACATTTGAAATATGAAGATGTATAAGTACCGAAACCGTTGAAGAGCTATATGACAAAAATACCTAAAATAAATATCTAAATTCATAAAAAGTCAACTTTGCCTGAGGGAGTTGAAACCGTAGTTTCTTAATAATTTCAAAATGTATAAACTGACAATTTTAGTAAAGTTTGTTGAATCATGTCAGTAACGAATTACTGACTACTCAGCTGAGAATCTCTGTCGTTATAATAAAATAACATGCCATTGATATTTCGTTTTTTCTACTTACATTAAATTTTAATATTTGATAGAAAAAGTTTCAGGTTTTGTTAATTATATCATTAAAACGCCATGATTAAGCAGGTGTTGGTTCATACATACAATTAGAAGTCACTGATACGATATTAACAAATATTAAAAATCCACAAACAAAAAATGTTCTTTATAGTAGGTATATAGTTTTAATTGTTTTTGGCATATTTATCCCTTTCTGTTGTGATTGTCAAAATAGTGATGTGTTGCGTAACATCAATATTCATGCACATGTTGTATTAGATAATGTCAATATCATTTTTGCATTCTGTTTGATGATGTAATGTTTGCATTCTTGCTAATTTGGAAATGTTTGACATTGCGGTATGAATTAAAAAGGCAGAACACTTGTATTTGTATGACAGATCTAAAATCAAATGTAATATAATACAACATTGTTTTCGCGTTTACCAAGAGCTCTAACAGAGAGTGTGACCAGTAAGGAATATATTAACATCACCTTGTTGATAAATTTTATTCCGTATCAAATTCACAAAGAATACAAAATTGTTGCTAGGGTAAAGATAATTATGAATTGTAGCATTTTTTCAAGTATCATTGACAATTTCCTGTTACATAATTATATTTGTTACTGTATGTATTGGTTCTGTCTACTCACCTGTTACATGTACAAAGCACTTTGTGAAAATTAATGTCATTTTGAATTAGGAGGCTTCTGTCACGAAATCATAAATTAAAGTAAAATAGCGTATTATAATGTTAAACAATGTCATCATACTTAGACAATGACAATGTCATTTACTGTGTTCAAGCTTCACCGCACAGCAGACAGTCATGTTATTCCATCATAATATACCTTAAGTAGGGATTTCTATGAAATTTTTTTTATGAAAAATATAGCATATTCAATTACACTGTTTAAAATAGATTTTTTATCACGTGAATTCTAATAAAAATTGCAGAAGTTGATAATGTAGCTCGACATTATTTTTGATCACGTAGATCACTCGGCCAATGAGGCCCATTATACATTATAAAGAACCAATATCTTATAGTTCCGGAGACTAGTTGTATCAAATGATTACTTTAAGGTGAATGCCAAAATCTTTATTCATATTTTGGCTTTGGACTAGATTTCAGTAACTGCGAGTTCGCTCATTTGGTAGATTTCATAAGTAAGAGTGATACCTGCTACAGTCAACTGCATCTCATCAAGTTTCACTCTTACTTATGAAATCTACCAAATGTCAAACCTCCTCTTTTTTTTTGATCTGCGAAATAACATAAGGGTCATAAAATAAAATACAAACGATACCAGTTAACAAAAAACAATACTTTATATAACCATATTACACCGATAAAAAAGATAACAAACAATAAGCATAATAAGTGTAATAAAACTAAATCTTATAAGACAGAAAATTATAAGCATATAATAAGTGCAATAAAAATAAATCCTATAAGACAGAAAATTAAAGCTTTAGTTTGTAACCCGGATTTGTTTTTTTCAATCGATTTATGAGTTTCGAACAGCGGTATACAACCGTTGCCTTTATTAATGAATCAAAATGGCTAGCTTTATATAAATTTAAAAAAAAATGTATGCAATGATGTTTCCTGAAACATTCTTGAAAAAGACGCATTACTTAGAGGAAGAAAAGTGTCATGTCTTTAATACACGAATTTTATATAGTTATTTAGTATAAGCAATACATTATGTATTAATAGTTTTCTTTAACAAGTAATAACTTGCTGAGTGTTAACTCATTTATTCCTGATAATCACCTGCTAGAAACAATCGCTGTAAGTATTTCTTTTATTTGAAACGCATTTTTCTATGACTTTTATTTGAACCCGTTATTATAAATGCCATTTACGTTATCATTCGACTATTGTGTTTGAATAATCGAGACGTGCAAAGTAATTGCATACACTGAATCCCCTGCCTATAAACACGTCTTAAATGCTGACTTATGTTGCTCAATCCTGTGAAAATGATTGCACGAAGTGCTACAATACTGTCATCTTCAAGCAGTCACACAGGTGTCAATCGTTACATGATGAAGGGTTAAAGGGTATAGAATAAAGGCAACAATAGAACAATAGTATACCGCTGTTCGAATATTCCTAAGGAATTTAACTCTTTAATCAGCTTAGCGTTTTAATGGCATTCTATATTTGAAAAGAAGTCAAATTTTCCAACGATAAAAAATAGTGTTTGTCAAACTGCTACATATGTATGGTTTCAATTTCTAGATATTTTCATATTTTTATAAACAGGTAAAACAAATATGTTGTCAAAACTTTATAAAAATTAAACGAGTCAAATATAGTTTGTTCAATGTTTAATTTTGGGTACCCCCTTAAAAGAGACACGCCAGGTTAGATCAGCTTTATGTAGTATATATAGTTTTGACTATTCCAAATTCAGACAAACTAATAAATTAATGATGATCGGGCTGTTGTTTTTTTGGCACACTCCCCTTTCCCATTCTCAATAAAATGATGAAAATATTGGGTGATTGTCAACTTAAACCTAGTCTCTATTTTCTTGTATTTGAAGGACAAGAGCATTTTACTTACATATTTTGGCCACGAGCATCACTGAAGAGACATGTATTGTCGCAATGCGCATCTGGTGCAGAAAATTTGTACCGTTAATGTTATTACTACCACTGGGTCGATGCCTCTGCTGGTGGACTCTTAGTCCCCGAGAGTATCACCAGCCCAGTAGCCAGTACTCCGGTACTGGCATGAATATACGGATTTTTTGTGTTATTAAATTTGCTGTTACAAAATGATAAAACTTATTATCAATTAAGGAATGTATCTCCCTCATGCAAAGCTCTGATTCCTTTCACGGATTTGGCTATACTTGTTGGAACTTTTGGATTATAGCTCTTCATCTTTTATATAAGCTTTGGATTTTACATATTTTGGCCACGAGCGTTACTGAAGAGACAAGTATTGTCGAAATGCGCATCTGGTGCAGAAAATAGGTACCGTTAATGTTATTACGATACATCTAATACAAATAAATAGATTCTGTAAAAGTGGCCGAACGGCCGAATGAAGGTTGAACAACTATTGCAAAATATGGGTATGCAGGTTATTGGCAGTCATGCTTCCTTGCAAGACACAGGCACTCGACTCAGAAAAAAGTTTCCTATAGACCTTTATATAACACAAGGTACTTAACTCGCGATTTAGAAAAATGTCAGGCGGTGACGAAATTCCGTTATATGCCGATTTCTCGGCCGTCAATCCCACTTAAACTTGGTATGTCGTAAATTCTTATTGATTTATCTTCACAATGGTGTTTAACAAGCCTACTTTTGTTTTCGGAATCATCCGTAACAGTCCTATCCAAGTATGTCAATCGTAATTATTTCATCTACCTACACAAAATTGGCAATAAACATCTCGCAGTAAATGATGAATTATAAAAACTGTTTCAGAAAAAAACAATTATTTTTTTGTCTGAATAGAACTTATCCACAAATTAGTAAAATTGTATCAGATACCTTGAAAAAAATCCACAAGCGTTATATGTGGTATGTCTAATAAGTTACTAGTTTCCTTTTTTAGATACAAATTTTCCCATGACGTCAATGTCATTCAGACTCTCATGACTTTTCGTATGAAAATGAAACAAGATCAGATAACTCCGATGATCATTAAGACTTTCCCATAAAATTGACCAATCGAAAACCGAGTTATATAAGAAGACGTGACGCGTTTATTGCCAATTCTTCAGCGGTGGGCAAAAATTATAACGATTGACATACTTTGGTGGGATTGCTTCGGATGATTCCAACAACAAATGTAGGCATGTTATACACCATTGTAAAGATATTTCAATTTAAATTTACGATATACAATGTTTAGTGGGGTTGACGGAATAGAAAGCGTCATATAACGGAATTTCGTCACCGCCAAACACTTTTCTAAATCACAAGTTAAGTACCTTGTGTTATATAAAGGTATATAGGATTAATTTTTTTCTGAGACGAGTGAAAATGTTATAGGAGGCCATCTTAAATCCTATTAAGGAGTTTTTGCCAGAGTTTTTACATTTGAAAGAGACAAACTTTTTGTTGTTGACTTTATTGAAAGTTTTGTAAAGGTCTCATCTTTGAAACGCCAAATGATCATACGTATCAATAACATCTAGTTCGAACTTCTCCCAACCAACGGTTCATCAGTTATTTAAAAACACACTAGAACGCACCCGAAAAATCGCGGACATTTAGAGGTTGAAGGTATTGACACGTATACACTCAGATGGTTCCATTTTATTACAAGATAAAATTGAGAATGGAAATGGGGAATGTGTCAAAGAGACAACAACCCGACCAAATAAAAAACAACAGCAGAAGGTCACCAACAGGTCTTCAATGTAGCGAGAAATTCCCGCACCCGGAGGCGTCCATCAGCTGGCCCCTAAACAAATATATACAAGTTCAGTGATAATGAACGCCATACTAATTTCCAAATTGTACACAAGAAATAAAAAAAAAAGAACACTAAGAATTTATTTATCACTTTCATTCGGCAATAGAACCCTTGTTTTCTAAGAGGGATGTATAAATACGCATTCACCCCTGATTAAAATTGTAACTTTTATCCCGATGAGCTATTGATAAAAACGTTCCTTAGATCAAGATAAATCATTATTATTCTTTTGAGTGGTCCTTGGGTGATCTGGTACAAGGCTAAAGGAAGAGGTATGCTAAAGTTTATTCTTCATTTGGTCTATAAAAATGATTGTCATTTACACTTCGAAATGGACTAATATGTTTATTTGACCACATGTACGGAATAGAGACATACATTTGATGTTTCGAGTTGAGACTGTGCTACGTCCTCTGCATGCAGTCACCACTTAATTTTTTTGCACGATGAGTATTAACAGATGCTAGTGCGAGCATTTGAATGATGAACTCTAGTTAATTTAAATGTTTAAGGTCAAGGAACAGTAAATGGGCTATGTCGCAGATTTTGCTAAAAATTTGCATACAACCTTGGCTCGTTGAACTACAACTGAAAATCGAAAAAATAATACATTTATCTCTTTTATTATCTGAAAATTTGCAGAATGATTTCTTATAATATGGGTGAATATTTGTATAGAAAGCACATAAAATCGGCGAAAAACCTTCTTATATTTGTCTTAAAATCGCCAAATCTCTAATTCTACTCCATAGATTTTTCTTCAAAAACCATATATTGTTGACACATAAATTTCTGTTTTAATGATATACAATAATCATAGGGTCACCGACTTCGTTTTTTGGCTAATATTCAATTTGTTACCTTGTTGGTAGTGAAAAACGTCCAAAATCAACGTTTAACGGCCTGCAACGCGACAACGTTACGATTATTTCGACGTTTTTTTGGATTTTTTCACAAAGACCGCCGCTTTAAATGATGTATACCGTAAAAACGAAGTCGGTGACCCTATCTTTATTTTGCATCATTATAACGGAAATTTATGTATCAACAACATTTAGTTTTTTAAGAAAAATCTATGGAGTAGAATTAGAGATTTGGCGATTTTAAGACAAATTTTAGAAGGGTTTTCACCGATTTCATGTGCTTTCTATACAAATGTTCACCCATTTTGTAAGAATTCAATCAGTAATATTTCAAATGATAATTGAGATAAATGCACTATTTTTTCGATTTTCAGTTGAAGTTCATCGAGTCAGAGTTGTATGCCAAATTTAACTGAAATCTGTGACATAGCCCATTTACTGTAACTTGACCTTAACTTAAGGTGCTAAAATGTGTTAAGAACGTCTCATTTGATTCGTACGTGGTTTAATGTTTATACTTGAAACTTGTTGACAATATTGCTCGAAGACATCAAAGAAAAAGGAAAATGACATATCTACAATCATGTGTTTCGTTTGCTTTACAGCTGAATGCTACACCTTAATCTTCATATTAGAAAATGATTATAAATGATGTATTGATGACACCCTCCTTACATATTCTTTTTATATCTGTCCCTGGTTTTGGAAAGAAATAGATATGAGTCAATTTCATACACAAAAAGCTTCGAACAAAGGCTACTCACTGGTAAACAAGATCTTCGGGATAAGGCCTAGCTTGATCTATATCTAAATATTATTGTCTTTGAAATGTTAAATTTGAACTTCCATTTTTTTAAAATGTCAATGCATAGGGGATACACAAATCTACTCGTACAATAAGAATAACTCATAATGTCGATCGTTAAACATGTTATAGTAAAGTTTGATGGTTCAATATACACATTTATTAATTTTCGTCGTTATTGGTTCCTTCATAGTAGGTTTCTGTAGCGATCGTTGATGAAATCTTGTGGAAAGAACCAAAAGAGATGTATCATGTGTATGTTGGGTTTTTTTCAAATCGTGGGTGTTGTTATCACATGGTTTTTGGTAACGTTAAATAAGTTATGCGTTAGTCCTTACATACCAAATACGGCAAAACGGAAAGTTATTCTTTATCAAAATCTATTGAATTAGTTTGTTAGTGATTGACAAGCCGTCAAATGGTTTGTCCCTTTTTTTTGACACATTTAATATAAGGAATGACAAATATAATTTTTATTTTTAAAATAATGTGAAATGAGTAGGTTTAATAATTTCTTAACGAAATATGTAAAAGAATTGTAAGATTTCGTCCTGTATTTTTGCTTTACGGCTTTTTAAAACGTTTTATGTTAATTGAAAGGCTTCTTAAGTATATGTCATTTTGTTATTAATAACAACACTAAACAAAAAGTTATAAGGATACAAGTAGTCCTATACAAGATGTAAGTATGAATATATTAAATATAATTTGGGGTACGACTGTGTCATATATGATTCAGTCAAAATAATACATGTGCAAATGATATATCGGGTAAAATAACTCAAAGTGACAACTCTATTTTTGAAGATACCAGTTTATCATTCTTTAAGTTGGCTACAAAGGCACTGATCTGAAGAGTTTTTATTTACAGTTTTTTTTGCAATTTCAGGGATAGAGTAATGAATGCTTGCCCAATAAACCTGTCTCAACCAATGAATTTATTATGAAGAAAGAACTTAGCATGCAAAATAAATACTAACATATTTGTGCTTGACACAGATGTGCAGTTTAATCAACAAGTTTTGTTTTTTGTTTAATGTCACAAATAAGTACAGCTTTAGTAGATATTTCCTTAATTTTGTTTTGAAAAGTACGTAATTGTGAGAGTACATGACAGATTCACTGAATTCTTCCTATTATTATCGGGAATTTGTTAATAACATTAATAAAACTCCTAAGGAAATTTAAAAACATAGTTCAAAAAGGTCGCTATGTACATCTTATCAATTATTGATATCTGCATTTTTTTCTTCATTTCCTTGAAAAGATATGAAATTATCATATTTTTAAGTGAGCATCTATATCGATATTTGAAAACAACGGTATAACGTACCATTGATATTGTGTTTTTTCTTCTTGCATGTAATTTTAATATGTGATAGAAAAAAAGTATCAGGTTTGTTAATTATACCATTAAAACGCCATGATTAAGCAGGCGTTGGGTCATACATACAATTAGCAGTCACTGATACGATATTAGTAAAATATTAAAAATCACTAAATATTTCTTTTCTTAATAGTTGATTTCATAGTTTTAATTGTTTTTGGCAAATTTATCACTTTCCGTTGTGATTTTACAAATAGTGTAGTGTTGCAAATCAGCAATATTCATGCACATGTTGTATGAGATGATGACAATAACATAGTTGCCATCTGTATTATGATGTAATACATAAATTCTTACCAATCTTTACATGTTTGACGTTGCGATATGAATGAAAAAAGCAGAAAATGTGTATGGGTATGTCGGATTAAAAAAATATATATAGTTATTTACTTGTTTTAGTGTTATTTTTGTCTTTGTAAAGTATTTATTTTACCACGGATTTCTATAGTAAGATAAAAATCCAAAATTGTTTCTGTTTCGGTTTTTGGAAATATCCTTTCAACGTGACTCGGTACTTGTATACAACTCGTCATTGCATTATTTACAAAACTATATGAAAGCCTTGTACAGCCTGTTTTATTATATGGAGCGAGTATTTGGGGCATATCAGAACACAAACAATTAGAAACTGTTCAAAACAAAGCATGCCGATACTACCTAGGTGCTTTTAAGAACTCTTCAAACCTAGCTATACGTGGAGACATGGGATGGACTACGGTAAAAACTAAACAAAATATCGAAGTTTTGAGACTGTATTTTAAAGTTACAAATTTAGATGGAAATAGGCTAGTTAAAAAGATACATGAATCGAGTAAATCAAAACAGCGCTCGTGGAATTCCCGTGTACTGAAATTTATTGAAAAAAGTGAGTTAAGTTCTTTGATAAACGCTCAAAATATGACAATCCGACAAAAAGTTAATATTGTAAAGGACAAGTTAAATACAAGTTTTGTATAGATGCTGAAAATTGGCTACGCGATATGCATAACGATCGAAACTGTGAAAATGGAAATAAACCTAGGACGTTCAGACAGTATAAAAGTAATCTTCAGCCAAGCAGTTATGTGAAATCCGTCAAGTTTAGAGACTATCGTAGAACTTTATCAAACTTTCGTTGTGGTTCATTACCACTCGCCATTGAAACAGGACATTACACCAAGCCAGTTACACCTTTAAATGAAAGATTTTGTCAATTTTGTGATGGAAATACGATTGAAACTGAACAACATTTTTTAATGAACTGTAATTTTTATTCGGACTTGAGAGAGGAACTTTTAAATTCACCCTTTTTATCAAACTATGTTTTTATAATCTTGAGTGTAGAAGAGAAATTGAATTATATTATGAGCTGTGATGAAATTCAATTTTTGTTAGCTAAAACATTGCATTTGATGTTTAAGAGGAGAAAGATAAATTTATAACTTTTAAAGAACTTATTTTTTTAATTATTATTTATTTGCATATTATTAAAGATTTTCAAATCAATTCTACCCTTTTTGTACTTTTTAGTTAAAAATTGTTGATCTACGAAGTAATTGTTTTGTATTTTTAAATTTTACTTTTGAAAAATGTATTAAATTGTGTATGCATTTAATGTGCATGAGGTAAAAGTGTCTCATATGTCTTTTAAGGCAGGAATCTAATATATTTTTATGCTGTTTTTATCTGATGTATAATATATTATGTATAATGTTAGATTGTGACACTGTAATAAACTAATTACTTACTATTTACTTACTTGTATTATTGAGCTATGGTAATTTTTGAAGTTTTGTCTTTCGTTTTTGGTAATGTGTCATTTTGTTTTTCTTCGTTAACATATTTGCATATTTATATAGTAATTAAGATTATAACTCAATGCTGACTGCTATACCACTTATTTTGTCAATTATAACTTGTATACCTATTATGTCTGATTTTTTTTTAACAATTGTTAATAACATGAAAGTTTTACATGAATGTCAAGTAGGCTTAAAACAAGGTACAATCCACAATGTTCTACATTAGAAAATGCCTGTATCAACTAGAAATATGACAGTTGTTATCCGTTCGTTTGATCAACGATATGTTTAGTAGAACTTATATACAATGTTTTGGTTTGATATGTTTAAGCTTAAGACTTTGCCGTTATGAATTTTTCTCGGAGTTTGGTATTTTTGTTAATTTTGTTCCGTTATATTATTCGTTGCTAGAGAAGCTGGAGGTTTATTGCGCGGTCAAACTCGTCCAAAATTTCGACACTGATTGCAACAATGACAATCAATCACTAGTTAGTCCTTGGTGACTGGCATGAATAGATTTTCCCTAATGTAGCCAGTACATATGTGCTTGCTTTTGTAAAAAACCAAGTCTTGAAGTTCATTGCATTTTTGTAAAAATAATAGGATTTTAAAGTCATTTGAGAATATGATTGTTTCAAAGGTATTTTGACTTATTATAATCGTATATAAAGATGATTATACGATTTAGTTCTTTAAGTAAAAAATTGGTTAACGCCAGTTTACATTGAAAACACAGTTCATAAAATTAATAAACAAAAACTTTATTAACGAAACTAAAGATAATCTAAAAGTTAAAAAACTAAATATATTTAAATAAGCACAAAAAAAAAATAACAACAAAACTCAAAGAAGATAATGATTACCAAATAAATAAAAGAGAAATATAAGAAATAAAGGATTGAGCTGTCCAAATCTGTTTATAGGTAGAACTTCCAACGTGACTAATATATGTTCAAGTAGGTAACTATCAGAATATGTTCCAGTTTAGAACTGTCAGAATATGTTCTAGTTTGTAACTGTCAGAATATGTTCTAGTTTAGAACTGTCAGAATATGTTCTAATTAAGAACTGTCAAAATATGTTCAAGTAGGTATCTGTCAGAATATGTTCTAGTTTAGAACTGTCAGAATATGTTCTAGTTTGTAACTGTCAGAATATTTTCTAGTGTAGAACTGTCATATTATGTTCTAGTTAAGAACTGTCAGAATATGTTCTAGTTTGTAGCTGTCAGAATATGTTCTAGTGTAGAACTGTCAGATTATGTTCTAGTTAAGAACTGTCAGAATATGTTCTAGTTTAGAACTGTCAGAATATGTTCTAGTTTGTAACTGTCAGAATATGTTCTAGTTTGTAACTGTCAGAATATGTTCTAGTGTAGAACTGTCAGATTATGTTCTAGTTAAGAACTGTCAGAATATGTTTTTCTTTGTAAATAAAGGCAACAGTAGTATACCGTTGTTCGAAATTCATAAATCGATAGAGAAAAAAAACAAATCCGGGTTACGAACTAAAAATATGATCGAGTTTAGAACTATCAGAATTGGTTCTAGTTTTAACTGTCAGAATAGGTTTTAGTTTAGAACTGTCAGAATCTGTTCTTGATTGTAACTATCAGAATATATTTTAGTTTGTAACTGTCAGAATATGTTCTAGGTTGTAACTGTCAGAATATGTTATAGTTTGTAACTATTAGAATGTATTCTACATTTGAACTGTCAGAATATGTTTTAGGGTAGAGCAGAATTGTAGGGTAGAACTGTCAGAATTCTAGGATAGAACTGACATAATGTGTTCTAGGGTGGCACTGTTCTTAACTTTTTATTGATAGAATATCACAGATACTGTGTTGGAACAAGTTTCTCCAGACATATTTTAAGGAAGATATAGATATGACCCCAACTGTATACCACACACAGCCTTTTATTTGTTTATATGAAAGAGCATAATTATGAGAGCTCATTTCACGTACTATTTAGCTTAGGGTAACAAAAGACAGGAATGTCTTTATTGTACAATGAATTTTGTATGTCACTTCCCAGCTTCTTTCCATATGCCATTAATGTAATGAGGATTTCATGTAATTAGGAGTTGTCTTACGCTGCCAAATTGCAAATATCGCTGCAAAGCATGCAAGAAAATGACATCGTTAAAAGAATGACAAAACATTTATCATTTTATTGCATCTACAGTGTTACTGTGCAACACACATTGCGGACTGAAGTCTTGTATTCATTAAATTATTATTTATCAAATCTACAGTTGTAATTCAATCTATACTTAATAATATCTATAACTATAAACAGAACATTAGTGGATACAAAGATCACTTGGGAAATAGGTGCGAAACTTACAAATGGATTGCCTATAAACATATCGATGCTATGCAATAGACCATGATAATATATTTGGCTGGAAATGAAACCATTGATGTGAGAAAATCTAGGCGTTAAAATATGGATATTGATGATATGGATATCCTAACACAAGTAAGTCTAACGTTGACGTATATAAATCTATGGCACGCCGTACACTTTTAATACTATATCATATCTCAGATAATCCGGGATTGACTCAGCGCTTAATCCTGAACAGTCTTAGATAAACCGGGGTTAAATCACAGAGGGTTTTTGGCATTTGTTAACATACTTTTTTAAAACTAACAATGGTTACCTTTTCTATAATGGCGGTCTTAACTGCATATTGACTTTTGAGAACCTTAGTCAGAGTATCGCTGCAGATTTAGTTTTCTCATGTTTATGGTTTATGTCCATGATTCTGTTTCCAGGAGGTCAAGGCTAGTTATGGGGTTTATAGTATCATTGGCTTTTTTACGTTTTGCTACATATTTTGTTATAATATCCAATATGTCGCATGCAAGAAGACGGCTAAGCGTTGAGCCTTGTTTTGTAAACTTGTCGTCTGTTTATGTTGTTCATATTAAGTGTTTCTCGTTTTCTCGTCTTTATATAGATTAGACCGTTGTTTTTCCCGTTTGAACAGTTTAACACTTATAAATTTTGGGGGCCCTTTAGCTTGCTTTTCAATATGAACCAAGGCTCCGTGTTGGAGCCCATACCTTGACCTATAATGTTTACTTTATAAATTGGTACTAGAATGGAGAGTTGTCTCATTGGCACTCATACCACATCTTCCTATATCTACTTGATATATCCTGACAGTGTCATAAGATTGCACTTTGTAGTCTCGTGATTCATATATGAGTTCTTTTAATTAGTTGACTGACATCCTGCTACGCACGCGCAGTCATTTTTCTCTATCTTATCTATGAATAAACATTTTTCAATATTTAGAAACAATGTATTCGGTTTTTCCCTCGTTAGGCGCTCGATCTTTTTTGAGACAAATATTGAGATGGCTTAAGATGCAAAATAATTTATTTTTTTTATTTAATAATTGTTATAATATGACCTTGACAAATGTTTGCCTGTCGTCATCTTGACTGTTTGACGTTATTTTGAAAGTAAAATATAGGTTTATAAAATCTATAAGGAAAATTGAGAATGTGTCAAAGAGACAACAACCCAACCAAACAGACTAAGAAAACAGCTTAAGGACACCAAATGGTGTCCAACGCCGCAAGGAAACCCTGGCACTCGGAGTCAGGCTTCTGCTGATCCCTGAACACAAATGTGTACTAGTTCAGTTAACATAGATTTCACAATAACTGCGAAATATTTAAATGAACTAAAATACAAAAATAAAAAATACAAGACTTGTTTTTATGTTTTTGATAATGCCTTATTAACATGAACAGCAAGCGAGTCTGCAATTATATCCTTCTGACTGAGAATTGGAAATAAAATGGAACAGCTAGTTATGCTTTGCAGTGGGGCGTAAAGGGGGGTACATGTATCTGCACGGAAGGACGCAAAATAAAATTGTCATTTCACGATGAACGAAAATCAAACATTTCTTGCTCGTTTATCTTTTAACCCATTTCACGAAACACGGTGAATTATGAACCTTTTTCACGGCTGCACGTGAAATAAAAATGACAAAACACGTTGCACGAAAGTAAAATTTTACCACCCTCTTAGCATCAACAGAAGCAAATTTAGGGGAGGCAAGGGGGTTCAAAATCTTCTGTCTTCAGATATTCGACGTATTAGAGTTTAATGCAAGGTATATGAAACGGTATCTCAGTCAAACTGACTGGACACTATGTTAATTTGTCTGCTTAATACAGGAAATATAACTCGTTGAATATAATGCATTTTTATTATCATCTATTTCATAATGAATCATACTTTGCCTAAGTTTGTTGGCCCATTGGAAGGACACCAGTAAATGTGATGATCCGATATATTTGGAATTCAATTATGTAATGGAAGTGAATTTTGCATGACGCGAATACTTCAAATGACGTAAAATCTAGATTCACAAACAATAAAATCCCGAAAAAGATCTCTTTTGTGCCTGATTGCATATTATTTTAAAACATGTACGATACATTACATTGTAACCTAATTAGCCAAAAGGTGTCCCGAGCGATTTAGTTGGAGTTTTTACAATAAAATTGATGTATATGACGTAAATCTATACGTTAAAAGAGACAATATTTCTTTGAACAGTAGTCAAAAAAGTTAATTTATTGCTTCTGGCTTAACATTCTCGCAATGCTTTGAGCATGTTAATGATACAAAGCAAATAGAGAAATAAACAAAAGTGTTTACCGTCATTAATTATCCCTTACTTAATTTTATGCATTGATATAATGACTTTTGCATCTCTTAATGGTATTTACAGAGTCAAAGTGTTACGTTTTGTTTCTAAAACATGTATCAATGTGTGCTGTGTTTTTTGGCACAAAAACAAGATAAGGAAATGATGGGTGTTTTTCAAAAGCCTTGAATAAAGTTGGATAGAATTGACTTGAACATACAGTGGCGTCTTATGGTATAACTGGTTATCAATTAAAATATGAAGCTATCTGAACGATAAAAATACGGAAACCGTTATAAAACTGTCTTATTGAACCTTACAAAGTTTCTGTTGGGGTTCCTCAAGGGAATCTCATCGGACCCTTGGTTTTTATAATATGCATAAACGACTTTGCGGGAATACTTAATTCTCATTGCAGACTCTTTGCATATAATGCGTCATTCAGCTAAGCGGAAAGGGATTAATATAAGTTGCAAAACTTGTTTCCCAATCCACTATAAATAAATATGTTTAAACTAATGCGTCATTCAGCTAAGCGGATCACGTAGCAATCTAGACAGAGTATGTTACAAATAACGAAGCGGATGAGGTTAACGAAATGTCTAAAAGGAGGTTATGTCTTTTAATCCTGATAAGATAGAAAATATGAAAAAAAAATTGCGGATGTTGCCATCCTAGAAAAGAGATTTACTTTTGATGAAAAATACCCATACCTTGAACTAATATTCATGCTATATATATATATATATATATATAGAATATCCATATTAAGAGTATTATTCTAAGCCAATCTAAACATAAATATACGTATATGCTTGAGAAACTGAAATATTGACTTTTTAAAAACGAATTTATTTGGAATTGAGAAAACTTTTATTTGAATATGCAAGGGAAGTTTGTGACAATATTGTGTTAGGGTTTGTGCTTATTACCCGTATCAATCACAGCTTCAAGCTGCTAGAATAGTTACGGGTTTGCGTATCTTTACAAGCTCAATCATAGCTAGCTTGCAAGGAACATGGACAGGGAAAGTTGGTTAAAAGAAGATAGAGTAGACACATTAAAATCTTCAATATTATTTTACAAAACTTTTTCCGGAATAATTGAGTAATTCAAATCAACCAACAATCCAAAGAATGCATGACTGTTTAACTTGAAGTTCATAGAAATGGTAACGACACAATATTTCTACTTTCAGATCTCTCATTAAATCATGAATCATTTTATACCATCAACTATACATCTATCGAATAAACTTGATGGTTCCAAAAATGAAAGAGATTGGAAAATTCAAAACGAAACTAAAAAAAAATTATAATAGCAATAAATACATGCTGAAACAATTTGAGTTTCAAACTAAATATTATTCTTACCCAAATTCAGTGTTCTACTTCTTTCTTAAGTTATGATCTTAGTGAGTTGGTATATATTATTTGTAATATATCGTCCTGCTGTGATTTGTTCATGTTCGTTAATGGAGAAATCATTTTTTTTTAAATTTGCATAACACAAATCGCTCGGAATGGATCTTCGACATACATAACAATTAAAAGGTGTGCAAATATTGAACAAGAATAAAATCGATCAAATGCACATGCGCCATCTTTCCCGTTTTTGATGATTCTGTGAGTCGCATTAACGGACGAAAATGTCATAGGCTGATTGGAGCCTACCTTTTAAAATATCATTGCTCTAATACTTTGACGAAAGACAATACTGGCAAAATGTTTTCGAAATATTACATGTACCATATGATATTATTGCTGAAATACATTGAATAAGACATTATTAATGAAATAAGAAGATATGCAATGTACGAGACAGAACAATTGTATTTGATGGAACAGTTATAAAAAGGTAAATGTGTGTTACTTCTACGAAAATAAGAGCAGAATGAATGAGAATTTTCAGCAATAAACAAATCATCCATTTGACAGTAATTCGGTGTTTAAGACCGTGCAGATTACTAGTAATACACAGATTTGTAACGTCATATCGATCAATCAATCCGGTATGGAATTATTACTGTTGTAGTTACGTTTAATTTCGAGTATCATTCTGAAAGACTTGTTATTATTCGCACCGACATTAGTTGACATGTAAACGTACATAAAGTCATGATTAAGAATTCGTGATGGTTATTGTTGAGTTAGCAGTTCGTTCTATACTTATAACACGGAAATAAAGCAAACCTCTTTTCTTCATATTAAATCATTTCTGACTCGCTAGACACTATGAGTGTACGATATGCATCATATTAAATCATTACTGACTCGCTAGATACTATGAGTGTACGATGTGCATTTAAGAATGGAATACTTCTTTTGTACCCTCATTGGGTTGTAAAAGCGCTTCATTCTAAAAATGTGCACACGGTCAACACGTTTACAACCCTATGAAGTTACAAAAATAAGCATTCAATACTTATAATTATATTTTTTAGCTAGGATTCTGAAAACACGAGTTTTATCACGCTTTTATTTAATTTACCAGTAGGACCTCTCGTCATCATGAATGATGACTTTTATTGTGTAATGAAGTTGTTTAAGGAAAAACGCGAGATTCCAGTGTAGCCAATCAGAATAACGTATTATAATGAAACATACATCTAATGTAATTATACTGGTTTGGAAAATTATAGCTACGCTATTAGTTAAGCTGTTTAAATCGTCTATATATATATATATATGGTGTCGGAGTAAATATATCATTAATCGAACGCAGGGGTTATGGGGTATGATAAAATTCAGAACAAGACAAACACTTTATAATACACGTATGAGTAAAATTGGTAAGTGTTGCTTATTCGTTAAGTGCAAAGCATTGTGAAATAAGAGCGTGTCGATACCAACATGGATGTTTACAAAGTGAAACGGTATATTGTTGCATATTGTTCTTATTTTCTATGCCATTCGGTCGCTATTGTAGAGTTGTCGCATTGGCAATTATATACATGTACCACTGTGACATCTTATTAATTTTGTAACATAGTTACACAGTGCTACACAATTGTAAATGTACATACTAGTCTTAGTTTAGTACCACCAAGAAAGGATTTAAATACAAAATTTTTTTTTACTATTTACGCAATCCCAAAATGTGTTGTAAATTGGCATCCGTCCTATGTGTTATGTAGCATTTTCCATAAGAATGCTATGATTATCAACAGAAGTAACATACAAAATAATTAACAAATGCGATGCCTCATTGCCATTTATGTTATTTTTTAAAATATGTGTTATATTTTTATTTGTCATGATTAGATTTGATATGTGATGTGTGGACAGAACGACGTGTAGTTAATTTTAAAGTCATATGAAACGAGTGAGTGGTGAAAAATAATGTTTGTCCAATTCTTGAACCAATGCATGTATACATCATAAACTTAGGCCGTGTTCACACCAAACGCCGTGTACAGTAAACATGTTTACATTTGGTTTAATGAACTGTACACTAGTTTCACATAAGATTTGTCCACATCTATACACCTTGTTTAGTTACCTGTACATAAGATTTGTTCACACTTGTAAACTATATGTCATTTAAATGTTCATTACGTAGAAACCGAATTCAAACTTTCAAACAACTTTTCTAGCAGTAAGGGAACGACCATTTGACTTTAAAAAAAAGGGGGGATGGATTTTTCCACAATTTGATTAAAAAAATCGGGTCAAACAGATGATTAGAATGAAAAAAAATTCTGAATCCAAAGTTTCCCCATACATTTTAGTGTTAAATATTGAATTGCCATCCTCGAAATAAATATTAACTTTCGCGCGAGAGAAAAATTCGGACTCAGACCCCCCCCCCCCCCCCCCTTTGTTTTTAAAGTAAAGTGGTTGCTCCTTTAAGAAAGTAATTTTGGATGATTTGCAGTATTTTAAAGATGTCTCGACTTCGCATTAAAAAAGGCTGCATCAGCTTGCTTATAGACAGAGAAAAAGAATAGCGATTTTAAGGATCAGTACATTTCTATCTTTTCTGTTTGTTTGAAATGATATTTTTTCTACAAGTTTTTCTTTGGCAAAAGAAGAG
This sequence comes from Mytilus trossulus, assembly GCF_036588685.1. Lineage (NCBI taxonomy): Eukaryota > Metazoa > Mollusca > Bivalvia > Mytilida > Mytilidae > Mytilus > Mytilus trossulus. Next base: position 7,069,969 of record NW_026963290.1, on the reverse strand, counting down.
GGTGATATTTTTTTTTATTTCTAATTGTATTTTAACGGATCTGAGATTCTACACAAACAAGCAAGTAACCTCACCCTTTTTCAGTAATGCATTAATGAGTCAATCGTTGTTTGAATAAATACCAGTGGCAAATATTTCTGTCAAGTGTGTACGTCCAGTCGATATGGGTAGACCTTTTCTAATAAATTATGTGTTCGGCAAAGATGATGGATGAGTCTTGATAAGGGGCTAATAAGGCTACGTAAAGTGTTTTATAGCAAATAAATATATCAAGTTTAGACAAATATTTCTGTAAAGAACTTTATTAATAAGTGTTATAAGCATCAATTTTATATAAAAATCGTTTCTTTTTTACGTATAAATGGAAAAATTACAATTCGGAATGCCTAGTTTTGTGTACACTGAACCTACACAAGGCCTACATCGACTATCGACTGCATGTAGGCAAAACATGATTTAAACTACATGTAAACATTGAGTTTTATCAATGGGAACGTAATTATGTTTAGTTTATGTGTGAGTTACACTAACATAACACCGAGTTTAGGTCAATGTGAACACGGCCTTAGTCCTCTGTGCACGATTTTATCATTATTTTCGCAAATATATCATATAATCGTCATTTTTTTTCTCTATGTTTGATATGATTGAACAAATATGGCTGCTCATTAAATGCCGTGTTTTAAAACCGAGTTTTAACGATTGTCACCTTATAGTAAACAAATCACAAAAAGCATGAGTATTGAGCACGTGTTTAACATGTATAATCAGATATTTGTTTATTTCAATGACAGATCCATGCGTATTGTGGTCACCGGATTTTTACGAGGAGGGTTACGTTCGGGTCACTATATGCATACGGAAAATATGTCGACAAATAGCTTGCTGGAAACAAGCAATTAAAAATAAATAAACTTCTTCTAAATGTGGACAAATCAAAGAATTTTCCTCATAAAAAAGTATATGTACATAAGTTGTATAATGAAAACTATCCATTTAGTTATAAAAAACATATGCACTTTTTTTTTTAATTTGAGGTTTCTTATGACTTTATTAAATGTTTTTTTTTTAAATATAAAAAATATAGTATTACAAAAGGTAAAAAGAAAACAAACGCTACATGAAATAAATACACCTTATGAATTAAAGAAAAAGATACGTATTAATAATTCAAAAAGGAATTTATACAAATTAAATAAACAATAAAATGTTTTCTTTCGTTTTGCATTAAAATAATTGGTGTTGATCGCTACCATACACGAAACATCTGTCTTCCTATTTTTACAAATGGGAATTTTCCGGTCCGTCCATTCCTCATTGTCACAATAAATCACGTGGCGAGTTCCAGAAGTGTGAATCTCTTTTATGATTGAATCAAGCTTAATTAATTCTTATGTTGTTATCATCTTTTGAGTCCATTGCATGTCAAAACAATAAATCAAATACATCATCTTGTGGCAAATGTAGACAGGATCTATAGTATCTGATAGTATCTGATAATATCTAGCCTAGAAATCTGCATACTTTGGGTAAGTTTTTCTTTCATCATTTCTTACGAGAGTATCTTTATTACAACTTGAACAAATAAGTAGTAGCGCTAAATGTATTTATGAATTGTCGTGAAGGAATGAATGAACACAGAAGTTGAATGGAAATGATGAAAATAGAAAAGTTTGTGTATTACGTTTAGAATGATTATGAATATTGGGACTAGAACATTCATTCAAAGTTGAACACTTACAGCACAATTTAAAATTCAATCTAAGAATAAGACACTTATAATGTCCCGACACAACAGTTTATATACGTTTGGACCATCGCGACACAACAGTATACTAGATGGAGGACAGTTGCGACACAATAGTTTATTCAATGGAGGACAATCGCGACACAACAGCTTGTATTATTCGCATCCAATGCAATCTAAAGTAAGGAAATTTATCTAATATTAAAATTAAAGTGTTGGAATGTTTTATTTGTAGATGCATAAGCGTGAGTGTTTTGTGTTTGCTTTGACAATGTTTAATAGATAATAAGTAAGAACCACGGAAATCTAGACGTGTTTAAACAAACGTATAAACCCGTTTAACTTACTCTAGAACAAAAGTTATGGAAATGAAACATCGTACAGTACTTCATTTGATGAGGAAGTCTGAAATTTGTTTTTATCATCCGTAGATAATTCTTTGGAAATTTGAAAAACACAAATTTCAACATGCTACAGTCAAGAGAAACTCAAAAGAGCATGCTAGGTTTTGTAATTCTCAATCGGTTTCACGATAGTTTTTGTCTTGCTGGAAAACATGGGTCCTCTTTATAGAATCTTTTGTTGGTTTGCTTTATTTGGTTCGTGTGATAAAAAAGTAGAAAAATGTTTGAACAATTGAATTCATAAACCTATTATACAAATTTCAGATATTCGCAAAAAGATGTCACGTGAAATATCAGGTCTTGAATTATAGGATATTTGGGGAAAACACTAACCTATAATGATTTTTGGCTCGACCTCGACCAGAGTCAGAAACCTAATTTTGTTTGGCTCATATTTGATTTACTTCAGATAATTTCGAAACACTTAGATCTTAGGTCCCAAACATAGATTTCCTTAGTCTAATTAAACACAATGTTTCAGATTTTTTGGCATGAAATGCTCTTCAACTTCGTATCATTTGTTTTATTTAATCTCCACTGATGAGTCTTATGCAGACAAAAGCGTGTATCTTTGGTGAGCTTATATCCAAAATTATATATTCAATTTTGCAAGCTCAATTTACATTGATCTCATGAGTCACTATTGATAACTGTGTATTAATATTCCATGCATTTGTCAATAAAAAGAAATTATTTTGACAATTTGGAGAATTTGTGGGGTCAGATGGTATTCTTATACCTCATCCTTTAGAAATTTGCCATATCTTAGTTTGTTGAAACAAGCGATTTTAATCAAGCACATAGGTATGCTATTATACTTTTTTAATTATAATTCTGACTTTTTCTGTAAATTGATTTTTATATATGATCAATCAATGTTTCCTACTTTTTGTATAGAGATATATATTTGAGTAAAACAAAATCGGCTTTATTATTGTCAAAATGGCGGAGATTCCAAACTTAATATTAACTTAACAGAATCTGCCTCATTGACTGCTCTGATTTTAATCATAAGGCATTTGATCGTATAATAACTGAATTTCATTTTATTCCTTTGTCAACACCAATTGTGTTATATGCTTCTTTTTTTTATATATATATACGAAATGCGATTTACTCTCATGTAATAGCAAGTACACGTAGACTTAATAAATATAAAAATAAATGAAAAATAAAAGTAATAGTTTCTATTCTAATGAGTAATGATATCAATACTTGAATAAGTTGTTATAACAGAAACTTATACAATATACAGTAACCTATATATGTGTTTCAGGTAATAAGAACCAGGTTAACCTTAATTATGATAGTTTTTCTGCACACAAACTTATAACCATCTGGAATACAATTTTCTGAGATTATTAAAACGAAAAAACATCTCAATTACATCTGATATAACGTATATTCTATGTGGGATAACTAAAAAAGCAGTCATGCTCTTTGAAATTTACTGTTATAGCCAGTGACTGAGTCGTTCATGTAAACCATGTATTGTACGTCACGTAGTAAAAAAAACACAAGCCTGATAATAAGCTTTTCAAAGTGTTTTTTTTTTCTCTTTTCAAGTTTACAGAATAATATATAAATTAAAGAGAAATGCTGACCGTTAATGAGTATTCATTTACAGTGAGGGAATTTAAAATTAGTAAATAGCAATGACCTGACTAAGTTAAAATTATGTAAATAGTGGGACTATTTTTTTGTTGTATATGTAATATCTTTTGACAAAAAACCGAGACCGTCACATTATGTAGTGACAAAACGCCAGGATGTGTGCACTATTTGCAGACTGACTTTACACTCAACAAATTTACTATGATAATTTTTGGATACATTTTGTAATTAATCAGTGCACCATAAACGTAAAAAAGAGAAGATGAAAGGCATTATACGAAAACTGTTTTGTTTGGTTTTGTTTGGTGAAGTGCTCTAGACCTCTGTACATAATTATAACATTATTGCGATCACGATGGTGTCACGAACAGCTTTATTAGCTAGAGAGTTCTGCCGCGGGGGAACCAATACACTAGGAAATGCCTAAAAGGTCGTTCTTCCATTTTTGGTCAATTTCAAGACATGAAACATACACTTAAACACAACCCCTTATACACTGCAAAATTCGAGTCAAAACGAACAGCTTAAACGAGTATTTGATACTTCATTGCTTATCACGCAACATTAATAGAAATTAGGAACTTCTTAACTAGGTATCAACCTAATGCCGTTTGTTGACTGAGTGTTTCTATATAGTACATAACGTAGGGTTTACATTCATATATATAATACATATATATCAATCCAGCTCCATTCGCATTCATATGAATGACAAATCAACTTTTCTCGAATGAAACTATTTCGATCATAAATTGTCCAATTAAATAGAACTCGCAATCAATGAAAGAATGTGTGCAAGCAGGGGTTTAAAATCTTCTTAAAATATAACGTCTGACTTTACATTCCAGTGTCAGTGTGTGCAATTCGTGTGATAAGCAAGGATAAAGAAAAACCAAATAAGTAATTTCGATATTAAATCTGATAATCCCTGTCATCCAGTGCCAAGAAAACATACAACCAAATAACAATTAATTGAACTCTCTTATCCAGTTGTCAAAATGTAATACATTATCACGATGATTTTACGAACAAGGTAAAAATCCGAAAATAAAAGATTTTCACCATTGATGCTGACTGGGCAATTAAAAATTACAGAGACGAGATAATTAGACTTATGTTACAGGGAGATGAGAAAATGGGGAAATTGGAAGTTTAAATGAAATTTGGTTTTATGATCGGATTCTGCGGCAATGAAATAACTATTATCTTTTTTGTGATCATACATTTTTATTTTAGCGCTCGGTATAATACAAAGTTAAAATCCATTGATGCAGAAATCTACATATGTTATAGTTGTTGTTCATAATTAGCGGTAGCATAGATGATAGATCAGCTCAATAATTAAAAGAATGGGTCTTATCTCATACAGCGTAAGGTAAAAGACAGGATCGTCAGCAGTGGAAAGGTAAAGCTGATGAACCGAAAGTCAAACAGTTGGTAATAAACCGAAACGTAACCCTAAATTAACAACATTTGACGAGTTGCGATAGTTAGACTTGTCTTGACTGTACAGGATTTTATTATAGTGTATAATATATTTTTCTTAAAGGATTTATAAGTTGGAAAGACAAAACTAAATTTATTTAAATGTGTGTTGTAGCTACATGGGTATAACGAGGAGCCCGGCATGGGTGAATATTTATGTATAGGAGACTATGTTTGCTTGTATTGTGAAGAAACTGAAGGATACGTCTATAGCTCACAGTCAAGGTAAGGTCATTCTATTTTAAATGTTTGTTTTCTATTTATTTACTTTTTTGGGCTATAATTATTTTGTGGTGGATAATATAGACCTTCATTTTAATAATAAAAAAAGTTTTAGCATGAATTATGTAAATGCATGCCGGTATCTTTCTGTGATGTTAAAATCTTCTATCCGAGCTATTACATGATATAATTAAATATCGCTGGAGTATTCATATTTATTGAATTTTTCTTCATGGAAAAAAATAACGAAATGAAGTTTCTAGTGTTTTTTTTATATTTTGTTTGCAATTTTTTTTAGGGGGGATACTCAGGTCTCCAATTTGTTAATTAAATGTAGTGAACTGATTTTAACACTAGAGAACCGGGTATACGGAAATTTTAAGGGTTTAAAAATCAGAAATTCGTACAATGTTTTTAATTAATTCAATATTGATGACATTACTAGTACTTCTATATTGATTGGTAGGTAAGAAAGAAATATCGTATAATTACGAACACGTGTGTGTTACTTCAGACTAAACAAACAAAACCAGGATGGACACAAACAGTAATTATGTTACACAAATCGTGAGAACTTGCTTCTTATATTAATATACCCTCGAACAATGTGCACTAAGCATTGCTGTAATTTTAGGTAATCAATCTGTTTATGCTAGCCAAACAGTTGGCCGTTTCACCAAAATGTCTACTATAGTGATGGTCATTTCTTTTTTATACATCTATTCAAATAAGGAATATTCAAATCAACTTAATTGATAGAGAGGGTTGGGGATGACTCTAAAAAGTGGAAAGGGATTAATATAATTTGCTAAACTTATTTCCCAATCCACTGTAAATAAATATGTTTAAACTCTGATATCATATATTATATTAAGCTACATCCTGATTTCGCTTAAATTGCCTCTCCGTAAAATATCAGTGTTTTTTCTCTCCAATATATGTTTCGCATCAAGACAAACACGTTGCTGCTGAAAGTGGTTATTTTCATTGCTCAGACACACAGTTGACATGAGGGCATGGCTTCCTTCCTTGGGAACATTATTTTTGCGCACTTTCGACTAGTCTGCTCCATCTTCTGAATTAAATGTGCTTAACAGATCTAGAGAGACAACACAATTTACATAGTTGCCTAGCTAGAAATAATCGTTTTATAGTTTTTACTCTTGAAAAAGGCATATAAGCTTATTGTATAATTTGTTGTCAATGATTAAGCTAGTTTTTAAAAGTTCAATATATTTTGAAACTATACTAAAACAAAATTGAAGAAATTGAAGAAAAACTACCAGATAAGATAGAAAAATGATTGTTTTTATGTGGCCTAGGATATATTTTAAATTACATGGCTGCAATAAGTACTAAATAGTTATCAAAGGTACCAGGATTATATTTTAGTATGCCAGACAATTCCTTTAGTTTTTCGTTTCTGTTGTTTATTATAAATTGTCTATCCCTATCATGATGTTCACGATATGGAGAATGAGGAATTTGCGGTCCGACAATAAAACCGTTCGTTATTTGCCCGTCTAAAAGCCGAAGTTCCGTCTGGCGGGCGGAGCCCGTAACTAAGTGGTTGTCGTTGAAAAATGTATGTCATATGTTTTTAGTAAATTGTTTTGTTATAAACTAGGCCATTGTTTTTCTCAATTTAATTGTTTGATAATTTTCATATCGGACCCTTTAATAGACGACTATACAATATGTTTTTTCTCCATTTTTTAAGGCCAAACTATTGCCTATAATTGCTTAAAGCCACTTCATTTGAACTTAGGTCGACATATATAGAGCCCAGGTGGTCGTGTGGTCTAGCGGGACGGCTGCAGTGCAGGCGGTTTGGTGTCACGATATCACAGTAGCATGGGTTCGAATCCCGGCGAGGGTAGAACCAAAAATTTGCGAAAGCAAATTTGCAGATCTAACATTGTTGGGTTGATGTTTAGACGAGTTGTATATATATGTTTATAATATAGTTTTCGCATTGGCAATCATGCCACATCAACTTTATTTTTATATAATTAGGGGAGTCACATTACCTGATGATTTTTGATTCCAGACTCGTGTTGTGGACACTTTGCTCTCTGGTCGTCAAAGCACTTGTGTTTGCTACAATTCTTTAAGGGGCTTATAGGTTGTTTGTATATGGAGTCATTTGTTTCCCCTACTCAACAAACCTTTTCAGTCGCAGTCAATATCTCTCCCTTCATCCCATAGCGTATATAAATACCTATGAATTTATAACGAAGTGGTTCCAGTTCTGAATATAAATGTAATATTGTAATATTTGCAACTGGACTTGAAGTCATAAAAATCAATCAATAGTTCATCAGCCTTTACCAAAAACTTACAAGTATATGAAATATCCGTGCATCGAAAGAAACGAAATAACATATGAAAATTGATGATCGGTAAAGTTATATCTGATCGTGATTGTTTATAGAGAACAGATCATAAAGGTATATTTTATGCATATTCTAGTATGTGATCCTTTACCATGATAGACTGTATACCTTTCAGCGATGCAGTTGTAATCAATTTAATTAATACTATGACGATAAATTCTACGTCCAGATCTAGAAATTTATTCACAAAAGTAATAAATTGTACTTTTATTAAATATTTATTAATGTTAGATTGGCATATTTAAGAGCTTATGATTTTGTATCTGGTGTTAACGCACTTTTCATAAGCTTCATTGTATGTTTTAATCCCATATCATTCTCTGTATCAAACAGAATGTATCTGCAGTTGTTTATATGTTTAATAAAGATAGATCACATATGGGGCTGCAGTGCGAGGAAGATATTAAATAAACAATATTATTAATGAGGAGGAATGTAGAATCATCAATGAAGTTACGTCGTGAGAAGTTATTATGATGTAACCTGTTGAAGAATCATTGAATCAATATTATTGGAATGTAATATATACATTTCACTAGATAAGAAAAATATGTAGACATCATACGCATACACTCAATACCACGTATATTTTCCCAATATATTATGCTATAATTCCCGTCTTAAGAGTCCTTCTACGACCAGTAACTTAAAGTCCCGGGAAAATTCAGAAAGTACTTTGTCACATGTAATCTGTAATTGTTCTCCAAACAAGAGGAACACCAGTCACGGTTGATGATTGTATACAGTAGTTTGTTACGAACAGAAGAAAATATGATTGGTTGACGACAAGGATTTGTTATCATTGTGTTTTTTATGCCCCACCTACGATAGTAGAGGGGCATTATGTTTTCTGGTCTGTACGTCCGTTCGTTCGTTAGTTCGTTCGTTCGTTCGTTCAGGTTAAAGTTTTTGGTCAAGGTAGTTTTTGATGAAGTTGAAGACCAATCAACTTCAAACTCAGTACACATGTTACATATGATATTATCTTTCTAATTTAATTGCCAAATTAGACTTTTGACCCCAATTTCACGGTCCACTGAACATAGAAAATGATAGTGCAAGTTTCAGGTTAAAGTTTTTGGTCAAGGTAGTTTTTGATTTAGTTGAAGTCCAATCAACTTGAAACTTTGTACACATGTTTCTTATGTTATGATCTTTCTAATTTAAATGCAAATTTATATTTTTTATCCCAATTTCACGGTCCACTGAACATAGAAAATGATAATGGGAGTGGGGCATCCGTGTACTATGGTACACATTCTTGTTCCGTTCTGAAAACAAACCAAGCTTTTCAATGAGAAAGTTTTAAAAATGGGTCGTTGTTCGTAATGTCTTTATATTTCGTCTCGTTTATCATCATTTATCAAAATATCTATTTCTAAACTACCAAAGCCAGTTTACCTAGAACACCAAAGCTATGTTAATTTTAAACTTACATCGTCAAAATATTTGTCTTCGTTGGTTTCTAAAAAATAACTTTTTTCAGCTGAAGATTATAAAATTCATCTTTTTTTCTTGTTTTAATTACATAATTAAGCAATATCTCATCCAGTAAAAGTGATGCAATACTCTGACGTTGTAAATTGAACACTACATTAAAACATGACATTTAGGGCTATCAAGGAGGTTGCATACACTCTCCTTTGGGCTATTAAAAGTTGCAACGAACGTTGTGACGGAGAAGAAGTGATGATTTATTGTTAAAATTCAATTTAATAACATAAAATAAAAGGCGTATATGCACATCAATGTGGTTTGAATAAAACAATTAAATATACATAAACAAATGCATTTTTCCTTTTTGCATTTCAATGTTTCAATCGATACAAGAAGATGTGGTATGAGTGCCCATGAGACAAAACTCCATCCAAGTAAACTATTATAGGTCAAAGTACGGTCTCCAACACGGAGACCTGGCTCACACCGAATAGCAGGCTATAAAGGGTCCCAGCATTACTAATGATGTACAAGAAATCTTTAAATTAAATCTGTAGCCTTTTTAGAGTGTGTTGTCCCTGCACACTAATCTATAACACCTCTTATATCGTGTACAATGCTGTATTTGAATATACTGTACTAAACCGTATGGTGATCTGCAGATGTCTTTTGGTATTGTGTCGTTTGGTTGCTGTCCTGTTGACGTTTATTATTCGGGCGTTATTGATATTGTCCATAATGCACATGACCACAAAATGGCAAACTTGAATGTATGTTAGATATACTTTCTATAACCTTGAGGAATCTAAATTTTTTATTATAGAGATCAGTGTTAAATCTTCTTTATACCAAAAAGAATCTGTATATGTCATCTTCTCGTGCCTATTATGTTATTTCAATATAGCAAAGAATATATAGTATTCAAGTTTGTAGATTTAATGGTCAGTGGTCAAATTTAATAGCTTTATCACGTGTTTAATGCATCTTCGACGTGTTGTGATCGTATCATTTCATTGGCCCGAACGACCTCACAGTGGTCAAGAGGAAGTTAAAAAGATTATTTTCTTACATTTCATCCGTTTTAAGTTTAAACATAAAATACCAGATGTGTAATCAATATACTCATGACCCGTGGTCAAGGTTTTGTATATAAGTTTTTGTATTATTCGAGCGTTATTCGTGTCTACTAGTGAAATAAAATATATATCTAAGTGATTTTTTTATATAAACAACATTATTCCATTCATCTATTTTTATTTTGAAAAACGAAAAATATTTGTATGTCCCACCTACATGTAGAAGCATTATGTTTTTTATGTCATTGAGTACGTTCGTTCGTTCGTCCATATGTCCGTCCGTTAATCGTCCGTCCGTCCGTCTGTGCCGAACAATGATCATACATTGTGTATATAGTATTCTGGCACAACAAATGGCCTTCGTTAATGCCACTATTTTTTTCAAAGTTGAAAAACCATATTTGTTTAGAAAAGTTTAAAAATGTAGCGTGCCATGCAGATTATTGCAGTTGTCATCTTGGAAACCGCAGCAGTACTGTACTAGCGAAAAGGCCGAAGTTAATGAATAAAGCCTGCAGCAAATGAGCATAGGTACATGTACATTGCAGCAATAAAAGTTAAATGAAGGACCTATTTAAAAGAACCCTTATGTATTATCATGTAGTTTATACACATGTTATATACCAAAGTTTACTTCTACATAAATAAAACTTTACGATATTTTGTAGTTTTAAACTGGTCAACAACAGTGACATGTTTACCTATTTCTAAAGAGATTGCACTATCCACCAACTCAGTAGTACCCAGCTGAGTTTCCGACACCTAATTTGTTACATGTACATAACTAAAAGAGAAATAAACTAATTACACACAGGCATAGTTATACATGATAATGAATTTATGTTTTCTATAATTGAATGTGATAGTTATCACTAAGAAATGTATAAGACTGGCACGACATACAAACAGAAATATCAGGTTAAAGTGAACCGTGCATATACACCAAATTAATGTCAAGGACGAATACTAATGTCTTTGATGTTGCTCTAGGTTAATGTTGTTAATGTTGTCTTCAATATATACTTACTGAAATGTTCTTACATTAAAAGGAAGTATACGAGATGTTCTCGTCGATAGATTCCTGAACGATAACTTGTTTCTAAACTGTTTGATTTTCTACGACAAATTACTGTGACGAACCAATTTGTCGTTTAATACATCAATAGGGTGTTTGGTATCACCATAAACTTTTTATTTTCAATTTGCTATATTTCTAAGCGTACTTTATGTTTGTCTTCCATGAATATGGGAAGTATTTTAGTTTTCTTGTAGATTCAATTATTATATTGTTTAGATTCCTACACGATAACTTGTGTAACAATACCGGTATTGTTTGATTTGTTGTTTATCATGGACCAATATGTTTGCTATCACCATCAAAAATGTATTTACTTTCAATTTGCGATGTTTCTTATTGTCTGTCTTCAAAAATGTAGCATGAACAATAAACAGAAAGAACAATTTTGTTATCGAGTGATCTGGTTAAGTTAAAATGCAGCTAAGTAATCGCTTATAAAACAATCAATTATCGTTTAAGATTTGTTTTGCTTTTGAATTAATATTAATAGAATCACTTGTCGATCTAATTGTTTTTATACAACAATCTGCCATGGCTGAAAGTGATTTGTGCCATTTTAAATGGAGTACCTAGCATGTACAAGTGGAAATAGTTAAGCAATCTGGATAAACATGATAAAACAGAAACAATGCATTTCTCCTTGAATTTATTATTGTACTTGTTTAACTTTGAATGGGATGGTTTCGAAAAAAACAACCCTCAAGAGGCATTGTCTAAACATGTGCAAAAAATACAAGACGAGAGTTCATAGTCCGGGATACCACAAAACAAAGCAATGGATGAGATGGGCGGACACAGTTCCCAAAATTTAAATAAAATCCGCCGGGTTTCAGTCACGAAGAAGGCTAGTGCTGTTACTTTATTATTCACTGTCATATTACAACAAGGAAAATACATGTTTAAGTTTATACTTCATGCAAGCCCAATAAAATTATTTTAATTGCAAAAAAGATCAGGATGTTTTTTATTTTTCGTTGTAAAGTGAATTTATTTACGGAAGAATATTTAAACTGTTGCTTAACACTTCAAAGCTAGACTTGAGGTATATTATGTTTGATAAATTATACCAACTATTTTTAAATGAGACTCCAAAAGTCGGTTGTGGAATGGTTGTGTCTTTTGGTTGCTCTCATTGAGGTATTATGCTACCGACATTTTTTCTATTCCTACACTAGAAACAAACTAAGTCAATGTATTACAAATAATTACTAGAACACACCCGCGAAATCGCGGGCATTCAGAGCGTATTTGAAAGGATGTAAAGTGTTGTAGGAAGAATTTTGTAAAAGATTTAATGACTTGAGAATTTCAGGAAAAGTAACAAAAGTACTAAAAGGTACTTGGGGACAACAAGGATTTGTATAGAAATTCTTTATTTCTATACAAATCCTTGGGGACAGGAAAATGTTTTTTAACCCTCTTCCTTTATTTCCAAAATTCCCATTTTTTGTTTTCTATTAATTTCATTATGAACATACATTTAGTGTACATGTATTGTGAACATTCCAGTCAGGAGCCTGTAATTCAGTGGTTCAGTGATATTTGTTTTTAGTTCATTTTTTGTACATAAATAAGGCTGTTAGTTTTCTCATTTGAATTGTTTTACATTGTCATTTCGGGGCCTTTTATATCAAACTATGCAGTATCGGCTTTTGCTTATTGTTGAAGGCCGTAAGGTGACCTTTAAATGCTAATTTCGGTGTCATTTTGGTCTCTTGTGGAGAGCTGTTTCATTGGCATTCATACCACATCTTCTTTTTTTGTAAAACATTTAGTGACTTGAGAATTTCAGAAAGTGTATCAAAAGTCATAGGTAATTTGGGACAGGATAATTGTTTTTTCTAGCCCGGCTCCTCCTTTTTCCACAAAAAAATCCTTTTTTTTGTTTGTTCTCTATTAATTTTAATGACACATGAATAATTTTAGCGCTTGTCTGTATATAAAGAACTTTCATTAAAGGGGGGATCGGGACTGGGTGGATTTAGGGGGCCCGCCCCTCCCCTTTTCTGGAAAATAATTGGTTGCTTATATAGGGAATCACTGTAGCATGACCGGAGCGGGCCCCTCTAAGGCAGTAAACGGGCCCCTGCGTATGAAAATTTCTGGTTTCGCCACTGCGGAGGGGCCCTGTTCCCAATATCCCGAGCTTAAAAACATGAAATCCTGAGGTTCTGAATTTATTATACAAATTAAATATCTCGACATCCCGAAATTCTAAAAACACTCGTTCCAGACGTCCCGAAAGTGTATTTTCTTTTTACAGTCAATTCTCAGTTTAATAATTGATCCACAGCTGTCATTGATTGATTATTCAGACCCTCTCTATTAAATAAACCTGTGCATGTGACTGCCGTGGATAGTAAACTTGCAAATTATATCATTATCAGACAGAAAAATACACTTTATTCGTAGTATATGTATTTATTTCAAAGTAAAAAGAAAAACGCAAACCGGGGTTCTAATTTGACTTAAATTTCGTCCAATGACGGATATAAGACAGAAAATACACTGTATTCGTAGTATTAATGTATGTTCAAATTATACAGAAAAACACAAACCGGAAGTCTAATCTGACTTAAAATTTCGCCCAACGACGGAAACATATCCGGACGTCTTTTTTCTCGTTTTTCACCCAAAATAACTCAATCCGAATAATCATATGAATGGATGACAAATGCGATATTGCACTGTACCCATAGGACACAGAGGCATGATGATTAATTTATTGTGGAAAGAAGAGAAGCGACACCCAAAATGAGGTCTTCTCGTTTAATAGTATAGATGATAATTGTTGATGAATGTTCGCGATGGCATTTATAATAAGCTACTCATTTGCTGTTGTCATGAAGTAAGCTGTAATAATCTCGTAATTTTCTGGAGGGTTTCCTTTGCTTATAATTTCAAAGAAACTAGTATACTGAAATATACTAGTAAATAGAATTCAAAGCGTCGATTCTGGTTAAATAAAAATTTCAGGGAATGGATGTATAAATAACAAGATACTCATAGTTCAACACAACTATACAACAGTTTATAAGATAAACACATTTTATGTTTTTTTAAGATAGAACAGGGTTGTAACTAGCATTGCTGTGTATAAAATGTAGCTGGGTTATTGGCTGCTTAGCGTCTAGATTAATTTGCGTTGTATACGCAGTGTTTCGAATTGTTCCTTATTTTCCAATTCACGAAACGCGTCTTATAGTAACTACAGAGTGTGTCTGCAAGTTTACATATAAGAACAAGAAGGATAAATACAGGGTTTATGTCAATCATATACTGAAGGACAGTCACAGAAAAAATGTAAAACATCTGAAAAATATAGCATTGAATAAAAGTATTCATTAACCCACAACATTGAAGTCTTTCTCTTCGATATTTATGCATGCCTATACTAGTATAACTGAACATAGCTAATTACAATTGCAAAACTATCTATTATTTTCTTTCATTAAAGATCACAGGAAACGTTATTTTTATCATTATTTTGTTGCAGTTAAAACAAAGAGATTGTTAGAAAACAATAAGTGCAGTAACATAGAATATTTTTAATTAGTGCTTTGGAGCC
This sequence comes from Mytilus trossulus, assembly GCF_036588685.1. NCBI lineage: Eukaryota > Metazoa > Mollusca > Bivalvia > Mytilida > Mytilidae > Mytilus > Mytilus trossulus. The sequence continues at coordinate 7,054,942 of NW_026963290.1, read as the reverse complement.
ACTTACTTTTATTTTAGTTTTCCTGTTCCAAGTTTGAAACATAAAGCATAACATGTTGGCAATCTCTTTTGACATTATATATGTTTTTATAAATCTGACTTGAGTACTATCGAACAATTCGGTCTATGTTCCCTAAGTCTAGTCTTAACGCCAGACAATTTTGTCAGCTTACACCAACATCTCTTATTCTGGCATATATCGTTTATTGTCTCTTAGTTTGTGGTATTTTGAAAGTTTTACAAGGAAAGTTCTACAGCAATAGTTGTATTTTATTCTCTAACTAAAGCATAATTATTTACACTTGTTGATTAATTACATTTGTCAAATTACCAACTCGAATCACTCATTATCTTAAAACAATGGAATTTAAATTTGCGACAGAAAAGGGTCCTAAGTGAACGTCTTCTTTCTATTACCACAAATAGTTGGACTAAAAATATTTACAATCATTATTTCCTATCTACTAAAAAATATAAATATGAATGACAAAGCTAACGTTTTCATACAACCACACAAATCGTTCGATTGTCAAATTGATTTATGAATTTTGCATTTAGATTTAACCAGTTTTTAAAAATGAATTAAATTTCGAATATTTATTTTCATCACTTTAAACATGCGTTGCTATGTGTTTTTGAAATGATCAAAAGTCAAGTTTCTTCAAAGAAACTAAAGCATATAAAATATGGTTATATAAGTGTGTTGATATGGGAATAAGTTAACATGAACATGAATTTTTCAAAGCACCCTTGTGTTTGTTTTATGCATAGAATAAAGCAGCTTTAATGAGGTATTTTTTTCAGAGTTAATATCAGATAATATATTAAGAAAAAAATATCAGTAATGACTGTATAAATTCGCCAATCTTAAACGAACATAAACAATTAAGACATTAAAACCCAACGCATGTATCTGAAATGAACTTTCATTGTGAGAAATCATACTTTGTATTCCCAAACGTTTACAAATTATCTACCAGAACAGTAATTTTTCCCTGCTCAATCACATAACACTGGCCGTAAATACTCACTATCCTGTGCGGTTTGATAGCTTTCATTGTCATGAAAGGAAAACGTTTCGGACTAAACTGTTTCTCATTGTTGAATGGCGTACGGTTCCATATAATTGCTTACAAGTAAATCCACTTCATTTGAACTCAGCTGGTGGATCACAATGGAAATTATACCTCATCTCCTTAATTCATTTATTTTGATGCATATAACTTTATCTCGAAAATGTTTGATAAGATAGCATGGGTGTGTTAGGTCCCTCACTTCCTCCCTAAATTATATAATATAAATGTATATAAGACATATTGGTGGCCTTCGGCGGTTTTCTGCTCATTGGTCGGGTTGTTGTTTCTTTGACACTTTTCCCATTTACATTCTCAATCTTATTCCTATATTGAACTTTTGAGGCTGTCCAGTAGCAAGTGATTTCCTAAAAATGATTACTTGTTGTTGGTCATATATCTAAAAATAATTACCATTTAGTTTTACAAATTTCTTACTTCAATGCTTGTTGAAAATATGAAGTTACTAGGATAAACGTAGCTGGTTCAATCAGTTTTACATATTCAATTAATAATTCGTATGCAGCAATTTACACTATGCAGTAATTCTAAATATGTATCTAGCTATGGATGAAAGATTTGTTTTAAGATAAACATTATATAAATGACAAAGCTTGACTAAAGATGCTTTAATGCACAATTTCATTATGAAAGCACGGTAAATTAGTATTAAACACAAATATATGACAATTTTATGACCCTTCACAACAAACATATCCAGAACATTATTTAGAAATATTTTACCCACCCAAAATATTTACATATTTTTCCATTTTATATAGAAATGAAATAAATTATCATTTTGCATATGAAAAATATCAACACCCTTTTCAATATCAAGTATGAATAATTGTACTTTATTAACGTGTTGTTCAGAAATTGACTGCTGATCTTCATGAAAACAAAAACTGAAATAAACAGAAACTATATTTGTACTTTAAAGTTCTGACGATTTCTGAATATCTGATTTTCCTATAAATTCTAAGATGGAATAATTGATATTTGTTTATTTTCAATATCAAATAGTCAATAAATTAAGAGAATATCTCAAACCAAAACCAACACTTCTATCAATATAAATAAAGCTGTATGTTATACTTAAGAATTGAATGCTTCTTTTTGTAACTTCATTGGGGTGTAAAAGCGTTGCCCGAAGTACATTTTTTATGAAGTGCGGAAGCGCTTCATTCTAAAAATGTACGCACGGTCAACGCGTTTACAACCCTATGAAGTTACAAAAAGAAGCATTCAATACTTATAATTATATTATTCAGCTAAAGGAGCATGAAAACACGAATTTTAGATTTTTTAAATTTAATTCACCTGTGCACTTTATTGTGGGACCACGTGTTATCACGAATTATATAAGTTTTATTCAGTGATGCAATTGCTTTAGGAATAATACGTGATGTACAGGTAGCCAATTAGAACAAGGTTTTATAATGAAACAAACATCTAATGTAATTATTGAGTAATCAAACTGAACATTCGATCTTATCGGAGACATAATACACGTCTCTGATCTTATATTGGATTTCTATCAATACTAGTTTATAATAAATTTAGTTATATTTGACGGAAATTTTGACACACGACATAATGACGTTAAACTTAAAAACAAAAGCAAAGGACAACCAACAAAAGTATATATATTCACACATATACTTTATAACTAACAAAAAAGGAGAACACTTGATATGATATGGGACAAGCCTTTAAGTTACAAACTTAAGTACAATATATTAGATGTATGGGCTACTATTGTTGTACCATGCAGTTGTAAGATGTATAGGCTAGTATTGTCGTACCATGCAGTTGTAAGATGTATAGGCTAGTGTTGTCGTACCATGCAGTTGTTCCAGAATTAATGTTTTCGCTGTACTATATACAATGGTAGTAATGTTACCACGCACAGGAACACTTAAGCAAAGTGCATCACATTTTAGATAACTTATATTTGGCAAAAAAAAAACCCAAAAAAATCTTCGAGTATATGTACTGTTCTATATACTATCCACCGGGCCATGTGTTTTTCAGCAAATAAATAGAACACTGATGTCATGGTTGACAAATGACTCCACGTGTTATCTATATATATCGACTCTATGATAAGTCTATAGATTCATTGGGTATATGTGCTGTTCTTCTGACTACCCACCGAGCCAGGTGTTTTTCAACAGAGCAAACAGAACACTGATGTCATAGATGACAAATGACTCCACGTGTTATCTATGTATCGACTCTATAATAAGTCCATACATGCATTGGTTATATGTGCTGTTCCATTGACTACCCACCGAGCCAGGTGTTTTTCAACAGAGCAAACAGAACACTGATGTCATAGATGACAAATGACTCCACGTGTTATCTATGTATCGACTCTATAATAAGTCCATACATGCATTGGTTATATGTGCTGTTCCATTGACTACCCACCGAGCCAGGTGTTTTTCAACAGAGCAAACAGAACACTGATGTCATAGATGACAAATGACTCCACGTGTTATCTATGTATCGACTCTATAATAAGTCCATACATGCATTGGTTATATGTGCTGTTCCATTGACTACCCACCGAGCCAGGTGTTTTCTCAGCAGAGCAAACAGAACACTGATGTCATGGATGACAAATGACTCCACGTGTTATCTATGTATCGATTCTATAATTAGTCCATAGATTCATTGGGTATATGTGCTGTTCCATTGACAACCCACCGAGCCAGGTGTTTTTCAGCAGAGCAAACAGAACACTGATGTCATGGTTGACAAATTACTCCACGTGTTATCTATGTATCGATTCTATAATTAGTCCATAGATTCATTGGGTATATGTGCTGTTCCATTGACAACCCACCGAGCCAGGTGTTTTTCAGCAGAGCAAACAGAACACTGATGTCATGGTTGACAAATTACTCCACGTGTTATCTATGTATCGATTCTATAATTAGTCCATAGATTCATTGGGTATATGTGCTGTTCTTTTGACAACCCACTGGGCCAGGTGTTTTTCAGCAGAGCAAACAGAACACTGATGTCATGGATGACAAATGACTCCACGTGTTATCTATGTATCGATTCTATAATTAGTCCATAGATTCATTGGGTATATGTGCTGTTCCATTGACAACCCACCGAGCCAGGTGTTTTTCAGCAGAGCAAACAGAACACTGATGTCATGGTTGACAAATTACTCCACGTGTTATCTATGTATCGATTCTATAATTAGTCCATAGATTCATTGGGTATATGTGCTGTTCTTTTGACAACCCACTGGGCCAGGTGTTTTTCAGCAGAGCAAACAGAACACTGATGTCATGGTTGACAAATTACTCCACGTGTTATCTATGTATCGATTCTATAATTAGTCCATAGATTCATTGGGTATATGTGCTGTTCTTTTGACAACCCACTGGGCCAGGTGTTTCTCAGCAGAGCAAACAGAACACTGATGTCATGGATGACAAATGACTCCACGTGTTATCTATGCATCGACTTTATAATAAGTCCATAGATTCATCAAAACTCCCCATAAAGATGCACACCAGTAATGATGCATAAATCAGAACAATTGTTACATAATATAATGTGTTTGTGTGTGGTACGTCAGGTGTTGAGCAGTTGTTACGCTTGTCGTTGATTGTCATAAAAATAGTTCTCTTTATTATAAACACAAGTTTATAATTTGTAAAATAGTGAATTATGTAAGTGCACCCTCTCAAAGTTTAACATAAAGTTATTTTGTATACTAGTAATATATTTCGCGATAATACTGCATTATAAGTTTTATATAGGTGAATTTTCAGGATAAAACAGTGCCTCTACCTCAGGCATAGATTACTTGGATTATTTGGCAAAACTTTTAGGAATTTTGTTTCTCAATGCTCTTCAACTTCGTACTTTATTTGGCCTTTTTTTTTTAACTTTTTTTGGATTCGAGCATCACTGATGAGTCTTTTGAAGACGAAACGCGCGTCTGGCGTATATACTAAATTTAGTCCTGGTATCTATGATGAGTTTATTTACAACCACTGGGTCGATGCCATTGCTGGTGGAGATTTATTCCCCGAGGGTATCACAAGCCCAGTAGTCAGCACCTATTGTGCTGATATTAATTGATATGGTTATATTTATAAATTTACTGTTTACAAATTTTTGAATTTTTTGAAATACTAAGGCTTTTCTACCTCAAGCATAGATTACCTTAGCTGTATTTGGCAAAACTTTTATGAATTTTGTTTCTCAATGCTCTTCAACTTCGTACTTTATTTGGCCTTTTAAACTTTTTTTAATTCGAGCGTCACTGGTGAGTCTTTTGTAGAAGAAACGCGCGTCTGGCGTATATATTAAATTTAATCCTGGTATCTATGATGAGAAATTTTATAGCTGACTATTCGGTGTTGGCTTTGCGTATTGTTAAAGGCCGTACTGTGACCTTTAGTTGATAATATCTGTGTCATTTTGGTCTCTTGTGGAGAGTTGTCTCATTGACAACCATACCACATCTTCTTTTTTAAATGTATGAGGGCCTTGTCTGGGGCCCTTGTATAGCTAGCTGTTTGGTGTTAGCTAAGACTTCATGTTGAAGACCGCACTTTGATCTTTATTAGTTTACTTTTACAAACTGTTAGTTGGATTGAGAGTTGCCTCATTGGCACTCATACCACATTTTCATATGTCTATGTCTAAACCCATGAAATAGTACAATGCTAGAAAGGAGCTAAATCAATAACAAAAAAACATCATAGGTCATGTTTTGCTTACAATTATGTTATGTTTAAGTAGCTTCAATGATTTTAAAGTGAACAATGACATATCAGTGGCGCATGAGTTGACTGAAGAGTGGGGGAGGGGTGTTGAAAACTTCCGAAAGTATGTATATAAAAAAACCAATAATTTACAAAACAAAAAATACACGCGTACGGCCGTCTGGTTTGTAATATTATAAACAAGTGGAAGACATGTGGTTTACTGGGTCCTTAATTTCATAACCTGTCCATCTTTATAACACTGTCGGTTCTTGGTTTGTATTACCCTTATATGTTGTTTTATTAATTTTTCTACTCATATATTCGTCTTTGAAGTTCCAAAAGTGTAAGTGTATTATGTTTTTGTTCGTCATCTTGTTCTTTTTTGTTGTTTTGTTTTGTTTTTTTCTATTACATTTTTGACTTTACTTCTTATATCTGTAGCTGCTGAATTCACCGAATTGACTCAAATTCTCACATGTCTATTTTGATGAACTTGAACCAAAATAACTGCTAAAACCGAATTATTATGCAATATGTCATTCTGGTAAATGTTTGGAACAATACAAAAACGTAATTAAATAATTCCATACTGACAAACTTGAGATAATGCCCCTTTAACATAGTTTAATAGGTACATTGCATTTCATCGGTATTACCCTGTCACATTTTTGCTGCATACTTGTTACGTACTCGCTACATACCAATGATGTTTTGATGACTACCATTCTAATTAAACACTAACAGGTGAAGGAAGTGACTTGGAATTCCGGACATTATACTTAATTATGTAAACAGTCTGATCTTCAAATATCGTAATTTGACATTTGGAACAAACATCGGAATCAATCGGAAAAATCTGTTTTATTGCGGTCATTAGATGCATTCTAAATTACTATGACATGTAAAAGTGTTTTATCATCACATAACATACACTTGTAACAAGATAAAAATCATGCATATTTTATAATTAACAGCTTCATTTACTCCTATTGAACTATGCACTAATAAGTTCTGTAGGTATTAAACATATCTGATCCAGTTGATCACATCAAACAGAATGTCTTATGTAACGACATCTTTTGCTTTCATTTACTTCATATCATCAATAAAAGATGCTGTTATATCCTAATGAAACTTTTTATCTACACACATTCTTGTTATAAAGTCGGATTAATGGCATACCTTTGCCAAACACATCATATAGAGCACCATAACATCAAGGCATCTTTGAACCTCTTACATATTAGTTCCCTATAATAACAAGCAGTCTTCTGAAAGATTACTAATCTTAGGAGACAAGATTTGACATAATGAATAAAAAACTTTATTTTTAAATTATAAAAAAAAAGTTTCTTATCAAAGCATCAATGAGCTCGATGTTGCCTAATTATTATAGTGTACAACAGTGCATGATAGCAGCAGGTTAGGTATTATTACTTGCTAGTATTTATTATGTACCAGGTTTACTATGTTAATTATATTGTTTTAGATAGATGTGCCTTTACATCTTTGTTTTTGTTCATTCATTCGAACAAAAGAAAATGTGTCCATAATTTCGAAGTTAGTCGTTCCTTTTTATGAATGTTATGATTTATCTTTTTTATCATTGGACGAATTTGAAGACTTGTTTATATCATTTTTCATAAGTCAAGCTTGTATATAGACATCGCATATGTATCCTTTGGTTCATATATGACGTGGCTCTGTACTTATACATCCCGTCATTATGTTATTGTACATGTATTCTCGTCTTTAATTTTTGCAACTATGATTGGTTAGTTTGTGCTTCTTTCTTCCATATTTGTTGTTTTTGTGTTGATTAAGATTATTATAACACACTGTTCACTGCTGTACCACTATTTTTGACATGTTTACCTACTATGTCTGTATGTTTTGTTCACACATCGTTGTCAAAATAATGGAATTTGATGTGACTGCCATACAAATGAGAGGTTAAGCTAGCTTTACATAAGAAGATGCCTGTCCCAAGTCAGGAATATGAAAGTTGTTTTCCATCCGTTTGGTATTTGAGCTTTTGATTTTGCCGTTTAATTAGGGACTTTCCTTTTTGAATTTTCCTCGAAGTTCAGTATTTTGGTGATTTTACTTTTCATGAAAGAAAGCTTAATTTTGGTACACATATTACACACAAAAATTGACAAACAAAATGAAACGGTAAAGAGGAATCATATGTTCCTGTTATATGCTTATAACCACACCCATATTGTCTTTCAGAATTTAATTTAAATAGGAATTTCATCAACTTCTAATACTTATATATGCTGTTCATATACAAATGATAACAAAAGGAAGAACAAAGATACATATTTTATTAACACAAATCAAATTATTTTATTGGCACTGTAAACAATATTCAAGTGTTGAAGACCGTAGCTGACCTATGACGGTTTACTTTTACACATTGTGACATGTATGGAGAGTTGTCTCATTGTCACTCATACCACATTTTCTTATATTTGATATATTTATCAGTTGCATTGGATTTGACTAGCTATCAGTAACTGTGAGTACCATCACTGTATTAAGATCGGTATCCAAATTGGGTCTTCGATACTTGAATAGCTGCACACTGTTTTCAAGTAATTATACAGTTTGTTCCTATGTTGTGCTGTTACGCCACTGTCCCAGTATATGTTAGTATTGAATTGACGCTCACAAACATATTTTACTCCAACGCACTCTATTTGTCTCGGTCCTTAGTAAGACCTTTTTAAAATTACGTGGTGGTCGTTGCATGGTCGCTGAATATGATAATTGTTTTTATTTATTGTTTTGCACATATATTAGGCCGTTGGTTTTCTTGCTAAAATTGTTTTACAATTTGTTCCTTGATGGGACCTTTTATGGCTTAAACGGCATGGGTAAAGTCCATTATTGAATGTCGTATGTTGACCTAAAGTATCTTACGTCATTTGGTCTCCTCATTGGCAATTGTACCAAATGTTCTTAGTTTATCAAATGTACTGTAAAATCATAAATGTACTAATATTTCAAAATGACACACAGGAAAACATAAAAGACGGATATGAAGTATGACGGGCATTGACTTTTATCAAAACATGTTTAATTATGCGTCTTAAAACCTTTGTGATAAATGATTTTGAGATACTATCAAAGAGATATTACAGCACAATAGGTGTTTCTCTTTGAGGCTTACTTGCAAGGTAAATATCATAAATCAAGCGACGACTAATTGACTACGAATAAAGCTTTCCAAACAAATCTCCTTTGAAGTATTTCTCTTTTTCTACACAATATTCAATCATTACCATAAACCAATAAGGAAAACAAATCTACTGTTTTCCGATTTACACTCTAAAATTAAGTTACAAGTCAAAGAGACAATGTTTCATTCTGTTTATGATTTGCAAATATGCTGATCCAAACCACGAGGGTGTTGACATATTAAATCTGTTTATATCTATTCTATACAGATTAAAAATTCTCATTTGACTTGGCATGTGTAACATTTTAAGGCAATTAGGGATTCGACTTTTAAATATAAAGGATATCAGTCTAATAATTGTTTGATTTCTGCAGAACGTCCAGCAGCAAATATCAATTTGTTAATGAGAAATACACTACTTTGAATTTAAAAGACCAATCATTATGATACTCTTTGTACTGGTTGGGTTGTTGTCTATTTGACATATTCCCCATTTCCATTCTCAATTTTATAGAATCAGCTTAGAAAACATATAAGTATAATATAAGGTTAAATGTGTGTGAGCGAATGATAATGTTCATCTTATGGTTGTGTTTTTTAAAAATCTGTTTTCCCAAACGCAGAGATATTTCTCTTATCACATTAACCGGGGTGTGATTTGGATATGTAATACGAAAAATGAGTTTATTTAGTCAGCTGATTCTGCATTTTGTTACGAAACTGCAACATTTCCAATTGTTATTTCAAATGCCACATTTTCTCTTTGGCAAGTGAGATGTGTGCTTTCTTCATTAACGTTTATAAACGTTCATATAAAACAACTCGCATAGATTTCACACAAAAATATTCTTTTTGACAAAATTGAGTCTTCAAAAAATTTCGTTCAAACTCTTGTTTGGGCGTTTCTCATTGAAGGTAAATCCAGAAAAGCGCTTTAGGCGTTCCACATTTTCATACAGTGTTATTTTCACATTATACTCTTGATATTGAAGTGTTTGATTGTTTATATTAATTCTGTGGTAAGCTGTTTTTGTTTTATGCATGTAGTAATTTGGATAAAAACCTCGTACTGTTTTCTGAATATACTTCAGTCAGAAATCGTTGTTCTTTCCTTTATACAAATGTAAGTAAAAAGAACTAGACCGTTGGTTTTCCCGTTTGAATGGTTTTACACTAGTAATTTTGGGGCCTTTATAGCTTGTTGTTCGGTGTGAGCCAAGGCTCCGTGTTGAAGGCCGTACTTTAACTTATAATGGTTTACTTTTTAAATTGTTATTTGGATGGAGAGTTGTCTCATTGGCACTCACACCACATCTTCCTATATCTAGAGAATGAAGAGCATAAGATATAGATATTGTTTACAAGATGACCTGTGCAAATATGTTAATATGTGTTAGATATAAAGGTTAAGGCTGTTGCTCAAATCAAATTCTGTAAATTAGGTATAAGATAGCATTTTATGGTCAAATATGTAAATGTTGACATGCTTATGACATATGAACTGCCATTCCTGCATTAAAGTCTTTACAATATACAATCATATTCATTTAACATAAAGTTTAAACTTAGGGTTATTATGAATGAGCAAAGAATTTGACTATTTTTGCAATTTCAGGGCCAGATCCAGGAAACAATTTAAAAAAAAATTATTACCAAAATTTCTTGCATCACGATCAGAATAACTAATATCAATTTTAGCCGTAACATGTGAATTTAGCCACTGGCTCTTCTTTACACTTATCAGACCACAGCAGCTGTGGCTCATGCTACACTCTGTTTAATTTATCTATATGTAAAAGTGGGGGAAATATAGACCTAAGACAGAAAAAAATACTTACAAAAGAATACTTACAAAAAAATAAACCTTTAACGTCTGTAAAAGTAACAATTAATTTCTAAATGGTCTTTTCCTAACAATTTAATCTGAACTAATATTTCGTATTTTATCGACTGTATTATTCAATACCATGCAGTTTTATTCATATCTAAAATTTCACATTTTCAGTTCCTCCAATAATGGCCTGTATGTGTACACAGGACAGGAAAGGAACAGACCAAGGAATGTACCAAACCAACAAGGTGAATATAAAGATTTGTGCTTTTATATTGTTTATTTGTTAATTTCAAAAGTTGTGATTTGATTTGCATGTAATATATTTAGGAACAGATTAATATGTTGGTGATGCGTTTTACTAAAGGGTAGATGGAATCTCTGGGTTGGTATTTATGCATTTGAAGATAGCCAAGAGTGAACTTTTGACTTATTTTGTGATGTGTATGTGGCACTTTCTTTACTATAGTCTAGTCTGTTCATCATACTGAGCAAAGTTTATTTTTCTGACATGTCCCTTTGTGACTTTGTTTATAACTTCGCCTTAATTGTGGTGTAGGCATATCAACGCTATGTAATTACTGTTTTGTTTTATTGTTGCTTATACAAATATCTCCAAACACCAACTTCACTATCTTCCAGAGAATTTGCAGACAGGCTAATTATTGTATAAACAGCTTTAAGTTGGTCCTATATCATTTTTATATACTGTGGATTCATTTTTTTTTCGTACCAATTTTCGTGAATATTTGATATCGTGGTTTTGGTTTTAGTAAGCATATGTTTCTAAAGAACATTTGTAATTCGTTGAACATTTAGATTTGTGATTTCTCTGTTACCACGAAATTAACGAAGACGTGTATCCACTAAATAAAATGAATCCACAGTATGTAACTACACTTTGTTACGTTGTTACAAAAGATTGAAATCGTCTCTTTGACCAGCATATAGAGTTCCACATTTTAAGCTAGCATGAATTGGTCCTTTATCTAGGAAATAGAATCTAGGTATACGCAGCTGTTAATATGAACATGCAATAAGAATGTAGAACCAACTGCCTATCAATCTTTCTGGGACGTTTTCTTAAAGTCGTTCAATCTTGACTTACGTTCAAAGTTATATGTGTACTTTAGGCTTTTTGCGGGTTTCAAAACATTTAAACAACTAATTAATGCATAAAGATGACAAAATATCGCTTTTGAAGGATATACATGTTAGAATTCTATTAATATGTTTAACAACTTTTTAATTTTGATCCTGTGAGGGGATTTTGAGTTGAGTATTTTACATCGTATTTCCCATCAAATATATCGAACATTGTTCTTCGTTTAGATTTTTAGATTTTTTTTTATAGAATATGGAAGTTGCTTCCTAAATGATATAGAACAGTCAACTTGCCTTTTATTATCCGATAAACATTCATATAGATCAAAGTATTTCCCTAAGATATACACACATTACAAACAATTTACCACTCAGTTTATGTATAGTTTTCTAATCCGTTAATTTGTGTAAAAAGTATTGAATTTATTGTTTTAGCCAAGGGATTAAATGTATACTGTAACATTAAAATGTTTTTCGTTATTTATCATTTAAAATTAAGTACACCTTCACTTGCCGAAGGTAAAGGGATGCATGCTTTTCTACTAAAACTAATTCGCATGTAAATTTATAAGACATGAATTAAGCAGTCATACAGAAGATAATATGTGTAAATATACTTCGTTAGTTTCTTTTTGAATCATTGTATGACACAGGCTACTTTAAGAAATTATGGAAGTTTATGAGACCGCCTCTCTCATCACGGGTGGAATAAGCAGGGCTTGGCGGGTGGACGCCCTCTTGAATTTGCAAAACATGGGTTGTTCTCAGCTTAAAAAAGAGTATTTCGATAGTTTTATCTACAATAAATCGTCTCGTTCCGCTCGGCGAAAATTTAAGTTTGCACCCCCTAACCTTGAATCCTAGATATGCAACTGCTCATCTTTTTAATTTACAGTCCCGTAATAACTCCAAATAGATACGAAATATGGACTCATTTCCACTCGCAGTTCAAACGATCACCCTTTTTCGTTCGTCAAAATGACTTGAAAACATATCTAATGTACTAATTTGTTTAAATTAACTCGTCCTTATTAGAGATGACCAGGATAATGACGAACGAACGTACGAAAGCGAAACTTGACGAATCGTACGAAGCGGGAGCGGTAGTTTATACATATTAATGAATTAATTCAACATAAAGTGGAAGAAATTGCATGGTTCTGCATGTAGTTTAAAGAAATATTACCTGTTTATAAGTTTACTCCAATCATAAATAGCTTAATGTTTGCTGCAATAGAAGAAGGTGCACTCGATATTCAAGACTCGGTTTTAAAATTTGAGGTCCCAAAAGTGTGTTTGGGGGTTATTAAATGGTGAAAGCATAGATATCAAATTTTACCACATTGATATAATTTATTTTTAATTATAAATCTTGTTTTCTTTTCCGAAATTTATCTATCTTCTTTGGCTTATGCCCCCAGACAAACCAGATAAGGCTGATTACAAGGAACCCTGATCAAATCAAAGAAATAAGTTCCTAAATTTTGGGGTTATTTTTTAAATATTTTGCATGTCGTAAAAGGGGATGCTACAAAAATAGATATTGAAGTTTATTGCTAGTGTATTGATACAAATAGCTTATTCATTATGATTGCAAATTTATACGAATACTATTATCCAATTTACCAATCTTTGGGTACTAAGGGATATAGCCCTAGAAAAATTGGACCAGATCATCCTAGTACCCACGCACACAGATGGACCTTATTAATTAATAAGTACATTTCAACTGGCTGATTATCAAAAGTGATAACCAAGTTTACAATTTACGAATAACATACATTTGTACTCCATGCCTCAACAGCACTTTCTGGGTTTGAATCGTTTGTTGTATTTCCGTTAGTTCTACCATTGGTGTCCAGGATCATAACTTAAATTATTAAACGAAATTTCCTTCCACGAGGACCAAAACTGCATTGGCTATAGGTATAAGGTAGGATTGAGATCTCACAAAACATGTTTAACCTAGCCGCATGTCAGTTGCGCCTATCCCATGTCTCTGGCCTTTGTTAGTCGTGTATGTATTTTTTAATTTTAGTTCGTTTATATGTGTTGGAGTCTAGTATGAACTAGTGCAAAATTTTACTGAGGGGCCAGCTGAGGCCCACCTCCGAATACGGGATTTCTCGCGGAGTTGAAGACCTTTGGTAGCCTTCGCCTGTTATCTGCTCTTTGGTCGGGTTGTTGTCTTATTGACATATTCCCCATTTCCATTCTGAATTTTATTTAGAAATATTTTTTGCTGATTTTATTTTGTAACAGGGATCAAGGTTTCTGCCTAATGGTGAAAGGAGAATATGTAAGGAAATCACAAAAGGGGGGGGGGGGTCTTCTTTACAAACGCTATTGGTATTGTTTTTATACACATTAGTATCTGCATTTATCTTATAAATATAAATTTGTTGTGAGGTTCCAATGTTGTCATTTGCATTTTTGATGGACAAAGTAAGCCTTGTATGAAATCTGATGACCAGTTTAAAACTAAAAAGATTGCTCCGTCAGAGGTTGACAGGTATGATAACAGACTACCATGTGAGTTTTAGGGGGGAGGGGGTGGGCTAGGATGAAATTTGAAAAGGCAGGACATGAATGTGGTGTAAAAAAGACTGATGACAATTTATGTAATAAAAAAGTCGGGATAAACTTATATAAGGCAGGACCGAATAGGGTGAATAATAAAAAGGACAGAGATCACAAAAAGTGCAAGACAACATTTAACATACTGCCCCAAGCCCCTCCTCATTTAAAAAAAACATTTTTGAACGGGCAAAAAAAAACCGACATATTTTTTTTATATATAAACTGATCGATGAGATTACATATATAACTTTAATACCCAATTAAAACAAAGATAAAGAAGAGATTCCACAGCATCACATTTACATATTGTTTGAGAGAATCTAGATTATGCATTCATATCTGTACGAAGATAGTAAAAGTTGTCGGTGCACTCGAATACTCGTGAGCGTGATGTTTATTTCATCATGCGTCCAGCAATTGTAAAACAATACATGCATATGATATCGTAACATACGTAACACTTTTATACGTCTTTTATCGATAAACCATGAAAACCATTTAAAGTTGGTATGCATAATACATTTCTCTCTATTATCTTGATTGCATCCGAATACAATTCAAACATATAAATCATTACATAACAACACCTTTTGGTTTTAGGTACGTTTGTAAACATACAATTACCGCTCCTTATACGTTCGTTCGTCGAGATAGGTTCGTTCGTCAATATCCTGGTCATCTCTACTACGCATAAAATATTATCAGTGGATTTGACGATTGGGTTATAAGGTATAAACAAATAAAAAAACATACCACAGAAATCGTCTATCATAAAACGCACTTGAAATAGTTTGATTTTCTGATTAGGCAGCAACCATTTGAATTTCTGGGGAGGTTATGGTTTTTTTTGGAAAAAAAAGTTTGTTTCCAATCTTTGGTGAACAAAATAATTTGTTTTGGACTCTGAGAAAAAAAAATTGTTTGTTTCACCCTCAGCTACCACTATATGTTATGCTAAAATTGAAAGAAAAAACATAGCCCCCCCTCCCCCCGAAAATCAATTGGTTGCTGCCTTAGCAATTTGAAAGTTTAATGCACTTGTGGTTTCAAATATAAACATGCGAACCTTAGAAATCTTTTGTTGAAAGTAATGATAATTGATTTCTGTGTAAACAACAATTGCAGATAACATTTATTATCATTTTATAAAGGAAAACATTTTTGTATTTTGAACAATGATGATGGCATTCATAAGATTCTGTAATTTTTATTGAGAGTCAACAATCGCGAGGCATTCTAAGACTTATACTCTATTTCCCAACAAAATGCAATTATAGTTATGAATGCACGTGAATGCACGTGTCATGACATTGATACAGCAGTGCATAGGAAAAGCATGATGACTAAACTCCTAATAGGATAAAAATGTACATTTTGTGAAGTAATAAGAGTAGAATGCTTTTTTGTTGTAATTTTATATTTTATTGGGTTGTAGAATCATTAATCATGTCTTCATTTCTAGTATGTACAATTTGCTTGCTATTAAATATACACAAAATCGACGCTTTTAGCATAATGGAATGTGCTCGTTATGACATCTTGACTGAGTACGGTCTCGCATGGCGGGTAATGGATGCCTTTAAGGAGATGATACCTTCGGAGTTCATACAATTCCTACAGTTTTTGATTTCCCATGATTTGTATCTTCTAAATGGATTTAAGAGGTTTTAATATCTATAAACTACGGTTGCCTCTAGTTGACACCCTCCCTTTAAATATAATTTGTGGTATACAAACGCAAATTTAATCGACAATATAGAAAGATAATTTTGAAAGGAGTAGGTCCGGTAAGAGCCCTTTTTGGCCCCAAAATATAGCAGTTTTACAAATTTGTTAAAATGTAAACTTTTAGTTATTTATTGGATAGTAGAATGGTTCTGCTACATAAAAATTGGCTGTTTTTGGCAATACAATGCACATGTATCGAACTACTATCACCATTAAGTCATGCTAAATTACTGAAATCATCAAAATTCAAGCATTTTAGTTAAATTTTAGACGGTTTCTGTGTAAAACGAAACTGGCCGCATTCGTGTTCATCCAAAATACTACAATGGAAGTTGTATTTGATGATAAAACATAACATATATAAAGATTGAGGATGAACACGGATGCGGCCACTTTTATTTTTGGCAAAAACCATCTGAAAAGTGACATTTTTTCGCATATTTGGTAGATTTTTCATATTTTAGCTTGCATCGGACCGTTTTTATGACTAAATGAGTTAAAATCTTTCACAAAAAATAATTGAATCAAATGAAATAGACACTTAAGTTTTTAAAAAGTGGTCAAAATCTTTCGTCAGATGAAACTGAAATTTGAGGCCAAAATCGGTCCTTACCGGACCTACTCCTTTAATTTAAAATTATCCTGGTTATTAATTATTATAAATTCATGATTATAAATCTTTATGTTTGAAACGTTTCAAATCTAGAAAAAAGTTGTTGATATTCAATGTGTAATAGCGGAAACTGTTTCCATTACAACTTGTTCAGTACGTGTCGATCTTTTCCTGTGGTCTAGATAACGAAATGGTTCCAAACAACGTTACATGCATCAGATAAATCAAATAAAATTAGTTCAGTAACCTGCCACTAACATCTGAACGAGTTTTCATTTTTCCGTTGCCCCTGGAGAGAAGAAATTTGTTTCAAGTTTACTTTAATCAAAATGAATTCCTGTGTACACTTTCAAAGCATTTCTAGAAAATCTAAAGCACCTATATAGCGTCCCGCCAATAAAAATGTTTTTGTAACTAGTCAGAGAAACTATGGAATCCCGCAATATTGAATTGCTGTTAAAGTGATTGTATTCACTGATCAATATTCAATTAACTAAATTAAAATTAAGAATTAGGCGTGCTGATATCAATTTGATACTGCACAAAATAATCCGAAACTAACAATGCTATTCTAAAAATAAGTTAATTTAATAGCACTATTGAATAGTCATGGTAATCTTACGGTAATATATTTCTTGAAATGAATATTTACATGGAAATATAAAAGCTATATATCCAGTGTAACTTCTTAGGTATTAATTGGTGATTAAAGACACAATACTAATTTGCTGCACAAATGCACCACTGTAAGCCAACTAGTGCAGTTTATTGTTGTTTTTCTACAAGACACCATAATTATCAACGGTTGTTAAAGGAAAAGCAAATAAGAATGTACCAGATGTTCCGATTACAATGTCGCATTTGCACGCAACTCAAGCTACCGCCGTTATTCGCATATTCACTGTTTACAAGTAGGTTAAGACACAAGATATGTTTCTGGTATAGAAGTGGGCTACATTTAGAATTTGTAAAATTGCATTTCAGACAGATAGAACACATACATATAGTCTCATGGTTATTCAAAATTATTCGCCTACAATGAGGGACTCAAATCTGGGGTGATTCACAGCCTGCTAAAACCAAAAACTTGAACACCAGCTTTTGCTGCTTCTCAGCTAACCACGTTTCATTTAGGAGAATTGGTTATCAAATCAAATTCAGTTCAAATTCAATATAACAATGCAGGATGGACAATTTTTTCATGCAAGATCGATTAAAATGTGTACAGTTAGCAAGTTAGTGTTTCTGTCAAGATAAAGCGGTTTTTATATTATCACATGTTGTAGTCCTCAATACGCATTTCAATTGGCCACTGAACAGCCACCCGACAACATCTGCTTTACGATACTAATAAGACTTTTTGGTCGAAATGCCATTATTTTTTTCAGTCCTTTTACGATTCGAATCATGCTTAATTTAAGGGTGAAAGTAGACGTGTTTACCATTGCGATTTTAATGTCTAATGTACTTTTCAAGAATGTATGCAGCTGTTAAATCGAACATTTGTCAGAAAATCATTTCTTTCAATGATTTGAAGTTCTCATCGGAGATTACAGCATTTGTTTTGACGTAACCAGGTTTTTACAAATCGGAAATAGAAAATAAGTATGCCTTAAAACTGGAAATGAGCTAGAACGAATTGGTATACCAATTATTCCAATAGATATAATATAAGAATGATATTTTATATACATAAACATGCTAGAAAGATGATCTCCTATGATTGGGTTCTAACAGTCCTGAAAATAATGTGCCATTGTTAATTCGTGGTAATTACTTACAAGAACATAACGTAAAGTCATTGACTTCTTCAAATTTGTATCTATGATGCAAGCTAACGGTGCCATCTCATTTGTAATGCTATAAATTCGTTTGTGTTGTAACCCGCTCTGATTTGATTACCAACAACACGATGTGGGAGTATAGCTATACTATACATTTTACGTATAAATAGGACATAAAATGAATGTCTGTTGAATCAATATAATGCATCTCTGTTGCAAAACTGATGATTTTTGTCACGTTATTTTTTTTCCTGGATGCACATTTAATTATTGAAATTGAGTTGGATCACGAGAAACAAATCTAGATATTGAAAAACAATAAATTTTTTTACAGTTTTCTCATTCTAAAAAAAGAAAGGAAAAGAAAAACAGTACATCGGATAACTCATTTGGTGCCACTTCTTTTTCCTGGAAGTGACAAAACATAAAATAAGTGAACCCTATTACTTAGCAGTGCTTTTTATTAAAAATATCTTGACTAAAGATTAAAAAAATCACACTTAACAAAATTTAACATACTGTATTTATTTATTACGTGCCTACATATGGCTTTAATAGTGCAATTCAGACAGAATTTTCTCCAAATTTTCACAAACTACAATAACTCATTTTTGTCATTTGATTGCAGTGGTGGTATTTCAAGTATGCATACAAAACAGATACAAATTGAACAAGAAATACAGAAAGCTGTTAAACTCCCTTCAGACAGATTCCACCGACTGTGTGACCAAGGGAAACATTGCACAAACAAAGGTATTACTGTACTGTGTATTAATTTTTCGGGGATTTCGTTGGTAGAGGTAAACCACGATTTTAAATGCTTAACAAAGGTCTAACTTTCTATAAGCATGCATGCTAGCAAACTCCGACAAAACAAGGAATCTAAAATTTTTCTTCAATCCACGAAAGTAACTGAATCCACAGAATACCGGTATTGTGTTATTTCGCTTCATTATAGTTAATGTTTTAGTTTAACCAACACCAGCAATCATATATTGCCGACTATACGGTTTACTTTTTCATCTAGTTAAATATCGTTCATGTACGGTGATCTATACAGTTGATCACAGTCACTTCAATTGAAGACTAGTGGTTAGTTGTCTCTTTGACAATCTTAGCACATCTCCTTATTTTTATAATTATGCATACCTCATACATTAGAGACGACACTTGTATTTACATATATAAGGAATGTTCCCTGTTGTCTAGCTTCAAGCTGTCATTAGCGCTATATCTATACATTAAATCGACTCCTTTTAACTTTCATTAAGATCAAATTCAAAGATTATTCTGCTGTCAATATTATTTTGAGAAAATAGAAATAATTACTCACCAAACATTCCAATTTACAGTTTTTAAGGATACATTAAACAAGTATAAACTAATTAAAATTAAAAACAAAACCTGACTTGTCCATGAACCAGTACTATCAGTGTCTAAATTTCTCCTTGTCGTCCATGAATATGGTAATTAGCTGATATAACTAACGCTGCATCATACAGTACTTAATTAACACTTTATGTTCTAATATTATGTATTTGTCTGCATTTTTATGTTTACTTTATTTCTTGTTATGTAACAATTAGCTTGCTGCAGAGGCCGAGAACAAAGATAATGAAGCCGAGCAGAAAAGACAACATGGGAAAAGGGTTAGATACGGCGAGGTGTTTCAGGTAGATATCAACAAAACGGTCATGGTTCAAAAGTTTAACGTTTGTTTGATTAACTCCATATTATTGCAGAAAACCTATGTATAAATTAAATATATGCAATTAATGAGTTCGAATCTGAATAGATTGAATCCTTAAAGTTAAGCAGTATTGAAATAGATTTCAGATAACTTTTATGTTCAAATCGTCAAAAAGGAACATCAACGATTGCATGTCTGTACTTTCGCTTTTATATACCTCACTTATATTTTTACTTTTAATTTAGACCAAACGGATATGTTTCGCAATTATTATAGGTACGGATGTTGGTTATAAATCTTTGAAATTATACTTTTTATTTTCCCAACATTTCTATTGCAGCTCCGCCATATGTTTACAAATAAGTTTGTACAAATGAGCACTACACAGACTAGTCAGCAAGATAAAAACAATATGAAGGTAATTTGTAACAAAGGTATACCAATGTACAAAACATCTGAAACCCTTTTATATACTGACAAATGCAAAAAAACTTATAAAAAGATCTTTTGACATTTATAACAATAACAGCGTCTGTTCCCTTGATGAAGTGTTGCTTCGTAGATTTGTTGAGAGAGTTTGTCAAATGCATGAACCGGCACTCTCTATACCGGTATTTATTTGAAAATTTCCAGATAGATGCGTCAAGAAAGAAATCGGTCAACACATATAACATATTAGATCAGTAATTAGAGTAAGACTCATAATGCATATTTTATAGATTGGACTTCTAGTCTTTCATTACAAGATACAACGAAACAAATCTGACAATGTTGCTTATACAAATCTTAATTCTCGCTAAGCAAAAAATTGGATTTACTAACTATTTGCAACATAAGTGATATAAATAAAAGTACCAAATATAATAAAAGTGATTAAATACAAAAAACAAAATTTCACTTACCAAAACACTTACACTTTCAGGTATCTTTGCATGATTTTAACGCCAAAAATGCTCAGTTCAGAATATTACCGAGATATAAAGTAAAATCAGAGGGAGAAATCGTAAGTATAATTTGTGGTCTTTATAAAATGGAGTAATGAATTTTATAAAAGAAATCAAGAACAGCAAATTATTAAAAAGGAACGAAACGTCACTTACTAAGAATTATGTTAATTATTTTTTGTATTATGGTAAGCAAATCATTCAATAGACCTATGCAAGCCCTATTTCCGAATACCACATGTTATCCCTTTTAGTGGACCTCTGTAAGATCCGTTTTTCAGATACTACATGTAGACCCTATTGTGACTCCATATACGCAAACAAGTTGTTATTTTCTATTCTATCATTATAGTAAAAAGATTAATATAATATAAGTATACAAAATTCTCTGTCACCAGTACTGCCCTCGTGTTGTATTGAAGCTTGGTTTTATTTTGACACTTTTTTATATAATAAGTAATCTTAAATAAAATAAAAAAACCTCCGATTATTTTCACAAATAAACAAAGATATGATGAATAAGAAATTCTATCTTAATATATCCAAATACAATACATTTTCTTGGTGGTCTTGATTAAATTTTTCAAGATGCGAATTGTCACAAATATACCAATTTCTAAATCTAAACTTTTGAAGGTGGGTTATATTGCCTTTGTGATGTTGATCTAATCAATGTAAGCGAATACAAACAATTGTTTCTCAGCGTGAAATTTGGCTGTAAAATTATTTTTTCATATGGTTTTTAGCTTTACCTTTAACTTAAAATTACTTACAATGCTATTGCATAACGTTTCCAGAGAAACTTGAAGGCGTTTATATTTCAGGAAAAATAAAACAAGTTTTGATTGTTTTACCATGTTTTATAAGCAGCCTTAAATTAATTAAGATAGTTCTAAATGTCAAGGAATATATTTGCTTCAGGGAATAATTACTTTTATTATTCTAAATGGGTTAAAAATGACGTTACCGGGATGCAAAGGTAAACTGGAATGAAAACAAACTTTTGTATTTCTATTCATGTTCATCATTATCATTTGCTTCACAGCATTCTAAAATAAACAAGATGTCTGTTTGCTTAAGAAAGTAATATTTCTTGTAGATCTTCAAAAAGTAAAGAAATGGGATCAAAATGACAGTAGATATTTGTTCTTACATTCATTATACCGTTCATTGATTATCAAACACATGATTTAACTTTGAATATCTTGAAGCTCAAAAAGTATTAGGTGCAAACCACTTTGACGGTGTCTGGTACATTAATAATTCTTTAAAATGACCTTATTTATTAATTGCCGTGTATTAAGATTGATTATTCAAAATGCAAATTCGATGTCATCATCGAGGAAGTATGAAGGATTTGGCGATCAACACAATAAACGTACTATTGATGTCTTTCATGACACTTGGTTATTGTCTTTTCTTTAAAAATATTAATCATATCAAATTATTCTAGCGAAGATGATTTTCAAGATTACAATTCGAATATTCCATCTTATTGATATAAAGCACTAGATTCGCTATAATCCTATTATAAGAAATTATAAATATAACCTTAAGAATTTACATTTTGCGTTACTACAGATTTAATCGTTGGTTTTCTTTGGAAAAAATATTATTGTTTAAAAAATTAAAATATCGGGTGTTCAATCTAACATATATGCTTTGTAATGTAATACCAACGTCTCCCTCCTTTTAAGGTCCAGTTATTTGATCAAATAGTATTTGAGAGTATGAAGTCACCAGGGCACTATTTCCACACCAGTGAATCCTACCAGATTGATCACTTTACATTTGGGTATGTTTCCTTAGAATATGTCGGAATGGTCCGTTCCCATTACAGCATAGTCTTGTCGATTTACCAGTGTCGGATTCAGAGAGTAGAATGCGCAGTGGATGTATCTTCTAAATTGAATATGTATTATATTTTTGCTTCAAATCGTTACGAAAATTACCCGTCTTATGTTCTTCGGCGTTATTTATACCATTACGCACATATACGCCCCTCACAACTAACAAGCAGAACATTATCTTTTTTAGTAAAGTATACGTCTTATATGAATATAGGACCAGACAATATCTTAAATGGTGAAATACTTAACTAGTTCTTTCGTCTGACGCAAAAAATAACTAGTCTCTTTTGCAAAACATATTTTATATTATGATACACTGTTGTAGCAGTACTGAAGTGAAATTACTGTGATCAAGTGTACTGACATATTATGTACTGAATTCGTGAAAATTATTTTTTACTTCTTTTGAAATTAAAATTATGGTCTTTATTGTTTAAAACGACGCTCTACTCATTTTTTTTGGTGATTGATCTTTGTCTTGATCACTAATCATAAACAGCAAATATCAGCTGATAGAGAAAATAAACTTGTTTAAGGCGAAGAGTGGATGAGACACTTTTGTCAGATCCATTTTAAAATATTATTTCAAAACAAATTAACTATACATTTTTTTTTTAACTTTATAGCATTTTTTTATTTAATATATTACTATTTCTCATTTATCAGATAATCTATCATTAACCTTTTATTTGTAACCACTGTTTTGTAGTTCAGAACTAAATCTTGGTGTTGAGAGATCGAGTTACACCCTGATTGGTAGTTACAGAGAAATTCCTGAGCAAGAACGATTTGTTCGGGTAAGAATTTTGAATGAATCTGTAAAAAAAAATCTTATATTTTATTTCTATTCAAACTTGCCTGTGAACATACATGTAAATATCAGAAAAGAATGCAATGAGGAACTTGGATTAAGCTGACAAACTTTGCTTTGACTGATTAATGTTAAAATTGAGAATGGAAATAGGGAATGAGTCAAGAAACAAAAACACAATAAAGACCAGAAATCAGACAAAGGCCATCAATGGGTCTTCAACATCAAATACACTGGTATACAATAGTTTATGTTTCATTCTTTTTTATTTTTATTTTACTCTTTGTGTTTTAGGGAGGATCAGTCCTAAGACTTTTCCACAAGGAACTTGAAGCTTATCTTGTAGCAGAGGGACTGTTTGATGATTGTGTTACGGAAGATGGTATGTTCATATATCAGTCTTAACAAGTCATAATGTATCTTACATAGTAGAGGAGAGATCCAGACACTTGTAAATATTTGCCAGACATAACTTTAAACAGCTACTGATGTGATCTAACGTGTTAACTAAAATTTGTATTACGAAATGCCTTGAGTTTTGAAATTTATAAGTGCTTGTTAAATTACTTCATATGTTTTTAACTATTTCTTTAATTTTTCTGTTGTGTTATAAACATATGATTTTTAATTTCTAGTTCACTTTAGAATCCGGGTAATTGATCAACATCGTCCAAAATCTTTGTCGCCATCGTCCTCTGGGATCACTTACTGGCAAATAGAAGCCGAGCATAGTATTCTGGATGGTGAGTAGATACTAGAGTTGTCTATATTGTTGTGTTCATATTTTTCATACATGCAGGTTGTATTATATTATAAAAAAATACCCACGTCATAACACGTTAAAATGAATGACAAAAACAAACTGACACTTCACTGTCTCATCTTTCACCATCAATCATTCTTTGAACTACTTGTTTTCTTGTTATCTTCACCTCAGCATTATGGTTTATCCAGCTTTTCACATATTACATCTTTTAATAACGTGCTTGGTGTATCGATATATGTTACATGTAGACAAAATATAAAAACAATGGAAGTCTGTATTATGAATCAATCTTTCAAATGAAGCATATAATTGTAAAACGGATGATTGCCGTCGGCACATTGAAGTTTTTTTATTAGACTGTTACTTTTTTTTTCTACACTGTTCATTCATTGTTTATTTACATGACATACAATTATAAATCGGTCAATGAATATATAAGATAGCAACAACGTCACTAAATTACCAATGTATTAGAGATTTGCACAGCAGTAATTTTTAGTCTTCTGTTACATGAAACAATGCAAAACAAATTTACAAACAAGTTAACAGAACATTTTGTAATAATAAAACCCCTCTCCAAACGATATTGGAGTAGTTTAATAATAAAAAAAAAGTTTGTAAAACGTTATTAAAGTCACAAAATGAGTTAAATTAAAACAAGAGTCAGTAAATAGTTTAGGTAAAACAAACATGATATTTACAATTTAGTAAACTTTGTATCACAAAATATATTTTCTAGTCTTCTTTTAATACAAAGATAAAGTGATAAACACGAAGAATCTTACTACATCCACATCCCACTATTATGTAATTATGAAAGGAATAACATGAATGAATGATGCCAGAACGTTTTATTGATATTGCTATATTTATAAATAAGCTGTTTACAAAATTTAGATTTTTTTTAAAATACTAAGGCTTTTCTACCTTAGACATAGATTACCTTAGCTGTATTTGGCAACACTTATAGGTTAAAAGGAAGTAAATATAGATCGCTGGCGCCACCTAGATTTTACATCCAAGATAATAGGTAGAAGTAAATCTATTTTCTGCTGTCTTGGTAATTAGAAATTAAAATTGAAATAGTGAGAAATGAGTGTTGGCCATTGGTGTAGAAATAGCGAGAAATTTAGAGAAAACTCTCTAAGACTAGCAAGATTTTCTGTGCCAAATTAAGCATGGGGTGTTCTTCATTCATACTATTTCGAAAATTCCGGAACCGTTGAGTACCCTTAAAAAATGCCATTTTTCTATCAAAAAAGCTGCGGCACCATATGTGTTTGACCATTGCAATTACACCCAAAGGTGTTGTTAATTCAGAATTCGATTTTTTTTTTAATGGATCTTTGATAGTGAAAAGGCAGGACCAAATAAGGCTACCATTGTCGCCTATGTAAATAATTACTTCCTTGTAACCTAAAGCAAAATGACGATTTCTGGCGCATCACTGTATTTTTCGAGATATTTTAGAAATTGGATCGGTAAATTAATAAGGTACTAAGTGATTAACTATATCAGAAGAAAATTGCTGATCGCCGTGAAACTATAGTCTATATCAAATTTTTACTGTTTTTTTGTTCTTCTGTCTCAGGGGTAGGGTTCATCGAGCTACTGTAAAAACGAGAATTCTGTCAAGGACTCTGTCTTTAATAATTTCTCCTCATCCTCGATAACACTGAATGTATTTATGCATATCTAAAAAAAGGGGGGCTTATTTTTGCTCATATTAGCGATTTTTTTGTATTTTTAATGGCTAAAATGTGCCAAAATGACCGTAAAATATTAAAAATTAGGTAAAAAATCAAAGGCTATACATGTTTCTCCTTAGTATCGTCGAATTGAATATTCTGAACACAATTCATATAAAACACATAACAGCAATGATGAATTCTTAGTTTCAGCATTTTTATAGTCTATTTCATAAAATATTTTGACTCTTTTTCAACGGTGTCCATATATTCGCGATAAAGACATATAATTTGGACACAGTTATTAAATCATCAGCCTAAAGTCTTTAATAGACCCCAATCGAACTTCGTTAATCAAAAACCGCGTTTTAAATATAACCAAACAGTCAAAATGAGCTGGTCAATGGTCCCAAGTCTGTAAAAAGTAACGTTTTCTGTAAAGGGGGGTACCTGTAAAGAAAGTCATTTTAAATGGTGAATAATTGTCTCTTTAATCCAAAATTTTGAACTTAAGCAGCAGTAGTATATAGTAATCGACTAACGTAAAGGTTGTCCGATTTTATTTCAATATGTGTCAGTATAGGTTAAAAGGAAGTAAATATAGATCGCTGGCGCCACCTAGATTTTACATCCAAGATAATAGGTAGAAGTAAATCTATTTTCTGCTGCCTTGGTAATTAGAAATTAAAATTGAAATAGTGAGAAATGAGTGTTGGCCATTGGTGTAGAAATAGCGAGAAATTTAGAGAAAACTCTCTAAGACTAGCAAGATTTTCTGTGCCAAATTAAGCATGGGGTGTTCTTCATTCATACTATTTCGAAAATTCCGGAACCGTTGAGTACCCTTAAAAAATGCCATTTTTCTATCAAAAAAGCTGCGGCACCATATGTGTTTGACCATTGCAATTACACCCAAAGGTGTTGTTAATTCAGAATTCGATTTTTTTTTTAATGGATCTTTGATAGTGAAAAGGCAGGACCAAATAAGGCTACCATTGTCGCCTATGTAAATAATTACTTCCTTGTAACCTAAAGCAAAATGACGATTTCTGGCGCATCACTGTATTTTTCGAGATATTTTAGAAATTGGATCGGTAAATTAATAAGGTACTAAGTGATTAACTATATCAGAAGAAAATTGCTGATCGCCGTGAAACTATAGTCTATATCAAATTTTTACTGTTTTTTTGTTCTTCTGTCTCAGGGGTAGGGTTCATCGAGCTACTGTAAAAACGAGAATTCTGTCAAGGACTCTGTCTTTAATAATTTCTCCTCATCCTCGATAACACTGAATGTATTTATGCATATCTAAAAAAAAAAGGGGGGCTTATTTTTGCTCATATTAGCGATTTTTTTGTATTTTTAATGGCTAAAATGTGCCAAAATGACCGTAAAATATTAAAAATTAGGTAAAAAATCAAAGGCTATACATGTTTCTCCTTAGTATCGTCGAATTGAATATTCTGAACACAATTCATATAAAACACATAACAGCAATGATGAATTCTTAGTTTCAGCATTTTTATAGTCTATTTCATAAAATATTTTGACTCTTTTTCAACGGTGTCCATATATTCGCGATAAAGACATATAATTTGGACACAGTTATTAAATCATCAGCCTAAAGTCTTTAATAGACCCCAATCGAACTTCGTTAATCAAAAACCGCGTTTTAAATATAACCAAACAGTCAAAATGAGCTGGTCAATGGTCCCAAGTCTGTAAAAAGTAACGTTTTCTGTAAAGGGGGGTACCTGTAAAGAAAGTCATTTTAAATGGTGAATAATTGTCTCTTTAATCCAAAATTTTGAACTTAAGCAGCAGTAGTATATAGTAATCGACTAACGTAAAGGTTGTCCGATTTTATTTCAATATGTGTCAGTATAGGTTAAAAGGAAGTAAATATAGATCGCTGGCGCCACCTAGATTTTACATCCAAGATAATAGGTAGAAGTAAATCTATTTTCTGCTGCCTTGGTAATTAGAAATTAAAATTGAAATAGTGAGAAATGAGTGTTGGCCATTGGTGTAGAAATAGCGAGAAATTTAGAGAAAACTCTCTAAGACTAGCAAGATTTTCTGTGCCAAATTAAGCATGGGGTGTTCTTCATTCATACTATTTCGAAAATTCCGGAACCGTTGAGTACCCTTAAAAAATGCCATTTTTCTATCAAAAAAGCTGCGGCACCATATGTGTTTGACCATTGCAATTACACCCAAAGGTGTTGTTAATTCAGAATTCGATTTTTTTTTTAATGGATCTTTGATAGTGAAAAGGCAGGACCAAATAAGGCTACCATTGTCGCCTATGTAAATAATTACTTCCTTGTAACCTAAAGCAAAATGACGATTTCTGGCGCATCACTGTATTTTTCGAGATATTTTAGAAATTGGATCGGTAAATTAATAAGGTACTAAGTGATTAACTATATCAGAAGAAAATTGCTGATCGCCGTGAAACTATAGTCTATATCAAATTTTTACTGTTTTTTTGTTCTTCTGTCTCAGGGGTAGGGTTCATCGAGCTACTGTAAAAACGAGAATTCTGTCAAGGACTCTGTCTTTAATAATTTCTCCTCATCCTCGATAACACTGAATGTATTTATGCATATCTAAAAAAAAAAGGGGGGCTTATTTTTGCTCATATTAGCGATTTTTTTGTATTTTTAATGGCTAAAATGTGCCAAAATGACCGTAAAATATTAAAAATTAGGTAAAAAATCAAAGGCTATACATGTTTCTCCTTAGTATCGTCGAATTGAATATTCTGAACACAATTCATATAAAACACATAACAGCAATGATGAATTCTTAGTTTCAGCATTTTTATAGTCTATTTCATAAAATATTTTGACTCTTTTTCAACGGTGTCCATATATTCGCGATAAAGACATATAATTTGGACACAGTTATTAAATCATCAGCCTAAAGTCTTTAATAGACCCCAATCGAACTTCGTTAATCAAAAACCGCGTTTTAAATATAACCAAACAGTCAAAATGAGCTGGTCAATGGTCCCAAGTCTGTAAAAAGTAACGTTTTCTGTAAAGGGGGGTACCTGTAAAGAAAGTCATTTTAAATGGTGAATAATTGTCTCTTTAATCCAAAATTTTGAACTTAAGCAGCAGTAGTATATAGTAATCGACTAACGTAAAGGTTGTCCGATTTTATTTCAATATGTGTCAGTATAGGTTAAAAGGAAGTAAATATAGATCGCTGGCGCCACCTAGATTTTACATCCAAGATAATAGGTAGAAGTAAATCTATTTTCTGCTGCCTTGGTAATTAGAAATTAAAATTGAAATAGTGAGAAATGAGTGTTGGCCATTGGTGTAGAAATAGCGAGAAATTTAGAGAAAACTCTCTAAGACTAGCAAGATTTTCTGTGCCAAATTAAGCATGGGGTGTTCTTCATTCATACTATTTCGAAAATTCCGGAACCGTTGAGTACCCTTAAAAAATGCCATTTTTCTATCAAAAAAGCTGCGGCACCATATGTGTTTGACCATTGCAATTACACCCAAAGGTGTTGTTAATTCAGAATTCGATTTTTTTTTTAATGGATCTTTGATAGTGAAAAGGCAGGACCAAATAAGGCTACCATTGTCGCCTATGTAAATAATTACTTCCTTGTAACCATTAGGAAATTTGGATCTCAAAGCTCTTCAACTTCGTACTTTATCTGGCTTTTTTAAAACGGTTTTGGATTCGAGCGTCACTGATGAGTCTTTTGTAGACGAAACGCTTGGCTGACGTATATATAAAATGTAGTACTGGTATCTATGAGTTTATTCATGTATCTGTTAGTATTGATCATTATTTTTGTGTAAAGAATCACAAATAAAAAGAGGATTCTACGTCAAACTTCTGTATCTGTTCGTTACCAAAGACTTTATATTGAATGAACTAATTAATTTTACGTATGGCAGATCACAGGCTGTTCTGTTAATTTAACTTGTTAAACATAGGTATGTCTGTAACTAAACGCTGACTTTTACGATTGTTAGAGATGTACGTATGTAGGAACGGTGTAATTAGTTATTCATAATTCTTTAAAGATTTTGAATCAAGATCAAAGAAAAATGATAGGAAAATTGTTATGTCACTGCCCTATCTTTTCTAGAATCTACTGATTAAACTTTATATAACATACTTAGTAGTTAGATACTTGCCGTGGCATTGCATAGATGATACAATGATGGATTGTGTGTTGCTTAAAGTACACTTTGAATATTTTGAACTGCAGATGATATAACAAATGCTATTCAATTTGAAAACATTGACATATATGTACCTATCTTTTTTGCTCATACCCCTTAACGTTTCGCTTTTATAAAAATATGTTTAATGTATTATTAGGCGCTTATTTCTATTTAAGATACCCTGGTCAGGAACACTCAGTTGGATAGCTGTTAAACATTCATAAGTATTTTTTATAAAGAAGGCAAAAACTAGGCACAAAACAGAAAATGAGGGTTTCATCCGCCTGATTTTAATTCATCAATCTTAGGTCTCATTTACCAGTAAGGCCATGTATTGTATTAACAAACAGTATTTACAAGTATGAAGAGCAACAACAGAACTGAAAAGCGAGACAACCATATATGTTAGCCATCATGACATATAAAAAATCGATTTAAACCATAAATATGAACTTTTATAGCTGACTATACGTTATGGGCTTTGATCATTGTTGAAGGCCGTACGGTGACCTACAGTTGTTAATGTCTGTGTCATTTTGGTATTTTTTGGATAGTTGTCTCATTTGGCAATCATACCACATCTTCTTTTATATAAAGTTTATTTTGGATATTGTATTTGAAGGGATACCAAAAATTTGTAATATTTGTGTTGTGACATCCGATAGATTATCCTTATAAAAAGCTTGATTTATAACTTAATTCTAAGACTTTTCATATCATGGATTGATAATCTGCTAAATCATATTGTTAACAAATGAGCTTTTTGTCTAAATCAAAGAAATATTTATTAAATGTGATTCCGAAAAAGTGTTTTGACTTTAAAAGCTAAGTCCACTAAATTTTCAGTTTTTGTAAATATTACAAAAGGCCAAGGCGGTTAAGTTATAATTTTGCCTCAACAAAGATTTAATTACAAAACTAGGTGATTAAAACTAATCGAAAGGTTTTTGGTGAGCCATAATATCTTTAACATGTTATGTACAGAGATGTTTTAAAACAGTGAATTCGAAAAGATTGCAAAATTCACGTTTTAATAGCAAAAATGACAAAACCTATTTAGTTGATCCTTGTATTTGCAGGTCCAAAACTATGTTAAAAAATATCACCAAAATCAGTGTATTTAACGAAAGCATAGCAGAGCCTGATTTCATGACGTCACAACTTTATCTATTGCGACGCCTTGAGGAAAAAATGCTTTGTATACAAAACTAATTTTGAATAACACCATCTTTAAAACAAGGATTATTATTATTCAAAATTCATTACAAATAAGTCACACATGGTCCTCATAGCACCCTGCCCTTTCCAGCTTTCTTTAGTTCAGAATAATGAATCATGTGAAAGATTAAAGAGGAATGTTGAATGCGTCAAGCGGTTAACGAGTTAAAGATATGTTAAGATCAATATGGCTTAAAGTTGATATTAATATCTACTTACTCAAATTTCTAAAGTTTACATTGATGACAGTTAAGTCAATGTTAATACCAATAGATAAGAAGACGGGAAGAAAAGATCTTAAAATAATGTTAACTTAATTAACAACATTCTTAATATTATTCAATATTCTTGTTCTAAATAGTTTTAGCACTTATGTGAAGTATATTTCTTGAATATGTATATTCGAAAAACTAAGGATTACCTTAGATGTATTTGGCACAACTTTTTGGAATTTTGGATTCTCAATGCTCTTCAACTTGGTACTTGTTTGGCATTATAAATATTTTGATATGAACGTCACTGATGAGTCTTATGTAGACGAAACGCGCGTCTGGCGTACTAAATTATAATCCTGCTAGTAGTCTGTTGTTATTTATGTATTATTGTCATTTTGTTTATTTTCTTTGGTTACATCTTCTGACATCAGACTCGGACTTCTCTTGAACTGAATTTTAATGTACGTATTGTTATGCGTTTACTTTTCTACATTGGTTAGAGGTATAGGGGGAGGGTTGAGATCTCACAAACATGTTTAACCCCGCCGCATTTTTGCGCCTGTCCCAAGTCAGGAGCCTCTGGCCTTTGTTAGTCTTGTATTATTTTAATTTTAGTTTCTTGTGTACAATTTGGAAATTAGTATGGCGTTCATTATCACTGAACTAGTATATATTTGTGTAGGGGCCAGCTGAAGGACGCCTCCGGGTGCGGGAATTTCTCGCTACATTGAAGACCTGTTGGTGACCTTCTGCTGTTGTTTTTTATTTGTCGGGTTGTTGTCTCTTTGACACATTCCCCATTTCCATTCTCAATTTTATATTGACTTAAAAGAATTAATAATACTACTTAAGAAAACAGGTCAATATTTGTAATAACGCCCTTCCTTATATTTTTTTTAGTAGTTTATTTTTACAACTCGAGCATTTTTGTGTTGCAATACAGCTTCTTCCCTCAACCTTGATCTATCTCTATCAATGATGTTCAATAATGTGTTGGTTTTTTTTTATAAATTTCCTGTTTACAGAACTTTGATTTTTTCGAAAAACTAAGGATTACCTTAGATGTATTTGGCACAACTTTTTGGAATTTTGGATCCTCAATGCTCTTCAACTTTGTACTTGTTTGGCATTATAAATATTTTGATATGAACGTCACTGAATGAGTGTTATGTAGACGAAACGCGCGTCTGGTGTACTAAATTATAATCCTGGTACCTTTGATAACTATTCGATCGTCCGGACGTTAACAGTTCGGTTTCCAAAATAAGATATTTCAAACAATATTTTTTTTTACCAATTTGTTTGATTAATGCACCTTTGGAAGAAGAAGACAACGCTTGCTTTCGTGTTCAATATGTTAAAAGTTAAGGTCACATCAGCTGTTGCTAGATTTAATTTTAATTTAATCCTTTGAAACGTTAGTCCAATCCTAAAAACTACGAAATGAGAAGGACCGTACTGATGTACTGAGGTCAATTGATGAAAGGTTTATTGGCACAGCAGGAAGAAATAGAGATAGACAAAAAATTTGTTTAAAAAATGTACTAAACGTTATGTGCGCTTCCGGTTTTTTTTATGTTTATGATGAACTTAATTTGCAACATGTAGTTTAACAAACAATAAGTGTACAGTCATGTAGAATATATTTTGCAGGTGATATTTTGAGATGGGAACAACAGGTCAGACTACGACATATGCTTACAAGACAATATCTGTGTATAGACTCCAAATTAGATGTTTCCCTTGTGCCAGATCCCAGCGACCCAAGAACTGTTTTCAGACTACATTCTGTATTAAAGGTAACTAAAACATAAAAAAGATTCAAAGATTAAAATACGTCACTTGTCATGTACTAGTTATAGAATCATACAAAATAGAAAAAAGAATGTATGCATCTTAAACGATTGAAGTGCATTTAATTTTTAAGACTATTAATCTAATACATGTTTAAATATTTAAAGTCTGTATTCCCATGCAGTTCCTCTTGGTACACTCGCGATATACTGTCCATCTAACTTAATTAATGTAATATAAATGTAGTGCTTATTATTTTTCCTGTCAACTTTTTAAAAATATGTTCTGATTCTTGTAGGAGCGAGATGAAATACAGTTTGAAAGTTACGCACGTATAGAGCACATGTTAACTGGGTGTTGGCTTCATGCTTTAAAAGGTATATTTTTCAATTTAAAATTACTGTCAAGGGGGTTATGGATACATGTATGATGGTTTCACATTAAAATAATGATAAACATGTATATTTACTTTAAAAGTTCGTATCCTCAATTAATTGTAAGGTTAGTGATTTCTATTCATATTGAACATGATGTATCTTATAATTTATTTTAGCGATAATTAAAATTTGAATTTACGTTATACACTTAAGTTTGAAATCATCAAATAATTGTGAGAAACAAGTGTTTGGTAACCTAACATAATATAAAATAAATTTACTTTCTGTTTTAGTATAAATGTCATATTTCAGATGAAGATTACGAGCGTCAAATAAGCACAGAAAGTGGAAAAGAAAAATCCATGTCCGGTTTACGATGGGATAGTGCTGCCGTTCGGAAGGTACTTCTATTACTCTTCGTTTGTGTAATAACTGAACGAAATTAATACAAGACAATTGAATTATCTATACTAAGTTTTTAAAACAACCATTGTAAACCCATATGCATGTTAAATCGTTTTTATAGAAATCGAATATATATGTACTTATCTTACGATATAGAACCATTAATGGTCGTTTTGGTTATAATTTGAATAGAAAGGCGATTTAATAAAAAAAAAAAGATAATGCAGTAACAATATAATAAATACCAGAAACTTTATGCTTATATAAAAACGATATGCGATTACAGTGTACCAGCCTCCATGTCAAACAAATTACAGTTGGCGCTGTTTACATTCATAAAAAAATATTAAGCTTCATTATTTGACATGCAATATCAGAATCAAGAACTATGGACTAACTCAATTCTGTTTTAATTGTCAGGTATCTGCTTCAAGTGAGAGTATGTATGATGATGCCTACACTATTCAGCAAGTGATGACTGAGGATACACAGAACTTCAACTACGTAGCAGGAATAGTGCCATTTCTGTTTAATTTGATTCAAGATGTGAGTTCACATGTAAATGTTATGTTTGCATTTTAATTTGTTTATCTTTCCATTAGTAGGAATGACATAAACAATGCATTGGCATCAAGTATTTCAGGTTTATTTTTACGAATCTGTGTTATGGAACATCTTTCTTAAAATCTTATTTGTATAAACTAAAGAGTATGCTAGTCTAGAAGCAAAATACATATCAAGTTTGATATGTTTTTATTTTAACGTGTTGATCATACCTCTATACAATTAACGTTGTCAAACTGTAATTATATTATTTTCTTCTCAAAATATACAAAACTGAAAGTTAAGCGATTAAAATTCGATCAATCTATAAATCAAAATAAATATATGTAAATCTGTATTTTACAGCTTGAGAACAATCCCAATTTGAATGCAAAGAAAACACATGGTATCATAACGGTAAGGAACTCCACCAAATACATATTGACGTGATTGACATTTTAAATGAAAATCACATTTGTTTAACAAACAAACAAGGAGTAATATAATGACACATAACACAAATCACTGACCTAAGTGTTACAGAATTTAATTGTAATGTCCAATTAAGCTAATCAGAAGACTGAGTTTTCAAGAAAAACAATCGTTAAATCATCTTCCCTAGTGTTCAGCAGTATGTTGTCCATATGTATTAAATAATAAAGGCCAAATAATATTATTTGCTGACTTTTACATAGAAAGCGGTCAGAATTTATGGGTAATTTGGGTAAAAAAAAGATATTGAAAATAGATATACGAAGATTCGGTATGGGTGCAATAATGATAATTTCTGTGTTGTTTTCTTGCCTAAAGTATGAAATATTAAAACACATTTTACAGGCACTCCGGGAAGTAAAGCTCTTTATGGTGGTTGATGGACTGCCGTATAAGGACAGACAAAAGCTGATGAGAAATCTGAGAGTAAGTTTAACTTTTTTAACAGGTTCGACATATTCATGATCATTTTCTACATTTTCTTCATAAATGAGCATTTTATAGTTTTATTTACAAACCGTAACACGAATCAAGTCTCAATAGACCTGTTATGGTATAGTTTTACTATGATTAATCGTTATGTCTGTAATTTAATTTTTGTAATTTCTTGTTGGTCGTTTGTCTTTTTTATTTTCATGTTTTGTAAAAAACACATTACAGTATATACATATCTACAGTAAAGCAACAATTATTCTGTTTTGTTTTTTTTTCATTTTTAGCCATGGCGTTGTCAGTTTGTTTTAGATTTACGAGTTTGACTGTCCCTTTGGTGTCTTTCGTCCCTCTTTTACAAAAGAAGAAATGAATATTACTAAAAATGAATTTTTCCAAACTGTTTTTATACACTTATTTAGATTTAATGGCATATTAATGTAAACTTTACATATTTTCAGGTGATAGATTTACTAGTCAATCTACTCCAATGTCCTTTACGAGAGGGCGATGAGGAATCCCATATGATCAGGATATTTAAAGAGGCCTATGACGTACTACATGCTTATATGATCGGAAAGAGTCGAAAGAATGCATTATACTTTGCAAAATATATAGACTTCTTTCAAACACAATTCACACAAAAGGTTAGTTTTACTACTGCTTATTTGTGTATGTATAAAAAAAGGTTTTAATCTTAGTACTTGTGCATCAAATAAAATGTTTACCTTGATTAATAGTTTTCAAGTCTGTAGTATATTTACGTATTGTATAACATTTTGAATTTTCGAACGTTGAGAAAAATAAGCCAAAGAAAATCAATAAAATTTAAATACCTTAAAGCGATTAAACTTCTTTTTTCCAGGGAGGTATTGGTTTAAATGTTGCACAGATGATAGTCGAACTGATACGAGACAAACGAAAGATTGTTGACAGGATCACAGAAGGTCAGATTGCAACATTTATCAAATTGTTACGAGAAACAGAGGTTTGTCTTTCTATTTTTGAACTTATAACTAATATTAAACCTTGGTTAAGTCAAAAAGAATATATAGGTTTTGTTATTTATGATATAAATCAAATTTTGTTTTATTTGCGTTTTAACACAACTGAAAATTGCATTTAGTATAAAAAAATAATCGAAAAATGTATATAAGTAAACATTTGAGGTTCTAGAATTCAAATAAAATCTGAACATTATATTAAAAGTATACACATATGTGTGATATAATGATTATTGCATTTTTTAAAGGGGCACTAGCTGTCAAATTCATGGTCACCAATTTGACTCAAATTCTCATAATTGATTAATTACAATGTAAAACATTTATCCAATCTATCAAACGTTTAAAATAAACAGTTTACAAAGCATGGGGTAGATGATATGTAGGTTCGTTTCGTGTGTATTTAAATCCAGATGCCATCTAATTAACTATCGATTTGACCTCAGATGACCATATAAGCGATGTAAACACAAATAAAGATATGAATAGGTTAAACCAGCACGTGCAATTGGATTTTTATAGGTCTGTTTGATTTGAATTTATAGATTAAAAATATAAGTTTCTCATTGTTTTTAACCGTATAAGAATTTATGTGGATCGAATTAGTAATCAAATGATTTACCGTAGTTTCACTTTCATTGTTGACATTTATTTTCTTTAAATAACCAGTTCACGTACAATGCATGCGTTGTCAGTCTCTAGCTAGGGGTTAAATTGAAGTTCACATGAATACCGGTTAGAATGATGATGACGTTTTCACTTGCAAGTGAATCAGTCAAAAATTATGTATAATCGCTTATTTCAACAAAAATAAAGCAAATTGATTGCTAAAAGCAAATTATTATTTCATTATTCCAATTTAATAAATGATTAATCTAAAAAAAATCATAGTTTATTTTTTTATATATATCGTAGCTAGTGCTCCTTTAAAAGTAAATAATTATATTACCAAAATTCAAACATGTTGACATCCATGACTCTTAACATTAATCAACGCTCGACTATATCAACCTACAGAACAACTGTAAAACAACAGCCAAACTAAAACCATGGTACAGTCTTGTTCAGGTGATATAGTTAATAAACAATAAACTCATCATAGATACCGAGATTAAATTTCGTATTTACCTCAGACGCGCGTTTCGTTTACGAAAGACTCATCAGTAACTCTCTAATTCAAAACGGTTAAAAAGGCAAAAAAAAAGTCCGAAGTTAAAGAGTAATCAGGACCAAAATTCATAAACGTTTTGCCAAATACATCTTAGTTAATATATTCCTGGAGTAGAAACGTCTTATATTAGTATTTCAATAATTCAAAAGTCTTGTAAACAGTTAATTTATAAATATGACCATATCAATGATAATTCATGTTAGCACACTAGTGCTGACTACTGAGCTGGTGTAACCTCGGGAAATTAAAAGTCCACCAGCAGTGGCATCAATCAGTGGTTGTAAATAAACTCATCATATGTTTTTATAAACAATATTTGTTTTGTTTTTAGAACTATCGATTTTTGGATCTGTTACAAGTCCTGTGTGTATGTGATGGAGTTTCTATACCAAACAATCAGACATACATTGTAGAACATTGGCTACGAGGTGAAGAGGTAACGTCTCTATTTTAACATTAGTAAAGGGAAGAAACATAAGGATCCCTGTGATATTTGTTTAACATTGTAATGTTCTTTTATCATTCGAAGTATTAATTATCTTAAACAAGTGTATGACAAAAATAGTTGAAATAGTTTGTTTTTTTAATCTTATATTAATATTTTTTTGTGAACG
The DNA here is from genome assembly GCF_036588685.1 of Mytilus trossulus. NCBI lineage: Eukaryota > Metazoa > Mollusca > Bivalvia > Mytilida > Mytilidae > Mytilus > Mytilus trossulus. The sequence continues at coordinate 7,016,079 of NW_026963290.1, read as the reverse complement.
AAGAGAATACAATTTTCATTTTGCAATGTTTTGCAGGGTAGTGTTTACCTAACGGACAGAGGACAAAATATCAACAAGAGGCCTAACATTGTGTATCTGGCCACAGAGAGAACCATACATTGGCTGCCTTTACATGTGTTTGTTGATGTAAGATTTGTTTATTTGTGTTTTTTTAACTTGATAGTTATAATGGTTCGATTTTGAACATTTTTAATTGAACATGTACACATTTTTTTCGTAAAACATAGGTAATTCAGGGTACAATTTAACACAAATGTTTGATGAAAATTAAAATCCTATTTTGAGGAAATGTTTTATGTGATAAGTGATAACATTGATAACTGAAGTTTAACTAACTAAAACATGTGTAATCCTATCTACAACTAAAAAAACCTTCAAGGATCAAAACAAGTCACAGACCATTCACAAATTTGAGGTCCATAACTCTACTTCAAACCGTATCTATGTCTCTCCTATATCTGAAAATAAACAATTCACAGAATTGTGTGGTTTTTTTTTTATTTTAGTTGTTTTCGGAGAGGGCTTAACAACCAACGCAATTAACAAATTTGACTAATATGACGTTAATTTATGATACAGATATACTCTTTAGTTTGCTATAACTTAACGTCTCCCACATCAATGTTCTCCTTGCTCCAATATAAGTTACAGTATATCAATATTCATTTCAGCCTGAGAGTGCTGAATTTAACGAGGACAAATACCAGTTCTTGCTACATCAGTTGGAACTGTTTAAAGCATTATGTTTTGTAAGTAGTATGATTAAGGTAGTTTTTTAGGGGCATATACAAATATATGAAGCAAGGAAGAGATGGCACTTAATTACCTAGAGGTTAATTCGAAAGTTAACATTGTAATGAAATGTTAAAATGCAGATACGAGTAAACCAATTTTGATCTGAAGCGATTATGTGATCTTAACAGATTTTAAAATATTGAAAAATGAATTAAAGAGTCATTTTCAATATTTGAACCCACTGCCCTTAAATTCATGACTGATCAGAAAATTCGTTTGCAGTCCATTGATATTCTTCAATCTATGTTTAAACAGCTCAGTTACAATCAGCATGTGCCGACTTTTCAGGACATATCAACACCGTACTGAATTGTAAGAAAAAATACTTTACTGTACTGAATTGAATGCAGGAAAATTCTCTGTACAGTATTAAATTTACAGCAGTAGTTGAATTACACATCTTAAGGACATAACATAAATAAATACTTTATTGTGTAGACTTTTCAGATGATGATTAGATCAAATTGAAAGTTTTAAGAATCATATTCGTATTCTTACGAGAACTCGTTAAAAATAAGTACCATCACGTTGCGACTTGATTTCAAGAAAACGATTAAATAGATCCATCAAGTTTACGAAAATCTTCAATTGAATATGTATGCATGCATTTTTTGTTGTAATTTTGTAGGGACGGAATGATCTCGCTGTTCATGTTATAACGCGAGAGCATGGATATTTAACATGGGAGGATGCCTATCTCTGTCTCACATCAGATCTTCTTCCAGACTGTATTAGAGCAAAATACTGTGAACTAATAATAGGTATTCAATATTAATAGGGAAAACTATTTCATTTGGGTCTTTACTTTGTCAAGGCCAATATTTCTATTCTCATACTATAATGTTGTTTTACAATCAAATGTTGGATTCAATCCTTTGTGAGTTACTGGTTTTTTTTTAAAACTGATTGTAAAGTCCTAATAATCATGATAGATAATGCAATCATGCAACGTTCTTTCATCGTTAGTTTATAAAACAAAGGAGACTTAATGACAAAAACGGTTTTGATAAGATGACCAATAACGCTTATTTCCAAAATGTATGATAAATAAAGGCAACAGTGGTATACCGCTGTTCAAAACTTATAAATCCATGGACAAAAAATAACACCTACTGTGAAAGGGTAGATAAACAAAATTCTAAAATGATGGAATATGATATATTCATTAACATAGGGACTTAGGAATTTGAATTTGAGATTATTTCCATTCAAATTTGATAAGAAAAATTGAGTAAATGTTATTGATAATTAACCATCCTTCAAGTGTTACTTCTAGTTCATTAATGTTTTTTTTTTATTTATTATAGCATTATTTGTAGACGTAGGGAACAACTATTCTGTATTGGACCATCCTAATATTTGTTTTATTTATGAATATGTTGGATCAAAAGATTCCGACAGGGATCAAAGCTTTGTAAGTAATATGTTAACAGCAGAATGTATTACAAATAAGAAGTGTACCTACTAACATGGCAATTTATTCGCAAAGCAGTGACTTTAGAAATAGGCATTTTGCTTTTTCTAAGTAACTTTATATTTGTAATTTTAGAAATCCTATTGTCATCACTCATTAACTTTTCACAATGTTCTCGATCCATTCTCTATTTGTTGTAGGTTATATTGGAAAAAGTACTCAGTTTATATTTATTTTGAAGATAAATTAAATCAAAATACTTCATAAATCATCAATTCATTATTTTGAATTACTATATTTGCAATATAGTATCGAATTGATTATAAGGTATATGATTGTAGGTTTCTCCAAGCTCTCAAAGTCGAGATTCAGGAGAGGTTAGCATCGGTGTATAGATGTATCATTTATATATCTCTGCACTGAAAGCATTTTCATTTAATTTCTTTAGAAATACATATTATGTAGTTTTTATAATCTCTATTTTTTTCCTTTTTAATTATTAATATTTGTTTTTATCAAGTACTTGACGAAATAACTTAAACGGTTAAAACTTTTGTTGATTTATTCAGAAAAAAAACTTATTTATATACCAAAATTGGTATCCGATATGATTAGAACAGTAATATAAATTGACTTTTTTTTTTTTTAAATGCATGAACTTTTTTATATATTATCTTCAATTTTCTTGATACGCTTTTGTCTATCAGTGCTGTTATGCTGCTTTGTTATTACATACTTATCAATGTATTTAAGGGTAGACAGAAGAATTCGATTTCTTGAACCTTAGGTTTGAGTTGATGATTGTCTCATTTGCATTTTTAACTACTTTCCCCGAAATCCATATTAAAGCTATTCTATTTGACAACATACGTGTCCTATAGCTAATTTTATTTTCATATTTAAAAAAGAAGTAGAATGTATCAAGATTACTAGTTATAGGGATATATTAGGTTTGAAAACAAATTATCATCTGAGGGGCTTTAGTATTAAACCGACACATACTTGAGATACGACAAACATGACAAAACTACTGTTCTCGTTTTAAAAAAAATCAAATCGATCGAGATCAGTTAATCATGTTTAGTTCATAATCTCTAAATATCAGCGCAGCAATGTTAAATATGCAAATTTGTTACACATATATTGCTGAAATATTTAAAATAACTTTAATGCTAGCTCTGTATGAGAATCTGGCAAACGATACACAAGTTACATGTTAAGTCAACCAACTAACATCCTGTGGTCTAATACAAATGTACATTGTTGACAATCTTTTTTAACCATTTGAATGATACAAATTCATAAAGGATTTTAATGAATAGATGGGAATATTTATGAACTATCATGAAGAAATAGAAATATATATATATATCTTTCTATACCTATTTTATTGTATGTTCTGTACTGATATGATTATAACGATTAATGTTAGTGTGTTGTTGAAAATCGTGATCTTGGATTTTATATCGATAAAATCTTTAACTTTGATTTTGATGTGTTGACCTAAAGCAGTTTTGTTATGCTTTTGGTAATTATATTGGTTTATATTTGTAGGTTGTTAAAGACCTTGTTACAATATTTCCTGTTTTGAGGGACTGGTTGGCAGAATTTTTGAGACAAAATAATCAGATGACTGCATCAGACATAGGACATAATCAACTTGTTGAACAGGTACTAAAAACAGATTTAGTTTTGATATTTGGTGTACTACACACTGAGCAGATGATGCCACAGGAAAAACCCTTTTTACTAGATCCACTATCGATCAAGCGCGAGACAATGAAAATACACTTTATAAATGTGTTGTGTTTGAAACACTTTCTAATAACTGTCACAAGGAAGGTTCATATCCAGACAACATGAACAAGTGAGAAGCGTTATTTTGCAATGCAAACTTGACTGCATCATTTGCATCTCATAACTGTTAAAAAAAATGAAAGATGGCGATTTTGATTTGGTTTGTTAATTTATTACGAAAATAAATATCAGCACAGAATATGTGAAGCTTATCTAAAGTACTAAATTGTTATTTCTTTAAGGTCTTGCGCCTTCTTCAACATTTGGTAAAATTTGGATATTACAACGACATGGATGATGTGAAGCAGCTACTGACTCCATTGTTATCCTTACTAGACGGTGGTCATGATGTTCCCTTTCCAAAAGACAAGGCAAAAGGTAATACGAATGAAAATAAACAAGTCTTTAACGATACTAGTTAATCATTTATTTCGCAAAACGCTAGTCTGCACAGTACTTATAAGGTGCACTTGGATCAATATGGTTGGAGTGTCAAATTAATAGTAACGAAAGTTAGTTTTAAGTCGGTTTTGTAAATATTCTTTAGGATAATTATTGGTTTAAACCGCTTTAAGACCGCGTTCATTTTAAATGGGGTTAGTAAGCGCAATTTATTTTATTGCATGGTTACGTCCGTTATAAAATAATAAACACGGCGCTGAAGAAAAATCTGAAAAATTGCAAATCCGCATAATAAATGTAGAAATAGATTTTGAACAATAGATATAAATGCAGAAAACACATTCAAAGCCAACGAGTTTGATGTTGTATAGACCAAATGAAGTAAGTTCTTCATATTGAAGACTTGATCGCTTTCATTGGCCACTTATTGAAAAGCCACATGCTTCGCTCAAGCTTTGCGTTAACCCTGTATGGAATTTACCGACCGCATATACTGTGGATTCATTATTATTCGTTGGATACCAATTTTCGTGGGTTTCATGGGTACGTGTGAACCACGAATCCAAATGTTCAACGAATTTCATATTTCAATAGACTTTGTATAGAGAGATTGGCAAAACCACGAAATTAAATATCCACGAAGATGCAATTTTTCAGCAATCCATGAAATTTGATACCCACGAAAATAAATGAATCCACAGTATGTTGTATTAGTGTCAATGGCACACTATATAACTAATAGAACTAAGTGAAACCATTTTGATTTTACAAGTGCAGAACAAAACATTTTGATGTCTTTGGAATATGACTGGAGTACAAAACGAGTAACCCCTGTTAACTAGAAAAAATTACTTTATCTTTACAGGTTATACAAAAGAAGGACAAAAAGCTGTAAACACATATAGAGCTTTAGGGCGGTTTGAAAAAAGTCAGGAGGCAGAGGCAGTTGTAAATGCCAAGTACCAGTAAGTTATCAATTTCCAAGTGATAATAGATGGTATAAACAATAAACAAAAACATTGCACATATTTAAAAAAAAAAAAAAGTACCACATACGCTTTTCAAGCCAATAAGATATCTAATAAAGTTTTAAAAATGCGTTTGATTGGGTGTCGTGATCTTTTGTTTACAAAGTTTGTATAAAAGTTACTTTCTCTTACAGGGCAATGGAAGTTTTGGATTTTTTACTGACATTCCAACGTAATCTGCGTTTAAAGGTAAATATCGACATAGAAATCAACTCATCTAATTATCAGTGACAGTTAACATGCTAAAATACAGTCATGCACTATGTCCTTTAAAAAAGGGTAGCAATAAACTAATTTGTAGCTTACCATGCCCAAAATGACATGTGAGCTTTTCTCATTTATTGTCGTCGTCGTCGTCCGTTATTTTTTTACTAAAAACTTCTCCTCTGAAACTATTGGACCAAATAAAACCAAATTTGGCCTAAATAATCCTTAGAGTATCTGGTTAAACTTTGTATCTAATAATCCCGCTCACAAATCATGATGACCGCCATGACTAACATTAAAACGTGGGGGTAAAATGCAGTTTATAGGAGTGAGTATCCTTAAATGAGGATCTATTTAACCTCTTTTGTGGTTTGAGCAAAAATTAAAGACGATAGAGAGAAATGAAGCAGACTAAAAGATCAGTAATACAATATCATCAAAATAAAGACTTTTGTAATAAATCTATACTCGTCTGCAATGTTGAAGAGTGGCGGCTTGGTGTTTGATATGCACATAGACCAAGGTTAGCAACACAGACTATGTAAAGCCTCTAGTTTTTCAATTGAATTGACAAATAAGACGCATGTACAAAGTGAGGAATATGATATGCTTTGAACTTTTCATTGTGCAATTTGATCATTGACGTTTTGAAATTTCCTCGTTTTTTTTTATTTTAATTTTATATTTGTTTTGGCAAAGATAAACCGAATGACTTTAAACTTTTTTGAAGGATATGAACTAATAAGTGTAGTGAATTCTGTGCACTGTGGCCTTTCATTTTCTTGTAATATTCGTTCTTAATTCCGTTTTAACACATTGCATTTTATTGTATCACAGCATATTTTGCACTATTGGTCGAAAAACGTCCTAACACAAACAACATGTGATTTCAATATTAAATTCAATCATTATTTTGTTTATTGTAGAATATTGAATTATATTATCTTCCCTTTTTTATAGGCTTTTGTGACCAAATTCAAACATGGCGAGCAGAACTCATTTTCTGAAAAAAAGCCATTAATTTTAGAACCTCTGATGTATGAAACCTACAATCCACATGAACAAGTGAAGTAAGTTTACTATTTCAAAGTTTTCATTAAAGAAAAATGACAACGCAATAACAAAGCACGAAAAAGACAAAGAGACACTCAACAGTATTTACAGTACAATATAGAAAACCAATGACTGAGCAACAAGAATCATACAGGGGTTGATCTCATAGGGTTCTGAAAGAAGTTCAGGTTGTTGTCAACACAGCCGTCCACATCTTGTTGTTCTGTACAAACTAAGTGATAAGTATTGACCATTAGTAGTAATTAATCAAATTTATTTTTTACAGAATATAAATGATATTTTTCACTTTTGTTGTTTATTTCAGAAAAGCTCTTAGACACCAAAAGAAGGTCATTAAAGAACTGAAGGAAATGTTTAGCAATTCATCCATATTTGAAATTGATTCGACAACATTAGTTGTAATGGTAAGATATGGCTTTTGTATTTTGTTTGAGTAGAATCATTTCATTGTTCTCTTTTATCCTGATACATATACTGAACTTGGCGAAATTAAAATTATATCTATAATTTTTGAAATTCCTGTGAATTATTTCAGTCACCACCAAAATTTGATAAAGCATTTGTGTAGGGATATAAAGAAATAAGAGGATACCACAAAAACAATTAAATCTATATGTCACGAAAAACAGGATTGTCTTACACCAAACGAAATGACAAGCAAAAGTATACATCAAAATACAGGAAATAGAGAAAGAATATACAACTTTAACACTACTATCTAAGTCTGCGGGTAAGATGTTCCTGCTGAACTAGGATTACCGATATGTTGCGATAAGTCTAGGTAATGAGATCAGTTTTATAATTATTTTCATAATCGTATGATTTCAGGATCTGTCCAATTACAAATATGACAGGATGGTAACAAAGTCTTTAGATATATTGAACAAACTTTATTCGTCACAAATGGACATGTTTCAGCTTGCAGCAAAGGCACAGGTAAATGATTCACCGAGTAATTTGGTTGAATTTAGAATTATATTTTGTTTTCATTATTGTCATGTGCGAATTGCCATATGATATTACTTTATCTACTCATGTGTTGTCATTAAAGATAATGAAAATTAAATGTTAACTTTTTAAGGAATATATAGAAACAATTAGGCTTACATTATAAATAAATTGATTGATAGGTTTATAAGTAGAATTCATTTGCTAAAGGAGTCTTTCTTCGAACTTTTATTTTATCTGTTAGCCAAACAGATATATAAAAAAAATCCTGAAATTCCTTATTGCTATTAACATCAACTTAATATAAAAATTATTGTTTGGAAAATGCATTTCTCTTTTTATGAATTCGCGTTTGCAATTTCACAATTATTGGTTATTGAGTTTTATTGTTTTCTTTAAGATATTGCTGACTCAAGATTCAGCTAGAGTTCATCGTGAACTTCAGAGAAGCCTTCCTGTTTTACGTCGACTTGCAAAACAGAAGTTAAACGACCACCAAATTCTCCTAATGGGAGAAATATTAGATGAACTAGCAGAGTATGTTTGAAACCTTAATACTACTAGACTGAAAATTATTATCTAACTAGCAAAGATTTGACTCCATATCGTTAATCTCTTTGTTGCAAATCAGTGTGGGACAATGAGAGACAAAAAAAACCAGATTAATCATGTACAAATATCGTTGTTTTGTAAATAAGTATTTCACTTTGTCTGTTGAATTATTAATTGTAAATTTATATCGTAACTACAATTTCTTTTATTGGTTTCTAATATTTCTACGATATTACTTATGCAGATAAACCCCACATTTTAACTGTACATGTATATAATGCAATGTTAAATTTTGAATTTTTCGTATGACACTTTCTCATTAAGTTCTAACTGGCATATCATATCTGTGATATATTAATCATCATTGTTTTTTAAAAGATTTTGTCACCTACCAAAGACGCCAGAGGAGCCTCATTTCATGAATCAAAATATTCTCATAAGTCATGGTGAGTCTGTTATTTATAGTATATGCGACAAGCGGATTAACCAACCTATCATTAATGATATTTATAGTATATATACGACAAGCGGATTAACTAACCTATCATTAATGAATTTGATTATGTTTTACCCGCCGCATTTCGTATGTGTGTCCCTGTCCCAACAGGAGCCTGTAATTTAGTTGTTGTCGTTTGTTGATCTGTTACATTTTTGTTGTTCGTCCATTTTTTATACATAAATTAGGCCGTTAGATTTCTCGTTTGAATTGTTTTACATTTATACATTCGGTGCCATTTAAAGCTGACTATGCGGTATGAGCTTTGCTCATTGTTGGCGGCCGTACGGGGACATATAGTTGCTAATGTCAGTGTAATTTGATCTCTTGTTGGGAGTTTTCAGGGACAGTCATACCACGTCTTCTTTTGTATATCGACAGCTAATGATAAAAAACCTGAATTTCATTATATGATCTGTTATTTCATACTTGATGTGCTACATTCTATTGAACGCAGATGTGTCGTTAAAACATAGACAATTATACATTTCGAATAATATTATTAAAGTACTAGTACTATATAAATTGTTTTGTAGATAAATTAAATATTGTCTTTCTTTTCTTCAGGTATTCTTGCTATAGTGATAGATATTCTGTCTCAGGAAATTGACACAAAATTAGTGGTGAGTAAAAATATCATTTTTATTCTTAATATTGATCATTTGTTTGCTACCCGGATCTATTTTTGCATACTCGAATTTTAACAAATGAAAAGCGACTGTTGCCTTTATTTATGCAATTAGATACACATATTACAACTGGAATGGTTTTTAGCTGCAATACTGAACTTAAATGTCCATAAAAATGAAACGACACGAATACCGATATCTAAGTTCTCCCTTTTGAAGTTTATAATAAAAGCTTTCAACACAAATCGCTGGACTATATCAAACAACAGAACGAATGACTGTACAACTGTAATATTCCTGACTTGGTACAAGTGTTTCCAAGACATGGTTTTACAACGACCTGAACCTCCCACTTTAACGACATTTGAAAATTGTGTTTTTATAGTGGAGCTGAAAATAAATACGTCATGCTTGTGACTTATCCATCAGTCCTATATTTATCTAAAGACACAGATGCTGATATTCAAATAATCCTTTCTAGACAATTAAGTAAAATGTGTTTTTTAACTCAGGAACAACAGTACCAAGGTATGAAGAAAATATTTTCTAAAACATTGTGGCTTATGAAGCTTCTAGCCAGAGAAAACAAGGAAGTACAAGAAAAGTTGTTTCAGCATCTGGATACACTTCTCTCGGTTCAGATTGTACCATCGGATTTAGCACTAGCACTTAAGGAGGTATGTTAGTTCTAACTTCAAATACTAAACAAAACATTACTATTTGTTAGATCTAGGCTTTTAAAAATATATATTTGTAAATTGGGTCATTTAGCATGTTTTCGACATGTAAAATTGTTGATTCTGTTTGATTATTTTGCAGCTGTTTGTTGCTAACCAAAGTACATGCCTGAAAGTGTCCTCAAAACAAATACAAAAAATTGTGCTCTTAGCAGCTGACTATCAACAGGAGGCACCAGAATTTTTAGAACTTTTAAATGTACTTGTGAAAGTGGACGGACTTGACCTTACAATAAAGAGAAATCAAGCACTTGTTATGAAATATATAATGCAAAACTATAGAAAAGCTGCATATGTTCTTGACCAGCCGAGAGACATGAGGGAACAAATATTGACAAACAAAAGGGAAAAAGGACATTTAGCATACTATGTCCGATTGGTGGATCTTCTAGCGACATGTGCAGAGGTAATTATACTTTTTAACAAAAAGGTAGCACTGAAGTGCCTGTCTCTGTCAGAGTCAGGAAATTAGGAAGAACTTAGAACATAACAAAACACATCACGACCTTACAACTTTATTTTAATGTTTACCTCGTCCTTAGAGAATGATAGCTTATGATGGTGTTAACTCCAGTAAAATAGCTATTTCTACTTCATTTCGAACAAATTATATTTTTGATGTAACTAAACAGTAAAAAGGAGTTGATACTGAAACAATCTATTGATAAACATAGGTCATGAATGTGTAAATGTAAAAGTTGTGTTTTTGTTTGGATAAATAGTTAATGAATAGCATTTTGGCATTATTCAAAACATTTTTTAATAATATGTTTTAATCTTACAGGGAGAAAATAAGTTTATAGAATCATTGTGTCAAACGATACTTCCAGTTCAGGATTTATTATGGGTGATGAATCATATATCAATAGACAATAATTTGAAGAAACCTTTTGTGAAATTTATGATATGGGTGTATATGAAGCCAGTCGGAAATCTCGTCGAAAGCGGAGGAGCAGATCTTCAACATGATAAGTAAGTGGTCAGATGAAAAGATATGTATTTGTTGGTTGTATATATCAGTCACTTATATGTGTACTTACTTGAGCATTACATGGGATGCCACATGTAGCACAGGGTCACGCTCTTCTGCTTCGTTTATGTTGTGTATTAAATACTGCTTTTCGTATTTTGTGATGTCGTTGAGACAAGAGTTTGCATATCCTGTTGGTATCGTTCACATCTCTCATACATTTGACAACAACACCACTTGAAGAAAAAAATGATGATTTTATTATAGTCTGATATTTAGATTCAATATTTGTCTAACAAGTATAGTGTGTGTGTAAAATCAAATTCCAAAAATATGATTGCATTTATACACAAATGTATTTTGGTAATTTGTATGCAAGATTTAAAATCATAAATGAACAATAAGGAAGCTTGTTTTGTTTATAAACGGAATGAATTACATCTTATACCACGCAGGTCATAATTATGATTATATATTATTTCAGAGATTTGTGGGACTTCATTTCTGCTGTAGCAGGTTCAATCAACCAGATATCTGATACTATGTCTCGACATTCAGAACGAACCGTCAGTTTACTGAAATCACCGCCAGACTTCAGGTATTATATTTTGAATGGAAACAGTAGGGTCACATGACAGCATAAAAGACACTATATAAATTAATAGTTGAAATGGCTTATACACTTCGGAGTGGACATGAATGTGAATAACGTGGTCATTTGTATTAATTTCCCGTTTACACAACTTTAAATTTTTCGAAAAACTAATTATTTTCCTATCCCAGGAATATACTACCTTAGCCGTATTTGGCAATACTTTTTAAAATATTGTATACTCAATGCTCTTCAACTGTGTACTTGTTTGGCTTTATGAATATTTTGATATGAGCGTCACTGATGAGTCTTATAGGCGAGCGCCAAAACAAGGATTCGGAGGTTTTTAATGCACCTACTTAACACACGGCTATATGATATATCATTTGAAAGGTATTTTATCGTACATTCAGAATTGCCTGGTCGTCAAATTAGGAAATGGTCAAATTTTTCAAAAAACGGTAAAAAAGGGGAAAACATATAAGTCATAATTTGACGATATTGTTTAAAAATGCAGTTCAAGAACAAATTCATCTGCAATATAATATGAAATATATCATTTGACAAACTATAGTCTACATAATTTTTGTTTCTGAAATATTTTTTTAAAAGAGTGTTTAAAATGAAAAAATCTCGTATTTTTGTAAAAATCATAATTTTAACGGATATTGACGCAAAACGCTCGGTAATATTTAATTTTGCATCTACACACACACAAATTCTATTGGTTTTATATTGGTAACATATCTAACTTACTAGTTTTCCAAGTTCTAATGTCTCGCCTAGCTTGTTTTTTATACCGACAAAATATTGACAAAGCTATATTAAAACATATCGTAAAACTGCTTTAAAGCGCATATTTTCCATCTTTACAGAACAGTTAAACATATATGTTTTTTTTGTCTCCTGTTAGTTCGACAGTTATAAATCGTTATGATTTAATTGTCTTAAGCTTGCCAACCACGTCAAGGTCAAAGATCACTAGCAAGGTGGTTTTTTTTGTTGTTTTTTTTTTTGTTAAGATCACTAGCAAGGTGTTGTTTCTTTTCTTTTTTTTTTCCATAACTACCACTATCACCGCATACGGAACTTAAGTACACAACCATTTGGTAGAGTTATTACAAAACACAAAATTAATAATAATATACAGATTTACATTGAATGACAGTGAGGCAACTTAAACTTTATGTTGCCCCTTTGCTCAAATACTCTTTCGCTATTAGTCAATGGTATCGTTTTCATCTTCATCATCGTCATTCATTTGATCTTCTTTAGAGGTTGATGTCCTCTTTAAAATAAATATTTTGGCAAGTATCACTGCCTTCACATAGACAAAGCTCATTGAAAGACATTTGCTGTTCTCGGCAAATACATTTCTTGCTAAATATTTATTCCCTCTTGCAAGAACATATTAAATCTTGCACGAAATCGGACGTCATCATGCCCAAAGGATCTGGGCCATGTGAACTCTTTTTCCATCCGTATTCATAAGGGGACAAAGGATTTGGATGATCGAGATGTGAGGATATCCAAATTTTCGTTGGAAGAAATGACCGCAAAATATGTTCTTTAAATGCAGGTTCACTTGAGTCTTTGCATGTTACAAGTTTAACACGTAACTTATTTAAGTCAACATGTAATGAAGCAAATTTGTCTTTTGGGTCATACAAGCTTGGAATAAGCTCTCTGGCTACTGACAACGATGTGGAAAAAGCAATCTTGTCAAAGTTTTGGAGATTTGTAAACTTACTCGGAGATTTTCTTATCAACTTGAAAACAGTCTTTTTGCCAAACCCAATTATAGCAGAAAAGGTATCACAACCAGTTCAAGCATGAACTACAGGAAGAATGTTAGCTAGTAAAGGTGAAAAATATTTACTTAACTCATGGATTGGTATGTTCCTTCTACAGTCCATAAGACAATTAGTTGACCCCGTCAAAAACCACATTTGTTCAGTCGACACAAGAATCTTGAAATAATGAACACAGAGCACAAGAACATCTGTATCGGAACACTTGACTGTGATTCGTCGCCTTATATTCAACTGCTGAAAGATTGTATCAGAGTGTTTATCATGAAGCAAGATTCGTGTGTCTGCGTCTTCGTACGAACAGGACATATTTGGAGATCGATTGCATGCTCTATTTCTGGATTGGAAAATGCGCCGGCAAAAACTAAACATTTATTTTCCTCCTGGAACATATCAGACAAATTGCTGCTCAGATAATCTCAAAGGAAAGTTATCAGAGCTTGCTTGTTTTTGTTGCTTGATAGACATTTTTTCCAGTCTGGAACAGTTCGGCCTTCAGCGATATAATAAACTTTTTCGTAGTTGTTGTTGCTGATCGTCTATGTCGCTCTGCTGATTGTATGGAATGTTCAGTGTCATAGCGATCGAAGACATCAACAACCTTGTCTGTGAATCGGAAGCATGATTGTAAAAGATGGACGAAAGATACCAAAGGGACAGTCAAACTCATAAATCGAAAGTAAACTGACAACGCCATGGCTAAAAATGAGTGCCTGAATAATGTAAGATTTGGCCAAGTCTCTAAATATGGACATCCTTTCAACATCAAATGACTGAGCTCATGCAATTTCTTATTGGTACGGTAGCACTGTGGTCGATTGGAGGAATGTGAGGGACTGATCCGACTAAATTTTCAAATTTTTTGGGAAATTCAGACTCATTTGTCTTCCTCATAGTTCCATCGTCATAAAATAAATGCAGTGGGAATGAGACAAATTAGACAGGACGAAACAGTTTGCACAGATACGTCATCTCTACATTAAGTTAGAGATAGTGCACGGGTAAACACAAGCTCGGGATTCAAATGACCTTTTACAACTTGCCCAGATTTGCATTTTAGGTGTACTTTAAGGTTCATATCTACAAATGTCTTTAGTCCTTATCTTTGAATGGGATGGTAAAAAATACCTGCCCTGTCTGTTGATAGTGATGACTCAACAAATATCTTCATTTTTGTTTTTCAAGTTTCAACTGATTTTAACAGTGAACCTTTGATATCATGACTTGCATGGAGACCAGTTGAAATGTTCATATGCTGACGCGATGATCATCAACGTCCAATGGATTTGACATATTTTCTGTTATATAAACAGTTAGATCGTCTACATGTATTTTTTTTAATCCTATTCATTGCAGCTGGTTTTGCTTCATCGTGACATTGGTCACCAACATGGACAAGCCACGCACGTGCTCTCATTGCCGATGTTATATGACTAAGCACATGCCGTGTAAGATTCCATCTTATCAATGAAGCCTTCTTCTTTTTTAAACCAACAATGCCTCTAATGTATCAACCTCACTAAAAAACAACCTTAACACATCATCTTGTCTTTGCCTAAAGCTAACAGCATTCATTAAGGTTTTAAACCTCTATTAGTTGTCATACTGAGAGTCTCTTGTGTGATATTCTGACATATTATACAGCGTTGCTAATTTATAGACATGCGACCGCGCTTCATTGGAAGTGGCGCACATTTCACAGGACTTGGACACTCATGAATGATGAATAATTATGATAATATTCAAGAATATACTATTCTACAAAATGCAGTCTGCTGCTTACATATCACATGCCAATATCTTTTGTAATGGTTAAAGTGGTCTTTTTGTAACACATATACGAATATTTATCTAGTAACATGTTGAAACACGACTTGTGTTTTGGAAACTCAAGTGTTACCTATGCATATTAGATACTAGATTTATATAAATTTTTAGCGTCTGGGATAAACACGATACAGATCCGGAATACCTTTTAATAATGCAGATTTTAGAAAAGTCGTCAAACATTTATTATCCATCATTGAGCTTCGATATGTGTCGCAATCTTTTCAGGGTATATGGAATTTATAAAAACAAAACATATAAGAGTTTAAATAAGTCATTGACACTTACAATCTAAAAAAATATGGTATTTTTTTTACATTTTAGGATTGGTCTTATAGATGCCTCAGAATCATCTAATTTTTCATAAAATCTTCTTATTTTAGGATTCGATGTCTTTTTAGAATGTATTCAAAGCTATCTTAGATAAAAACGAACAATATATTTACAACAGTGCCGATATATGCAATGATAAATATCACCGTGTGTTTCAAAGTTATTCGACATGTCTGTGTTCTCGTGAGATTTGCAAGAAACGTGACCATAGGGACCTTTGACGACCACCCAAATCATATGCTCTAGAAGTTTTTCTTTCGATTGATACCAAAATTAGCTGTGTGTTCGATAGTTACATTAAAAACCTTAACGAGAGGCTTTTTCTCAAATCGGCGCTCGCCTATTATGTAGACAAAACGCGCCTCTGGCGTACTAAATTATTATCCTGGTATTTTTGATAACTAATTATATTTATGTTGCATGTTGATATTCATCCGAACTCAATATTTCGGCAAGTAAACTAGTTGTTATTTGTCCAGAATGATTCATATTTATGAATATTCTTACATGAATTCTGTAGTTGGATTTGTATAGAACATTGTATATACGTACTATCAAATATATTTCTTTCTTACAGTTTTGTAGCTGATGAAGATGACCCTAAAGAAATTTTGCATGGCAATATTTTCTTTATATTAGATGCTGTGTTACCTTTTCTTGAGGTAATTTCTAAATAATATAAACAGTGTATGTTTTTATTCATAATTAAGTTACATTTGCTTATAATATGAAAAATTGATTACATAAATTATACTGCAATTATTATAGCCTTTATGTGTGCAAATATTGATCGGTCGCGTTCTAGTACATTTTTATTACTGCATCACCACAGAGATTAACCATACCATTTCAGAAACAGTAAATTACTCCATCGAAAATATCCTGTGCCTATTTTGAGGTGATCTTCAGATTTATTTTTATCATTTGTTACAGCATATTTTTTTACCCTCTACACTTGTACCGACAAATACATACACTAATGTACATTATGGTTGCAGAAGAATTAGTACGTTGTTTTTATTATTATTCTTTGGATACCACGAATACAAATATTCTATGAGTAACAAAATTTGTACAGTTTATGTGTGCTGAGATTGGCAAAACCACGAAATAAAATACCCACGAAAATGCAAGGTTCCTCAATCCACGAAATTGAACAACAATGAAAATAAAATGAATCCATATAGTGTTGTTTGTTACAATATCAGTAATGCAGGAAGAGAGTTGTACTTGCAATTAAATCAACATTAATTAAAAAGTCATATAAAATCATTTTGACGATGCCTTTTGTATATTTAAGGTATTTTATTCAATATTTTATTCACTTGACAAAGACCTATACCCAACTGAACTGGATCATACAGATACACTTGCTAGTGGATTTGCGGTATGTATTATATATGGAAATTAAGATAATTAAGTATAAAACATACATTGGTATTTGAAATGACTGAACATATCGAATGTTAGGTTTACTTTCTCTCATAATTCTTCCAATTTTTATCTAAATATCTAGTTTTCAGATTGAATGGTCTTGAGAGTCTTGTATTTACTGTAATAGAACCTTCTTTAATTTTATTAATGTTTTAAACATGAAATTAATGGTGATGTATTGTATATTTCAGTCGCTTTGTGAGTCAATAGGCTCTTTGTTGACATCACCAGCACACATGAAATCACTTGTGGCAACCGTAACAATATTAATATCATCATCGACCGCTCCAAAATCTGTAAGTATTTTCAATTTTTATAACACGAGAATATTTGCGAAATAAATGGTTTGGTGGGTCTTGGCTGTTGGTGTTTTTCTCTTTAATTGTTATAGTTTGCAATTTATTTTTTACTAGCACTATTTTCCTATCAAACTTGAGAGTTGCTAGTCGATGAGAGCATCCGGTGCCCGTATCTGGTGTATTGGTATTGGTATTTTTGTATTAAGTAGATTTAAAGTCAAAGAATCATTTAATTGTATTAAAATGACATTTACGCTCTCTCACTGAAGTTTTAATTTATATATTTATTCGGTCATTTGGAGTTTTAGACTCTAAAAGGTTTGTTTTTGTGCTTTTCAAAACCGTTGATTTCAGGCGTATCTAATTACGAATGTTATTCAAGAAAAAAAAACCATATTGAAGTTAATTGCTATACACCAGATAAAATTGATATTGTTTACACCTTAGAAACTTTGATAATGTGTGCACTCTCAAACATGTCAGATGCTGTATCTCATTTGAGTACGTTGAAAACTTCATTCCAGGCTAATATTGGTGCTTTGGATAAATTTACACAACAAATGCGATTAGCAGATACCAAGAGTGATGTTCGCAAGGTATGTTTAATTTGTAAGGAAATGAGAAATTACTTCATGTGAAGCAAATCAAATGCAGATCAACTTTTAAAGTAAAAGAACGGTGATAATAAATCTACAAAACCTAATGTGTTACATGTGGGGAAAAAAATTTGGAGAGTAGCACAAGAGAAAAGTTTTTTTGGGTTTCAACAAGGAGCTCAGTCATGTACAATTATTGCACAGATGCAAAATTAAAGAAAAATATGGTCACTTTTACCGTTAAGTTTTCTGCCAGAAATAATTACAGATACATACGCTTTAATGTCTCTAACCATCTGCACGTGTCTTGTCTTCTGAGAGTTATGTTTCAGTGACATGCAACAATTTATGGTTATCTATAACCTAATAAAATAGATAAAAAAATCGAAAACTTATTTTACACTTGAACAGATCAGAAACCATCCCTAGCTTAATTGTTGCTTGGATACCTTTAATATTGATAACATGATCATTGTTGTCACACATGAAATAACAAGATCTGAGTAAGCTGTCTGGGAGAAAACATATTAATGAATTGTCAAATATATTATAGTGGTGAAATGTTATCGACAGAAAAAAATCGCGCACAATGCATCTGTTTTGTTTATTTGGAGACGTTTATATCGGTATACCCGTCTCCAAATAAGCAAAACAGATGTTTTTTGCGCGGTTTTGTTTTTGCCGATTGCATGATCATTATATTTATCTTATAAGAATTCATAAGTATAGAAAAGAAATCTGAACACAAACTACCTTGTAGAATATACCAATTTTGATTTCTTCAAAATGTCAGTAAAACTATTAACAAGAATATAATGGCGAAGATGCTTCACTCAAATTTACTTACTTTTAATTCTTCTAATGCAAAACTATAAATTATACAGGGAAATATGGAGTATTACTGCACTGAGCTAGAATTAAATGCCAAATTCCATACATTTGCCAAAAATAACCGCATTATTCATAGAGGGCACAATACTGTACAAGCACAAATGAAGTATAAATGTAAAAGAGGTAGGTAAAATTCAACGATTTAGCTATGTTCACTTTGTTGTTGAATAAATCATTTGGAATTTTGTTATCAATAACTGTAGCAACTCTTACTTTCAAATATAACGTATACTAAAAGTATTTCCATTTTGAGTGAGAAAATGAGAAAAAAAAATTCAATTAAGTTCATCAGTTGGTCACAGTCAACACTATCCTTGTTTTAAAATATGAATTCTGCATTTAGATTATCTTGTCATTTTCACATACAATTATGACATCATCTAGGTGTAAAACTAGAAGCAATCATACATATTAAAAAAACAAGCCCCTGATTGTTTTACTTATTACCAAATATAGAATATACAGAGATTGGAACTAATGAAGAGCTTCCTCTTGGAGAAGAATTTCAAAGTTTAGTAAAATGTTTTTGTGAACCACATGAAAAAAATATTGCCAAAAAGTTCCAGATGGCAAAAAAACTACTGCAGCAATTAGAGTGAGTAAAGCTAACTTTTAAACAATTTTACAACATTTGTTTACTATATTTACATATCAAGTGAGAAATGAAAGTATATGTATTACCATACGAAGACTTGATATTTAAATTTTAACACAATAACAACTATTAAATATAAAACAAAAATCGGAATTAAAGTTATACCTGAAGAATTGTTTCGTATTTAATTATAATCCTGGTACCTTTGATAACTATTTGTAAGTGTATTGAATATGTACTGTTAGTGTGTGCAGACGTTTTGTATCGGTGAACGATCGACTATTTTTAAAAGATTCATTTTTCTTGGAAATATTCAATTTATTGAAAATAACCTCTTTTGCGCGTTTTAAACGATTGCCACACTAAAGTCTCGGTTACACCTATTACGGCAATATCTTCCATCATGAATCAATTCAATCGAAAATACCCGCCTACTTAACAGATCAGTCTGCAATTATCATTCTCTCTTAAACATATACCAAACCAATTTTGAGTAACATCTTCAATTTTAAACACTGGTTGCAGGATCTCATGAAAATTGACGACACCAAGCCTAACTGATCTAGTTCTGCATTCATATCTATCCGGAATATTGAAAAACAAAATGCCATTAACAAATCTTTGCTCAATGTTATCCGAAGATCCGAAATACCTTGAACCAAACTCATCAAGTAGTAACACAAATTTGAAATACTTTTGAATTGTGGTTGATGTACGAATAGGACGTTTACTCTGTCGATTCACCAGTCCTAACTCCAGTTTCAACTAAATGCTTGTGGGTTATATTTATTTTTCTCTTTTAAGTAGTTTTTGATTTACTAGAATTGATTATCGCTGAACTACAATCTGTACTTTTGACTTTTTGTATGTTATATTTCTGTAGGATTTCTTCAAGACAAATCCTAACATCGACACCAGCAACAGTATCACAAGAGGATCTTGACATAAAATGCTTACAAATTCTCAGAACTTTTATTCACCAAGAAGAAAGAAAACTTCGTGTTGATTGGGATCAATATGCTTCGGATGCAGACATTAAAAAGTAAGGCAAAGTAATGTTTAGTCGAAGACGAATTATATACATCGTCAGCAGTTTTTGTTTTGTTTTATAAATGTCTACTTTTCTATGATAAATCTAAGATACTAGATTCATCTAATAAAATCTAGTTATCAATTGAGTCCTGGTTGAGTTAAGTCCTGCAAGAAACACTGCTTACAAACCAAGGAGGAAACTATTTAAACATTAAATGACTTATTGATTTACAGTAGCATAACTGGTAGTCTTAGACACTTACTCATACACAAGGCCATATTGATTAGGAGCCAAATGTGACCGTTCGAAAGACAATTCCACCTGAGCGATGGTTGTTGATTTGACTAACTACTAGTATTCTCGACTTATTTTGAATGGTCACATATTCTTAGAAGTCGGACAAACAAGTGGAGTTTATTGTATGCAGACAGACTCGAGTTGAACATATCTTTAATATTGTGTGTTTTATATTTAGCCTTTTACTTTAATTCAAAAACTGTTTTTAGCGGTTTGATATTTTCACGGCTATGAAAAGAAATCATACTTTATAAACAATGTATATGTTCCTACTACGTTGTAAATTTAATCTAAAATATGAATGTCATAGTAATGATGAAAATGTTGTTTTGTATTATAAACGCATGTTACATTAATGTTTTCCTAAAGTCTATCAAATTTCTAAATAGGAACAGCTGGTATACTTTGGTTTTTTTTCATATTTAGGCAACTTGCAAATATCAAAGAAGTCCAAACAGCCATAAATTCCCATGATTTTGTTGGTAAGGTTCTACCACATATCGCTAGGCGAAGTGATGCCATTGTTAGAGAAGTCCTGGCATTCTTGAGTTTGATGTTGTTCAATGCCAACCGAGACGTTCAGGTCAGTCATCTTCATTTCAGAACTAAAAAAGCTTTACAAAAAAAACTCATCATAGATACCAGGATTAAAATTTTATATTTACTCCAGAAGCGGGTTTCAAAGATTGTTTTACTTATTCAATAATGAAATGAAGACGATTAACTACATTAATGGAAATTCATCAATTGTTGCATTTAATTAATACTTATTTTGCATATTGAATATACCTACACTCTGGTTTTTTTTTTCTTGTTCAATACTTTTATGTCCAATTAGAGCGCGATTTGAATAAATAAGACAACATTTTTGTCCACATTTATTTATTTAACTTTATTGGTTTAGCTAGCTATTAAACCAAGTTTAATCCACAATTTTCTACAACAGAACCAAGTCGGGATATGGCAGCTGTTATCCATTTGTTTGATGTGTTTGAGCTTTTGATTTTTGCCATTTAATTATGGACTTTCAGTTTTGAATTTTCCTCTGGAGTTCCGGATTTTTGTCAATTACTATTTACGTAATCAGAACTACGACACTTATTTTCCATTCGGTTTATATTGTCGATTGCTCGAGGGTTTTGTTGGCCCCCTTGAAATCACATTTGAGTTCGATATTTTTGTTTATACCTTTTTGTGAATGATTTCGATATATTTGGTAACATAACATTCACACAATAAAAATGTTTTATATTTTTGTAGAAATCTCTACTCGAATATTTTCTCTCAACACGTGAAGAGGTGTTTTTCATGGCTGTTCGAGATCGAATGCAAATATCAACAAATTCGATTAAAGAAAAGTAAGTGCTATAAGAAATATTTCATATCAATTGAATAGATTTATATACTTCTGAATTAAGTTTTTTTTTAATTTTGTTTCATGTTATGTTTAAGTTCTAACTCTACAATTGTATTAAATCGTACAAATATATATATGCATGATTATTTTTTTATGAACATTTAACTACAACGTTTTTCGTTTTTTGTTCATTTTCACTCATATGCTGTTTTTGTTTTACAATAATGCTGAATAATTTATATATACTCAAATCCACTAAATGAAAATAACCATGTTTAAGATCAAGTATTATTCCATGCATATCATAACACTATTTAAAGTAACATACATAATACCATTATTTAGCGCATTTGTGACCTTTTGAATAATGTTTTGAAACATTAGGTTCCTTGCCAGACGGAAACATCAGGAAAAGAAAGGGTATAAAGTGCATGGATTGACTATTATATTTATTTATTTATTTATTTGTTTTATATAGACTAGAGAAATTCTAATAGGACACCTTAACAAGCAAATAGAAATACAATTGATAGATCTTAGATATTGTGTAGAGATCCATTTTTTACACTTTCATGTATCCTTATTTTGTGTATAAGAGTCTCTTAGATATTTTCAGTTTGTTTAATTGATTCTGTTCTGTAAGATGTTAATTGGAATTTGAATACTGTGAAATGTGAAAAAGATACGAATTTGAATCTTGTAAGAATTTACTAATGTAAAAAAAAAATCATGTAAAATGTTGTTCGTCTGAAAAATAAGACACTTAAAAAACAACATTATGATACTTTTTATCTTTTAAATATAATGTCATTGACACTTTTATAGGATTCATAATAAAAAAAAATGTAATAATAAATTAGTGGTTTGTGGAGTGAATATTTTTACTTAGTTGGTGGTTTTAATGATTGTTTCAGGTGCAGCATAATTAAGTACATAATTATATATATATATATATACATATAATATTCATCCTTTGCCAGTTGTTTGACGTATTGCACAAACTCTACATTAAAAGAAAGTACTTATATCAAATATGCACACGTTTATGTTGAAAACAACTTTTGTGTCAATGACTTTGTGTAATATTTATTTCGAGTTTTACAAAATGAATAGTTATAATTTTAAAAGCTATGATTTATCATGAACGACAAACACTAATTTCCTCTGTCATGCTATTCCATTACTATCATTAACATAAATAACAAGCTATTAACCAAAATAAATTAATATATTTTAGGAGGTCATTACTTGCCCAGCATCAAGCAAGGGTGAAAGATATCATGTCAAATCTTACGAGTTTTCAGACAAGTATCTCTGCAGGAAAGAGAGCTTTACAAGTAAGATGTCTTCTTGTATTATATACGTTTAAAATAACTTATTTACATGTATTCATAACTATAATGGATTGTCGAAGTTAAATATTATGAAAGAAGATGTGAAAAATTATCAATAAGACAAATTTTCTCCAGAGATGAACTAAGTAAAAACTTTAAAAAGTTTTAATTTATCTAGGAGAGAGGGGCGAACGATGCAAACTCATAGCTCGAAAATAAACTGACAATGCTATAGAATTATTGAATAAAAATAGTCGCTAAAGCATGTTAATCTAAAGGTATTAATCTTCGTAGGGTAAACGATGTTTAATAGTATTTTTTACTTATATCCTATACGTTTAACTAACTTTGAGTATAACATATAAACTGTAGCTGTGTTTATTATATTGTAGATGATACAGACTTACGAACTACGGTTGAAAAGAGATAAAATGCAGGGATGGGTAAGTTATTAAAGCATATAAATAGATTAATAGACGTACAGACAAATCGACAAAAATGTGATTCTGGATTCATTGAAACAATTATTGATATTATCAGTTACTATTTCTGTTTTTCCCCTGATATGGCACACTTGTGTGGATAACACGATGAGGTGCTTTGCATTTTATCGAAGAACAACGTATATTATTCTTAAAAAACAAGAATGATTGTTCAAGTTAACTAATAATTAGTTTTGTTGAGAAGTTGGATATTCTTCAAATTTGTATTTGTTTGGCTTTATAACTATTTTGATATGAGCGCCAATGATGAGTCTTATGAAGACGAAACGCGCGTCTGGCGTACTCAATTATAATCCTGGTACTTTTGATAACTATATTCATATCTTATTGACACATCTATCATGTTTTGTTTTGAAATCGATATATGTCGTTATAATATAGTTATCATGGTTATATTAGATACTGTCAACCTTACACTAGTATGGGACAAACCTGATTTTAAAAGGTTTTACAGTACAAATGAAAAACTAATAATAAAGCTCCCTGCGTATGACACAAATTAATTAAAGATAATGTCTTGCCATAAAAAAAAATTAAACTGACTTGAACATATTTTTTTATTGTAGAGTGCGCTTAGTAGAGCAAAGGAGCCATTACAACAGAAAAAGCGGAAGAAATCTAAGAAGAAAAAGAAACCACCCGAAAATAGAAAGCCACCAAATCTTATTCACTCCAATGGTATATCACGTGATAACAGCAATGAAGCACTACTTAAATCACCTGATACACCTGTGGAATATTCTAAAGATGTAGAAATGGTCGATGTATCATTAGATGTAAGTTATACGTTTCATTACATGTTAGAAAAATCCAAACAGGAAGAAAACATCTTCAATTCTTTACACTTGTCACTCGTTTCACTACATTGTATCACTACAAACAGAAAAAGTCATTCAAGCTGCATGAATATTACTGCTTTTATTTTTAAAATCATTTTTACCAATCTCAATGAATGTTCCCAATTGTTTCAAAGGGGTTGTATATCGACTTGGTTGTTTATTCAACAGAATGTTCGTTTGTTACTTTGCCAAAGTTGCCATATTATGCTACTAGGGTATTTGTGGTTTTAAACTACCTTGATTACACATTAGAATCGCGGACAGTCGTATTCATTTAAAGGGTGACGATGCCATTTCAAATCAAAAAGTTCTTTTTCAATTTTTATATTCTGAAGTTATTCACTACTTCGGTGTTGACATTTACCTCATTTATATGGTCAATTTATAAATTTACTGTTTGCAAAAGTATGAATTTTCTACATACCAAGGATTATCTTACCCCAGACAGATAAACTTTGCCGTATTTGGCACAACGATTTGGAATTTCGGATCATCAATGATCTTCATCTTTGTTTTGCTTTCTTTACTATTTTGATCTGAGCGTCACTGATGAGTCTTATGTAGACGTATTAGATTATAATCTTGGTACATTTAATAATAAACTTTTAGCATGTCGTAATGTTCTTTTGTATTGTTTATTTGTGTATTTCTGTGTCCTTAATATTCTTCCATTTATTGTTTTTGTAATCCTGACATGTAATATTGTCATTTAAGTGTTATATTTAGCATTGTCATAAAAGCGGGAGGTTTGGCTAGCCACAAAACCAGATTTAACCCACCATCTTTTCGTAATATGTTCTGTACCAAGTCAGGAAAATGAAAATTGTTTTCCTCTAGTTTGTTTCTGTGTGTGTCCAATTGTCGTCTGGGTTTTTGTTGCACTTCAGTGTTTCTGTTGTGTCGTTATTTTCTTCTTATATTTGATGTGTTTCCCCCGGTTTAGGTTTGTAAGTTTGTAAGCCGGATTTTTTTTCTCTAAATTTATTTTATGACTTTCGAACAGAGGTATACTACTGTTGCCTTTATTTAGAACGTTTTAAATTTATAGTACTTTGTTAATTTAATATAACGAAATAGACATTACTTTAAATTCTTATGCATACAGTATTCAGAACCATGGCTGCCGCTGGAGGACATATCTAATCAAATGTTGGTAAATAGTTTTTTTTTGCATCACTTTAAGATAAACTTGCATTCGAATAATTCGAATAATCATCTTTTTGCGCATCATTTCTTTTATTAACTTCAGTCATGGCTTTTAAATTGCTTTACTTCACATTTATCAGTTTTTTTCATTAACCACTTGATATGGATAACCATTTAAAGTAGTAGGTCCGGTAATGACTGATTTTGGCCTCCAATTTCATGTTCATCTAACGAAAGATTTTGGACACTTTTTAATCACTTAAGTGTCTATTTCAATTGATTCGATTAGTTGATGAGTAAGATGTTAAGTGATTTAGTCTTACAAACGCTCCGATTCAAGCTTAAATATGCTTAAATATAAACAAAAACGTCACTTTTGAGTTGTTTTTTGTCAAAAATAAAAGAGGCCGCATCCGTGTTCATATTTTATGTATTATCATCAAATACAACTTACATCTCAATATTATGAATGGACACGAATTCGGCCATTTTCATTTAAGACGGACACCGTCTAAAATTTAACTAAAATGCTGAAATTGTTATAATTTCAGTTATTTAGCATGACTTTATGATGCTAGTACACGATATATGTTTATTATATTGTAAAAATAAAACGCACATACTTTTGTAGCAGACGCATTCATCTTTCAAAAAAATAGTTAAATGATAACATTATCACAATTTTGTTAAACAGCTTTATTTTGGGGTCAAAAGGGGTCTTAATGAACCTACTCCTTTAGTTTAACAAATCATGCATTTAGCATTAGCATTTACTCATACATGCAAATGTCAAAACATCATTGTATTCAGTATGTTTCATTTGGTAAGTACTGTAGTTTTGTAAGGCTTAGGTTTGTTAATTTTATAACAAAACTTTGAATTTTTCGAAAAACTGAGGATTTTTGTTTTTCCCAGCATAGATTATTAGCCGTATTTGGCACATTTTTTTGAGTTTTAAATCCTCAATGCTCTTCAATTTTGTACTTGTTTGGCTCTATAAATAGTGTGATATGAGCGTCACTGATGAGTCTTATGTAGACGAAACGCGCGTCTGGCGTACTAAATTATGTTCCTGGTACCTTGTATAACTAATTATAATATATATATCAATGAACTATCAGCAATACACTCATCCAACAGTACTTTCATATGACTCGAATCAAATGTGGATTATAGAAGAATGAGTTAGTAACTGAACGACACTGGTGGCAAACAAACATCAAAAGGGTAAAATATAGTCCTCGTTATTTGGATGATGTCGGTTCAATGTGTGACTTGTAACGTATACATCGAATAAAATATTTGATATGTTGTATGTACATGTACACAGATTAGTAGTTTAGTCTTAGATACATGGTTTGTTCTCAATTGAGTTGGGTTATTTCATGTTGACTTTTATAGCCGACTTCATGGCATGTGTTTTATATTGTTGAAGGCCGTACAATTGCCTTCAATTGCTTACGTATACTTCATTTTAAATTTGGTGGATAGTTATATCATTAACAATCCAGTGACATCGCCTAATTTTTTATAATACTTTATGGATCTATTTTATCAAATATAATATTTTTCAACGCAGATTTACTTTTCTATTCATTTCTTTTGTATTTTGTAATCTTGAATCAATAGAACTAATAAAACATTACGGTATCAATGCTATCTTATGGTAATGCTTCTTTACATAATTTGTTAAAAAACAAATATATATATACTAAAGCAATAACCATGCAACATCCAAAATAGCTTTATTACACCGTAAGGAACAGAAAAACATTAGATAGAGACAAAAAGTAAAATCACAAAAATACTGAACTTCGAGGAAAATTCAAAACGGAAAGTTCCTAATTAAATGGCAAATCAAAAGCTCAAACACAGCAAACAAATTGATAAAAACTGTCATAACAGACAATGTTTATGTTATAAGGATGAAAAGGCTGCAGTGGAACTAATAAATTCCATGGATGATGGGGTAGGTGATATGTTGGAGTATAAAGATGACGGATACATAGAGTTGGTGCTTAAACTCCTTGCAAGAGTCTGTGATGGACAAAACACAGATCTACAGGTTCGTTTATTAAGATACGATTCTTATTGTGTAAATAATAATTTACATATTAGCAGAGAAATTCTTTTTCATTACTTATATGCAGAAAAGAATGTATTATTAATTTTGTTATCTTAGATGAAAACAATTATGTTTTAAAAGTGCTATTTGGACCAAATTGTCATGAAAATTTATTTTTTTTGTTCAAAATATCCGTTTATGACAAGTCTGTTTAAGATTTTTGCTTATACTGAATTTAAAACATAAAGACGTCATAATATTTATGGAATTTTATCAATTTCCAAATTGTTAAAAAATATAATGGTCATATGAGAACCAATTATATTTGATCTTTGTGCTTTTATTGATGTAAGTTGAACTTGAGATGAATATCGGAAATTGAATGAAATAAAATTCTAAAGTTCATTTTCAGACATATATGCGGGAACAACCAGACAATGTTAAATCCTTCAATATTGTCGGGGAAACTGCTCAGTTTTTGAATGTTGTATATTCCACAGTAAATAGTAAGACCATAGCATTAATCATACAGATCTTTTCAACGCTGAATGAGTTTTGTGCTGTAAGTATTTCCTTGAGGGAAATGAATTATATAACTATGAAAAACGGTCCGATTCTTGGCATAAAAAGAAGAAAAAGAAAAAGGGCAAGTTATTAGGACAGCTCTGTTTAATTTTAAAAAGAAGAATCACTCTTACGTTATCTATTCCTTCTAGTATTACAAAATTAAAGGTTCAAACTCTACAACCTTATATTGATTTGAAACTATGCCATTAACAGAATTATAAGAGTTAGGAGCATTTTCTAGGGCGGAGGTATAACAAATACATTATTTTGTCGCCGTTCAAGATTACATTTAGAGTTTCACACGAAACTAACGTAATAGATAATCAAATGAACTCAAAACGGAACAAGACAAGGTGCATCGATAATTTCCAATTTAGATTGTGCTCTATAAATTTATACCCTTCAATATTAGAATAATTCAGTATTGTGTCTTAATGTATTACATGTAAATCCAATGAAAAACACAATTACACAAATATGTCCTACCTTATACCAACTATCTGACTAGGATTGTCAGTTTTCCTATCGACGGGCGGTTGTAACGTAGAGCACTCCTGCTTCCTCCACCAATAAAAAACTGGCCGCCACGAAATATCACAAAATAGGTGCGTAAAAGTGGCGTTAAAACACAAAACAAAACAAAAACAAAAAATCAAATCAAATAATACCAATTATCTAAAGCTTTACAAGTTAGTAAAAAGATCACTGAAGTGTTTCAATAAATACATTGGCTTTGTGTGGGTTTTTTTTTGTTAAATAATCAAATTGTGGATTGCAAACGATCAAATTCATAACATAAAATTGTATTATATGGGACAAAAGAATGTTTAAAAATTCAATATTAAATCAATTATTGTATTATATATGTTTGTCCTTATAGGGGAACCAAGAAAACCGTGTGGTCGTGTATGATAGAAAAGTTGTTGATTATATAAACTTTATTCTCCGGGCTGGCGATATTGCTGACTGTCCACCTGAAAAGGTAATTATGTTGTTTTAGGACCTCTAAAACATATGGTACATGTAGTCTATTATAGAGTAAAGATGTATAAGGTAAAATATGTTGGCTACTATACCTAATGAATCCTTAAGATATTGCAAATATATTTTCACAAACATATAAGAATTAAGAACAAAAAGACAAAAATCTGTATCTTTCATGACCCTTTCTGTAGAAGCGAAGATTGATTATGTTAAAATGATGCTACAAATAGAAGTCGAAAATACTAAACGTATTTAAAATGAATTTGCAATTGATCTTTATGTATAAAACTCTTATATGAACCGCTATATATATTTTCTTTCCAGATTCTTGAGTTAAGAGAATCAATTTCTTCATTAATAATATCGCTCATTGAGGAGAATGGACCAGGAAACTCACAAGTTGCTAAAGTAAGTACAAGAAAAATTATTTTATATTTTATCCTTTTCGAACTTTTTATTGAACATTCCTGTATATTATTTCTTCTCTTGCAGTTGATTCTGCAAATTTATTTTTATATTTTGTGACTGTTCATATCTAAATATGGTTTTCGAGTATGTATTGGCAATACTTTATACTGTCCCGATCGTATATTCAATGAACATTTTATACCAAAACAGCATAACAAAAACTCATCAAAGATACATAGCTTTTAATTTCGTAAGCCATCCTACATATGCTCATCTCTGACACTCTAACTAAAATGGTGGAAACGCAAAATGTAATAAAAAGGTGAAGAGCAATTAAAAAAAATCCAAAAAGTTGTTCAAAATAGGACTAAGTCAATCTACGCCTTAGGTTGGAAAACTTTATGTTTCGAATATCAAACGGCAGCATCATAAATTTTTTTTCAGGAGGTCAAGGATACCATAGATAAAGAAGCAGTATACAGATGCATGACATCCTGTTACACACTACATCAGACTGACAAACCTAAGTTAGAAGACATCAGCAAAACTACTGATGGAAGTTTTCTACAACCAGCAAAATCAATAGC
Organism: Mytilus trossulus; assembly: GCF_036588685.1. Classification (NCBI taxonomy): domain Eukaryota; kingdom Metazoa; phylum Mollusca; class Bivalvia; order Mytilida; family Mytilidae; genus Mytilus; species Mytilus trossulus. The sequence continues at coordinate 6,985,511 of NW_026963290.1, read as the reverse complement.
TGCTTTAGGAGGAAGTCTGCTTCAAGGTGTTATGGTAAATGATTAGATTTGACATTACCCAAAAAAGAATGGAATGTTCGAGCTTTATTTCTCAATTCTTATCTAAATGCAACTAAAGAAGCGTATGGCTGGAATTTGACTTCTATAATGTGCTTCAATGAGTATCTATTGAGCTTGCACCATATGGTGTTTCACTGCTGTATTTTCTGTTTGTGAGCTTTTGAAATTATTAACTTCCGTTCCGAACAGAATAGTCATTTGCAAAATAAAGTAATTCTTCCTTCAAAATCCAGATTGACAACAAGAAAAAACATTCTATGATTATGACGACTCAAAAGTTCCCTCTTGAGTTACAGTAGTGTTAAATAGAGCAAATGGGAATAGTGACACATTCTTGATATCTTGCATATATACAATCTACCGTAACAGGTAAAATATATAGCCTCATGCAAACCTATATTTTTTGTATATAAATGGTAGAATTGTGTATTGCAGAAAGGCAAAAATACAGTGAAGGACACTTTGATGGACGTTGGATTTTCTTATTATCTTATTCTTGCCAGAATGAATGACATTGATCCTCATCTCTCATCACGTATGTATTTAAATATCTAGATTATCATTTATTTCTTACTACTGACTAAAAAAGAAATCACATCAAATTTTATAACATTAATTTTAGACAAAATAATAAGATAGTACGGGGGCAGTCAAAACTGATATGTGGAAGACGGCTTTTCACAACAAAAACAAACGTTAAGACATAAAGCATTCAACAACACACTTTACAGAAAACTTACAATTCATAAAAACTCCACGATAATCGGTATTGAACTCAAGTATACTGGAAGGCTAAGTTAACACGCTCCCTTATCTGCCCATTTTTTGTGCTCCTGAAAATTGAATGCAGTTGTTTAGTAAAATTCGGTGGTTGGAGGAAACATAGAATTATTTTTGTTATGGCAACTGAAAAACATTTATTTCATTCAAGTACACTTTCTTAATTTCGTATTTCATTTGTTCTAGATTTAAAAATTACTCCAGAACAACAGAAGGCTTTTGATTTCTACAAAAAGAATTCTTCATCTATAGAAATAGTGAAAGACGATGTATTACAAAAAGTTAACTTCAGAGTGAAAAACAAAGTAAGAAATGATGACTATGATTATTTGTAAAGACACATATCGTTATTCTTAATGAACGTCATTAATCATATAATTAATCACTTGCACTTTCTGTATTCATAACAGGGTTTAAAATATTTCAATATTCAATCGTTTTATGCACAATAAAATGTCCTGCTACATGTATTTTAGACATAATCATAAGTGTAACTGACACAGCTGTTGTGATATAAACTTGTTCGTATATTTTAAACATCCTCAATTTTCGATAAACACATCAACACTTCAAATAATTTCTTTTTGATTATACTTGTGCAAAATAACTTCCAGTCACTGTTTTATTTCCTTTATGTTTTAGAATTATCTGCGTGACCAAGTAAAAGAAAAGATAAAATGGACGGTTGACCGATCCTCACCAAGCAACAAGATCCGTGATATCATAAGATGGACAAAAGATATTATGCAGGACATAAGTTATCAAAGGAAAATTCTACATAATCCTATTGCTATGATGTTTACAAAAGGATGGTTAGTATAATACCAAACATGGATGAATTGTAGATAGTAATAATGTGTCACCTTAAACAATAGAAACCCGACTTTCATATACAAACTTGACCCCACATATGAATCATTATACTCTCATTTATGATTTTGCCATTTAATTAGGAACTTTCCGTTTTGAATTTTCCTCAGAGTTCAGTATTTTTTTATGATTTTACTTTTTATATTTGACGTATTTCACATCTTTAAAATGTTTTACCAGAAACTTTTCTTTGTTATATCAACGCAATTCTGAGTAAAATCACGCTCATGGAAATATTTGATTCGTATATTATCACAGATCTTCATTTTTACAAGAAGCTTTTGTTTTTAAACTATTTTGCCTCCAGAATAACTGAAAATACATTAATTGTCGAAAAGCGCATTTAATGCTGTAGAAATGTATGGTGAATGTTTAAAAAGTCTATTTAGTGATTTAATAAAACTTATTAAAAATTACAAGCACAAAATAACAACAATTGTTATTTGTTTTTTATTTAGTCTTATAGCTACAGTATTATTTACAATGTCATCTATATATTATACTTGTTAGGTTGTTGTGGAACTATGGAGCTATATTTCTTAGTTTTGCGATCAATTTACTAATGTTAATAACATGGAATGCGCAAGCCTCATTGGAAGACGTAACAAAAACTGCTGCACTGATCAATGGTACAAATGTATCAACTATACCATGGAATTTAATAGCAGAGTAGGTTTATTTAAATTCTTATACCTTGTAGACGGAAGTAGGAACAATAAACTGTTTTTTATATACATAAACATGATAAATGTCCAATTTTCGAGATATATGTTATTTTGTGGAACCAATAGATTTAAACAAGTTTTTGTAAAATACTGCTTCCATGTATATACTTTCTTACTACACATAATACTACATATATTTATTATATTAAGAAAAATTTCAAAACAAAAATTAGTATATTCAAACGCCTTAAGCTATTTTCCAAATATTTTTGTTTTATTTAACAGCCCAAAGCCTAGAATTGAGCATATGAGTGAACACAACTTCTCTTTGACAATGTACGTACTAGGAGGTGTCCATAATCTGTTTTCTCTGATGGTGTTAGTTAGTTATTTCCTGTCCAATCACCCAAGATTTCCAAGTGGAGAGGAAATAAAGACTTCATTCAGGTATAGTTGCTTGTATAAATACCTGTTTGTCAAATATAATGTTTCTCTATATATGTATGCTAGTATTTAGCATAACAAACTGGTTTTGATTGTTCATTATTATTTGACTAAAATATAACGACAAATAATGAAATTCACCAGTTAGCTGCTTTTTACTATTCTTTTTACTAACTGATGCATATAGGAAAGTTTTAAGGCATGGCAGGACCTATGTATATTAAAGTTATATGAAGTCTATGTTTCCTTACCTGTAGGATTGTAACGTACATATTTATCCAGTCTGTAGACGATAGCAAAATAAACACACGATTTTCATTTGATACGGTCCACTCAGTTACACAGTTTAAATCACCTATTGTTTACGGCTGTTTCTCTAATTCTATGGAAATTTATCCCTTTTCGAACCCATTGTATAAAAAAAATTAATCAACGTGTGGTTGCTGGTGATCTCAGAAGATCATTGGGTGATTTTAAGGGTCATGACCTTTTTGGCTGACTGGATGAACCAAAATATGATAACAGGTGTTAATGAAATTGACAACTTCGTGCAATGTGAAAGGCACTCGAAAGGGATTTTCGGTAAACAAAAAAAGAAAATGTCTTTTTAATCATTAGAGAAACTGATTCTTACATAGTTACTCGTGGATTATCGGATTTATCCAATCTCGATAGTTAAATTATAAATTTTAAAGTACTCGCCGAGGCGGCTCGAACTTTAAAATTGATAATTTAACTATCTCGATTGGATAAATCCGATAATCCACTGGTATCAATGTAAGAATCTATATTTATTGTCCATATATTGTCCATTTAAATCAATACTACTCCCAACATCAATTATAAGAGGGGAGTTTCTCAAACGTTTTCCCAACTAGTTTATTTTTGCCTCTTATGCAGGAATGAAAAAAAAGAATGGCAAAATCCAGAAATTTTCAATTTTTTGACCAATACAATGCATTTAGAATTGAATTATCTATGTCTAGCCATGCCTTAAAACGTTCACAGATGCACAGGTTTGTCTGAACTCAGAGTAAAATATGGTGTAAATACGGCTAAAAGGTTATAATGAACCTTATCACAATTAACAACATCGCCAACCACAAATGAACAAAGAACAGAACATTAAAAAACAAACACATGGATCAAACAAAAATGAAAACTTAGGCCATAGTTATATCAAACATCAAACCTAGGCCACAGTTATATCAAACATCTAACCTAGGCCACATTTATATCAAACATCAAACTTAGGCCATAGTTATATCAAACATCAAACTTAGGCCACAGTTATATCAAACATCAAACTTAGGCCATAGTTATATCAAACATCAAACTTAGGCCACAGTTATATCAAACATCAAACTTAGGCCACAGTTATATCAAACATCAAACCTAGGCCACAGTTATATCAAACATCTAACCTAGGCCACATTTATATCATACATCAAACCTAGGCCACAGTTATATCAAACATCAAACCTAGGCCACAGTTATATCTAACATCAAACTTAGGCCACAGTTATATCAAACATCAAACTTAGGCCACAGTTATATCTAACATCAAACTTAGGCCACAGTTATATCAAACATCAAACCTAGGCCACAGTTATATCAAACATCAAACCTAGGCCACAGTCATATCAAACATCAAACCTAGGCCACATTTATATCAAACATCTAACCTAGGCCACATTTATATCAAACATCAAACTTAGGCCACAGTTATATCAAACATCAAACTTAGGCCACAGTTATATCAAACATCAAACCTAGGCCACAGTCATATCAAAAATCAAACCTAGGACACATTTATATCAAACATCTAACCTAGGCCACATTTATATCAAACATCAAACTTAGGCCACAGTTATATCAAATATCAAACCTAGGCCACAGTTATATCTAACATCAAACTTAGGCCACAGTTATATCAAACATCAAACTTAGGCCACAGTTATATCAAACATCAAACTTAGGCCACAGTTATATCAAACATCAAACCTAGGCCACATTTATATCAAACATCAAACTTAGGCCACAGTTATATCAAACATCAAACCTAGGCCACAGTTATATCAAACATCAAACCTAGACCACAGTTATATCAAACATCAACCTAGGCCACAGTTATATCAAACATCAAACCTAGGCCACAGTTATATCAAACATAAAACCTAGGCCACAGAAATATCAAACATAAAACCTAGGCCACAGTTATATCAAACATCAAACCTAGGCCACAGTTATATCAAACATCAAACCTAGACCACAGTTATATCAAACATCAAACCTAGGACCGATAGACAGTATGTTCGTTTGATACACAAGTAAGACTTGTAATTTAATGTATTGTAATCGACCTAAATCTTTTGGAAAAAAAAATAATTTTAGAAATATTTAGAAATCTCGATGACATGCAATAACATTAACGGTACCAATTTTCTTTCACCAGATGCGCATTTCGACAATACATGTCTCTTCAGTGATGCTCGTGGCCAAAATATTTGAAATCCAAAGCTTATATAAAAGATGAAGAGCTATAATCCCAAAGGTCCAAAAAGTATAGCCAAGTCCGTTAAACGAATCAGAGCTTTGTATGAGGGAGATACATTCCTTAATTTATAATAATTTCTAATATTTTGTAACAACAAATTTATAAAATTGAATTATCTATGTCTAGCCATGCCTTAAAACTTTCACAGATGCACAGGTTTGTCTGAACTCAGAGTCAAATTTATGGTGTAAATACGGCTAAAAGGTTATAATGAACCTTATCACAATAAACAACATCGCCAACCACAAATGAACAAAGAACAGAACATTAAAAAACAAACACATGGATCAAACAAAAATGAAAACTTAGGCCACAGTTATATCAAACATCAAACCTAGGCCACAGTTATATCAAACATCAAACCTAGGCCACAGTTATATCAAACATCAAACCTAGGCCACAGTTATATCAAACATCAAACCTAGGCCACAGTTATATCAAACATCAAACCTAGGCCACAGTTATATCAAACATCAAACCTAGGCCACAGTTATATCAAACATCAAACCTAGGCCACAGTTATATCAAACATCAAACCTAGGACCGATGATAGATAATTTGTTCGTTTGATACACAAGTAAGACTTGTAATTTAATGTATTGTAATCGACCTAAATCTTTTGGAAAAAAAATAAATTTAGAAATATTTAAAAATCCCGATGACATGCAATAAAATTAACGGTACCAATTTTCTTTCACCAGATGCGCATTCCGACAATACATGTCTCCTCAGTGATGCTCGTGGCCAAAATATTTGAAATCCAAAGCATTTATAAAAGATGAAGAGCTATAATCCCAAAGGTCCAAAAAGTATAGCCAAGTCCGTTAAAGGAATCAGAGCTTTGCATGAGGGAGATACATTCCTTAATTAATAATAATTTCTAATATTTTGTAATAGCAAATTTTACTAACACAAAAATTCAAATAACACATGCAAGTATGTTTGATTTTTTACAATGCAGTTGATTTTGATTAATATTATAGAGCATTATGCGGTAAAAAAGCAAACAAAGATGACATCAAAGACAAGAAACAAGAAGAAGGTTCACGATTAGATGCAAAGTTCTTCAGTTTTCTTACTTTTTATTATATGGTATGTTAATACACAGATATATATATATATTATTAATAATTATAAGTAATGACCTTCAATTGCAGATTAATTATACGAGCTTTCTTTAATGAGTAATTATATATAACTTTATCAATATATTTTGTCCAAACCTTGATGAAAAAAGGTCTGCACATATATTTCACATCAGTCTATCATAACTAGCTTATACAAGTACAGTCATTATACAGATGAGTGCTCATAAATGTTCCGATTGCATTTGGAGTGTAATATATAGAGTTTGTGATTTACGCTCGCACTTCTGTTTCCTCGGGGATAATCTAATGATGTTGCAATAGGAACATGTGACATGTATAGATTGAGTAATTTTGAAAACAAAAAGTATACATAAAACGAGCAGAAAACTTGAAAGTCTATAGAAAAGCATGAACAATGAGCCTAATTTTAAGAGAAAATCCGATATATCGAAATTTGCGGTAAAGTGTGAATCATTAACAACGGCATTATATTTCGAAATTTAACAGAATGTTACACACACACACACACATCTATAAACATACATGTATGTGGCGTCTACACTGAATAGTCTGACATCGTAGCTATTGGCACTATATTATTCATATTTTTTGTTGTAGGTATTCCTAGGTATGTCCGTTCTAGGAACATATTTCCATGGTTATTTCTTCGCATTTCATCTCTTAAACATTGTCAACAATAATCAGCTTTTGAGTGGTGTAATAAAAGCTGTCACATTAAATGGTTAGTATCTAAATTGAAAACACATGATTATGTATTCTCTGCACTGGTTTCGCTGTACTTGATAGTTGTTTTCAGTGACCATGTACTGTTATCTAATAAGTTGAAGGTCTAGTAAATACTGCTTCTTAAAAACGGGTCAAGAGAAAGAATTTGGATGTGATATGCAAAAAGTAAAATCACAAAATACTGAACTCAGAGAAAAATCAAATTGGAAAGTCCCTCATCACATGGCAAAATCAAATGACAAAGCACACCAAAAACGAATGGACAAAAACTGTCATAGTCCTGACTTGGTACAGGCATTTTCAAATGTCTAAAATGGTGGATTAAACCTGGTATTATAGCGCTAAACCTCTCACTTTGTACGACAGTCTCATCAAATACGTTATATTTTACAATGATGCAATAAAAAAAAATAATTCAAAACTCCATTTATCTTCCACTTATCAACAAATATTTCTATAGATCTACGTGATATTATAATTTTGATTCGTTACCTTACGTAATCAAACATGTTATATAAATGTATGTTTGAACTTGACATACACCTTATGCGCTGTGACTAAGTTATACTTTTGTCTTTTTCAGGTATTTCCTTATTATGGGTTGCCATTTTAGGACTTATTGTGATATACATTTATGCCCTTGTTGGGTTTTCGTTACTTCGTATGTTCTTCAATCCTGGTGAATATTTATACTGTTCTACACTATGGCAGTGTACTATTACTGTCATGCGGTATGGACTAATCGGAGATATGTTTGAGGTAATATGACTTATTATTGTGTTCAAAAAGTTTGATAATCTTCATACTTCAACTAAATGTTTTCAATCATTATTATTTACGTGTGCTGATATAGGCTTTTTTTAAGTATACTTTTCAAAAGAGAGGCGACATATACCATAGGGACATGCAAACTAATAAGACAAAATTAAACTGCCAACGCTGTGGAAAAAAAAGGACCAAACACGACAAACAACAATAGTATATGAATCACAACAAACAAAGCGCAAGACTGAGCACTGCGTATCCCACAAAAAGCTGAGTGTGATATCAAATGCTCCGGAAGAGTTCAACTCGTATAATGTCATCATGGATATTCCAATAAACCGTTAAACTCATGGTAATAGTAATGTCAGGTTTAAATCAGTATGATAAATCGGATGCCTCTTTTAACGAGAAACGTCATATACTCTCTTCACGTTAAGAACTATTGCAACAACTTTTGATGTGTTAGAAGGTGCAATACAATATAATGTCACAACTTGACAAACTGACTATAAAATTTATTGCTGATTTGTTATCTTCAAAAAATATTTATGAAATATTTACCACTGCATGATTGGTTAAACAATATACACTCTATAAAAGAAATATGGACAAGACCATATGTATTTTAAAGATATTAAAGTTATACACTTGTTAATGTTATAAATGTAAACGACACATAAGAAGTTATGTGTGTGATATACTAAGTATCTCATTTAACTAGAGTTCTTTTATAAAATATTAATTTCAGTCTGTTAAACAGACCAACAATAATGGATATGAGACCTTTGATTCTTTCTGGCCATTAGTCCTGTACCATGTTTCGTTCTTCATCTTCATTACAACCATTGGTCTGAACATCATCTTTGGTATTATAGTGGACACGTTCTCGGAGCTCAGAGACCTTAAGGTATTGCATTTCTTCTTATTCATTTATTGTTGAGCACTAAAAAGAATAATGACAATAGGATTTATATGATGAATTTCATTGAAACACCAACTTGACAAACAATTTGTACAAAAAATGGTAGACATAGAAACGAATTTCTATATGATAACTGAATTCCCAGTTTCGTAATTAACGAGCCTTCTAATTGACCCTATGTGCAACATTTCAACAGAGGACAAACAATTTGACTATATCGGCTATTTTCTACAAAGTCAGTCAATAAAAATACACGGGAACATACATGACAAGAAAGTGCATGTCAAACATCAATGAGAGAGCCGTGGTGTAGTGGTTAGTGCATCGGACTACTAACACAAAGGTTCCTGGTTCGATTCCCGTTTGGGATGAAAATTTCAGGAACTCAATTTTCGGCTCTCCCTTGACACCATTTGCGAGTATGGTCTTGAGGAAACGATGATAGTCCGTCGGACGGGGACGATAAATGGCTGGCCCGTGTAAAGAGAGAGCCATATCTCTTGCACGTTAAAGACACCCTTGTAGATTTCGAAAAAGAGTAGGCTAATGCCGCTACAAGGCAGCACTCGCACCCTCAAAGTGGAAAGGGATTAATATAAGTTGTAAAACTTGTTTCCCAATCCACTATAAATAAATATGTTTAAACTGAACAACAATGACGAATACTCGCAAGTCCTTCAACATGGTTCAGATGTATTTAATAAGTAGATTAGAAACACATGTAGTTAACTGTGTGTGCACTTTCATTTATAAATAAAACGTAAAATCACAAAAGTACCAATCACTGATAAATTACAAAACGGACAGTCCTTAATCAAATGGCAAAATAAAAACCTTAAGCACATCAAACGAATTGATCACAACTGTAATATTCCTGACTTAGCACACAGGCAGTTACGAAGTTCTTAAAACAGTAGCAATTTTTGTGCATCTTTGCAATAGAAAATTTATATATCAATGATTATATTATTTGCAGTGGCGAGCAGAATCAGATATGAAGGACACTTGTTTTATATGCAGTAGAAACAGTTACGATTTTGAACATAACGGCAAGGTAAGTTATTCTATTGTTCTGACATAGAACCATTCAGGTAATGCGAAAATGTATATTATAGTTATGCAGACATATAATATGGAAATAAATCGATCGACAATTTTACCATGTGTAGATTTCAACCAAATGCATGACAAACAAAACGATTCAGAGGGTACTTTGCTTAAAGTAAATGGCAATAAAAAGAATTTTCACTCACAATTCATAACTTATCCTTTTGTACATTCATTTACATCCCAAAACGGAAGTTATTAAAGACAAAAATCGAGAACAAATAAGAATGTGACCAAAGTACACGGATGCCCCACTCGCACTATCATTTTCTATGTTCAGTGGACCGTGAAAATGGGATATTTACTCTAAATTTGCAATAAAATTAGAAAGATCATATTATAAAGAAGATGTGTACTTAGTTTCAAGTTGATTGGACGTCAACTTCATCCAAAACTACCTTGACCAAAAACGTTTTAACCTGCAGCAGGACAGACGGACGGACGGACAAACGAACGATGGAACGGACGGCAAGACTTGAAAAAATAGTGCCCCTTCTATCGTAGGTGGACAATAAAAAGGACTAACCACCAGAACAGATCAAGCCGGCGTGAGCTATTCATTCCTTCAAATTTACAGTTCAAATTTTGCAAAAAAGGCCATGAAGAAAAAACACAAGGAATAACTATACTTCGATAACAACTTTCGAAAACAAATTCATATTTTTCTCCGTTAACTTGAACTAAATTTTTTTCTATGAAAATCTTATAACATTTTTATAAATTAAGATATATATTTCGTTCGTTTCAGGGTTTTGAGCATCATGTTCGTAACGAACACAACATGTGGTCATACGTCTTCTTCATAATTCATCTAGATAGTGTCAAAACTTCTGATTATACAGCATTAGAACTTTATGTATCAAAATCGGTAAGTAGTTGGTATATCAAATTTGAATAAATTGCATAGATATTTCCCCTCCTTATTAGGTAGTTATTATACGTACGTGTAACTATATCTGCGATATGTTGTGTTATTTTCACTTTCATCAGTAACCTTTGACACAAACAAATATGTGTAAGCCAAGAATTTTTAAGAACCAAAACGATCTTTATCACCAAACAGGACCTTAAATTACAGCCAAATCCCTAATGGTAAATTTTTGTCGATGGAGTTAAAACCGTAGTTTCTTAATATTTGATGAATTTGAAGAGGGACAATATATACATATTATTTAATTAAGAAATAATTCCTTCATGTCATGCGCTATGCTCATTTTAACATGTGTAGGCATTATATTTGTCGATATTTTACACTGAGCGTTAGCGAGGTGTAAAATGTGGTCAAATATAATGCCTACCCATGTTAAAATGAGCCTAGAGCATGACACGAAGGAACTATTTTGATTCTAAAGTTTTTTATAGGTCGAAGCGTACGAAAATACCGTAAAAATATTTGGCTTTTCCCGTTTCCTCCTCGAGGAGTTTAAAAACTACGAGCAGGGTAAATGTATGTTGTTTTATAAAAAAATATAATAAAAAAAAATTCTAGATGCTTAAATGTATATATTTTAAAGGATAAGGATGAACATAATGTTAATATTCACAGTAAGTTCGTGTGCATGTGTCAAACATATTTTGTGTTCATTAGAACACGGCTTTGTTTACAAAGCGTAATACGGACGTCATATTAGACTACTGAGCAAATGATGCGATCAGGGGCTGATAGTCCACCGGCAGCGGTTGTCACCAAGTGCTGTAAAAAAGTTATATGAACTTTTTATCAATGGCATGCGTCCGAATAGAAATATAGAATTTGGTATATAATTAGCTGGTAAGTTCAATTTTGTTTAGTACATTAACACTAAAAGTACTCTGTATTTAGTTATACATCTCTATGATTATTTTTTTAGGTTGGAACTGAAAATTACGAGTTCTTCCCAATGAATAGAGCACTGTGTCTATCATCAATAGACATTGATTCGACTGAATCCAAAATAGATGACCTTCTGTCACGTGTCACATCAATTGCAATGAAACAAAAAGAAGAGGTAGAGTTATCGTTCTTGTTCACTTCTATATTTTTTGGCAATACTTCTCAGTTATACATCTCATAAATTTATTGTTTACTCTAAAGTACAGTATTTGAATGAACAAAAACAGGGTCGTTTTATGATATTAAAATATTAAAGGAGATGCGGTATAATTGGCAATGTAATGGCTATTGATCAGTAGTTCATCGTACGGCTTCAAAAATGAACAAACCTGAAACTGTAGAGTTAGCTTTAAACGGCATGACAAAATTTAAATTTATTCAAACGAGACTGTCATTAGTCAGGTTTAAGACAAACACAATAAACGGAAAAAGTCAAATTGAGCGTATAGAATCCAAAAACAAACTCCAAGTTACAGGAAATAAAAGTGGAAAATAAGAACACACCGACGATAAAAATCAGAATCACAACAAAAAACAACTACTAGTTAGTAAATATCAAAGATGAGAGTACCATTCTTAGCTAGGGTCTCATATGTACTTTCAACTTTTAGGAAACAGAGAAAAAGCGAAAAATAGAGAAAATGAAACAGAAACGTTGGCAGGAGAAGCACAGACAGTTTATGTTCGGCTTATCGCCAGATGATAATGATCGAGGTGAAGGGAATGGGGATCCGGAAAATGATACGTTTCTTGGTCCACAACTGCGAATCAGTGACCGACCTTTGTCTAGACCACCAAGTATTCTCAGCTTACAATCACGACGTCGTACAGACACTCCTGGGGGCACTTCCTCTCGTAAAGATGACATAGATCGTCGTGAGTCGGAACTTGGTCTGTCACAATTCTTAACATCAAAACTGTTAAAAGAAAAGAAGGCGGCAGCAGCTAGAGAGGATGACACGCCCTCCGTTTCTGATTCAGATGCAGGGAGTGTTGAAGGATCATACGATATCATGGCACGCGAAACATCTCCACCGGGTTCACAATCTTTTGACTTCCTTGCTCAACCGCCACCTGTGCGGGATAGAGCTTTCTCTGTACCCGTCATTGTAACTCCAGCTCGATTGTTAGCTGAGGCATCCAGAGACGACATAGACGAGGAAGATGAAGAAGACAAAGAAGAATATTCGACCAGATTATAAAATTTTAAGTCAGGAATTATGTTTCATTTACAGTCAGTATATACAGAATTTTCGTTTTGAAGGACACAAGACGTATGCGGTTATAAGCAAATTATATTTTGCTTAATTAAACAGCGCTGTCCGGTTTTTGCTACGCTGTACGTAAAATCGAATGATTCTGTGAGCGAGCGAGCGATCAAATTCTCTACAAGCGATTTTCACCAAAGTTTGAATGTTAAAATTGCAGGATTTAAGAATGTATCCCATATGGGTAATACATTCGTTTTACAACTATAGAGGAAATGACGGTGGTGTATGGAAGGCTAAGGTATATGTGAGATGACCAAATTCTTGTACTAATTTTAAAAAATGATTACAGGTCTAATGATCAATAAAATTGTATTACTTGCATATAAATAACGCTCTACATTTCATGATGAAATGGAAAACAAGTATGATGAATATACTGGGAACCGCTTCAGGAAAAATATCATTTTTTTTTACATAGTTTTATATAATATGCATTAAAAGTAGTGCCATTTCATTTATAACATTACTACTACTACAATGACCATAGAATAATTATTCATTTTGAAGATCTACAATGAGAATTTAAAGTGTTTAAAGTTAAATAAAATATTATTTACTATAACAAATGCATTAAATAAAGCACAATGAAGTTTGCTTATGTGCTTTATTATTATAATGGATATGTTCAATCGATAGGGGTTTGGATGCATCAGATTATTTTGTTGAATATTGTATTTAGCCAAAACTAATATAACATATGCCATACGTATTATATTTTGAAGAATGTTGAAGAAACATATAGTTATCACATATAATAAGTATATATATATTCTGGCTTTCATTGTTTACATTTGTACATATTTCTTGTTTATTGCCTATGTTAGAAATTTCTGTGATCATTTTGTTCTATTATAATATTTCATTTTTGAATAAAATATTGTTAGCTTTATTGTTATCTTTATGGAATGTATTTTGAACGTGTTTTCACTATCTTTAGATACCTAAAAAGCATAAATCTCATCTCAAATTATCTAAAGAGTGACTAGAATTAGCAATGGAAGTGTTGAATTGATAACCTATGTTTTGAGATCGCCGTGCTCTTTGTAAGTTAAACAACCCTTGCAACAGCACTTTGAAGAGCCATAGATTGTCTATGATAAGGCAAACAATCTTGTCTCCATTCTGTGACATTGACAATTCCAATCACTTCATACCGGTTGAAACATTTATTCCAAGGATATATAGTTTCCTTTGTGTTTGTCATTATTATGCATCAAATATTTTTCACTGGACATCGATCATACTCCATTAAATCAATTCACCAATCTCAAATACCAGTTTTAACAAAAGTCAGATTTGGCTTGAAGATGCGATGTTAATTTGTAAATATTGTCTTCCCAATTTTAACCACTCATGATGGAGTTGTTTTGGTAAGAATTTATTTAAAATAATTTTAATTTTTTTTAGAAATATATATGCAATATGCGATAGATACAACAAAAACTACAACAAAACCTAGAAAATACATTTTAGTTTGGCTTAAATATAAAAAGGAAGATGTGGTATGATTGCCAATGCTCACAACCTTTTTTCTTCGCATAGAAACAACTCTTCGTTATTCTGAGAATGTAAGGAATACTTTGTATCACGAACTATAAATGAGGGTTCACAAAATGAAAAACTAAGCGAAATATGGTTGATTATATAGGGAATCACTGAAGCATGACCGGAGTGGGCCCCCTCTTAGCCAGTCAGTGGGCCCCCACTAATGACAATTTTTGGATGAGTAACAATCAACCGAGAACACGTGTTATTTACTGAAGTACAACACATTTTTTCGCGCAATGCGGGATTCACAATTTCGCTTAGTTTTTCATTTTGTGTATCTTCATTTATAGTTTGTGTTACAAAATAATTAGGATTGAATTTGATCATATTTTATTGAGAAACATCAATAGTTTTCCAAAATCTGCCCTTCGTTTTTTAGCTGCAACAAACACGT
The DNA here is from genome assembly GCF_036588685.1 of Mytilus trossulus. Classification (NCBI taxonomy): domain Eukaryota; kingdom Metazoa; phylum Mollusca; class Bivalvia; order Mytilida; family Mytilidae; genus Mytilus; species Mytilus trossulus. The sequence continues at coordinate 6,970,420 of NW_026963290.1, read as the reverse complement.
CTATGGCCTTGTCTAAATTACGGTGTCTAAATTGACCTCAAAATCACGGTGGATGTGCATTTAACCCAAAGCCGACAATCTGTCATTTATCATTGTGGAACGGATGTACGTTTTCAAACGTTTCAGTACGCTAAACGACCTTTCAGCTGTAGCTCTAGCAACGGGCATTGTTAGGAGAACACACAGTATTGTATCAATAGACACAATGCGGGGTTAACGATATCAAGCGTTTGACACAGTGTAGTCGGCATTTTGTCTCTTGGTAGAATTCGACAGCGTGCTCTCCATATCTTTCAACTTCTCTGAGGAAACTTCCAAAGACAACCCAATATCTATCAGGTAGGTCTTTTGAATTGTGACAATTTGATCATTAGTTATCTGTTCGACCACACACGAAAGAAGATACTGTGCATTAAAACGGTTTTCTGACTTCAGGAGTCGAGAATCAAGTTCTGTGATCATGTGATCTAGAAACGGATAGTAGAGAGAGATTCGCCAATATTGTTTAGGTGTATCGGCTGGATGGTTAGCTCTCGATGTCTGCCTTCCACACCGTCTAGGAACATTTTCAACTCTACCTAGAGCGGTTTGGTATAGCTCGTTCCAAACATTATCATCATTTCGCTCAGAATGCAACATTTCAACTAGGGTTTTGCATTCCTTCACAGCCTCTTGGAGGTCGCATTCAGCACCTTGCAAGAAAGTTGACAAACGAACTGTACTTTGTAACACATGCTCTGATACTACTAATGCAATTAGAAACTGAAATCTCATTAGCGACGCAAGATGTTGGCTTGCCTTGTCGTCCCCTAAGTTGTGTAACCGTTCTAATGAGTGGACAACTACCAGAAACGCTGTTTTGAACGTATACAGAGCATCTGCGCGACTAGTCCACCGAGTTTCACATAGAGTTCTTAATTAAGTTCGTTTTTTTCCATATTTTCCTTCGTAGCCGCGTCTGATGAAATAGATATAGGAAGATGTGGTGTGAGTGCCAATGAGACAACTCTTCATACAAATATAAGCATGTCAAAGAAAGCTTGTAGTCGCTTTGCAGAATAGTCGAAAGCAAACCCTATTTCTTGGACGACTGTCATGACTTTACGAACCGAATTGTCCTTACAACTGTGCACAACCGTTCAGACAATGAGATTTACAATGTACATAGGTTGCTTCTGGTATTATGCTTGATATTCTGGCCTGTACACCGTTATATTTGCCGGACATGTTGGCAGCTCCATCGTAGCCTTGATCTCTCATTTTCGCGATGTTGACACCCGCGCCCGGTAAAGTGTCGATGCGTTACTCCGCTAAATGCTCACCCTTAGTACTAGAAGTCATGACACAATCTAGAAAGTCTTCTTTTATAGAAATATCACCACTGAGAGAATCCCGCTGTATATATCTAAGACAAACAGATACTTGTTCCCGCGTCGATACATCTGCAGGTTCGTCCGCGATCAGAGCAAAGAATTTGCTTGAATTGCACTTATCAACAATATCGGTGCGAATTTGATTTCCAATAATGTTGATGATTTCATTCTGTATATCAGGGGATGTGTATTTTGCTCTACTATTACCGTTCGCCAGATGTTCGGTCAGAATAGGATCACCTTGTGCCTTTGAATTCAAAATATCCATGAAGTTACTTCGTTCTGGGGTATGCCCACGAATAACAATGTTTTGCTTCCAACAGAGTAACAGACATTCCATTATTTTAACTAAGATGCGTCGGTTGTGGTTTACTTGTGTTTTTTTATATTCACACATTTTGTATATTATTGGCTCATCTTTCGAATTTTTGAACAAACTTTAACAAAATCATCTGCCATCGCTTGGTAAATGAAATGAGGAGACCCATCTTTAAGGTGCCGCTTTACAAAACAAGCTAAATTAGACTAGTATGTCACTTTATTTATGAAGAGCTTATCTTTTGATTTCTGTCATCCAAACAAAATACATGGAGCACGATACAAGGCATCATCATTCATAGAATACATAAGCCATGGGTTCTCTGTTAGCACTTCGCCGAAAGACGGCGCTGACGATTGCCGTGGTCTCTGGAAGAAAGAAAAACAAGTGACTTTACATGTCTGGGCCTGCGTCTACGATCGAATGTATATATATTTTCGAACATTGCATAGTTAAGCACAGACAAAAATCTAGATACTTATTTGTCAAATTTTCCACGCTAGGAGATGCAAATTTTCTTTATGTATATAAACACAATGCAAATAGAAAAGCAAGTGAGTGCAATTTTGAAATGGGGAATTACAATAAGAGACAAAATTCCGACAAAAGAGAAAAGGAACTAGCGAGAATTCTATGACCCTGATACGGACGCAGCAAACCCTCAAACAATGATGTGTGATAGTTCAGCTAAAAAGGAGCCAAACACACACACAAAAATACAGAAAAAATACAGGTAAGGCTAACATTGACTAGAGGTTCCCAACTTGGAACAGGCGAACAATTGCAAATAAATTAGTTTTGATAACAGTGGAGCAATACACTTAGACTTACAGATTAAACTTTTCAGGTACCACTTAAATACTTGGTGGACAGACGGACGGACGGGATCAATTGGTAGCTGTTAACACATCTGACTTTTGTATTGATAAAATATGTTCTTTATTTCGGAAAGGTAGGTTTTCCGGTTTATCATCGGCACATATATATACAAATGTACGAGCTCCTGTATGAAATTAATCTGCGTAAAAATACAGTGACCTCATAGCCAGAGGCGGATTTAGTCCCCTCCTTTTTTTGATAAAAAATTTGGTTGCTTATATAGGGAATCACTGAAGCGTGACTTGAGCGGGCACCCTCTTAGGTCAGTCAGTGGGCACCCACATTTGAAAATTTCTAGATCCGCTACTGATAGCCTCTCGATTATTTTTATGTCGACTCCTCATTGACGTTTACCAAACATGTCATACTAGTACTATTATTCATATATACATAAATTTTTTTTAAACAAGTTTCAAATCAATTGATTGATCATTTGATGCTAATTATTTTATTCCTTGCATTGGAGGTAGTACTGCGGAATTGGGTGGAGTCTTGAAAGGTTATTTTATTTTATTTTGATGCGTTGACACCTTATTTCGACAGGTTAGTGTGACATGTGTCAAAACAGTACAATATGAAGTAGCCTGTCAGTTTTACCCAAATTATTGTACGAAATTTACAAGTTAAGCCTTATCTGTACAAAAACATGGGTTAACTACATTTGCAGTCTTCTTAGCTCAGGGATTAGCATTATATTTTTTTTATTGAAGTAGAGTTAGTATACCTTGTCGGACATTTGAAGGTGTGGACATCTATCCATTTGTTGGTCAAAAGTTGTAACTTTTCATCTTTTCCTAAGGTTGTCGAATCTTTCAAAAAAGAAATATCTGGATAAGATGGTCCCAGATTTTTTTTGTACTGGCGATGACACTTACTCTGTTGAGGCGCTAAAGCTTAGTTGATCGTCATTTTTTGACGTTTCAGTCTCGATTGTTTGCTGCTGGCTGTGCTTCTGCATGACTATCACTGTTTGTGCTGTTAGAAGGCGTTTTGGTAAAAAAAAAATGTCAAAAGATTGCCATTTAGGCTTGTCACGCTTTGAACTGCTCATGTTTACGTTGCTTTTTAGTTACGTTTAGTACCGAAAGATTTTTTTTACGCAAATAATTTAGATTTGTTTAGGGGCCAGCTGAAGGACGCCTCCGGTTGCGGGAATTTCTCGCTACATTGAAGACCTGTTGGTGACCTTCTGCTGTTGTTTTTTATTTGGTCGGGTTGTTGTCTCTTTGACACATTCCCCATTTCCATTCTCAATTTTAGAAAACGATTCCGGCAACGGTTGATTTTACATACGGAAATATTGTGACTTTATTAAGATAATACTAGTTATAACCTATAGTAAACTATGATTTTCTAATTTAAGTGGTTAAGGTAAATGTTAAATTTCATACTCGTTTGTTTTAGTTTCCGGTGTAAACTATTTTTTTAGACCCCACGATGTGCACGCCATGGCGTGACAGCGTATACATATGGAGCTACGCCACAGTTAGTACGCCAGAATATGAAAAGGGAAATAAAAGATCATAAATATGAATATATATAAACTCTACAATGATATGGAATATACACATTATAGACATGTACAATGAGACTAAATGCATATGATTTCATTTTAAAAAAAAAGGGCAAGGTATTATGATGCGATTATAACCGATAGTAGGTTGGTTGCTGTCAACCGATTGTCAAAGATAATCGGTTGGTAATTCCAACCGATTATCCAACACTACATGCAGGTTACCTGTCCTCTACAAACATGACAAAATGTCACAGTATAACAAATATAAGCAGATTGTTAAAATCTATTTCCTAGCTTTTAAACGAGGTACAGTATTTTACAAAATAATCAACATTATTTGTTTTATAACATAATACAATTATTATTTGTAAATTAATTTCCTGTTTATATCGATGATCTGTTAACTGGTATAGCGTTAATAAGTATTTTATAATAATATTTAATTTGTCAAATCTTATTTAGCGATAAGTAGAGTTATCGTCCTTGGTTTTGCGGAATAAGAATTTTTAATTTTTTTTCAATACTATTACATTCAATTATTTATGCCTGTCTAGAATTATCAAATAAATCAAAATAAAGTAACTGAAATTATATTTTATCTTAGATATGTAAAATGAATGTATATTTGTAAATTTTTATAAAATATTCAACCAAATTTATAGTATTATAAATAGAGATAGACAATTTAATTGGAAATAATAGAAAATTTGACGACGGATGCCAAGTGATGCGCATATTTGACCTTAGAGTCTGTATCGCTCACCTAATTTAATAAATCTTTGGACTGGCTACTACGCCAGTAACATAAAAAAGAAATGTAAGTTCCTGCCTGATCATAAGAAGTACAACATCATCATACTGTTATTCATACAATGAATTAAATAAAACTGCCGTAGCTATTACGGGTAGTATGTAAATGAAGGATATACCAAGCTATTCTCGAGATATTATATGTATAACGGCAACTATCTTTAGATTTGATATAAGCTTTTTTCCAACTAACTTCAATGCCAGGAAAATCGTTTTCCGTCGAACGAAGTCAGAAACATCACGACAGCGAAAAGGACATAACCAGTTACTTTGCTAAGAGGACTGTTCTTGCGGGAGACCGTGTTTTTGTAACTTTATTATCAATGACCGCGAGAACATATCTCTTGTGAGGGGAAACACGGATTTATCGTATTAGTGATTCACTTTGTGAAAAACGATTGAAATAAAAATAAATACTTTTTACGCATTTATTGAGTAAGAAATTACCAGCAGGTTCCCCATGTTTGGATCAATATAGTAATGGTAACCGCCGTGGAAATTTGGGATGGTTGCCAGGTGGTCAGGTGGGGGGGGGGGGGTCCCGCCATTTGAAAAGGGGATTCCACCTTTATGTCCCCATTTAAATGCATTGATCGTCCAAAAATATGGGGGTCCAACCCCCGGAACCCTCCCGATAGATGCGCATTGGTATGATGTTATTAACTTTACAGATTTAAATTTACTGGCGTTATTGCCAGTCCAAAGATTTATTTATTAAGGTGAGCGATACAGACTCTAAGGTCAAGTATTCTCATCACTTTGCATCCGTCGTCAAAATATATGTGGAGAAAAATGGTTTAAATACTTTTATTTATAATACTTTAAACAAGGTTAAATATTTTATTAAAATTTTCAAATACCAATATAAAATTACATATGTGAGAAAAATAGTATAAGAATTATATCATTTTGCCTTATTTTTATATGTTAAGATGTTCACAAATATTTTCATTTAATTGTTTTTAAAAAAAATAGAAAAACTTCATTTTGCAGAATCAAGGACGATAACTCTATTAATCACAAAAATAGATAAGTAAGTCCATTTGGATTTAAAGTACTGAGACTACTATTTATAATAGTCATACGACATAGGTAGGAATAATAGATTAAATATTATAAGCATCATTGTCCAATTTCAAGAAATAGATTCAGATAACACATTTAGTATAATGATAAATGTTATTTTTCACATCTTTGTAAACTATTGCATGAAATTCTATAGGTACTTGAGCAGTGGCGGATCTAGAAATTTACATAAGTGGGGGCCCACTGACTGACCTAAGAGGGGGCCCGCTCCAGTCACGCTTCAATGATTTTCTATACAAGCAACCAATTTTTTCCCCAAAAAGGAGAGACCCCGGACCCCTGCCCCCCCCCCCCCCCCCCCCCAAATCCGCCTCGGCTTGAGGATAGGACATTAATAAGCTCTCCCAAAATCCGCGTTTCTTTAAAATTATTTATCATTAATTTCAATTATTGTCGTGTTTTACTGTATAATATGAACATAAATGTACTTGAATTAACACGTATAAATCAAAGTTTACTAATATATTTTTTTTTAACTGAGATAATTTATAAATGCTTTATAGTCTCAGATGAGGGCTTCAGGGGCGGATCCAGCCATTTTAAAAAGGGGGATTCCCAACCCAGAGTAAAGGAGGGTTCAACTATATGCTCCCATTCAAATGCATTGATTGGCCAAAAAAGGGGGTTCCAACCCTCGGAACCCCCTCCCCTCCAGGATCCGCCAATGGGCTTAGATAGGTGTATGACATTTGCGCTAATTTTGAAATAGTTATCTTATTCATCTCTTGAATTTAAACTGGTAGGTACAATTTAAACTGGTAGGTACAATTTTGTATCAGATTTATACCTTCCTTTCCAATCATTACACGACCAACCCCAGGAACCCTCACCACAGCTCCGCCTTTGGGATGATGTTACTAATTTTACAGATTTAAATTTACTGGCGTTATTACCAGTCCAAAGATTTATTAAATAAGGTGAGCGATACAGACTCTAAGGTCAAGTATTCTCATTACTTCGCATCCGTCGTCAAATTATACAACAAATGGAAGTTTTTAACGACCTTGACTGGCTATACAGCCCTTGCACGGTCGGTCCTGGCTTGCGCCTTTTTGGGCATTAAATAATTTATATGTTTACCATGTGGTAATTTAAATAATTTAGAATGATAAGAAAGTTTAATAAAAACAAAAATTTAAAAAGCAAAAAATTTGGATAAATAAATGAATAAAAAAAAGTAAAATTTTTAATAAAATAATAAAAAATAATGAAAGAATATAAAAATAAATATAATAAAATAATATAGAAATAATTTTGTATAAAAATAAAAATAAAATAAAACAAAATAAATAAATAATTATTAAACACGGAGCCACCGGAAGTAGGAACAGGAGGAAAGCTTGGCCAAGCAAACAGCAGTGAACGGCAGCAACGTTGTCCTGGTACACCAGCAGCCAAGTAAAGAGCGGATAATTTTGATATGCCAAATTGTGTATGTGAATTTATATGCCAAATATTATGTATAAACCACAATAAGCCTAAATTTGTGTATGTGAGTTTTGCAAAAATATTTAGTGGGATGTTTTGTATGTACTAGAAAAAAAAAGAAAAGTGAAATAAAATAAAATAAAATAAATAAAAAACCAAAGTGTGTATGTAAATTTTGACTGCTTTGTGCTAGCCTACCGTAGTTGCAGGACTTTAGAGTGCTAGTACACTAGAACACTTATCCGCAGGAAGACAGTGCCCCACGCTAATTAAAACTTGATTAGCGCAAACCAGATCTTGCGAAGTACCATTTTTTAAGTCTTAGATTTGACTTGAATGAAAAATTTATATAATGACCAAAAGTAGAAACAAAAATAATTTGGGGTGCCGCGAATTTGGAAAAAAAACAAAGGTTATCATGCGTTCTTGTTTATTTAGCATAATTTTAATAATTTAATTAACTTATCCCTACATTCATTTTATCTAATTTTAAATATGTTAAGTTATTTCAAAGGATTAATTTTTATTATTTTTATTTTTTTATTTTTTTAAATCATATTTAATTTGGATTTTATTTGTCTTAAAGATTTAATTTTTACTGCCGGTTATGGCCTGACTCCATTTCTGAGTCACTGACCGGATAACTCTTGCAGTATGTTTTGCCCCTTTAATGATGCTGTGGTAAGTCGTCTTGAAGATCCATCTGTACTGCCGGTTATGGCCTGACTCCATTTCTGAGTCACTGACCCCGGATAACTCTTGCAGAGTAGTTGGTCTTCTTAACGATCTTTTCTAGTAAGTACGTACTGTATTTGTATTGAAGATTTGATTTTTACTGCCGGTTACGGCCTGACTCCATTTCTGAGTCACTGACCTGGATAACTCTTGCAGTGTGTTTTGCCTATTTAATGATGTTCTGGTAAGTCGTCTTGAAGAGCCTTCTGTACTGCCGGTTATGGCCTGACTCCATTTCTGAGTCACTGACCCCGGATAACTCTTGCAGCGTAGCTGGTCTTCTTAACGATCTTTTCTTTAGTACGTACTGTATTTGAAGTGAAGATTTAGTTTTTGACTGCCGGTTACGGCCTGACTCCTTTTCTGAGTCACTGACCCGGATAACTCTTGCAGTGTATTTTAATTATTTTATTTCTATGACTGTTTTTTTTATATATATATACTTATATAAATTTATGATAATCAATTTCTGTTAAATATTGTACCAAGCACGACCAGACATATTGTTGTTTGTCTTTAGGAGGATCTAGTAATATTTTGGTATTAATATTTTGTATTTGAACCTTTTCCAAGTCTGATTGCAATTTTTGTCTCGCTTGTGAATGATTAATACAGTTTACTAGTACGTGTTCTATATCCTCTTTAATGCCGCATGTATTGCATATTGGAGAGACATTGCGTATGTACTGGCCTAGTTGCCCAGGTAATACAGTAGTGCCCAACCTAAGCCTAGTTATTGTTTTTGCATGAAATCGATTACCTTGATAAAAGTTGGGTTTTTAATTTACTGCCGTATTTATAGAACGACTCCATAGGGAGCATGTGTTATCCCATCTAGCTTGCCACTTTTTCTTATATAATGCTGTTGTTTTGCAATGAATTCGTTTGCACTAAGACTCAAGTTAAGGTCAATCTTATCATTACTTAGTGCTAATTTAGCTAGTTTGTCAACCTGTTCATTACCTAGGATACCAACATGCGCTGGTATTCATTCTATGGTTACTTCTATATTTTTTTTTTTAGACAACAAGCCAGTATTTGAATTGGTTCTAGGATATCGGGTCTACTTGATGCATTATTATTTATAGATTGGATTGCACTATATGAATCAGTTAGAATAACAACTTTTTGCCCTGGCTGTTGATTGGAGAATACCCACTTTAATGATTGATATATTATTACGTACATGGGGGGGACATATACTTGCCTCCCCATGCCGCTAAAGTTATATTTGCTTAAGAGCAATAAAAACACATCTATTTCCATAGCACGTTTATTTCAAAGAGACAGATAACATCACATGACAAATACGCATCATCATCATACAAAGGGACACAACTCTCACGACTTAACTACAAAACACATACGACCATACAATACAGATACATATCATCCCGCCCCCAAAAATAAAATTTCCCAAATTTTATCAAAATGGTGTATGTGTTTTATCCTTATACAATTTCAAGAAGAAGAAAAAATGCACAATAACAAATTCAGACTTCATGATTACTTCCGTATATTAAGACTCAAATCAGTAACAATTTTCCAAATAATCTTTGTAAATACATTCATATTAACTGAAATATTCGTGGCTGACCAGTTCTCAATCTAGCATCAATACACACCAGTATCAACAAAGCAGAAAAATCCGAACGTCTGGCATCTCGATCTCCCCCTTAGGACCTTATGCACGCATTACGTTCATTCAACATAAAAAAATATGCATTTAATACATTTACTCAATCTAAATGGAAAATACTAGAATACTGTCATAAATGTAGCTGTATATAACAAATTGATAGATAATCATCAGAGACCTTTAACTCTTAAAAATAGTAAATATTACATCAATGAAACACTTCATAAGTTACATATGCAGTCAAAAGAAAATACGACTAATTCTCCCTCTCTAACGTGTTCAATCTCTCATACCTCACACTCACAAAATAAAATAAAGATGAAACAAATGAATAGCTCCAAAAATGTCAATATCAACCTAGGTTTTATTTATGACTATTATCTCACCGCTACTGACAATCCGCTATCAAATCAGTCCAACTGATAACAGAAATATATGTATTAATAAAAAAAAAAAAAAAAAAATCCTTCCGACAAAAATGAATTGATTTCATAATTAATGTTCGAAATAAGTCGGTGTTTTCCTTGTTACTGGGTAGCGTACGATGAGATAAATCTCACACGTACCGTCTGTAGTATCATTTTAAAATAGTTCAAAACTGCAACACATTTCCTCTGCTAAATCATAAAATACACAAATATAGGTCAAGCCGATTAGTCTAAAGATAATGCCAATTACAAAGCAATTATCATTTCGAAGTACTGTAAGATGAAAGGCCGGGACGTCACATGACACATGCTACAGTTATCTGCACACATAAACATACACAGCTGTCTTTCTTGATGTCCATCTCTAACGTGGTCAAAAGTTTGTGATTGTGTAGAAATTCCAATCGCGTCCAACAGTTAAAATGAAAATTAAAGTTCAGATGACAATAAACAATTGCGAAATACTTTTGATATAAATATGCATATGTCCAATGTTACGTAGTTTACAACAGTTCCTTGAAGTTTACCGTATTCTTTTGTTGACGAAAAATCCAATGGTGTTTTCTGAATATTAACTAAATCCAAATAAAAAATACATCCAAAAATGGGTTCCAGTGTCAAATGCAATGGTACTGCTAGTCCACTAAACTTTAAGTCCAAGATTTCAACGTGGTCAAATTTAATAATGGCGCCGCAAGCCTCGTGGTTTAGTCTTTTTAAAAAGTTTGTTCTTCATCTTGGGGACAGCTCACATAAAATACACATATAAAGGGGTCGTTTTTAAGTCCTCCACCATATTACGTACATGGGGGGACATATACTTGCCTCCCCATGCCGCTAAAGTTATATTTGCTTAAGAGCAATAAAAACACATCTATTTTCATAGCACGTTTATTTCAAAGAGACAGATAACATCACATGACAAATACGCATCATCATCATACAAAGAGACACAACTCTCACGACTTAACTACAAAACACATACGACCATAAATACAGATACATAACAATATGGCCGTCATTTCTGTGGTGTAAACGGAAAGATTGTCTGACGTTCGTTTATAGCTTGCAATCAACTTTGATTGGATTAGAAAAGCATATCCAGTTTTACCCGAAGCTGGGTCTTTTGAGCCATCGGTGTAAATTTTTAAATGATTTGTATATGCATTGTCGATGTACTCTAACGCTTTAGTCTTAAGGATATGCGGATTTTCTTTTTTACTGAGGCTGTTTCTTATGTTACTGGATGTTTTTGCTTGACCTATTATCCATGGAGGTGGATCTTGCATATTTTTAGTAACCAACTTTATTTTGTCTAGTTCGTTATCTTTAAGTAGATATTGGACTCTGAATCAGTAAGGTATGTTATGGTCATTCCATTTATGATTATAAATTTGATATTCAATACAGTCATCTACTAATTGATTGGCTGGATTTGATGGATTTTGTTTAGTACGTGCATAATATTTAAGAGAAAGGTGGTCCCTTCTTAAATGTAATGGCATTTCGCCAGACTCGGCTAGTATAGTTTCTATCAGGGACGATTTATGGGCCCCTAACACTATGCGAAGAGTCAAATTATAAAGTGGGAAAAATGGTATTAATACTTTTATTTATAATACTTTAAACAAGGTGAAATATTTTATTAAAATTTTCAAATACCAATATAAATTACATATGTGAGAAAAATAATACAAGAATTATATCATTTTGCCTTATTTTTTTATGTTAACATGTTCACAAATATTTTAATTTAATTGTTTTAAAAACAAATTAGAAAAACTTCATTTTGCAGAATCAAGGACGATAACTCTATTAATCGCAAAAATAGATTAGCAAGTCCATTTGGATTTAAAGTACTGACACTACTATTTATAATAGTCATAGGTAGGAATAATAGATTAAATATTATAAGCATCATTGTCCAATTTCAAGAAATAGATTCAGATAATACATTAGTAAAATGATAAATGTTATTTTTCACATCTTTGTAAACTATTGCATGAAATTCTATAGGTACTTGAGGATAGGATATTAATAAGCTCTCCCAAAATCCGGGTTTCTTTAAAATTATTTATCATTAATTTTAATTATTTTCGTGTTTTACTGTATAATATGAACATAAATGTACTTGAATTAACACGTATAAATCAAAGTTTACTAATATATATTTTTTTTTAACTGAGATAATTTATAAATGCTTTATAGTCTCAGATGAGGGCTTCAGGGGCGGATCCAGCCATTTTAAAAAGGGATTCCAAACCCAGAGTAAAGGAGGGTTCAACTATATGCTCCCATTCAAATGCATTGATCGGCCAAAAAAGGGGGTTCCAACCCTCGGAACCCCCTCCCCTCCTGGATCCGCCAATGGGCTTAGATAGGTGTGTGACATTTGCGCTAATTTTGAAATACATTGTATCTTGTTCATCTCTTGAATTTAAACTGGTAGGTACAATTTTGTATCAGATTTATACCTACCTTTCCCATCATTACATGACCAACCCCAGGAACCCTCACCACAGCTCCGCCTTTGGGATGATGTTACTAACTTTACAGATTTAAATTTACTGGCGTTATTACCAGTCCAAAGATTTATTAAATAAGGTGAGCGATACAGACTCTAAGGTCAAGTATTCTCATCACTTCGCATCCGTCGTCAAATTATAAAGTGGGAAAAATGGTATAAATACTTTTATTTCTAATACTTTAAACAAGGTGAAATATTTTATTAAAATTTTCAAATACCAATCTAAAATTACATATGTGAGAAAAATAATACAAGAATTATATCATTTTGCCTTATTTTTTTATGTTAACATGTTCACAAATATTTTAATTTAATTGTTTTAAAAACAAATTAGAAAAACTTCATTTTGCAGAATCAAGGACGATAACTCTATTAATCGCAAAAATAGATTAGTAAGTCCATTTGGATTTAAAGTACTGAGACTACTATTTATAATAGTCATAGGTAGGAATAATAGATTAAATATTATAAGCATCATTGTCCAATTTCAAGAAATAGATTCAGATAATACATTAGTAAAATGATAAATGTTATTTTTCACATCTTTGTAAACTATTGCATGAAATTCTATAGGTACTTGAGGATAGGATATTAATAAGCTCTCCCAAAATCCGGGTTTCTTTAAAATTATTTATCATTAATTTCAATTATTTTCGTGTTTTACAGTATAATATGAACATAAATGTACTTGAATTAACACGTATAAATCAAAGTTTACTAATATATTATTTTTTTTAACTGAGATAATTTATAAATGCTTTATAGTCTCAGATGAGGGCTTCAGGGGCGGATCCAGCCATTTTAAAAAGGGGGATTCCAAACCCAGAGTAAAGGAGGGTTCAACTATATGCTCCCATTCAAATGCATTGATCGGCCAAAAAAGGGGGGTTCCAACCCTCGAAACCCCCCTCCCCCTGGATCCGCCAATGGGCTTAGATAGGTGTATGACATTTGCGCTAATTTTTAAATAGTTATCTTATTCATCTCTTGAATTAAAACAGATTTATACCTACCTATCCAATCATTACATGACCCGTGGGGTGAGGGTGGGGGATTTAACAGATTTATAACTTGCGTCTGCGCACCTAATCATGGGATCCCGGCTATTCGGCCAAATAAACAGATCAACATTAAAGCACTTTATGCATCATCGACACGGTCCTATAAACATAACCCAGACTGTAAATTTACTATGAACAGAATAGTGTGTCCTGTTTGACAATTTTGGCAAATTGAATGTACAAGATTGTTATAGCGATTTTATCTCGACAACCGGGCTGGTTTATTTGATCTTTAGTAACTTTGTCAATAATACCACAGACACTAGACGTTCTGTCAATAGCATGAAAATATTGGCATTGGGAAGAAAATAGTGTCCATATATATAATATAGAGCGAACGTCTAGTGCCTGTGATAATACTAAATAATCTTTATTGCAAAATTGCAAAATTACAATAAAGATTATTTATTTAATAATACTGGGAACGGGAATAAAACACCTTTATTATATCGGTCAGTGGCGGATCCAGAAATTTTCAAAAGTGGGGGCCCACTGACTGACCTAACAGGGGGCCCGCTCCAGTCACGCTTCAATGATTCCCTATATAAGCAACCATATATATATTTTTATTGTTGATATTTAGTAAATAATTTACAGTCTTTAAAAAAGACATTTTAAATCATTATTGGCATGATATGTTTTTTAAAGATAGCAGAAAACGGACACAGGTAAGAACGTACGGTGATCTACAGCGGTTAATTTCTGTGTCATTTGGCCCGGTCTCTTGACGAATGTTGTCTCATTGGCAAACATACCACAACTTTTTTTATTTATATTTCACTGAAACTTATTCACGTTAATTATAATTAAAGTTCTTTCGTTCGTTAACTCTGAGTTTATATCTTTGTCTTCCTCTTCTACTTCTACCAATACGCGGCCACCACCAATAAGTTGATTATTTTGCCACTTTTGGATGCGCATTTAAAATTTTGATAAAAAAAAGTAATTAATTAGTTTGAATTTGTGCTATACATTATATATACAGTGAATTTTAAAAACATCTTGACGTTGTTCTAGTTCATCTCATGTAGGTAGGTTTTGAAGCTTTCAAGACTACCTGCATTGGTGGCAGTATGTGGTAGGGCGTTCCATTCTCGTATAAATATGGTAAATCTGGCAAGAATAAAACTAATGAAGACAAGTTAATAATTTTGTTTTAAATTTTAGTGCAAGACGGGTACCTATTTCGTTCAACAAGTTACATGTTCCCAAATTTAAATAAAAGTGCGTATTTTCCATGCTTTCAGTTTTAAAGTTTTTGTTTTCCGTAATCCTAATTTGAATAAAAATCCTTTTTTTCCGCGAAGTACTGATCCACCATCCCACACCCACCCTTTACCACCATTTTTAACCTTTACTAACTAGTAAATTTTTAAAATGTATCTTAAATTTGATTTAATGTTGTTGAAGATAAAACAATGGATTTGACTTTCTTATGCCCTACCTACGATAATACATGGGCATTGTGCTTTCTGTTCTCTGCATCCGTACGGTCTGTCTGTCCGTCTGTCTGTTTCAGATACTTAATGTATTTGCTTGTATGCCAGTCTCAACGGCAACGGCAGAACGATCTTTTAGTACCATCAGAAGAGTGAAGACCTACTTGAGAAGAATATGTACTGCATGGCCACACCGTCCTGGAATCCCTAAATTCTGAAAAGTACCTTGGTTGCACCATCAGCTCCGACTTAAAATGGCAGGGGCGTAGCTAGGCATTTTTTATGTGTATGTAATGCCGTAGAAGGAAGTCATACGGCAGGGGGTCTGGGGGCCGCCCAAGGACCCCAGAAGCTCTGGGGTAAATTGTGCAAAATCCTGCATTCTCGCAATTTCTGATGACTTAAAATAACCTCACAGAAATCCTGAAAGAAACGTATTCTTTTACAATTGGCTTACGTTTTCTTGTTATGGTAAGAACATTACATTTATCTGGATGAAATACCATTTACCATTTATTTCCCCAAATTGCCAGCTTATTTAATTAGATCTTCCCGAAGGTGCTGGCTGTCTGTGTCTAATGATATTGTGAGATATATGATTGTATCATCAGCAAAGATTCTTACCCTTGTCAGACGGTGTTAGACACTGTTGAACATTAAAAAAGGTTAGATCAACGCTTTCAGTAACACCAGCTATCATATGACATTGGAAATGATGCCATTCCACCTAATCAGGTAATGTAATAGGAACGTGGTATAATTTCGCGCAAATTTGATTATCTGATTACATCACAAGTAAAACTGTGCACCAATATGTATTGTTCTCAGATTGTTAGCATTGATTATTGTTAAAAAAATATATTCTAATTGGACATACTTCCAATATAATTTGTAAAGTCAGACTCACCCCAAACAAGGGAAGATAACCATGACAGTGTAAGTACGTTGTAAGAAATGTTATGGTGCGCTGTTGTTCCTAATTGCTGGTTATCAGCTTTTTCATGTCCGGGACTTGTTGTTTTCATTCTACAATCCAAGCACTTGTTTGATCTCGACATTTATTTTTATCAAGTTTGTCATCAAAAACAACATATGCTACGTCAGATTATTTGTAAGACTACCTAGTTTACAGACGTGTGGAAGAAGAAATTAATATATATAAACGATCACAGGTAAAGACAAAAGTACGTAAGACTGTAGTGCAAGAAGGGAATATCCAGTCTGGAGGTGTGAACATAAGTCTTAAACAGGTTGGGAACAAACCCCCTGGATGGAGATTATACCTGTATAGAGGGATAAACCTTCTTTAGAGGGATAAAATTATCCCTCTATAGAGGGGTATTTGTGTTTGCACTGGATTTAAAGCAAATTAGGGCAGAATGGCATTTTCTAATTATATTGGCTATAATCTCTAGCAGTAGGTGCATCAACATATGCACTTTACTAAAAATAGGGATAACCCGTTTTCTGCTAAAGTGACAAAACTTGAAATCTATTGTATACCTATCTGAACACCTGATCAACATCAAAAGGAATAGTTGACCTTTAAATTTCATGTTAAATCTAACAATAGAAATTCTGTTCAGTGAGGCATAAGTGAGTAGAATTTACCTGATCATCACAGCTTTCAATCATGGTGAACAATAGATTTTATATTTTGTCAGATAAGCAGCAAACTGGGCATGTGCATATTAAACTAAGTACATCAATTGGTGCATCAACTGTTGCAGGTTACTGCCATAATAAGTAGAGAATGCCATTCTGCCCTATTTTGATTTAAATCCAGTCTAAACAAAAATACCCCTCTATAGAGGGATAATTTTATCCCTCTATAGAAGGTTTATCCCTCTATACAGGTATAATCACCATAGAGAGGGTTTGTTCCCAACCTGTTAAATGTTCAGAAACGTCGCACGCTACTGGTGTTACTTTGGTGAAATCACGGACAAGACACATTCATCATGTTAATTTTTAAACATAAAAAATGATATTTTAAAGTGTTGTTTATCATTTTAAAGCTTTTAACACTTTGCCACGCATTTATTTTTTGATGTTTTTTACTTACCAGGCAACAGTAACGTCACGTTACAGTCGTTTTCTCGCGTGGGAAAGGGGTATTTGTAAAATGTGTAATTGCGTGGCAAGGTATTAAACTCTTCTTTCAGATTGTTGCAATTGTGTACATGGTGTATATGTAACAGACCATTTTCATTAATTAAAACTAAATAAAACCTTTATTTTGCAATATGATTTCCTTGTCCCACATTTTTTGTGAAATTCTGAATACCGTAAAAAATATATATTTTTTTTACCAAAGGATATAAAAGTTTGTTAAGAACAAGCAATTTATAAGTGGGCGATGACATAAAGTTGATTTTTCTCTCTCGAAAAGAAGGAAATATGAAAAAATGGGATCAAGATGATACAAATCATGTGTCCCATAAACGAAAGGTTGCCATCATTTTTTTAAAAATTGTCCGATATTTTGTCCCCTTTAAACCAAATAAACGTAGGGTTACTTTTTCTGTTTTTTCATGACGTTTATTTAATACAGTGCCATTCGCTACATAAAAAACATTATAATGGATAAAAGTACAAAAAATTATCTCTATTTTGATATTATAATTAAATTACCATAAATTAAATCTAATCATGCTAATATACGAGATTATCAGATAAAACTAAAATGTCCGATACATTGTCCCCACATACAATTTTGACGTTATTTAATAAAATATGCTTCTAACATTCCGTCTTATTGTCATGATTGCTGGTTTCACAGACGATTTGCAATACTTTACTTTGTTGCTTAATAAGAAAACTTTAAAATTAATGTTTTATGTTGAAGCTCTACCGATCCATATAGAAAAGGTGGGGAGAGATATTTCCTCGCGGAACTGAAGTGTTTTCCGGACTATAATAGTCTGATCCGCTATGATACAAATTAATAGAAAAAAATAATTATGGTTCCCTCTACTTCCCTTGCATATATTTGTGCAGACTGCCGTGCTAGATATATATGCTGTAGTCATTTCGCCTTGACATTCTGGAGTGCAAAAATGAATGCAGTGCATACATTTGTAGTTTATCCATAAAAAAAAGAAATCTATTGCCTTTAATTTATAATTAAGATGTATATAATTAAATGGTTTCAATTCAAATTACTTTTTTATTTTTAATTTGTTAATAAAAATAAAGCTTAACATCTTTTATCAAAGAAAAAAAATAATCCTTTCTTAGGAAAAAAATCAATCCTTTAAAACTTATTGTAAAAAGCCATCTGAACAACATGCATTCCAACGTTTTTATTTTGTCTTACGTCTTTGAGTGTGTAACGTTAGGTGGTCCTGTTCCCAAAATCCTTGGCTTAAAAATACTAAATCCCGAAATCCCAGGCTTAAAAACACGCAATCCATAATTCAAAAAAAGAATTCTGAATCCGTAAAAGGGTCAATCCCAAAATCCAGAGCTTAAAAACATCCGATCCCGGAGTCCCTATAAAGGTCCTGTCCCCCTCTCCCTTAAAATTTAATGCGAATTTCCATTTTAAACCTAGAAAACCATGTAAAAACGTTGACGTCACAGTCACATGACTAAATTATGTCTAAAGGCTCATAACATCAGCCAATCAGAAGACACGTTACATCCGTATTTAAATTATATAAATAAATTGAATAGACATATTTACATTTGTATGCAAATTTGTCCGCCATTACATAACATCACACAAGTTCCCATAAAGTTTGACTTCATAATTCAAAACATTTGACGTCACAACTAAAAAGTGATTGTTGTTTGCCGTGAAAAGTTTATTCGGAGGTGATATAAGGTCATTTGGAGGCAAAATACAGCTAAATACCAAAAGTGTAAATACCTTTTAATACGAAATCAGAAAGGAAATCAACTTGATTAAAAATTTTACAAATTCATTATTGTCAGAAGTATACTAGGAATTATAGTCACCTTGGCACCTACTCACACACACATCACCAAAACTTGGCAAAAAGTTAGTACTTGTAGTAGAGATTACTCTGACCCCAATGGCTGTTTTGCCAGACAAACTGGGGCCGTTGGAAGTCAGAGCTGGTCCCATATCAAAAAGTGGATATTTTCCCGTCCAAAATATATGCACTGCTTTGTTTCTTCTGGTGCCAACTAAAGGCTTTCAGGGGCGGATCCAGGAATATGGAAAGGGGGAGAAGTTATTTAAGATCAGCAAGCAGAGCAAGGCGAACAAATTTTGGGACCTTTTTGGGGCTAAAAACATAAAATAAGTGTAAAATGCATTTTTTAAATGGTTCCCTGTGTGGGGCATGTATATTTTATAGTTGCTGTAAAGAGTAAGTAGATATAGGAAGATGTGGTGTGAGTGTCAATGACACAACTCTATCCAAATAACAATTTATAAAAGTAAACCATTATAGGTCAATGTACAGCCTTCAATACAGAGCCTTAGGGTTGGACTCATATTTTTTTCTCTCATATACCAGACTGCTCCCTCAAATCAAATGGTTCGTACCTTAGACTTTAAATCTATCTAGAGCTTATACTGACTGGGATTATAATTATTCAGCTATCATGTTATTTCAAAAGAGCCTGGAGCGTTTGGGTTTGCTCAACCCTGTGTCAGTTTGAAGGTATTTTGGTTGTCATCCTCAGCCTAAGCAATGTGTTACTGTTATTTGAATTTCAAAATGACTGAGTGACGTTTTTTTTATACACTGGTCAACTCCACCAATAGCGAATAACACTGACGTCACATAATCAGTAAATACAATGTACCAGCAAAAAATATCTTTATAAGTAAAGAATTGTTGCATAAAAATCAAATACACGGGAAATGGCAAAGTTCACGAAGTCCAGTCTGATAAATCATTTTACAAAAAAAAAAATCCAAACAAAGAAGGGGTACGCCTTCTACACCCCCTCTGGATTGGCCACTGGAGATAAATGTATAATTATAGAAAAGAAGATTTGGCATGATTGCAAATGAGACAACTCTCCAAAATAGACCAAATGATACATAAAAAAAAAACTATAACTATAAGTCACTGTATGGCCTTCAACAATGACCAAAGCTCATACTGCATAGTCAGCTATAACGAGCCCTGCAAATGACAATGTTAAACAATTCAAACAAGAAAACTAACAAATGTTTACAATTTTTAAAACTAGGTTTCTGAGGTAACTTACCCAAATCATTGAATTAAAATAGATGTGTATAAAAATGTATTTACTTATTACCATGATTACATGTATGTCTGTTTTTTTCATGCATTGTTGTAAATACAATAGAATTTGATGTGACTGTCATACAAGCATGACAAGTGGATGAGGGGTTTATAGCTGTAAAACCAGGTTCAATCCACCATTTTCTACATATGAAAATGTCTGTACCAAGTCAGGAATATGACAGTTGTCCTTTTGTTTTATGTGTTTTATCATTTGACATGTTTGATTTTGCCATTTGGTTTATAGGGACTTTCCATTTTGAATTTTCCTCTGAGTTCAGTATTTTAGTAATTTTACTTTTTATAAATTATACATTGTACATACATGTAGCATAAATTATATATATAAAGTCTGGATAAAAAATATGAAAATCTATGAAAATCTTTAAAAGGACAAAATGGAGGAATGATAATTGTTACAAAAGGGATAGAAAAAACAGATTATTTTCATTTACAAACAAACATATAAACATGATAAATATTATAAATATAAACCATTTTGAGTTTTAAACGAAATTCTTCCTGGCTGTCACTGCCTACAAATGTTTTTGAACAGATTTGTTTTATCTACATGTTTATAGAAAAAATTGTTGAAGGTTTAAAAAAATTAAAATCCTGGTCACCAAGGCCTAATGAATGGTCAGTGCTTTATTAAAGATAGGTACAAATAAGAACCTCAACACACCATGCACACCTAGCTTTGTACAAGACTGTCTGGAACATAAACATGATAAAGCATTTTGTAAAGAAAATTCATTATTAAAATTCTAAAAAAAAAAACAAGGGAAAAATTATGTAATAATTCTGTCAAAAACCATGACATGCATGATATTAACTTTATTCCTTTTTAAATGGTTTCTTCTAGAACAATTTGGATTGATCTTTATGTTTGTCTAATTTCAGGAGTAGCACATATATATATACATGTATATAAATACCTAAACTATAGAAGAATCTTTAATATGTAAAAATGCTTTCATGGATAAAACCATTTATGCAAAGAGAGGAACAAAGGTCATTAAGTCGAAACAGTGACCAAGAAGAAGATGGATTTTTAGTTGTAGGACAAACTAAAAGTGAAAAGACTACAATTGTCGCTAGTGAATTTAATTCAAACATAGATAGACCACCCAACTACATGGAGGTAAGCTACATGTAAACTTGTATAGGATCATATGTATTCAACTATAGTGCTTATTCTTGGGATTTATTTGTCAATTGTTAGTACTTCTGAAATATGTGATTCTCAATATCAAAGAAAGAATACTCTTATTTGCAACATTTCTGCACAAAATTTTAGAAATCACTCAGTTACAGTGACAGATCCAGAAATTTTCACAAGAGGGGCCCACTGATTCATTGCCTAATAGGGGGCCCCTTTATTCATGCTTCAGTGATTCCCTATATAATATAATCTACCAATTTTTTTTCTCTAAAGGGGGGGGGGGGCATGACTCCTGAAAACCCCTCTAAATCCGCCCCTGATTCAAGTCATTTTCTAGACTGTATATATATATACAATGTACTGGTAATAACAAATACATTGTAGAATATCACATGCCTTGAATTTACATGTATTTTATGTTGGTGATTTTAGTTTCATTAGAATTGCAACTGATATAAATCAGTGTATACATGTAAATTTAGAAATTTATATCTTAATATAATAAATATTACATGTATCATGTGTATTATGTACATTTTTTCTCACGAAAACTTATCAAGATCAACATGAACAAAACAAAAAACTAACATATCATAGATGAAATACACAAAGTGCCTGTTTTAGAGTACTTATAGATACATTGAGATATTCAATACTAAGGTTTAATAAAAATTAGATTCTCAATTTCATTTCCAACTTAAAATAATAGGTACATTTTTGTCTATGAAATGCATGCATGTATGTCATGTGTATGTAAAATGTCATTATTTTCACAGATTATCATTATTTTCAATCATTATTTTCACAGATTATCATTATTTTCACATATTATCATTATTTTCACACAGATTATCATTATTTTCACATATTATCATTATTTTCACATATTATCATTATTTTCACACAGATTATCATTATTTTCACATATTATCATTATTTTCACAGATATCATTATTTTACAGGTAGATAACCAAGCTTTACCAGACTACTCTGCAGCTTTATCAAGGGAAGTAACTCCGAACAATAGACAATGTACAAGTGATGTCTATCAACAAAGTGGTGATAACACTAACAATGATTACTCAGCTAATGCTCTACAGGACGTACCATTCTCTGTCAATCCTAAACTACAACTTATGTGGGGAGTAGGTCACATGGGCATGCCAAATCAAAGATGCTACGACCCATCGAAATATGATTATGACTTTACATTAGAATACTCTATACTTCATTCCAGTTTTTAATCATGAACCTGAGATTTTGTCATTTAAATTCAGAGATTAACAAATTATAACATGTATAAATAGAGAAAAATGACCAAAATAAATCAGTAACATGATGACCTTCAATATGATGACTCAGTGAGTCGTCATATTTAAGGTCAAAGTCTCAGCTTTAAATTCATTCAGGCTTGTTGGTGACAGCGAGAATTCAGGAATAGATATAGCATATAGTCATATTCTTATGTATTGATTGTACCAAGTTTCTCTTGATTTTTTCATCCATCTTAAAATAATATTTACCTGTAATAAATACAATGTATCATAAATGAAATTGACTAGTAGTAACTTAAATGGTATCCCATTGTATTAGACATATGCAATTTACATCCATTTTAAATTTCATACAATTTCTAAAAAAAAAATACAATTTATATAAAGAAAATAATTCAATGAATACCTGTAACATTATTTCAAGTAGTTTGTTTCTTTATTTAGTTTAATATTGTGTTAATGATGTAAAATATGGCACCAAATATTTTACTGAAAAATGTACTGAATTTATTATGTAGACAGTATTGCTGTACACATCATTTTTACAGTTCAGCCATTCTTTAATTACTCAGTAAATGTACAATGTACCATTTGTAAAAGTAAAAACTAACCTTCTAATGCTGATTGTTGGTTTCTTCTTTCGCCTTATGTATTGTTGGCATTTTGTCAGATTTGTTGGCATTTTGTCAGATAGTCTGTTGGATGAAGACCTAGGTGGTGGTGTTGGAGGACTAGGTGGTGGAGTTGGTGATCTTGGTGATGGGTTGTCGTTCTATTGTTTTGAAATCTCTCTGTCAGTGTTCTATTGTTTTCTGAAATCTCTCTGTCAGTGTTGTTCTATTGTTTTCTGAAATCTCTCTGTCAAGTTTTTTTGCCATCATGTCCATCTTGGTCCCACTGGCCAAAACATATGCTGTTGCTTAATTAAACAGTGTCCATTTCTTAAATCCAAATCAATCAATTCTCCAATGTTTTTGTTTCAGGGTCAAAATTTAAGTTTTCAAATCATACTTTAACCTATAATGGTTTACTTTTTAAATTGTTATTTGGATGGAGAGTTGTCTCATTGGCACTCACACCACATCTTCCTATATCTATCCATCATACCGAAATCATAATTTAAAAAAAGTGTTTTACAATGAGTTTAAAAATTCAATAAAACAAAAAAAAATATGCCGTGGTATCATGTTGTTGTCAAAAGGTAATTTCTTATACATGATTTTATACATATAAATTAAAAAAATTACATTTCTTACCAAAATATTATTGTTTATCTGAAAAGTCAAAATGTAGCTGTAGTTCTATGAGAATGTAACTTTTGTTTCAAGGTAGCATCGCCCTTTACATTTCATAAACAATATTAGTTTTTCTAAAAGTGTAAATTGAGCGGTTCCTGTTAATACTTCTAAATGGAGTTCCTTTGTGTACAAAGGAGCTCAGTTTTCTCGTTTGAATTGTATTACATTGTCATTTCGGGGCCTTTTATAGCCGACTATGCGGTATGGGCTTTGCTCATTGTTGAAGGCCATATGATACAGTTACCTGTAGTTGTTAATTTCTGTGTAATGTTGGTCTCTTACGGAGATTAGTCACATTGGTAATCATATCACATCTTCGTTTTTATATTTATTAGATACAAAGGAATTTACTTTATTTTTTCACTTGACCAGTCCATCTATAGATAGGTATCTTGGGGTAAACATATCAATGAAGTGTCCAGTTATGGTCATTGTTCCTGTTGAAATTAATATGTCACGACTATATATGTTTCACACTAAATATAGTGTTGAAGACCTTATTTTGAATTATAATGGTTTACTTTTACAATTTCTGACATGAATGGAGAGTTGTCTCATTGGCACATAACAACATTTGTTTATACCTATACATGTCGGGTTTTTTTCAGAGGTGGAATGAGGGGAAGCGCCCCCTACTTCTCTTAATGGAAAAAAGCTCCTTTTATGAACATTTCTGGTCCACCACGGCCTATATTCAGTATGTTTCTAATCTGTTTTAGGGGGTGGGGCGGGGGCCAGGGGATAAGCTACGAATATGATCGATCATAATAATACAAGAAGGAATAATTGGTTAAAATATTTAGTGATTTATGCAGTTGCTTC
Organism: Mytilus trossulus; assembly: GCF_036588685.1. Taxonomy (NCBI): domain Eukaryota; kingdom Metazoa; phylum Mollusca; class Bivalvia; order Mytilida; family Mytilidae; genus Mytilus; species Mytilus trossulus. The sequence continues at coordinate 6,945,390 of NW_026963290.1, read as the reverse complement.
CAATTTGTTACTGATAATTACACGAAGTCGTAGTTAGTGATTCAATTTGTATGATTTTTGTCGAGCCTTCGACTTTAGTCGAAAAAGCGAGTCATAGCGATCCTACATTCCGTAGGCGGCGGCGTCCTCAAATATTCATTCTTGTGGTTAAAGTTTTTGAAATTTTTATAACTTTTTTGAAATATCCTGGATTTCTACCAAACTTGAACGGAAGCTTGTTTATGTTCATAAGATAGTATCCAGGAGTATTTAACAGGGACATAGCTTAGGGGACGACCATTTGATATTCTGGGGAGGGGTCAGGAGGATTTGTTTTTGATCGGCTATTTATTTTTGTAAACTAAGAGGACAGATTATTCATTTCCTGCACTATTGAAGCAAGATTTTTCATTTTCATTAAAGCAAGGGACTGATTATTGATTTTTTTCAACTATATTTATGATATTCGAAAACATACAAATTTTAAATGATTTGTTTATTTTAAATAATACATGTATAGTAAAGTCTTTATGTACCATTTAATCAAATTAATCATCCTCTGCAGAAAGGAATCTCTTTATATTCCCAACTGCATATACATGTATTGCATACATACATAGTATTAAAGTTTGGTTGTAACTAGCCTGTTTTGAAAGAAATGGCAAACATACTTAACCGAGCGGCCAAGGCAAATTGTTTTTTGAAGGGTTTTGGAGCCACTGCAGGCCCATAAAACAAATGATGCAAAATCATGCTTTCTGTGTGTTCCAAAGACCCTTTTATAATCTGAAAAAGCATGTTTGTTTTAACGATTTCTTGGCAATATTTTGGTCTCCAAGCAAAATGTATGAATTCAGTGTAAGACTTAAGTTTCTAGGGACAACATCAAAAGACCAATGTGCATGATAAAGCAAAAATGGAATTCACATAGTTGAGTCTGTGGCGGCTTTTTTCATGATCAAGTTCATAACAAAATTACTAGATAACAAAAACTAACAGAATACAGAAGAGCAACCAATGAACAAAAGACAAATAAATAAGAAACATTGTCATTGATCCCCAAAAATCTAGGGCTACGCCCGACGAAAAAAAAACTTATTTCTTGCAAGGCACTCTCTGTGAACACAGTTTGTTATGGAGACAAATGTTTGGTTTTGAAATTTCCTACACGAGGCATTTCCGCAAAGTAGTTGATTAGGCCCTGTTAAAATAAAATTGAGGTAAGGTTTCCTGAGACAATATATACATCGAGTTAAATGAAACCAATTTAAGGACATTTCAAGTATACTTAAAAAATATTTATACTTTTATTATTAAACAAATTGGGAAGTGTTTCCCGATTTTTTTTTCTTATTTTTTTTTTTGGGGGGGGGGGGGGTAGATGAATTTATGAAGAATCTGGTGCCATCTCATACTTTCGATTAGACCTGCTGAGTTATTTATTTTCTATACATTACCAGTCAGGTAATTTATTTTCAAACTACCTCAGAACAAATATAAAAAAAAATATAACATGTCTTTTCCATATTGGCCCGGGTATCATCCCTCGACTCATATCGAACCTCGCCTAAAGCCTCGATGCCCTGATTTGGGAGTTCCGGGATGATACCAGGGCGAATAAGGAAAAGGGCATGTTTTGATTGGTAAAAGGACAGAAAGTCACAGGACAAAAAGTCACAGGATACTCTTCGTATAGGGTGCAATCAACAGTTTTTTCTATGACGTCATGCTTTGAGAGACCATGCATGTGTGACCCTTACTGGTGGACTGATTAATAAAGATACTTGTATAAAACTAGATATCACTAGAATCAGAATGTTCTCTAGTTCATAATGAAATAAAAATAATGTGTACTTTTAATATATTATAAAAATTTCGTCCAATGAACATGGGGGGGGAAAAAGGTATAATTTTAACATAAAAAACATGAAATCAGGTCAAGTGCACACCCATGAAGACATGATCCATGCACATTTTTCATAATCAAAACTGTATGATTTTTGTAGGTTTTTACCTGGCCTTTCAAAAAAATCTTGTTTCATGGTACGGTTTCCTGCTCCGAAAAGAGCTACAGTGGCTGCAAATAAGTTTTCAATTTTCACTGCTTAAAAAACAGACTGTTTACAGTGTTGTCTCCCCTCGAAACATGTTTATTTAATATAATTTTTAAAATTATTTCAATCATTCAACCTGTTTTAATTGAAAGCTAATTAACTAATTTTTACAATCAAATACAAAAAACATGATACTTTTTCACCAAGTAAGTAAATAAACAGGGGTTTTCCTCCATGGTTATTTTTAGACGGGGAATAACCCCTAGTTTTTAGTACAAAACTGTTTATAGCACCCATAGTCAAAAATTTGGTGGGACAAAAGTCGCAGGACAAAAAGTCACAAATTATCTGTTGGTAATTGTTGAATACATAAGAGAAACGTCTTGAAATATTGACTTTTTGATACATATATATTCAAATGAAAGTTTAGGAAATGTGTCATTATACTTTAAAATATGAAGATCTATTTAATTTTATCAACCTTCATTTGTATAGTTACATCTAATTATACAAATGGATGTAACTATACAAATCCTTGATTTCATTTATGCAAAAGAAAGATTTCTTGGCACCATGAAGCCATTTAAGTGCAAAGCCCCTTTGACACTTTGTTTTTTAACATTTATTTGATCATCTTTGATATTTTTTTGATACATTTTGTTTACAAAGTTAGTTTATATACATTAGTTCAAGAAAAATATATAAATATTTTTGTAGAAATAAGCGTTTTTCATTCAAAGAAATAAATCAGAAAAAAGGAATTGTGACTTTTTGTCCTACATTCGTCATATTCTTTACTTATTGAGGGATGAGACTGAAGGTGGTATACCTAACACTACGGGGAGATATAACTCTGTAAAATCAGCAAACCGTTTTAATGACGTTGTGTTCTTATGGGAATATTAAGCTTCTCAATGATCAAAATAAGAGTTTGTCAAACTGCTATATAACCAGTATAATTTTTCTGATTAAACGGTTGGTTCAAAACTTTTTTATTTTTTTATATATTTGTCAACGAATCAAAGTAAATACTTTGACAAAATTTTAAGTAAATTAAACTAGCCTAACTTAATTTAAGTTCAGGTGTTAGGTACCACCTTAAATAAAATATTACAAATGGAAATGTAATGGTATTAACTTGGCACAATATTATCTTTGAATGATGGAACTATCTCCAGTTGTATTTAAATATTAAAGCAATCATAATTCGTATTTGGGGGGGGGGGGGGGAATTTATTAATGTCAGTCAGCAACATTAGAATCTTTCTGAAATGATTTTGGTGACCCTTAAAAGGGCCGTTGTCTCATTATAAGACAATTTATTCATCTGGATACTCGTACATCTTGTCCATTTGCTGGTAAATTTCTTCTTCTTGAACAGCATGCGTGTACTTTTTAAGAAGAAGCTTCACTGCTTGTAAACGAGTCAAGAGTTGATTCTTGTACCGATAATCCTTACTATTTCTGCTAATCGCCCTCTCTAAACAGTGCATCATATATGTATATTGATTTACATAATTAATTGCTGTTTGTAGTCGGTCCATGATGACAACTGTTATGTAATTACAACATTTATTGACAGTGACTGTTGAGATTTATTAGTGGCTTCATGTGGCACCTTTCCCTTTTTTGTAGACCTTTCACTTCCTGTATTGGTTGGAAGCCCTACCCATGAAAAACAACTAGGACTTATCATGAATGAAAAGGACACACATGGCTTATCCTATTTGTTTTGAAAAAGAGAACATAGATTATTACACTTTTACTATTATCATTTTTCTAATGTATTTATTTTTAAAAAAAAATGATGAAAAGAATATTTTTTTCTTTAATTAGCCCATAAATAAAAAGAAATCTGTTAATATCGATGTGCGCTTTAACTATATACATTTTTAAAGCTTTTACTTATTTATAATACTTTGAATTTGTATAAGTCTTTACTTAAAATAATTGATCTAATACACTTTTACCAGTAGTATTATTTTTACTTAACAAAACTGCATTTTTTTAAATTATTTATTTCATACATCATGTACATATACATCTGATATACATAATGACTTTTGTCATGTGCATTCCAACATGCTTCTTATAAAACATCTTATATATTGTTATTTTTTTTATTTTTTTATGTTTCATACATGAAAAAAATGATGTTTGTTATGTGCATTCCAACAGACTTCTTTCATAATAATTTGATTTATTGTGACTTGTTTTCCTGTTATTTGTACTTTAACTGTGCACCTGATTATCAGCTTGATTTCACCAAACAACAATATGACGTCTAAGCATCCAGGCTAAAAAATAAATCGTATGTTCTTTATCAGGTAAGAACCTGCGAATTCGCGGGTATGCTCGATAACGACCTGCATAACCTATCAATATTTTAAGCTTATTTTGACTCCTTATTAATGCTCTTTCGACTTAATGTATCATTCTTAAATTAAAAATCTAAAAAAGAAATCAACTAGTAGGTACATCCTCAAAAAGTTTATGTTTTCAATAGATGCGAATTCCAAACGAAAAAAAAGCAGGTTACTGTTATTTCATGTGTATTCAATTTGTTAAAAATCCCTTTTCTTAAACTCATTTATTTTGTAATTAAAACAATTATTTGATACATTTTGTGCTTTTTAGCCCACCTTGCCCAAAAGGGCCAAGTGAGCTTTTCTCATCACTTGGCGTCTGGCGTCCGTCGTCGTCCGTCGTCGTCGTTAGCTTTTACAAAAATCTTCTCCTCTGAAACTACTTGGCCAAATTGAACCAAACTAGGCCACAATCATCATTGGGGTATCTAGTTTAAAAAATGTGTGGTGTGACCCGGCCAACCAACCAAGATAGCCGCCACGGCTAAAAATAGAAAATAGGGGTTAAATGCAGTTTTTGGCTTATAACTCAAAAACCAAAGCATTTAGAAGAAATCTGACATGGGGTAAAAAATATTTATCAGGTCAAGATCTATCTGCCCTGAAATTTTTAGATGAATCGGGTAACCAGTTCTTGGGTTGCTGCCCCTGAATTGGTAATTTTTAGGAAATTTTGCTGTTTTTGGTTATTATCTTGAATATTATTATACATAGAGATAAAATGTAGACTGCAATAATGTTCAGTAAAGTCAGATTTACAAATAAGTCAGCATTACCGAAATGGTCAGTTGACCCCTTTATGAGTTATTGCCCATAATAGTCAATTTTTAACAATTTTTCGTAAATCCAAGTAATCTTTTACAAAAATCTTCTCCTCTGAAACAACTAGGCCAAATTAATCCAAACTTGGCCACAATCATCTTTGGGGTATCTAGTTTGAAAAATGTGTCCGTTGACTTGACCATCCAACCAAGATGGTCGTTACGGCTAAAAATAGAACAGGGTAAAATGTAGATTTTGGCTTATAACTCTGAAACCAAAGCATTTAGAGCAAATCTGACAAGGAGTTACATTGTTAATCAACTTAATATCTATCTGCCCTGAAAATTTTAGATGAATCGGACAATTTGGGTTGCTGCCTCTTTGTTAATGTTATACATTGTATTTTCAGAATATATGACTGTTCATTTCATTTTGTATTGTTTCGTTCGATTCGTTCCTATTTTCTTCTTTACAGGTATCCCTCTCTCCATTTAGTTTTTATTATTTGGTGAAAATAACTTCACAAATATATAATATGATATATGATATATTCATATAACAATTTTTAAAAGACACTTTTAGAACTCTTGACTGGTTCGGTTAAAGACATTTGAAATTTTAAATCGAACTTTTTTTTTAATCAAAATTCCCCAAAACTAATATTTGAAAACGTTTAAAATTTTCGATTGATAAGTGTTATACGCATTGCAATTTGCTTTATTTAACATTGTATGTAAAAAAATCTTTAGAAATACATCATATAAAATACTAGTATGCATATAATAAAAGACACTTTTAAAACTCTTGACTTGCCTTACTCGGTCTTATTCAAAACAGAGTTACGACCATCACAAATTTACGTTACGACCATCCTCAATATTTTTGGTATTTTTAGTTACGACCATCATGCTTGAATTTTTGAATGACTATTTTACGACAATTGGAATGTTTTAATGCATCAAATTTTGTTTAAATATCACCGGACTGCCAAATAGTATGTACGAGACAAGTGGTTTGGTTCAAATGAACCTTTAAGTGCACGAAAATCGGAAAAGAAAAACTTATCCCTAGAGTTGTCTCCCATCTCCAGATGGTCGTAACTTTTAGTCAATCGTAACTACTCGGCCATTCTCGCTACGCAGTACAATAGCTTATTTCTTCGTGCAAGTAGAAAGACCGAGTTGTTCCGATTGAACTTTTAGTTACGACCATAAAAGTTACGACCATCCGCTTACCACCAGTGGGTAAGGGCCGATTGTGGCCTCAAATTTCAGGTTCATCTAACGAAAGATTTTGAACACTTTTTAATCAGTTAACTGTATTTCAATTAATTCAATTAGTTTATTTGAAATATTTCGACTGATTCAGTCATTCAAAACGCTCCGATTCAAGCTTAAATATGAAAAATCTATCAAATATGCCAAAAAACGTCACTTTTCAGATGTTTTTTGTCAAAAAGGAAAGTGGCCGCATCCGTGTTCATCCTCAACCTTTATATATGTTATGTATTGTCAAATACAACTTACGTTTCAATATTATGAATGAAAACGAATGCGGCCACGTTCATTTTTAAGACGGACCGTCTAAAATTTGACGAAAATGCTAAAATTGTGAAGATTTCAGTAATTTAGCATGCAATGATGCTAGTACCTATACATATGTGCATTGTCAAAAACAGCCCATATTTATGTAGCAGAAGCATTTTACTTTCCAGTAAATAGCTAAAAGATTACATTTTCACTATTTTGTAAAACTGCTATATTTTGGGCCAAACAAGGACCAGACTCAAGCTAGCAGCCACTTGCTAGCAGCCACTTCGCTAGCAGCCAGTTTTCAGATATGTCTATAAACCCAAAAGTTGCATAAGATTAAAACGTACTTTAAATGTTTTTATAAATCATATAATCACAAAATAATCTGTTTTTACATATGAGTGAGCAGCCGAAGACACTATTTAATGTTTTTTTTCTTCTTCAAATTAACATGTTATTTCCTGTTCATTACTTTATTCGCTTTTCATATACCAAACAGCGTGCTGCGCGCAATTTTAAATAGTGTATGAAGAATAGTAAATAGCTATACACTTATTTAAATGCTGGCAAAATTGTTGTTACATGACATCGACTTTTCCATAAGAAATCAATTTTGTGATATTGTAAGAAAAAGCTTTCCATAGTCTCGGCATCCTGTCAAGTAGTTCCAGAAAAAGCATCAATAGTTTTGCATTATAAGAATAGAAAATTGCACTCGTGCTTTGCTATTTTTTTGTCAGACAAAGGAGTAGGGGCAATAAGGCCCTTATTTGGCCCAAAATTAATTGCAAATTTAAAAGTTATCACACATAATCTTTAATTACTGAAAACTTGACCAAGGTATAAGGTACAAAGAAAAACAAAACAAATTTGACATCGAACAAATTACCATGGCAACAAATCATGACCTAATTTGCATATTTTGTTAAATTTCGTGATTTTCCTTGTTTTTTCAACAAATTTTAAGTATATTTCAGATTGAAAAAGTATGTGCGCACCCAAGAAACAACTTTATGTTTGGTGAGATTATGCCAATAGATATAATAAAGCTTCTGTTGAATTATTTTGTTGTTTCTCGGCTGCGCAGGATGTTTCCACAACAGAAATTAATACAGAAAACTGCATAAATTCTGTATTTTTCATCGTTTGTGTGAAAACAGTACATATCATGACGTAATTGTGACGTCATCAGATATAAATCTTTATGTTTTTCATTTATATTTCTTGACCCTATGCATTTCTAAACATTATGTGTGAATTTGAAATGGTTATTAAACATTTTATTTTCTTGGGCTAAAACTAGGCCTTAATGCCCCAACTCCTTTGTTTTGACAAAAGATTTCACTTCTGAACAAGCGGAATACGCTCACATTTGATTATACGAAAGGCTTATTTGTTGTACTTAATGTATGGTGTGCACGGAAAATATAAATTAGCAATTTATAAAAGAAACCTACCTTTGGACCAATGGTGAAATTTTCCCACCTGGACCTTTCGACCCATTGGACCTTAAACTATTACCTATCATTTGCATCTAATGGGTAAAAAAGTATTGCCGTAGGGAGTTTTTGACAGACTTTTGAAAATTGGGGGTAGGCATGTTTGACCCTTAAGAGCTAAGTTCGGACCTATGGTGTCGACAAAATATGAGTTGTCCCACCTGGACCTTTTGGCTCATTGGACCCTAGCCCATTACCTACGATTTCCACCTAGTGGCTAAAAAGTATTGCCGTAGGGAATTTTTTACACTCTTTTAAAAATTGGGGTAAAGCAAATTTTTTTTAAATCTAACTAATCTAAAAAAAGTAACAGGAAAACAAGTCACAATAAATAAAATTATTTGAAAGAAGTCTGTTGGAATGCACATAACAAACATCATTTTGTTCATGTATGAAATAAAAACAATTTAAAAAAATCACAATAAAAATAATACTACTTGTAAAAGTGTATCAGATCAATTATTTTAAGTAAAAGCTTTAAAAATTTATGTATCGATATTAAAAGATTTCTTTTTATTTATGGGTTGATTAAAGAAAAAAATATTCTTTCATCATTTTTTTTTTGAAAATAAATACATTAGAAAAATGATAATAGCAAAAGTGTAATAATTTAAGATGTTCTCTTTTTCAAAACAAACTCTTAAACAAACAGGATAAGCCATTTGTTTCCTTTTCATTCATGATAAGCCCTAGTTGTTTTTATGGGTAGGGCTTCCAACCAATAGAGGAAGTGAAAGGTCTACAAAAAAGGGAAAGGTGCCACAAGAAGCCACTAATTAATCTCAATAGTCACTGTCAATAAATGTTGTAATTACATAATTATAAGAATATGGGGACCTTTCACACAAAACCAACCTATATTATAAGGCCATTTTCTATACCTCATTTATACAGTTGTCAACATGGACCGACTACAAACAGCAATGTCTTATGTAAATCAATATACATATATGATGCACTGTTTAGAGAGGGAAATTAGCAGAAATAGTAAGGATTATCGGTACAAGAATCAACTCTTGACTCGTTTACAAGCAGTGAAGCTTCTTCTTAAAAAGTACACGCATGCTGTACAAGAAGAAGAAATTTACCAGCAAATGGACAAGATGTACGAGTACCAAGATGAATAAATTGTCTTATTATGAGACAACGGCCCTTTTAAGGGCCATCAAAATCATTTCAGAAAGATTCTAATGTTGTTGAATGACATGAATAAAGTTTTTTCCCAAAATACTAATTCTGCTTGCTTTAATATTTAAATACAACTGGAGAAAGTTCCATCATTCAAAGATAATATTTTGCCAAGTTAAATCATTATTTGTTTTTACACATTGAATTGATTTTAACAGAGACATATATACTGTGTATATATGTCTCTGATTTTAATTATAAACTGAGTATACTAAATTATTGACTTTCAATCTTGAATGAATGAATGATTTTATTCTCATAAACTAGTACATAGCTACAGAGATAATAACAGTTCATATATAATACATATCTTTGTTTCGCATGTGTGAAAATAATAACATTATAATAATATTACAGTTCATCTAACCAGGAGGACAGACTTTCAATGATATATATCGTATAAATCTACACAATTTTTCTAGTTCTACAACATTTTCAGATGAGAATACATTTTTAAATTTAATAATGTTTGCATTTTTGTTACAATAGTGTGGTAAATAATTTTCTCTTTCTATGTTAAAACAATTGCATGACATAATGTAGTGAAATTCATCGCCAATATCTTTAGAGCTACAGAGATTACAAGACCTTTCGGATCTCGGAATAGTTTGCCACCTTCCTGTCTCCACTGGCAAACGATGATTTCCGCATCTAAATTTACACAAAGTATATAAAAAATTAAAAGGCAAGGTCGACAAATACTTTTCAAATTTAAATTCAGTCTTGAAAATTCTATAACATAAACCGTTTGAAGATTGGTGTAAATCTGCACACCACTCTTGTTGAAATTGGTCTTTAAGCTTTTGCTCAATACTTAACTTTATCCATTTTTTGTTAAAATAATATTGGCAATGCCATATATTTGACATGCCACATTCATCAAAAATTTTCTTAATACATAAAATCCATTTATTTTCAATACCATAATTGTTATAATTAATGTATAGTAATTTATATAGTATACAGGATAATTTATCTTCATTTGTATAATCAAGAAGGCGACACCAAAAATTGATCATTCGTAATTTTGCATATAAAGAAATGGGGTATCTCCCAAGTTCTCCATAAATCATAAAATTTGGAGTCGAGTTTTTAAGTTTTAAAATGTGCTTACAGAATTTCAAATGAACTCGCTCAAGTATATCAAAATTTTCGTATCCCCAAATTTCAGCCCCGTATAGAAGAATTGGTACAACAGCTTTATCAAACATTTCTAGTTGGCATTTAATCGATAAGAGATTCAATCTGCTCTTCTTGATAACACTATACATAGCCTTAGTTGCTTGGTCTCGTAAATATTTTCTAGTTTCGAAAAAAGATGCATTTCTAGAAAAAATAACACCAAGGTATTTATAATGTTTAACTATCTCTATTTCTTCTTTTTCAATACAAAATTTCAAATTATTGGGTATTCTTCCTCTTGTAAAAAACATCACTTTGGTTTTACTAACATTGATTCTTAATTTCCAATTATTACAATATTGTGAAAAATTATTTAAAAGTAACTGTAAATCTGAACTTGATTCGGCAAGTAAAATAGTATCATCAGCATAAAATAATACAAACAGTTTTAGGTATATATTAAGTTCATTTTCCATATCTAAAGATAAAGATTGTACACCAGTTATGTTAACATTTTCTAAATATTGCTGTAAATCGTTCAAATATAGAGAAAATAACAAAGGAGAAAGATTTTCCCCTTGCCTAACACCAATTTCACAAGCAAACATGTCAGATAAATTATTATTATGTACAATACGTGACTTAACATCATCATACATATTTTTAACAACTCTAAAAAACTTTCCTTTTACATTATTCATAAGGAGTTTATATAATAAAGAATTTCGGTGTATAAAATCAAACGCCTTTTCAAAATCTACAAAAGCGCAAAAGAGCTTTTTCTTTTTAACACTGAGAAGTTCAAAAAGTGCATATAAAGAAAAAATATGATCTGTTGTAGAGTACCCATGTCGGAAGCCGGCTTGATTTTCATTTAATATATTCAGTTCATCAACGAAAACTCCCAACCTGTCGTTAAGAATAGATGTAAATATTTTCTCCAAACACGACAATAAAGTTATCGGTCTATAATTTTTTGGATCTAATTTACACCCCTTGTTCTTAAATATTGGTATCACATTACCAATAAGCCAGGCTTCCGGCAATATACCCGTATCAAAAATAAGATTAAACAATTGTGTGTATATGTTCCGGACCATATAAGTATTTGGACCATACGCGTATGGTCATGACCATATGCGTATACTCATATGGTTCGACCATACGCGTATGGTCCGACCGTACGCGTATGGTCGGACCATATGAGTATAATACTCGTTTGGTTATTAACGGGCCGGGCTATATCAGTATTTTGACCATATAGGTATATTTTTAAATTAAATTATAAAAGTTTCAATAGTAGAAAAACTTTATCTATAAAAGAAGTGATGGTTACATGACAATGTATTATTTTTATAATTCAAATTCTTCGTAAAAATTAAACATTGATGCTATAGTTTTCATCGCTAATAAAATTCTTGCATGTAGGCTTGGGGTGATATTTACTTTTATATGGTATCATATATTTTTGCGTTTGCAAGTTTGGTTGTGCACGATCCTTTTCATATTTCTACGGTGTTTCAAGAAGCCCTTAATCTGAAATATCGTAACATGATTGCAAAACACCCTATCCACAAGACAACTGTATAAACTATGTTACTTTCCAAAGACTTATTGTGAAAAAGTTCGGTAAATCGGTAATGACCATCGGTAATGACCATCAGTATAACATGTGTTTATTATTTTTTGACAAGTAAGTAAAATTAAGTATGTGAAACTTTTAATTTTTATTTAGAAATTAGCTTATCTTTTTGTTATAATATACATTAATAAAACTACCTATATGATAGCGTCTTTTTAATGGACGGTCATATTATATGACGAGTTTAAAGGTATTAAAAGTAAACTGTAACAGAGTGTTAATTACCCCGACCATACGCGTACGGTCGGACCATACGCGTATGGTCGGACCAAATGAGTATATACCCATATGGTCATGACCATACGCGTATGGTCCAAATACTCATATGGTCCGGAACATATATATCAATCATACTGTCTAGAGATGAAGCAATGTATTCATTAATAATTTAATCTGCCCCAGGCGATTTATTATTCTTCGCCTTTTTAACAGCTTTTAAAATTTCTTCTCGTGTAATTACACAATTAAGTGTGTCATCGTCACAAGGTGAGCTCACATCGTTTTCAATAATAAATTCATCTTCAAACTTGTTCTTATTCAAATCTTTAAAAAAATCAAATAATGTTCCAATAGATATATTACTTTTTTCCCTTTGACGTCCCTTATTAAATAATTTCCAAAATTCTTTTGGATTTGTATTTTTTATTTTTTTCATGTTGTCACTAATATCTTCATTTAATTTCTTAATATTTCCATCCATCACTTTCTTATAATATATCTCACTCTGTCGTAATCTTTCTTTAAAAATATTTGTCCCATACTTTTTATACAGTCGTTGTGATTTCCTTAATTCTTTCTTTGCTTTGTTACAATCTTTATCATACCATTGTTTATTTTTTTGTTTCTTAGAATTACGCAACATAGTTTTAGCATACACATTTGTACCAAAAGTAAGTTTTGCAGAATCAATCAATATATCAGAAACTTCATGTACCAAATTATTCATATCATTTTTTGACATATTTTCTTTATCATTATAAGTATTCAGCTTGCTTATAACACAATCAACTTTATTTGTATTAATATTTTTTCTATATTCATTTATTTTTTCCATTTTCCATTTTCCATTTTCCAATCATATTTTGCTGTACAGGATGGTTTTCAATTTCATTATTTTTAATCAATGATTGACAATCTATATGTAATGATAAGGGTGAGTGCACATCAGAAAAAAGTTTGGAAAACTCACCAATTTCAAAATTTCTTACAAATTGTAAAAAATGTGAGGTACATATAATATAATCAATAACACTATTGTTTCTGCTTGTAGGTTTTGCATTAACATCTTGACCTACTCTTCCATTTAGTATAAATACTTTGTTAGATTTACAAAAGTCTAACAATTTTCTACCAAAGCCATTAACTACATTATCTGGAGAGTTTCTTTCTCTAGGTATATTCAAATTATCTAGTATATGTACATCAGTATAATCAAATTGATCAGTAAAATGTTGAACAATAAACTCATCGTCAGAACTTTCATTATAAAAATCGGACAAATTAGCAGTGCGACTATTAAAGTCACCAAGTAGTACAATATATTTACTATTTTGAGAAAATCTTTGAAATTCAACATCAATCTCGTTAAACGCTTCTTCTGATGTGTAATTTGTATTAACAGGTGGTATGTAAACAATGCCAAATACAATATTTTCATCAAGATCAAAAACTTTTTTGTCAACAGAAAACCAATACACAAATTTGCATTCGGTATCAAAAGTTTTAATACATTTATCCAAGCACTTCCGGTAGCCTAGAGCAATACCACCAGACATATGGCTTGTAATTTATGTCTATTTTTAAAACCAAAAATAAATTCGTCACAATTTATAACATCACAATCATCTAATTTAGTTTCTGTAAAACAGACAATATCATAGGTGTTCAGCAGTGATTTAAATTCAGGGTATAGTAATCGATTTTTTATACCACAAACATTTAAGGATAATAATTTAATACAATTGCTAGAGGGTTTATCTACAGAAAAACTATTACAATTTGATTGAAAGTCACAAGTGTCAAATAATTCGTCTGATATAACAGTTTCGTGTTCTATTCCTCCACGGTTATCCTAATGCGGTGAAATGCGCCTTTGTCGTCGTCCGGGGTCGTTTAACTTTTTTGGTCGGGCACCTTGTTTGTTGTACTGTCGTCGAGGTACAACATCATCTCTCTTCTCTTCGTCTTTCTTGGGTGGGCAATATTCAACTCCTTCGATGAATAGGCGTTCCCGTTTGAAAAATGCCTTTTTCCGTTGTCTACGGGCTTCTTGAAAGTGTGGCCAAAGTTCTTACTAGTCTTAATATTTTTTTGTGAATCCGACTCCATTATATCATACCATTTTCGTAATTTCATATTGTATTATGAAGAAGACTTCATAAGTATTAGTTAGTACGTGTGTCTAATCTATTTTGCGTTAATTCAGCAAATAAAATATGTTAAAACTAAATATACAAATACTAGAAATAGCTTATATTAGATATTTACTATGATATCATATTATAACAATACTTAGTTGGTACAACCTTCTCAATTCTTCTTAAAGATAACAGACAATTTTCTTGTTTGAATTGTACATGTATAACATTGTGATTTCGTGGCCTTTTATAGCTAACTATTCGGTGTGGGCTTTGCTCATTGTTCAATACCTTACGGTGACACGGTCTCTTGTGGAAGGTTGTCTCATTGACAATATTTTTTTTTTATGTAACACAATTTTCTATTATAAAATGGCTTCATTTAGGGTGTAAACAACTACAATTTGGGTCTTTAAAAACACCACAAAGAGCAATGTAGCATGAAGGTGTATGACAAGATCACACACAACGGACCTTTAATTTGTTGAGATGCAAGGAAATCAAATGTTATTTTTGAGGGAAAAAGTAAAAAAAAAAAATCAAAAATTATGGGTTCCACGGTGTCTCACCTACTTTTGCTGTTAATCACACACTCAACAAAAATGATGAAAAAAATCAATAAAATTATTGCTCTTGATACTATATTTCTTTTGATTGTAAGAAGCTCAGTCTGTCCAAGTTTGGTAAAAATCCAGGCTAGTTTAAGAATTTTAAAATGTTTTAAAAACTTTAACTGCAGACTGCATGTAATGCTAACTGAAAGAAAAACTTAGTCTTTTTTTACGAAAATACGGGAAAAATTGAATTTGAATTTTACAAAATTTTCTTGTAGATACCAGCTTCGTATCAGAAACAAGATTCTGGTCAAGTTTCGTACAATTCCAGGATAGTTTAAGAAAGTTCTTAAAATTAAAAAAACTTTAACCACAGAGTAAATGTTATGTTTCCTGGCAGAAAAAAACGAAGTCCATTTATAAGTTAAATACAGAAAAATGGATTTTTTTTACAAAATTAACAACATCGATAACTATGGCACGCCTGAACCACTTTTATTAATTAATCTTAGATTATCTCAGATAAATTAGGTTTATCTGAGATAATCCCGGTTTATCTCAGCTTAATTCAAATTCGAAAAAATCCTAGTTTATCTCAGATAATACAGAAAATTCATTATCTGGAGAAAATCCCGGTTTATTTGAAAATATTAAGAAAAGCTAGGTTTATCTGAACGATTTTTCAGATAATCCTAATTTATCTCCAGATAATTGATTATCTGAATTTCAGATAATTCATTATCTTATTTTCCAGATAATTCAGTTTTAAAAATACCAAAGAATAATGTAACGAGTGTTCTGATTGGACGACAATCGTTTGCCAGATTATTTTTTAAAAATACCGTCAGATAATTCATTATCTCATTTTCCAGATAATTAAGGTTTATTACGGATTCTAAATATACCAAAGAACAATGTAACGAGTGTTATAATTGGACTACAATCGTTTGCAAGATTTTATATGAAAAATAGTTTTTATACCGTCCTTTTTTAGAAGAGGGGTGACGTTCTGCACACGGCACGCAATTAACAAACTACTTACGGTGTGGACATCATCGTTATTGACACCTGGACAAGCGAAATTTGTTGAATAAATTAAAAAAAAACCTGTGAAATACAGAAGGGCTGATTAGATACAATATACATCATATACTTTAAACATACTTAATAAACACATTTGTTAGCTGTTTTGACGCTAACTTACTGTTTATTACTGACGGCTAATTTCCGGGGGCGACATCGCCGATAATAATTGAACTCTCATATTCATTTAATCAGTCGATTTTAATCTTTTGATAATGACAACGGTTTTGTAAAATAAATGTATTTTATTTCGTTTGAAATAGGGTTTTTCCCGTTTGCTATTTGTAGTTAATATTTACAGATGGGAACTAGTGTAGCTACTTCGGATACTGGTTTTGTAACAGTATGTACTATTAGACCTTTTCAACATCTCTCGACACCTACAGTTGAGAACGACTACGACAGGTAAAATGTGAAGGGTCGTCTCAAAAATAAAAAAAGATGAGATCATTATTGATTTTATTGCTTTCAATCATTGACAATGATAAAACTGTCCTACAGAGTCCAAATGACATGGTTTTTTTTCAATTTATTATAAAAAAATGATAGATTTTAAGTCACCTTCCATCTTTAGACGTTGTGCTTCTAGCTGTCCTGGTTAAATTTGGAAAACGAAAAGAACAAATCATGTTTTATTGTAGTTGATATTTAATTAAACATTGATTATTTCGGTTGACAAAGGCGGCACATGTCTGTTAGTTTTGGCTTTGGATGCCTCCATAATGTACTCAATATATACTTTGTATCATTTCAATTCACCAATTTGGTGTTCCACTTCAATTCTGCATTCACCAATCACTGCTCAAATGTTGTAACATTGAAACGACGGGGTCAATTATATCTTTTTTCCAAATTCATTAAGGAAAAACTTCAACTCGAACAAGATATCTTGAAGCGGAGAAGACCGTCGTTGATAAGAAAAAAAAAACAAACAAAAAAACGTGATATTTTCCTTCGACCTAAAAAATCAATATGTTAGTATCCCTCCAGAAATTGAATATGTACAACATTTACTAAGGTGAAGGTCGGTGGAAAACACCAAGTTGTTCGTGTTCACAAGTGTGATACGGACGGACGGTCCAGTATTCTTTTTCATTTTTGAAAAAAATCATAAAAGCTTTTACACCAACAAATTAACTCGTTATTGGCATGCGGCAAGTATTTGGTGAAAGACGCACATAATCACAAAAGTGAAGAGAAAATGGGTTAGGATTTGAATATTTATTTGATCAATTCAACACGAAATGTCGTGCAAATACATACGAAATAAGAATATTGTATGACAGAGACATATGTATGGTGTACGGATGCGGACGTTTCCCCTTGTCGTGTTTTCGGGTAAATCCAGAAATCGAGAAAGCGAAAGCTAGAAATTGAGAAACCTGGAAATCGAGAAATCAAGAAATCGGGAAATCTAGAAATAGAGGAAGCAAAAACGCAAAATCGAGAATTCATTTCGCGTTTTCGTATTTTCTCTTTCGTGTTTTGGCGTTTTTGCTTTCTTGATTTCTCGATTTCTCGATTTCCCGATCTTATCTATTTTCCAATTTCTCGATTTCCCTATTTCTCGATTTCCCGATTTCCCGATTTCTCAATTTCTAGATTTTGCTTTCTCGATTTCTCTAATTCCTAATTTCGTGTTTGCAAAATGAAAGGAGAAGTCACGAAAACGCGAAAAGGTGAAATAAATGGCCGCATACGGCCACCATACATATATTTATTTATTTATTTTGGTTGATATATTTTCTTAAACTATATAGTGAAAACAGTATAAAACCGCCAATCCAATATGGTACGCAAAGATAATCATGATGTTTTTTTTGTCTTTGAGACGACCCTTCCATTTTACCTGTAAACTGTAGGTATCATTCGTCGGTGTCGAGAGATGTTGAAAAGGTCTAATTATAAGTTTGATGTTAGGTGCAGGAGGCACGAGGAAAGTTTTGGCGGTTTTTATGGGTGGGGTTTAAAGGTACTATATAAAGTTTGGGATTTAAATGTATTAGTATCGAAGGTGCTCTCAGTCACGTCGGATTGAAGTTGGTCACATAGGTATATGTGCAGTTGCAGCTATGTTTATTGTACGTACAGGCGTTGGAGGCATTAGCCGGGGGAAAAGAAACAGTGCGAAAGAGGAACAATGTTATATGTCATGTGTTTATATAATGTTTCGATTGAAGAAATATGTACAATTTAGTAAAATAAAATATTGTATCGCAAGAGAAAATAAGATGTTACTGCGAGCAACTAATCCTATATCTGTGTTTGTCTTGTGTATAGCCTATTGAATTAGAGATAAAATGCTTTAAATTCGGACGAGCAGGGCGAGGGAGAATTTAATTAAATTTAACTATTTCGTCATGTGTCAGTAAACAAATAGAGATGAAAATCAAGTAATCCAATACACAAATAATGCACGATTCAATAATGGAAAAACAATTATTTCATCATGGTTATTGATATGACATACTTTTCATTTTGCTTTCAAAATAATTAAATACACAAATCAGAGTTTAAACCTTAAAGCCAGATTTAAATTGTAGGATATAAACAATACATGTACATTGTCGGAAATACTAAATGTTTGCTTACTCGCTAAAAAACAGGAGAAACCCTCTTCATTCTGTTTTTAAATCTGGATCCAAATAGGGAAATTTTTACATGTAAATGTAATTACGGGTGACATGCATGATTGTCAAACCTATGCCTGTTATGTACTATATATACCATGGTTTTTACGAGTTAATATATTTAAACAAACGAATCCGAAGGATGAGTTTGTTTAAATATCTATACTATTAAACGAGAAGACCTCATTTTGGGTGTCGCTTCTCTTCTTTCCACAATAAATTAATCATCATGCCTCTGTGTCCTATGGGTACAGTGCATAATCGCATTTGTCATCCTTTCATATGGTTATTCGGATTGAGTTATTTTGGGTGAAAAACGAGAAAAAAGACATCCGGATATGTTTCCGTCATTGGGCAATATTTTAAGTCAGATTAGCTTTCCGGTTTGCGTTTTTCTGTATACTTTGAACATACATTAATACTACGTATACAGTGTATTTTCTGTCTTATATCCGTCATTAGATGAATTTTAAGTCAAATTAGAACCCCGGTTTGCGTTTTTCTTTTTTACATTGAAATAAATACATATACTACGAATAAAGTGTATTTTTCTGTCTAATATAATTTTCAAGTTTTCTATCCACGGCAGTCACAGGTTTTATTTAATAGAGAGGGTCTGAATAATCAATCAATGACCGCTGTGGATCAATTATTAAACTGAGAAGTGACTGTAAAAAGAAAATACACTTTCGGGACGTCTGGAACGGGTGTTTTTAAGATAGAAATTTCAGGATTGACCATTTCGGGATCCGGGATTTCTTTTTTCGAATTTCGGGATGTCGAGATATTTAATTTGTATAATAAATTCAGAACCTCAGGATTTCATGTTTTTAAGCCCGGGATATTGGGATCAGGGCCCCTCTGCAGTGGCGGATCCAGAAATTTTCATACGCAGGGGCCCGTTGACTGCCTAAGAGGGGCCCGCTCCGGTCGTGCTTCAGTGATTCCCTATATAAGCAACCAATTATTTTCAAGAAAGAGGGGGGCGGGCCCCCTAAATCCGCCCAGTCCCGACCCCCCTGTAATGACAGTTCATTATATACAGATAAGCGCTAAAATTATTCATGTGTCATTAAAATTAATAGAGAACAAACAAAAAAAGGCTTTTTTTGTGGAAAAAGGAGGAGCCGGGCTAGGAAAACCATTATCCTGTCCCAAATTACCTATGACTTTTGATACCTTTTCTGAAATTATCAAAAAAAGAAGATGTGGTATGAATGCCAATGAGACAGCTCTCCACAAGAGACCAAACTGACACCGAAATTAACATTTAAAGGTCACTTTACAGCCTTCAACAATAAGCAAAAGCCGATACTGCATAGTCTGGTATAAAAGGCCCCGAAATGACAATGTAAAACAATTCAATTGAGAAAACTAACAGCCTTATTTATGTACAAAAAATGAACGAAAAACAAATATCACTGAACCACTGAATTACAGGCTTCTGACTGGAATGTTCATAATACATGTACACTAAATGTATGTTCATAATGAAATTAATAGAAAACAAAAAATGGGAATTTTGGAAATAAAGGAGGAGGGTTAAAAAACATTTTCCTGTCCCCAAGTACCTTTTAGTACTTTTGATTCTTTTCCTGAAATTCTCAAGTCATTAAATCTTTTAAAAAATTCTTCCTATACACTTTACATCCTTTCAAATACGCTCTAAATGCCCGCGATTTCGCGGGTGTGTTCTAGTGTTAATGTGTAAGACACATGGTATATAAAATTTGTAATATAAATAAATTGATTGACAGCTTCAAGACCTTCAACTAATATTGAAAATTGATCACGTTACAGTTTTATCCAATGAAATGGAAGCTTGCGCAAGTCACTTTGCACTTCGTGTATGATCGTCTGTGTATTTCATGTAATAAAACCCCTGAATTTGCAGAAAGAAAAGAGGATTAAATAATCATTCTGATGACGGTAGGAATGTTTTTTTTTGTTTTCAATGTATCATACAAGGAATAATATTCAACTACTGTCTTCATCTATTTGAAAAATACTTTTCTTCCCTTATTTTATTAATTCGATTATTAGATTATTTATTAAAACACAATTTTAATGATAAAACAATGTATTTAAACAGTGGCGGATCCAGGGGCGTAGATATTGTACGTCCCTCTGATTGATCGCAAAAAAAAAATCATGTTTTTTTTCACAGATATATATTTGTAGCCGATATTCATTCTCTTTTATATACGTACCTACACCCTTTATAAATCAAAATTTAATTGAATTTTTGCAAAGGAAATGATAATTTTACATTTCATATTTCCAAAACTGAAAGAAGAAACATTTAGTGATTGTTTCCAAAATTAAGGGAATTCGTAACAATCCTATATAGTTGAAAATGTGGTACACATAATTTATTGCCTTTTCTTATAAAATGAAGATCTTGACTTTTTAGTACGTTTTACAGTTTCCTAAATATTTTAGAGGCGGATACATTTTAAAGAAAAAGGTGGAGCTTCAGCCATGGAATAACATGAACATGAATATGTTATACCATGGCTGAAGCTCCGCCTTTTTTCCTTTGAAATCTAGTTGAGTTGCATATTTAATTAGCAAAGTATGGTACAACATAAATTTGCATATAATATACCATGGTTTTCCCTCACCACACTTTTTAAGCAAATTATTTCATAAAAACATCAAAGGAAAAAATCTAATTTATGTTACAAATAGGAAATAAATATACAACCTCCCCCAATAAATGTTGACATAACAGGAAAAAAGTAATAAAAGTTTCTTTTAAGACTGCTCAAAACAAAACAAAAAATAACTCATGCACGAAAAAGATATTTTGAAAGATTAAAATTCCTTTTAAAGGTTTCTGTTTTATATTTTTCTCTTATCTTTTATTCTAAATTAAATTATCACTTCTGACTGAAACTAAAAAAAGAGTTATAAGCGATTAATGGATAAGAGCATTCGTAAACATAGAAAGCAAATTAGACACAAGATAGAAAACTTAAAATCGATTAACCCGAAAGAATACTGGAAGATTTTGAACGGTGGTAAAAGGGGAAACAATCCATGTGTACATATTTATATTTTGTTTGATTAATTTAAGAATTTAAATATAGGAAATTCTGAAGATGAAGAGATTGTTTTAGAAAATCAGAACAATGTAAAAGATTTAAATGTTATATTAAATTCACCTATTACAGAAGAGGAAATTGAAAAATCTTTGAGAAAGTTAAAAAAAATAATAAATCCTCTGGTGATGATATGATTGTAAATGAATATTTAAAACACTCTTTTAGTGTTATGTCACAGGTGTTTGTGAAACTTTTTAATATTATATTTGACAGTGGAACTATCCCTGAAAATTGGCTTTCTGGAAATATAATAACTTTATTTAAGAATAAAGGTAACAAACATGATCCTATAGCAATTTTAGACCTATAACAGTTATAAGCTGCTTTGGGAAATTATTTAATAATGTACTTCTATTTTGAATTCACGTTTGAATAAATTTTCCGATGATTTTTGTTTCCGAATCAAGCTGGTTTCAGAGAAGGTTATTCTACTACAGATAATTTATTTGTTATCTACATGCTTATTAGTATCATGAAAAATAAGAAAAAGAAACTGTTCTGTGCAATCGTAGATTTTGCTAAAGCCTTTGATACTGTTTGGAGAAAGGGTCTTTGGCATAAATTACTTGTGAATGATATTAACGGTAAAATGTTTAATGTAATTTTTAATATGTACACTGGTATTAAATCTCGTATTATGTATAATGGTTAAATGTCAGAATACTTTTCATGCAATATCGGTGTAAGACAGGGTGAAAATGTGTCTCTTTTTTTATTTTCATTGTATATGAACGACCTTCAACAGTTTATTGAAGAAAAAAATGTATGTGGTTTAAATTGTATTACTGATGAAATAGAGAATGAGTTTGATATCTGCTTAAAACTGAAAATTAAAAATGTGTTATTATACGCAGATGATACAGTGTTATTCTCGGATAATGCATCCAATCTACAGTTGCAATTAGATATATTCTTTGAATAAAAATATTGCAGTACCTGGAAATTAAAAGTTAACACAAGTAAAACTAAGATAATATTTTTTTCTGGTGGTAGATTACCCAAAAATATTAACTTTATATATGACGGAAATGCATTGGAGATAGTCAATGAATTGACATATCTTGGGTTGAATTTTTCAAGAACAGGTAGCTTTATGAGTGCTAAGAAGATTTTAGTTGAAAAGCAAATAAAGCAATGTATGAAGTATTGAAAAATGGGAGGTTGCACAACTTGTCAGTGAAATCACAATATGATCTTTTTGATAAAATTGTGAAGCCAATTCTCCTGTATGGGTGTGAGATTTGGGGTTTCAGTAATACTGATATTATAGAAAAAGTGCATCTAAAATTTTGTAAACTATTATTAAACCTTAAGAAGTCGACACCCAATTTTATGATTTATGGTGAACTTGGTATTTATCCCATGTCTTTATATACACAGCTGCGTATGGTTAATTTTTGGTCAAAAATGGTTAACGGGGATGATAACAGTAGGTCAGGTTGGTTGAAACACATTAAAAATATATTAGATAAATGTGGATACAGCAATATTTGGTTGTCACAAGGAAATTTCAATTCTAAGTGGTTGGGTATTAGTTTAAAACAAAAGTTATTTGATCAGTTTCAACAGAAATGGAGAGCTGATATTGACTGTTCGCCAAAACGTTTGGCCTACAAATTGTATTAACAAAATTTTGAATTTGAGGAATATCTGAATATTTTAAATGATAAAGATAGAATTACATATTGTAGATTTCGTACGGGTAACCATACGTTACCCATCGAAACTGGTAGATGGAATAAGATTGAGCGAAACCTTAGATATTGTAACGTATGTCATTGTAACGAGATTGGTGATGAACTTCATTACACTTTGCAGTGTAGTTCTTTGGCAAATTTTCAAGCACAATATTTGGATACTTTTTCTTACACAGATGTAACATACTAGAATTTAAAAACTATTTCAGTTAAAAATTAAAAATAAGTTGAAAAAGCTGTGCAAATTTATCAGGATTACAAATGTATAACTTTTCAAGTGAGTCTTCCTGGTTAATCACCACTCTTCTTTACTATACTGTTTATTATATATTATTTGTTATTTTCATCTCATCTTGTCATGTGTGTTTGTGTTATGATATATGACTTTTTATGAACTTCTTTGTACCATTGTATCTTTATGGTGTTTAAGAAATAAAGAATCTTGACTCAAAAACTAGCATATTTTAACACACAAGACACAAAATCACAATCCAGTGATATGAATTTTATTTCTTGAATTAGATCCTTCTCACAGGAAATATCCTTCTATAATAATTAATTCAGAGCTCTTCAAAATTGACGAAGAACATATAAAAAAGAAAGAAAAGAAATCTAAAATGTGTTCGTCAATCCGTGTACAAAGAAAGAATGGAACTTCATCCAGTTCAACCAAAAATCCATCTGAATTTCACATACCTCTTGATGATATTGGTATTGTCTCTGTGTTGTAACAAACACAGATGTTTCAGCATATTTTGTACATAATTAAAATAACTCTACCAAGTTGTAAAATGCTGGTCCTAAGCATGAAAAATGGAGGAGACAATTCAATTATTTAGTCGATTTATAAGTAAAAATAAATGATTTCATAAAATTGGCAAGACAAGATAAATTCATCAAACTTGTAAGACAAGGCGAACGTATGACAGAAAGTCACAGGACAAAAAGTCACAATTCAGTTTTGAGATTACTTTTGAACAAGAACACATTTATTTTGAAAATATTTTTTTCACATTTTTCTTGAAGTTTTATGTTTCAAGCAACTTTGTAATAAAAATCTTCTCAATAAATATCAATAACGATCAAGTAATTGTTATGAAAATAAAATGTCAAAGTGACTTGGAACCTAAATGGCTTCATTTTGCCAATATAAATATTCTTTGCATGATTAAAATTTAATACATCTTCATTTATCAAGGTTTATGACCTTTTTTCTTAACTTAAAAAGGATTATATGTAATAAAAACTTAAAGAAAATATTTCAAAATATATTTGAACAATTGTCAAAAAAATATTTGTGACTTTTTGTCCTATCAAATTTGTGACTTTATGTCCTGTGACTTTCTGTCCGTTTACCGACAAGACAATATAATTTATTAAAACTGAGGCACTCGTTACAAAATTAAAAGTCAAGATTCTTATAAGAAAAAAATTCTCACTTTCACTTTCTTTTTATTAAGGTAAATAAATAACATGTTTTTCAAAATTTCATTCTACAAGTTTTAATTATTTATTTTTTCCAGACAGTCAATTGACATGACAATAGTAAACTAAGGAAGTCGATAATCCTCTGAGACTCTGTTTGAATGTATTTAAAACGAATGTAGAAAGTCACAGGGCAAAAAGTCTGAATATCTATCGACACTCTGTGCATTTATCATCACTCTGTATATTTATCACCACTCTGTATGTCTATCACCACTGCGTATATCTATCCCCCCTCTGAATATCTATCACACTCTGTATATATATCACCTATCTGTACATCTATAATCACTCTGCATATCTATTTCCAATGTGTACACCTATTACCAATCTGTATATCTACCATCACTCTGTATATCTACCTCTTATCTAAATATAATCACAAGTTTGTCTATTATCAACCACTCTGTATATCTATCACCACTATGTACACCTATCACCACTCTGTATATCTATTACCACTCTGTATATACATATCACCACTCTGTATATCTACTACCACTCTGTTCATCAATCACCACTATGTATATCTATCGACTCTCTGATTATCTATCACCCCTCTGTATATCTAACACCACTCTGTATATCTATCACCACTCTGTACATCTATCATCACTCTGTATATCTATCACCATTCTGTACACATATCACCACTCTGTATATATATCGACCCTCTGAATATCTATCACCCCTCTGAATATCTTACAATCTGTTTATCTATTTCAACTCTGTATATATATATATATATATAAAAGTCTATAAAAAGGACCAACCAGCAAATTTACTATGTACCGGATCGTCTAGAATAGGCGATACTATGCAGATAAGGAAAAAATTATATCAGTCTAAAGATTTGCACAACGGTACTGATATAAGGTGTTATAAAACGAAAATGTTGTTATAAAATCGTGTTGACAAATATTTCGGCTCAACAAATGGCCTTCTTCTTGTGTCACAAGTTTTAACAATACTGATACATAATGTACAAGGTGTGAAAATAGATCAGTGATAATACAGGTAAGTTTTGGTCGATTGATTTTAATCCTGAATATCATAATTTAAACAAAACACTTTAAATCAATATACGTGACTGTGTATATTAACAATAAAAATAAGTGAAAAATAAGACTGTTAGTATTTCTTATTGATGCCGTTTGGGTGATGTACATTAAGTTCCTTTATCCAAAAGCTTTCCCGAACCTGTCGCTGTGTATCACTCCAGTTAATGTTCTGTTCAATCACTAGAATTTTCATGCGGTTAAAGTCATCAAGTTTGTGATCCGACTGTCTGAAGTGCTGAGAGACTGGAAGAAGTGGCTTCTTCGAGATATCACTCCTATGGCCATTGAGGCGTTTGTGGAAAGGCTGCTTTGACTCACCAACATATTGGAGGCCACAAACCGAACATTCTAGTATGTAAATAACATTCATGCTTTTGCAGGTAACATTGCAAAATATCTTATAGTTATGTTCGGTTGCCTTACTGTGAAATGTTGACGAATGCTGCATCCATGGCTAAAAATAGAACATAGGGGTTAAATGCAGTTTTTAGCTTATAACTCAAAAACCAATTGAAAGCATTTAGAGCAAATCTGACAGGGGGTAAAATTGTTTATCAGGTCAAGATCTATCTGCCCTGAAATTTTCGGATGAATCGGACAACCCGTTGTTAGGTTGCTGCCCCTGAATTGGTAATTTTAAGGAAATTTTGATGTTTTTGGTTATTATCATGAATATTATTATAGATAGAGATACAATGTAAACAGCAAAAATGTTCAGCAAAGTAAGATTTACAAATAAGTCAACATGATCGAAATTGTCATTTGACCCCTTTAGGAGTTATGGCCCTTTATAGTCAATTTTTAACCATTTTCCGTAGATCTTAGTTATCTTTTACAAAAATCTTCTGTGAAACTACTGGGTCAAATTGAACCAAACTTGGCAACAATCATCATTGGGGTAACTTGTTTAAAAATTGTGTCGGTTGACCCGGCCAACCAACCAAGAAGGCCACCATGGCTAAAAATAGAACATAGGGGTTAGATCAGTTTTTGGCTTATAACTCAAAAACCAAAGCATTTAGAGCAAATCTGACATGAGGTTAAATGGTTTATCAGGTCAAGATCTATCTGCCCTGAAATTTTCAGATGAATCAGACAACTGATTGTTAGGTTGCTGCCTTTGAATTGGTTATTTTAAGGAAAATTTGCTGTTTTTGGTTATTATCATGAATATTATTATAGATAGAGATAAACTGTAAACAGCAAAAATGTTCAGCAAAGTAAGATTCACAAATAAGTCAACATGACCGAAATGGTCAGTTGACCCCTTTAGGAGTTATGGCTCTTTATAGTCAGTTTTTAACCATTTTCCGTAAATCTTAGTTATCTTTTACAAAAATCTTCTCCTCTGAAACTACTGGGCCAAATTTAACCAAACATGGCCAAAATTATTATTAGGGTATCTAGTTTAAAAATTGTGTCTGGTGACCCGGCTTACCAACCAAGATGGCCACCATGGCTAAAAATAGAACATAGGGGGTAAAATGCAGTTTTTAGCTTATAACTCAAAAACCAAAGCATTTAGAGCAAATCTGACATGGGGTAAATTTGTTTATCAGGTCAAGATATATCTGCCCTGAAATTTTCAGATGAATCAGACAACTGATTGTTAGGTTGCTGCCTTTGAATTGGTTATTTTAAGGAAATTTTGCTGTTTTTGGTTATTATCATGAATATTATTATAGATAGAGATAAACTGTAAACAGCAAAAATGTTCAGCAAAGTAAGATTCATAAATAAGTCAACATGACCGAAATGGTCAGTTGACCCCTTTAGGAGTTATGGCCCTTTATAGTCAATTTTTAACCATTTTCCGTAAATCTTAGTTATCTTTTACAAAAATCTTCTCCTCTGAAACTACTGGGCCAAATTTAACCAAACATGGCCAAAATTATTATTAGGGTATCTAGTTTAAAAATTGTGTCTGGTGACCCGGCTTACCAACCAAGATGGCCACCATGGCTAAAAATAGAACATAGGGTGTAAAATGCAGTTTTTAGCTTATAACTCAAAAACCAAAGCATTTAGAGCAAATCTGACATGGGGTAAAATTGTTTATCAGGTCAAGATATATCTGCCCTGAAATTTTTAGATGAATCGGACAACCCGTTGTTGGGTTGCCGCCCCTGAATTGGTAATTTTAAGGAAATTTTGCTGTTTTTGGTTATTATCTTGAATATTATTATAGATGTAGATAAACTGTTAACAGCAATAATGTAATGCTTGGGGTATACAATGTTTTTTTACACTTTCATCATAAATTATATTATGAACACGAGACAAACGAGACATTTCAGTGTGTCCACTCTTGTTTTTGCTTTTGAAGAAGATATGACAGAATTGAAGAACCATTTATATAAATTGAAAACCCAAAATAATCATTGATGGAAGATTTAAGCAAAAAATTTAAGGTGAGAGATGCAGGCTCTTGAGAGCCTCTTGTTTGGATTAGAGCGTCACTGATGAGTCTTTTGTAGACGAAACGTGTGTCTGGGGTATATACAAAATTTAGTCCTGGTATCTATGATGAGTTTATTTTGTTGGATATAACTGCCCCTGAATTTGTAATTTTAAGGAAATTAAGCAGTTTTTTGGTTATTATCTAATGTCTTATTATAGACAAAGATAATGTATATAAGATCTAAAAATATGTTGATATGACAAAGATATTCAATTGACCCCTTAAATTGTATTGCTTTATAAAGTGAATTTCGCAATTTTTTCTTTTACCAAAATATTCTCTAGTTAATCTACAGGGCCAATTAGAATAAAACTAAGCCACAATGCCATCCAACTAACATGGCAATCTATTCGAATAAAGTACAAAAGTACATAAGGATTTATTATTGAGGTGTAAGGGAAAATTGTTAAATAATGATAAGGGGCCGGGTCTTCAGTAAGTATTGTCTAAGTCGAGATACTAGTGGGATAACCTTTTTTAATTTAGTTATTAGGGTATCTTATACTATTTATTAAGATTTAAACCTTATTTTACAAGATTTTAAGCAACACAGGCTCATGAGAGCTAGCCTCTAATTTTAAACAAAAATTGCTATTGTTGAAGATGCAGGTGAGAAAGCCCACCTTGTTAGAGACTCTAGTTCCCCTGCTTCATACTTATGTGTTTGAATTTAAGATAAGAAATCAACTAAATATTTAATCTCCATTTACAACAGAGGTACCACAAGCACCTGCAAATTTGAAGGTGAAGACAAGGACCAATGACAAGTTGACTTTGGAATGGACAAGGCCAAAGGCAATTGGCGATTCAAAGGTTACTGGGTACAATATTTCCCTGAAAATGGTTGATTCTGATGACTGGAAAAAGATTGGACGAGGCAGATCATTTGTCACCTCCTATACCATTAAGAATCTGAAGCTGGACAAACATTATGTATGTAGTGTCAGTGCTGAAAACAAAGTTGGTAAAGGACCAGCAGCCGAGGTAGAGTCTCCTGTTGTTCAACATCAAAAGCCAGGTAAATTGAAGTTCTGTCTGAGTTCATTCAAAATTAAAGGCTGAATTGGGTTTTTTTAATTCCTGAGTGATTAAGTTAAATTTAAATTATCTGTAACTTTTAAAAGACATGATCAGAAAAGTGCAATTAACATAAACACCAAATTAATCCAGTGTTATCATTTTCTTGCACTATCTTGATACCAGTTTTTTTACTCGCATGACTTGATCAATAAATAAAAAATCTCCGTTGATAATATGGGAAAACAATATTATATTATGTTCTAACTTTCTCATTCAAAGTTTAGGAATTTTGTTTTTAGCTCACCTGGCTCAAAGGGCCAAGTGAGCTTTTCTCATCACTTGGCGTTCGTCATTGTCGACATTTTGAACATCTTCTAGAGAACCACTGAATGAAATGGAACCAAACATAGCATGAATGATCCTTATGAGGTATTGACCAAGTGTTACTACTTTGTAACGGATCCATCATCCAAGATGGCTGCCTGGGGGGAATTAAGTTTAACATAGGACCCTATGGGAAATACATACAATTGTCTTCTTTTAGAGAACCACTGAACGGAAAGAAAACCAAACATGGCATGAATGTTTTTTATCAGATGCTGACCCAGTGTTGATACTTTGTTGCTGGTCCATCATCCAAGATGGCCACTAGCAGGGGACTTAGTTTAACATAGTTCCCTATGGGAAATCCATGCAAGTGTCTTCTTTTGAAGAACCACTGAATGGAATGAAACCAAACATAGCATGAATGTTCCTTATGAGATATATAGATGCTTACTAAGTGTTGTTACTTTGTAGCTGATCCATCATCTAAGATGGCTGACTTAGTTTAACATATTACCTATGGGAAATACATACAAATGTCTTCTTTTAGAGAACCACTAAATGGAATGAAACCAAACATAGCATGAATGTTCCTTATGAGGTGCTGACCAAGTGTTCTTACTTTGTAGCCTATCCATTATATAAGATGGCGGCCAGCAGGGACTTAGTTTAACATAGGACCCTATGGGAAATACATTCAAATGTCTTCTTATAGAAGCAAGGAATGGAATGAAATCAAACATGGCATGAATGTTCCTTATGAGGTGCTGACCAAGTGTTCTTACTTTGTAGCCGATCAATTATATAAGATCAGGCTGCCAGCAGGGACTTAGTTTAACATAGGACCCTATGGGAAATACATACAAATGTCTTCTTAGAGAAGCAAGGAATGGAATGAAATCAAACATGGCATGAATGTTCCTTATGAGGTGCTGACCAAGTGTTCTTACTTTGTAGCCGATCCATTATCCAAGATGGCCACCAGGGGGCGGGACCTAGTTTAACATAGGACCCTATGGGAAATCCATACAAATGTCTTCTTTTGAAGAACCACTGAATGGAATGAAACCAAATGTATCATGAATGTTCCTTATGAGGTACTAAACAAAGTGTTGTTACTTTGTAGCCGTTCCATTATTCAAGATGGCCACCAACGGGGGACTTAGTTTAATATGGGATCCTATGGGAAATACATACAAATGTCTTCTTTAAGAGAACTACTGATCAAACATAACAATATTTAATCAAATTTGGCTTAAAACATCATTTTAAGTATCTGTTACAATTTTTTCACAGTTTTTAATATTTTTTTCAAAATCCCAAGTATAGAATCAGGTGAGCGACACAGGCTCTTGAGAGCCTTTAGTTTATATATGGTTCAAAACATTTTTGGATTGATTTTGGAAGTTATGGTCCAAATTGTTGTTAGCATTGGTGTCAGCTTATAATTTAGCTATAAGACCATTGGTTTCTGGATAATAACTTTAGTATTAGTAAATAGAAATATATGAAATTTTAACACGAGGTTTCAAATCATAAAAGGAAGGCTGGGATTTATTTGGGGGGTTTTGGTTCCAACAGTTAATGTATAAAGGGCCAAAAGAGGGCAAAAATAAGCATTTTTATAGTATCCAGACAATACCTGAATGTAAGTATAATTATGATCTTTCTGAAACTGCTAAAACCCCAGTCCTACTAGGCCATGCTCGCACTAGATCGCAGTAGGGTCGTATCACGGGCGTGGTGAGGTCTTCAAGATGGTGATGAGCGTGGCCAACTTTGAACATGTTCAAAATAATCGTGGTGCAGTCGTGGCCAAATCAGGTCGTAGTAGAAGCGTAGTGAGAGCGCACTAAGATCGTAGTAAGATCGCAAAGGTCGCTGTACCATCGTAGTGAGAGCGTAGCGAAAGCGTGATTCTATTCGGAGAAACTGCGCTACGATCTCATTGCGACGTTATTACGACTTTACTACGATCATCACGTTCTCACCGTGACCAAACTACGCTTCCACTACGACTATACCACACTGTTCACGACCATAGTACGATTCTAGCACGCCCTTGCCGTCCTCATCACGCTCTTCTCACGACCTGACTACGTTCATACTACGACCATTATTCTCATTGTCATTTTCCAATAAAATATATTAATTTTCTCCAGGGTTTGTTTGTCTGTATGTAATTGGGACTTCTTGTCCATTTTCTCTAACGGTTCAGCCATGCTTCTTGTTTTCATATTGATTAGACAGTTGGTTTTCCCGTTTGAACAGTTTTACACTAGCAATTTTTGGGGCCTTTTATATCTTGCTGTTCGGTGTAAGCCAAGGCTCCGTGTTGAAGGTCGTATCTTGGTCTATAATTGTTACTTTTAAAAATTGTTACTTGGATTGAGAGTTGTCTCATTGGCACTCATACCACATCCTGGTAAGAACGTGCTATAATCACAGTAGAAGTGTGGTAAGATCGTGTTGCAATTGGATAACTTGTGGTATGGTCGTAGTGAGAATGTGATGAGCGTAGAAAGATCTTGATAAGCGTAGTATGGTCGCAGAATAAGCGCGGTGAGAACGTGTTATAATCGTAGCGGGATCGTTGAAGAAGCGTAATGAGGACGTAGTAGCATCGTGAAAGCAACAAAAATTTACATTTTCATGCCGCTCATACCGCGACCGTACCACGATCTGAATTTAATTTAGATCGCGGTGAGTGTGGTGAGATCGTGGTCTAGTGGGACTGAGGCTTAATTTAAATTTTTCAGCTATTTTTTTTGTGTGAGTTCCTACTACTGTCCCACTATAACATAGCTCTTTTCTGTGTACTTTTTGTGTTGAATACGTTTATGCTCTACCTACGCTCATCCCTGTCCTGCTTCAGGTAAAAAAAAAATTGTCAAGGTAGTTTTTGTCTATTATGAAGCTGAAGTCCAATCAACTTGAAACTTAGTACAGTTGTTGCTTATGATATGATCTTTCTAATTTTTAAGCCAAATTATACTTTGAACCTCAATTTGACGGTCCACTGAACATATAAAATGAAAGTGCTAGTTTCAGGTGAAAGTTTTTGGTCAAGGTAGTTTTTGATGATTCAATCAACTTGAAACTTAGTATCATCTTTCTAATTTTAATCCCAAATTCGATTTTTTACCCAATTTTATGGTCCATTGAATACGGAAAATAATGTGCGAGTGGGGCATCTGTGTACTTTGGACACATTCTTGTTTTCAGGCAGTTGTGCAGTGCAAAACTATATGTATCAACTGGTTGTTTTACAGTGAAA
This sequence comes from Mytilus trossulus, assembly GCF_036588685.1. NCBI lineage: Eukaryota > Metazoa > Mollusca > Bivalvia > Mytilida > Mytilidae > Mytilus > Mytilus trossulus. Next base: position 6,912,190 of record NW_026963290.1, on the reverse strand, counting down.
GTACCTAGCTATGTGTAGTTACAAGTTGGTCTAATTTGCTGATAACAAAATCAATATTTATACCAAATATAACAATATTTAAAGATTTAATTACAGTGTTAAATAGGTAACCTTGAAAATATGAACATAAGTTATAAGTATAACAACCTGATAATGAACATAAGTTATAAGTATAACAACCTGATAATGAACATAAGTTATAAGTATAACAACCTGATAATGAACATAAGTATAACAAACATGAACAATTCAACAAATGTCACTAGTATAACAAACATATACAATTCAACAAATGTCATAGTTATAACGAACATGAACAATTCCACATATGTCACAAGTATAACAACAAACATGAACAATTCAACATATGTCATAAGTATAACAAACATGAACAATTCAACATATGTCATAAGTATAACAAACATCAGGTTGTTTATTTTAAGAGTGTTTATTGTTATACTATAGTTAATCTATCATATTATTATGAGTATTGTTCAAGATTCAGGCCTTACTGGTAATTTAGAACTTTTGTTTTACAGTGAAAGCTATTGAGAAAGCCAGAACAAGCAAACAATCTATCAAGGAAAAGAAAGAAAATGAAGCACTATATAGTGATGTAGTGAAAAAGAATTTAACTAGCAGACAAACAACAGGTAAAAAATGATTGAGAAAATTTAAATAAATGGGCTTAAATAAGTTATATTTGAATATGCCTAGTCATATTCACTCTGCTAGTTCAAGATAAAGGACCAGTAATGACCCATCAAATTTTGCAATCAAAAAGACATCAAAATTTTCATAGGGAAAAGGGAAAGAAGGACATATGTTACATGATATAGATATATTTGAAATACATAAAGTTATGTAAAATATATAGAAAAAGACTTGATTACCTAATATATTTTAAAGATTGGACTTTTAACTAAGGCCAAAAACTTGAAGAAAAAAAAGATATATCATTTCTCACTGTCTAAGGAATCCAGTGAAGTAAAACAATGTTAGGCTTATCTGAAAAAGCATCAAAATTTGCAACAAATTTATATTTCCTTTATATACTTTCGTAGCAATGAATTTACAGATGATGAATTTTTCCGATGTTCGATGTTGTTTTAATTTTGCAGTTTTAGAATGTTTGCTCCTCTACTTTAAGAATTTTTGCCAGATTTTCGGAATCCTCTGGTTTTATCCTTGTATTGCCATTAAAAATTTTGCCCATTAACCCCTACTTTTCTATTCATAATTTTGTTACATAAAGTTCAAAAAGCCATATTTCAAAATCTTATAAAATCGTTGTTATTTTTTCATAGTTTTTGAACCAAAAAAGGTGTCAATGTTAAATGTATGAAAAATCTAGAGAGAATTATTTCCCGCCAAATTTTCTATGGCTTATATCTCGAAAACAAGCACACGGACCCTCCATTTTTTTCTGCTTTTATTTTTTCTTTATTTATATACTATCAATTCATAACAGTCTTTTAAAAAGCTTGTTATTTTTAAACAGAGTAGCAAACATCCTTAATTATGGAAGATTTCAAAATCTTGATAAATGCAAGTATGTCACTAAAAATGATGGGTTTATAATAGTAATACAACTATTGTTTGTGCTTTTGAAAAAAAAGGTATAATGCACTGGTGCAGTGAATGTAAACATGGTATCAGTATATAGCTGGGCTGTTAAACATTTTTTACTGACATAACTGTTGGACAATTTTCTCATTTTTTATAAGCAGAAGAACATTCTTAGTTAAATTGGTACAGCTTAGTTATTGTGACAACTATAACTAGTAACTTTAAAATTATAGAACTCATAGAATACAATGAGAATATATTAGACTCTATTGAAAAACGTTTTTTTATAGTAAAAGGTAAGATTTTTTCAAAATGTTGAGATCTGCCTACTGTGCATTTACATCAAAACAGCATATTTTTATCTTTTGGATTTTTTACCCTGAAATGACAAAGTACGATTTTTTTCTTCTTCATTTTTGCTGATTATCTTGGTAACTATAATAGATGGATAGAAAATTAAATTTAATAGCAAGAATGATCAGCAGCACTAGATCCATAAATTATTAAAATGGCCAAGATCGTTAGTTGATTCTTGATTTGAGTTATTACTCTTTTCTGATGATTTTTACCAATTATATAAATAGATAGAAACTTCAAAATATTATTAAAAATGAGCAGTAAGACAAGTTCTACAAGTTAGTCAGCATTGCTGAAATTGTCAGGTGTTATTGCCCTAAAATAATATTTTTTGTGTTTTGGATTTTTTTTTATAAAAGAAAGAGAGAAATTAAACTAGTAATATGAATGGCAATACAATTTAAAAAGAGAAAAGATTATAGTCATGAATAAGGCTGTGTTCACATTGACTTAGAACATACTCACCCCTTCTCGTCCAATGAAAAGTCAGATTTTTGCCCTCTAATTTTCATAGTACATGGTTTTCCATGCACTATGAAATGCTATACATGAATGACTTTTCATTGTCAGTTAATTATGAAAGTGAACTCTTATAGCTTCACTAATGAAGTGTACAATCACCCAAGGCATTTTCCTTGGGAAAATAACCTACTGATCAAAGGTGAAAGAGCAAAGATAAAAAAAAAAAAAACATTTTAAAGTTTGAAAAATTTCATGCATTTTCTAATAATACATATATTAAGAATACACAAAACAAATTGGTAAGGATAAATAAAATCATATTTATTTAATTTATATACGGTAAACTTACATTTGAGGGAATTATTTTCTTTTTCTTTCAAAAACACAATACGTTTAAATTTATCAATTTAAAGTGAGCATTTAATGTTAAATGGTCTGAATTCAAATATTCTTACAGAGTTTTATATTCATAAAAAAAAAATCAAATTTCAAAAAGGGGATTTATATTACATTGTTTATTGTGTTGCTTTTTAAAATAAAAAAAATATTTAAAGATATGATATATATAGTATTAAATTTTACCTGAAGCAGAAGAAAAACAATTTATCCTTCACAAACTATGTCAGTGCCTTTTCATTTCATCCATTGAAATGATGGATGAAATGATCATTACCTATGTTTCATATTTAGTTCATTATAAAAAGTGAACTCTTGTTTAGGTTTGAATATATTACAATGGGAAAGGATAATTTTGTAAGGTCACTCGAAAGTGTGAATATGTTCTAAATTGGTCAGACAATACTTGGTCATGTTTTATGAAGATTTAAGCCCTCGGCTTCGCCTTGGGCTTAAATCTTCATAAAACATGACCAAGTATTGTCTAACCTATAACTAAACTCTGTGTTGTGTTAGTGTAGCTCACAAATAAACTAAACATAATTACGTTCCCATTGATAAAACTCAATGTTTACATGTAATTTTAATCATGTTTTGTCTACATGCAGTCGATAGTCCATGTAGGCCTTGTGTAGGTTAAGTGTACACAGAACTAGGCATTCAGAACTTATAATTTTCCCATGTATATTTAAAAAAACGGTTTTTATATAAAATTTATACTTATAACACTTATTAATAAAGTTCTTTACAGAAATATTTGTCTAAACTTGATATATATATTTGTTATAAAAACACTTTATCATATGTTTAGTAGTAAATACAGTAGTTTTGAATATGTGATAAATAGCTTGCTGTTTAATCTATATCGTGCAACTTTGATGTGCACCCTTTATCGCATACCCTTTATCACACCTTTACCCTTAATCACACCCCTACTTTTTTTTTACATAGTCAGTTTTTATTTATGTAAGCTTAAGAAATATTTTTCCTCAAAAAAGGTACTGTAAAAAATACAAAACACACAAAAAAATACAACAATTAACAAAATATTTTTAAAACAATAGCACACAAATTGTAAGGTAACCCAGGTGCTTTGGATAAGTAATTGAGCAGTTCTTTTAAGGCTTTTAAAACAAGACAAAAGTAGAACTGAAGGTAACCCAGTGAACAGTTCATATAATATAACTCTCCTGTTGAAATATATGATAAAGTGTATAAAACATGGCAAAATCCGTATCATATGTCGTATCATCCCGAGACACCAATATCAGCCCAAGGGCCTTTAGACTGGACGTACACATTGACAGAAATATTTGCCACTGGTATTAAATCAAACAACGATTCACTCATAAATGCATTACTGAAAAAGGGTGAGGTTGATTGTTTGTTTGTGTAGTATCTCAGATCTGCTAAAATACAATTACAGGGATGATTCCACTATATAGTTTAGGGCCGCTGGGCGGCCCTTAAATCGGCCAGCGGCCCCAAAAAAATGTACATGAAAATGAATTCCCAATTCAGGAAAATAAAATAAAAATCGATATTTCTGGAAAAGTTTCTCTCACTGATTAAGGCAACTATAATTTTTCATAGTTTGTAACAACGATTTAATTATGTCAACATGTGGCAAACAATTTTAGCAGCCGAATTCAATTGATTAATATGTTATGGGAGTATTCGATCTTGTAAAAGCAGATCGCCCAGCAGGTTGATAAAAATGGGTGTCAAAGCAGACCTCGGCAGAGAGCAAATTTAAATTTTGATATAACATTGATGGATAAAGTTTAATGGTCACCGATCTCGTAAAAGCAGATCGCCCAGCAGAGCCGGTTATATAATATGATGAAAACTTGTTTTGAAAAAGAAATTATTTCCTCAAAAGACAAAAGTTTGACCGTTTTTTGAAAATAATGTTGATGATAGACCATTCATGAAATACGATGTCATCGTTATGGAACTATTTCAAAAGTTTTGAATATGATCCAAATAATTTTAAAGAACACTAGTTTAATGCTTTAAATATCTTATCAATTAAGTATATGAACTTTTAATTTGTAATTGCTTTTCTGAATTCGACAATTGACCAGTTCAATTAGAAATCCATTTGAATCAAGGTAAATTTATAGAGATGACCTGCTGTGGAAAAAATACCCGATGAATGATTTTTTTCAGTGCTTTATGTTAGCTGAAATATATTTTTTGTAATAGGCCTACGTAACTATAGCTAAGATGATAGACTAGCAATGACTAGCAGACTAGTGCATCATGTTCAATGATATTCATGTAATAACAGTAGCCCATCCATAATTATTCAAAATGTTACAACTTACATGAACATCAGTGTACAGGTTAAACTTAATAATATACATTTTCCGTTTTTACAGGAAAATAATGTTATTTCGTCTTAGATTTTATGCTTAAAAAATTCCCAAATAGAATAAAAATTCCCAATTTGATGTTCTAGGGACCCATTTGAAAACACCTGGAATCATCCCTGAATTAGAAAAACATTACTCCCTCTCTTTGCCAAATACTCCTTAGAGAAAAAAATACCATTTGAAACATACAAAAAAGATAGATATGTAGTGATCCTTAAGAGCGCAATTATTTTTCTTCGTATGTAAGCACGCTGATGCAGCCTACGTTTTTAATGCTTAATCGAGATATCTATTAACTACGGCAAGTCATCCAAAATAACTTTCTTAAAGGAACAACCACTTTACTTTAAAAAAAAAGGGGGGGGGGGGGGGGTGGTGGTTCTGAGTCCGATTTTTTTTCCGCGTGAGATCTAAACTAATTTTTATATTAAGTTTTTTTTCAATGGTACCTATTCAATATTTAACACTATAATGTATGGGGAAACTTTGGATTCAGAATATTTGTTCATTCCAATTATATATATAATCATCTGCATGACTCCATTTAAAAAAAAACAAATTGTCGAAAAATCCATTCCCCTTTTTTTCAAGTCAAATGGTCTTCCCTAACTTCTAGACTAGAAAAGTTGTTTGAAAATTTGAATTTGGTTCTACGTAATGGACATTTAAATGACATATAGTTTACAAGTGTGAACAAATTCTATGTACAGGTAGCTAAACAAGGTGTATAGATGTGAACAAATTTAATGTGAAACTAGTGTACATTACATTAAACCAAAGGTAAACATGTTTACTGTACACTGCGTATGGTGTGAACATGGCCTTATGTTCTAGTGGTGTCCACAGTTAAAGATGCAAGTAGATATAGACGAATGACACATGGCCTTCAAAGCCTCTAGTTCATCTTTTATTGCAGCTGTTATTTAAAAGCAGGAATCTCATAAACATTTGCATTTCTGATAAAAGAAATTATTTTTGAAGACTTATTGTCTTCTAAAGACTACTATAAATTCTTGAAAAAAAACCTACATTTAAATTTGCCTTAATATTCTTTCTGCATTAATATTGTAGGTTTCTCTGAAACTTATTTTTTTATTATCCCTTTCTTATCATTCCAATCAATATCATTATCATTATGGACAAATAATACACAGTTTGAATGAAATAGATGTATGGCTTACTTATGTTAAAATGTTTTGAAGAGTTGTGAACTCGAATAAATATTCTTTATTTTTAGCAGTAAAGCTTCCTTCTCTGAAGATTGACAAATTGAACAAGAAAAGCATTTGGAAAAGACCTTACAAGAAAACAAATGGAAAATGTGAGGGACAGAAAAGACGGCCATATTCAGTAATTCCCATAACAACTTTACAGTAAGTTTACAGATTCATTAAACTTAAGAATAACTATCCTGTTTTCAATATGTATTAAACCTGTCAACAGGATGTTGATATAAATCATTTATTTTCCATGAATCAGTTTGTTCTTTGTGGAGTTGAATCAATGGGAACTTAATTTTTTTTAGAAAAACCATCTATCATTGAATAGTTTTTCTGTACAATTTTTTTTTTTTACAAAAACATCTTAACCTGCTTTATACAGTAGACTCCAATATAAGAATATTCAGGTAATTTCCTGATACAAACAGTAAGATAGTACATAGTTCAAAGCTCTGCAGTGAATCCTTTTTCAAATTTTTTTTATCTGTTAGTATGAGTTGAAAAATGAATTTAAAAAAAGAAATACAATATATGTAGTATTACCTAGGGGTCCAGCAATGATTGTATCTGCCAGACATGAACTAATCTGAAATGGTGATTGCCATAATGTAGATCAGGATTTCTGTTAGACCGTATAATTCAGCGAGGTCATTTCATTGATATCAGATTTTGTATTTCCAATTTGCAATAGACAGTTGTTGATCAGTGACTTTTATATAACCTAATTTTTTTTTAGAATAAAGACAAGAAGTGGTCAGAAAAAAACAAGTAAGTGCAATCAACAGTTAAGCAATTAGTGCATACACTTTATTCCTTTTTCTTCAGAGAATAAAGTTTTTTTTCAGATTTGAGGTTAAGAGTAAGTATAATTTATTACCTATTTTTTTTCACATGTGTTCTTAACTATGACAGAAGTGATTAAGCTCAAAACTAATATATTGCTTATATTATAAAGAAATTCTTTTGTTCTATAAAAATTCGGATCACTTAGTAACTTTTAAGGAAAGACCATCACTTAATATATTGCTTATATTATAAAGAAATTCTTTTGTTCTATAAAAATTCGGATCACTGAGTAACTTTTAAGGAAAGACCATCACTAATTCTGATTTTATAATTAAGATTTTATTAATAAATTAAACAAGACTATAACAAGTTACATTCAAACACATTTACGGGTAACTATAAATATAAAAACAGAAATACATTGATTTCTTGTCATTTAACAAAACAGATTAAATCCCATAAATGAATCCTCATTCCAACATTAGTTAATATTAACTTGAAACTTTCACTTTTTTGTGTTGCCTTGAGTAAAAAAGTGAAATATAGGTAAGCTGTTTCCTGCAACAGTGACTGCAATGACTGCTTCAACGATATATTAGTTTGTGATTACTTTAGTTTATATCCTTAAAGAATATAAGTAACAACCATAATCATGAAAACTGAGCCTTGAAATTAAGGTCAAGGTCAGATGAACACTGGGAGACAGATATGTACACCTCACATTCATTTAATACACTGATCATAACTAACATATTTCATATAGAATCTGATTATTGGACAAAACCATGAAAACTTTAAAACATTCATCCATTAACCATGACAATCATGCATATGCAATCAGGTCCAGTTCATATGAAACCCTGCCAAACAGACATGTTAACTCTACAATCATTCAATACACTACAGTGCCCTATTGCTTTAGTTATGAGATATGGACTTGGCACATAACAAAAACCTAATGAGGTCAGGTGAACCCTGTTTGACTGACATAAAGACCTTGAAAAAAAATCCATATACCAAATGAAGTTATATACTTATTTATTCTCATAAATAATCAAATAATTCACATGGCAAAAATATTTTTTTTTATGCCCCACCTACAATAGTAGAGGGGCATTATGTTTTCTGGTCTGTGCATCCATCTGTTCATTTGTCTGTCTGTTATTCCATTTGTCTGTCTGTCCGTCTGTCTTGCTTCAGGTTAAAGTTTTTGGTCAAGGTAGTTTTTGATGAAGCCGAGGTCCAATCAACTTGAAACTTAATTAGTACACATGTTGTTTATGATATGGTCTTTCTAATTTGAAAGCCAAATTAGACTTTTGACCCCAATTTCACTGTCCATTGAACATAGAAATTGAAAGTATGAGTTTTAGGTTAAAAATTATGATCAAGGTAGTTTTTGATGAAGTTGAAGTCCAATAAACTTGAAACTTAGTACACATGTTCCCTATGGTATGATCTTTCTTATTTTAATGCCAAATTAGATTTTTTACCCAATTTAATGGTCCATTCAGCATGGAAAATGATAGTGCGAGTGGGGCATTCATGTACTTTGGACACATTCTTGTTTTCAAAGCAGTGGCTTGCAAAATGTATCTCATTTACATATATGAAGGCATACTAATTATATTATTAATACAATATTGTACATTATTTGTTCATTTCCTACATTCAAGTGCACTCCAGATGAAGAAGCTCGCCAAGATATTCAACTGGCTCAAGATAAGGATGGATTTGTTGTGAGACAAATTGATAATGTTAAAGGTATTTAAATAGATTAAATTTAATTTAGAAATTGTCTTTACCACATGACTTCAAAGTATATTTGAAAATGATAAGAGATGAAAGCTAGAAATTTCCATGCCACAGTTTGCTGGGAGAGGGAGTTTAACGAAACAAAAATTTATATACTGCATGTATTGCAAAGAAAGTTGACACTTTACTAAGAATATTTTAAACACATTTTTACCCATTGAACCTCTTTATAAACATCAACAAGACAGCAGCCTATTAACATTAAAACACAATACATTTTGAATGTCTCACTTATTGGTCAGCATGCAGTCTTCAACGTTAAATTATTTATTCACTAAAAAAAAAAAGGGCAGATCATGCAGTTCCAACTTTCAACTTGCTTTAGTAGTTAGCGGTTTAAGTTCACTCTTTTCTCACCTGATAATGACATGAACATGTGGTATGATTGCCAATGAGACAACTCCACAAGAGACTAAATGACACAGATATTAACAGTTATATTTTTATTCCAGGATTTTGTGTTTTTTTTTTTAAACTAACCATAGAGAGAAAAAAAACATTGTCTTATCTGATTTAGGTAAAGGAGTGTTTGCTTCAAAGTTTTTCCAGAAAGGTGACTTTCTAATGGAATATCATGGGGAATTGATAAGTGGCAATGATGGTAAAAGACGGCTCAAAGAATATCCAAATTCCTTTGGAAGTTACATCATGTTCTTCAGATTTGCAGAAAAAGAAATGTGGTAAGTATATCATTTTATTCTGGTATCACCTAAGTTGGACAAAGGTATACAGAAAAACACATTAGTTTACATTACATTGCGTATATGTACATTTGTTGAGGAAGCATTAAATATGAGTTTTTTTACAACGGTATGATTAGTATAGCTGACAGGTTAACATCAGAGAGAATCCAGTTTGTCATTTATTAAGGCTCCCAAACAAAGTTTGGAGACTTATTGTTTTTGCTCAGTTCTTATTATTTTTATTATTCTTCTTCTGCTTCTTTTTCTTTTTCTTTTTCTTTTTCCTTTAATTTTTTTCTTTTTCATTTTTTTCCACCACTTTAAAAAAATGAACTTGTCTGCAGCGTTTCTCCAAAACCACTTGTCAGATTTACTGAGGGTTTCATAAAATGTTAGATTAATATGTCTATGTGAGCCGTCAATCGTTCGTTTGTGCATTGGGGTCTATTATGGGGTATTTTGGGGGGCCGAAAGTATGGAGGGGTTTACTATAGAACCCTGTGGGATTTTATTTTTGAAAATTTTCAAATGAATATAACTTGAAAACTTTTAAGTGATAAACACACACAGTCTTCAGAAATGATCATAGGACAATGAAACAAATCACATGAAATAAAGGGGGATCCCTTGGGGGGGGAGGGGGGGGGTGTCCTCCCCACTCACTTAAATTTGTAAATATGCTATTATCTTGAAAACTGTCCAAATCTCCAACCCTAAACAATATATATTATTGAATGGGACAATACAACAAATTTAATGATGTAAAAGGGAAGTCCCTGGGGGTCGCCCCCACCCGTTTCAATTTGAGAATGTGCTATTATCTTGTAAACAGTACATATCACCCACCCCTAAACCATATAAATTCTTGGAGGGGACTATTAAACAAATCAAATGAAATTTAAGGGAAGTCCCTAGGGGTCACCCCCACCTCATTCAATTTGAGAATGTGCTATTATCTTGTAAATGGTCCAGATCCCCACCCCTAAACCATATATATTCTTGTAGGGGACAATAAAACAATGAAAAGAAATAAAAGGGAAATCCATAGGGGGTTACCCCACCCCCTCTTGTTTGAAAACTTGTAAACTGTCCATATCACCACCCCTTAACCATATATATCCTTGTATGCAACAATAAAACACATCAAATGAAATATAGAGAGAATCCATGGGGGTTACCCCACCCCGTTCAATTTGAGAATGTTTTATTATCTTGTAAACGATCCAGATCCCCATCCCTAAACCATATCATCGCTGGGCTTCTAAAATGTTGTAAATTACAAATTTTTCAAGAATTTTTTTTCTCACAAACAGGCTTTGAAAATTTTGGCAAAATGCATGCTTCCAAAATGTCGTAGGTGAACTTAAAAATTTTTGTAAATAGCAGTGAAATAAAAACGTTGACATTTCTGGATTATCCAAGAACTTAAATTATTTTCACAGAAATAAAGAAATGTACAATTATTTTTTTCCCAAAGCCATCCTACAACAATTTTCAAGTTTTCATACAACATTTTGGAAGCAAACTTTACAAACAACTGACATTGGCAATTTTGTGATATGTCTTATTTCACACATTTTGATTGGCCTAACTGTATGCTATTTTGTGATAACAAAGATTTCCTCCCGACCAGACCATTGGTGTCAAAAAGTATTTTTAGCCAAAAAAGTCATATACGACATTTTAGAAGCCCAGCGACGATATATATTCTTGTAGGGAACAATGAAATAAATCAAATGAAATTGAAGGGAAGTCCCTTGGGGTCACCCCCACCCCATTCAATTTGAGAATGTGCTATTATCTTGTAAACGGTCCAGATCCCCACCCCTAAACCATATATATTCTTGTAGGGACAATAAAACAAATGAAATAATTAAAGGGAAGTCCATATTGGGTCACCCCACCCTCTCTTGTTTGAAAACTTGTAAACAGTCTAGTTTCCTAACCCTTAAACCATATATATTCTTGTAAGGGACAATTAAACAAATCAAATGAATATGGGAGCTTTGTTTGGGAGACTTCATAACAGCATCCTGATACAATTACTTCTTGTAATTCAAATGAATCGGCACAATTTTTGAAGTTTAGATTTCTGTTTTTGGTTCATAATAGCATTAAATTTTAAAAGATTACAGTTCGTTAGGTATTTCTTGTCAATAAGTAGTGTTCTATCTGTCAAGAGACTGGAATCCTCTACCACAATACCCTAAAATGAGTCATCAAACAGCTTCTTTTTATGTCCTATTTATTCTACCCCATTTAGGGCCATTATGTTGTTTGGTCTGCATACGTTTTTATGCAGTTAAGCTGCATTATGCGAGCACCCTAGATTTGTGTTCTACCCAATAAATGCTGAAATACTTGCCATTGTTATTATCTAGCCGAATAATATGTTATATATAACTAATTGAACACTTTTTTACGACTTTTTATTCTGGATTACAAAAAATATGACCAGAAAAACCTTAAATGATCGTCGATTTATCAAAAAGTTTTGAAGTTACACATAGGAAGTAGTCCTTATTAAGAATCCTTGTGTAGTTCATTATGACTTGTGCTTTTAGCTAAGATGTCAAAGAACAATTGTATGAAATATTTAATCGCCGAAAATCTCTTAAGACAAGTAGTTTAGATTTCCCAAATGGCAAAAGTCGTAGGGATATTGTTTGTCATCAATACGTAGTACAACTACGTCAGTAGTCTATTATATAATAAGTTCAATTGTTCATGCTGTTGTGGCAATTTCAAATTAGAAAAAGAAATTTTCGTAGCTTTTCAATTTGGAGGCAGGTGTGCAAATTAGCAGTGGTCCGAGTTCCGATACCTTCCACTTTTGCAAGCGGAATTTCGACTAGGATAGTTGGTTTCTAGCTGCGCCCGACGTAGTCACTTTCCACTTGAAAGAAAATAAGAAATAACTTTGCAAACCTTTTCACCATGTTCACCAAAGTCTCCAATTAAACGAGCTAAAAACTTATTTTTATCATTATTATTTATGACAGCGATGTTCATTTTGTTCAACCGCTAGCTTTATACAGAAAATCGCCGAAAAATATTGTATAAATTCGAGTAATATCGTATCTGATTGACAAAAACAACATTGTAAACATATAACAATGGCGGCCGTGAAGACAAAATTTTACAATATCGGATCCGATTCCGGAAGCGGGTAAGGATAATTCCGGGTTTGGCGATCAATTACTAAATAAATCAAAGCAGGGATAAAAATAAATCTATGCATGGTAAATGAATATAAACACTAGAATTGTAATCCAAAAGATATATGTAAAAGAAAGAAAAAGCAGAAAAAGATTTTATACAGACTGAAACTCGAAATTACTTTTTGACAAATTTTAATTTAAAAATTCTCCAATATAACGTGACAGCTGGGAACAGTATATCTAACAATATACATGTTCATGGTCACAATCTAAATTTTCTTTATCAGTGATAAATGATGATAATGCATGTGAGATGCTTTTAAAGTATAAACAAATTACTGCAATTTCGAAGGGTTAATTGTTTTTCTCAATTTTGAAGGGTCAATTAAAGTAGCTGAAAGTTTCTTTCTTTATTTTCACAAATAATATATTATATATACCTAAATGTAAGTAAATCATATGATATATAGGTGGCATTCTTTGGGCCACTCTACCCCCTCCTGTTTGATAACTTGGAAACGGTCTAGCTCCCCACCCCTAAACCATATGAGGAGCAGATCCAGGATTTTAGGTTAAATTTTCGCCGACCAGAGCGAGGCTAAAAATAATTTGAGGTAACATTATCGGAATATTCTTTATTAAGCTGAGAACAACCCATGCTTTGCAAATTTAAGGCGGTTGCAACCATATACATTCATGTTTGTGACAATATGAAAAATCAAATGAAATATAGGAAGAGTCGCCGGGGGTCACCCCACCCTTCCTGTTTTAGAATTTAAAAATGGTCCAGATCCCCACCCCTAAACCATATATATTCATGTATGGGACAATATAACAAATCAGATGAAATATAGGGGGAGTCCCTTGGGTCACCCCAACCCCTCCTGTTTGAGAATTTGAAACCCGTTGAGATCGCCACCCCTTAACCATATATTCATGTACGGGACAATATAACAATTCAAATGTAAGATAGGGGGAGTACCTGAGGTCACTATACACCATCCTGTTTGAGAACTTGGAAATGGCCAAGATCCTTACCCCTAAACCATATATACTCATGTATGGGACAATATAACAAATCAAATCAAATATAGGGGAAGTCCCTGTGGTCACCCCAACCCTCCTGTTTGAGAACTTGGAAACGGTTGAGATCCCCACGCCAAAACAATATATATTCATGTATGGGCCAAATTATAACTAATTAAATGAAATATAGGTGGAGTCCCTGGGGTCACCCTACCCCTTCTGTTTGAGAACTTGGAAACCAATGAGATCCCCACCCCTAAACCATATATATTCATGTATGGGACAATATAACAAATAAATGTAGGGGAAGTCCCTAGGGTCACCCTACCCCCAGTGGCGGATCCAGAAATTTTCAGAAGTGGGGGCCCGCTGACTGACCTAAGAGGGGGCCCGCTCCAGTCAAGCTTCAGTGGTTCCCTATATAAGCAACCAATGTTTTCCCCTAAAAGGGGGGCCGGGCCCCCTGCCCCCTAAATCCTCTGCCTACCCCTACCTGTTTGAGAACTTGAAAACCGTTGAGATCCCACCCCTAAATTATATATATTCATATGTATGGGACAAAATAACAAATCATTTACATTTACTATGGGCAGGTCAGTCAGACCTCACCTTTGATCCCTGTTGTAGTGAACATTTGTCTGATTCGTGTCTCATAACTTTTGTACTATAGAACACAAACTCAGTTTTCTTTCCAGGGAAACCAGTCCATTCATACAACTACATGTTCATTCTAAGTCAACTTGAACTTCTAGCAGTAAAATAAAACCAAGGTTAACTACCAAGTAGAACAACTGCAATCATTGGGAACTTGTGCCACTGCAGACTCACCATTAAAAAATATACATTGTTATATGCACTGCTTTTGAAACCTTTATAACATATAAATTATTTGCCTTAATAAATCAATCATTAGATAAAGATGAATGTACTATATATGAATGTTTATTGTTGAGGCAACATTGCCACAGTTTTCATAATTACGGTTGCCTGGTTTTTGGTTAACTGCCTTCAGCGCTTACAGCGCTTTGATTTTATTTTGTCTGCCTGTCTGTCATGTTGAAAGTTAAAGTTTTTGGTGGAGGTAGTTTTTGATGAAGTTGCAGTCAAATCAACTAGAAACTTAGTACACAGGTTCCCTATGATATGATCCTTCTAATTTTAATGGCAAATTAAAGGGATAATTTGGGATTTTTCACTTTTCATCTTATTATGTTCATAATACCATAAAAACATATTCAACAAGTTTTATTTTGATATGAAAAGTAATAAAGAAGAAAATTGGGTATTATTAATTTTATTTCTTCAAACTTCCTGACTTATGTGACGTAGTTTAAGTCTTTATGCATGCCGGGAGTGAAATTAATCTCATTTAAGTCTTGTTCGTTAACCATATAATAACGCTATTTAAAGCGCATCGACGACTTTTGATGTAGCTATCAAGCAATGAAAAGTAAGTGATAGCCATGCAACTTTTAAAATTAGATTGTAGGATTTATGTGTGGATTTTTTATGCCAATTTTTTAGTAATTAAAGTAAATAATACAATAGAACATTTTTATGATTTTTTGTTCTACAAATACTTTAAACAAACATATGAAACTGACGTGATCGATAGTGTATTTAAAAATACATGCTTGTATTCTGAACTTTTTGCTTCATTCCAGCAAACATTTTCATTTGGCTTGCTTGTACTGTGGAAATAAAATGTGTATTAATTTGTGACACTTAGTGAATGTTAAATGAGTTAAACCCAAGGTAATTAAAAGATTAGCATTATGTAATTCTAATATTTTGATCCTCATTCAGTGACATCTAGGCGTCACGGATCACGATTTCAGGTGTGAACAACATTTCGTATGAATGATAAACGGGAGTCAGTTATAGTTTTAGACACAGAAATGTAAGAAAAAGAAATAAATTAATTTACGGGAATTATTTTAATTGAATAAATTTATAAATAAATTAAATAGCCTTCTAAACACGAGTGTATGAACTAAAAATTGTACTATTTTAAGGTAGCACAATACAAAGATTTTATAACTCCAACTACCAAGTTTTAAAATGCTGTAACTTTCTTAATAATGCTTGAAAATTTATAAAAGTGGTAGTTTTGGATAGCTAACAGATTACTCTTTCAAATTAATGCAATGTTAGCATTATGCAACAATTATGTAACCAATTATAATGTTAACTGTGTCTAAAATATTTTTCACCAAATTTCCACTTTCAAATGAAATTAGCTTCTGCATAGGTATCCCTAGAGGCTTGATTTTATTATATGTTGTTCCTATGGCCATTATCTACAAAAGGGTGTCTCAGATTTCAGATAGAATGTATAGAACAAATTTTACACCTAATTAAACATTATCTTGTTTTATGTGGTTAGGATGTTCACACTAATAAGAGATTTATGAGAGAATGGAATACCATAGAGACAATCTGAGACACCCTTTTGAAGCCCATGATGTGTTGATTAAGATCTCGTTAAAATTTACTGTATAGTTAAAGAGATGAAAGAGCTAAATTCATTCAAGTGACCTTACCCAGATTTTGCAACTAATTACATAATAATTGATTACATAATGATTGCATAATAAAAATATTACATTCATTTAAAAGATTAATCTTTTATCTTTCTATATGTACCTCTTTTATTATTTTCTATGCATTCATAAGAAAGTTACAGCATTGCAAATGTTAGTGATTGGAAGTAAAAAAATCTTTGTATTGTGCTACCTTAAATTAGAATCGGCAACCTTTAATATTTCAAACAGATCATTAGCAATTGCAATTATATAATTTAGTCCATCCAAAGCGATCTTTATTTACCTAATTAGGAATTATGAATGAATGAATATTTTATTTGCGAAAGCATAATTAATTAATGTTCTTATCAGAATATTTTAAATCTCACAACGCATGAAAACTTCAGCTATTTGAAAAAAAAGATGTTTTAAAAAATTGACAGGAAATTTAAAGATCTTCTTGGAATGGAATTAAAAAATTACGAATAGATATTCTTTTCAAGTGTGAAAAACATCAACCAAATTTATTCATAAATTGTTCATAATACCATACATACATACGCCTGCACCTGCATACGGGGTATATATCTCCCAATTGATACGATATTCCCGTGCTTGCATTTCCTATCATGATTTTCTTGATAGAGGTTTGCTGCTCACAAGGAAGCTATTAAACCAAGAGTTCCAAATGGCGAAGTTGAAATCATCCCTAATTAAATTTTACGGACGCCATCACGAGTTGGTTGACCGTTATGGAATAACCGTTTCACAAATGATATCGGATATGTTCCTTACGTCGTAACTACAATCCCCTTCCCTTTCATGAATATGACCTACCGAATTAGACTATTTACCGGATTTGTAATCACTTAAGCAACACGACGGGTGCCACATGTGGAGCAGGATCTGCTTACCCTTCCGGAGCACCTGAGATCACCCCTAGTTTTTGGTGGGGTTCGTGTTGTTTATTCTTTAGTTTTCTATGTTGTGTCGTGTGTACTATTGTTTTTCTGTTTGTCTTTTTTATTTTTAGCCATGGCGTTGTCAGTTTGTTTTAGATTTATGAGTTTGACTGTCCCTTTGGTATCTTTCGTCCCTCTTTTATGTCCTTATTAAAATAGTCTTCGTCTCACAGCGTATAATACTTTAGCTATTTGACCAAAGATGTTTAAAAAAAAAAGACAGAACGAATTTTATGTCATCTTTTCCTATTTTTGATTGTAATTATAAGTCTGTTTTAACTGTCAAGAATACCCCTTAAGCGGACAACTTGAGCAGTTTATTCTTTAAATTGCTGTCATTGAATATCAAGAAAGAAAATAAATCCCGAAATTGATATATTTCTGGTATGTTCCAATCTGTCCTTTACTAGCTATTGACAACGAGTATATATTACATTTTCCCAAATTTACCCTTGGAAAAAATATGTAAATAGATTATATTTCATCAAATCTTTTTTTTTTTTGGTATTATTTTTATTTTTATAAATAATATTCTTTACACCCAAGATGTTATTTATAATCAAGCGTATGAGTTTTAATAAGTAATGACTATTAATTATATCACCTTCGGACACGCAAGACAGAGATGTATATTATACACCTGATAGTTCAAAATGAAAAGTTATAAGTTATAGGCCGTGTACACTGATCAATACCTACAGAAGTGAAACGATGCATAAACTTGCAAGCCCGACAGGAAATTGCTTGAATACCTGAGCATGTCACCTCACACCCCTCACAATACCTTTGGGAGCAATACCTTTAGCCATGCTGGTGATCAGATGAGGGCAGATCCGAATTTATTTGACTAAAGTTTATTACTTTCAAGAATTATGAACAAATTAGATTTTCGAAAACAATTTTCACGGAACACTTATTTATGATTTGATCTTTGACTTTTTAACTAATTCCAATATTAATAGTTTAAAAATAACAGACTATGGTTATTAAAAAAAATAAGAACATTTTCTGTATCAAGTTAATTAGTCAGATAAAACAACCGTACGATTGACAAGATATCGACACGCAATTACGACTACATCGGTTACTGTAGTTTTGGATCTTTGTGGTTTATAGACATATCGTGATTTTTAATCGGTGAAGATGTCAAAATGGCGGAACTCAGAGAATTGATACTCTAAATTTAAAGTCGATGGTGATCTCTTATCTAGCGGAATAAAACTTTAATATCTATGAATTTGAGCATTTTTATACAGAATGGACATAATATCAATTTTTGATTTTTTTGCGAAGTTTCCCTTTAAGTTCGCCCTACTTTCACTGGTACACTGAACATAAGAAATGATAGTGCCAATGGGACATCTGTGTACAATGGACACATTCTTGTTTGTGAAGTTACTGTATTACATTCATAAGAATCTTAAAAGCACCATGCAACCCTATTAATTTCAAGGCTGTTTGAGTTTTCATTTCATTCTGAAGTCACAATTCTTGGGTGGCATACCAATGCATATTTTCTTAATTTTATGAGGACCACAAATCAACACTTAATTAGAAAGCAAAATACATTTTTTGAAAGAGGAAATTTCTCAATGATTTTGCTGTTTACTGATAATATGTTTCTAAAGCAGCAATTACATGTAGAACAGTGGTTGCCAATCAGAGATATTTATTGAAGAATTTGAAAAATATGTACATGATATAAGCTAATTTGAAGACTTGCATATATACAAGAATGAAAAACATGTCACATAAGGATTTCATATAAAATATAACTTAAAAAATAAAATAATCCTAGCCGCCTCATTTTGGTCAAGCCTGCTACATTTGTTACAGAAAGCTTGACATATGAATAGTGATTTAATGGCGAAGTCAGCAGTGATGGTGGCGGCAGCAGTAGCTTTAGCTAACTTCTTCAGAGCTTTATATTTTAGAAGGTGGAAGATGTGTATACTTCATTCTTTGTATATGGATGCCTCATGTTACAAAGTTTCCATCAGTTACATATCCAATATCCTTGACCTCAGTTTCATGGTTCAGTGACTACTTGATTAAAAAGGTTCTGTGATGTTGAATTCTCACCTATTATAAGTAATAGAATAATTACCGGTATATTTGATTTTTGCGTACCTTGCAAGGTCCTTATGCCCATCTTTGGACTTTGATAAATTGTTGAAAATCACTGTTATACAGACTTTTTTCGTTTATGCCTTCAGATATTGGGCTGATTTATAGCTCACCAGTACTCGAAGTGTCCCATGTGAGGTTATGCCATCACTTGGCGTCCGTCGGCGTCTGTCGTCGTAAACTATTAAAAAAGTTTCTCATCTGAAACTACGGGGACAAATACCTTCAAGCTTTAAGGTAATGTTCATTAAGGTATCTAGTTTTTAAATTGTATCTGAAGTTTTTATTTATCAACAAACATGGCCGCCATGGCTAAAAATAGAACATAGGGGGTCAAATGCAGTTTTTGGCCTATATCTCAAAAACTAAAGCTTTTAGAACAAATCTGACACGGGTAAAAAGTGTTCAATTGGTCAAGATCTATCAGCCCTGAAATTTTCAGAAGAATCAAACAACCCGTTATTGGGTTGCTGCCACTGAATTGGTAGTTATAAGGAAATTTTGCAGTTTTTTTGTTATTATCTTTAATATTATTAAAATGACCATAGTTGTCAATTGACCCCTTAAGGAGTTATTGCCCCTTAAAGACAATTTTACACAATTTGTTAATCAAGTTTCCTTACATTAAAAAATCTTCTCCTTTGAAAGTACTGGGGCAATTACCTTCAAACTTTAATTAAATGTTCCTTAGGGTATCTTGTTTGTAGAGTGTTTCCGAAGTTTTGATCCATTGACAAACACAGCCACCATGGCTAAAAATAGAACATAGGTGTCAAATGTAGTTTTCGGCTTATATCTTAAAAAAATAAAGCTTTTAGTGCAAATCTGACATGGGGTTAGATTGTTGAATTGGTCAAGATCTATCAGCCCTGAAATTATCAGATGAATAAAACAACCCATTGTTGGGTTGCTGCCATGGAATTGGTAGTTTTAACAAAATTTTTCAGTTTGTAGCTCACCAGGCCCAAGTGAGCTTTTTCTTGTCACTTCTCGTCTGGCGTCGTTGTCGTCTCCATCGTCATCTGTCATCGTTAACTTTTACAAAAATCTTCTCTGAAACTACTGGGCCAAATTAAATTAAACTTGGCTACAATCATCATAAGGGCATCTAGTTTTAAAAATGTGTCTAGTGACCTGGCAAACAGACCAAGATGGCCACCATGGCTAAAAGTAGAACATAGGGGGAAAATGTAGATTTTTGGTTATAACTCTGAAACCAAAGCATTTAGAGCAAATCTGACATGGGAATAAAATTGTTTATCAAGTCAAGATCTATCTGCCCTGAAAATTTCAGATGAATCAAACAGCTGGTTGTTTGGTTGCTGCCTCTGAATTGGTAATTTTTAAGGAAATTTTGCCGTTTTTGGTTATTATCTTGAATACTATTATAGAAAGTGATTAACTGTAAACTGCAATAATGTTCAGCAAAGTAAGATCTACAAATAAGTCAACATGACCAAAATGGTCAGTTGACCTCTTAAGGAGTTATTGCCCTTTATAGTCAATTATTAACAATTTTTATTAGTTTTTACAAAATATTTTGCTCTGGAACTATTAAGGGCCAAGTTCATTATAGATGGACAAAATTGTAAGTAGCAAGAATGTTCAGTAAAGCAAGATCTCCAAACACATCACCATCACCAAAAACACAATTTTGTCATGAATCCATATGACGATCTGTTTTCTTTGTTTGATATGCATATAGACAAAGGTGAGCGACACCGGCTCTTAAGAGCCTCTAGTTTATTTTATGATATTTCACCAGTTTTGCTTGATTTTATATGCACTTATTTTTTGTAGTGTTGATGCAACATTCTCTAAAAGAATCGGAAAGTACGTAAACGATGGCATAAAAAGTTGCCAAAATGCCAGAGTTAGAAGGATCATTGTAGACACCATACCAAGGGTTGCTATATATGCTGTACAGGATATTTCCCCTGGAACTGAAATTTTGTACGATTATGGTGTAAATGACCTTCCATGGAGGCAAAGTACTTCAAAAGTAAGTACTTAGAAGGAATATGTTTTGCTATGTATTTTCAAGGCAATTACTTTTTGCCCTTCTGCTGTCCTAAGACTCATTATTTGTGAGCTACATATAATGCCAAACTGATCATTGTTTCAAAAATTTAGAATGTTTTGCATACAGATGTCTTCTGTTAAAGATTCGAACCACTGAATGGAATGAAACTAACCATTGCATAAATGTTCCTTATGAGGGACTGATGAAGTGTTTGTACTTTGTTGGGATTTACTGTTCAAGATAGCATCCTGGTGTTTTTATTAAAATATTAGTCCTGTGTTTAACCAAATTTGACCTCTATCATTATTTGGGTATATGTATCATTTTCATCTATTTTTACATGATTTCCAAAACCACAGTAGAGTCAGATGACACATTTAGATTCCGGACAATAACTTTAGTTTTAGTGAATGAATATCTATAATTTTTTACCAGAAGGTTCAATACCACTAAAGAAAGGTTGTGATTGATTTTGTGAGTTATGGTCCCAATAGTTTAGGAATTAGAAGCCCGGAATAAGCATTTTTGTAGTTTTCAAACAATAACATGTGTTTAATGTTTAAGTGTATGCATCTCTCTGAAATTATACTATAAGCTTCCATACCATGAAGGGATGTTTGGTATTGACTTGTGTGGGGGGGGGGGGGGGGGGGGGTTATGGCTCAAAATGTTTTGGAATTAGGGGCAAAAAAGGGGGGAAACTAGGATTGTCTGGTCAATGGACAATTATGACAATTTAAAAGCAGTGCAAGGGAGCAAAAACATTTAACATACAATGTTGGGTATGTTTGGCATTTACCTCATTTACACTACTTGTAAAATATGTATAAAGTAATGTCAGGTTTTGGACTAATTGGCAAAAAAAGGGGGATGGTAGTAGTTTTCATTTTTTTCCCCCAAATTTCTCAAATTCCACATTTTTGAAGAAGAAATCTTTAATTGCACAATACTGTGCAATAGATTTGTAAGATCTTGACATTTGTTTTGTGTCAGAAACTCATATTGTGTCAAAAATTTGATCACAATCCAAATTCAGAGATGTATCAAGCTTGAATGTTGTGTCCATACTTGCCCCAACTGTTCAGGGTTAGACCTCTTCGGTTGTAAAAATCTGCGACCTGCGGAGCTCCTGGTTTAAATGAGTTATGTCCTTTAGAAAATTTAAATAAGTGTTATGTGGAGGAAATTAAAACTCTGTTATTTTATTCCCTTTAAATCTTTATATGCAAGCAAAAAATTTGTTTTAAATGCCAAGCTTATTTTCACCAAATGTAGGTATTCAAGAAACTATTCATGCATACATAATTGAAAAAGTTTTCAATAATTTGTTTTCAGACAACCCAAAGGTGCTCTGTAGTATTGGAGAAGATGTGTTTAGCTGATCTTAAAGGTTTATTTTACCTTAGTAGTATTTAATTTAAATGTTTTTTTCACATCCAAAAAATGTCACTTCTGAAATAAAAAAAAACAAACTAAAAGACTTCATGAAATGCAAGTGTAGACAAATAGAGAAAAAAAAATTAGAAATTGTCCTGCAGTGGTAATACCATAGATTCATTTATTTGAGCTGTTCACTTAAGCTGCTAAATATAGCATTGCAATATTAACTCTTTTTTTTTCCTTTTATTTTAGATTTTTTAAACTTTGAGTGTAATTTTGTAAATTACATATGATTTTGACCTTCTGGGTTTTCAGTTTCTTGTTTCCCTAATCAAATCACAAAATCAAAAGCTCAATTATATCAGACAAAATGATACAATTGTCATATTCCTGCCTTGGTATAGATCATATGCATGACATCAATAAAAAAAATATCTGAAAATTTCTGACACACAAATAAAAAGAAATGAGGAGTGTCAATTTTGAAGATTTTTAAAAGTTAAGTTTATTTATTGCTGTTTGAAAATTTTAATATAAGGCAAGGTTATTTAATAATATTTTTTTTCTCAAGCATCCTCAACAGTTTCTGAGGGGACAGTCACAGAAGATGATGTTTTGTCAACACAACTTGCTGCTAACCAGTCTGTCACAGAAGATGATGTTTTGTCAACACAACTTGCTGCTAACCAGTCTGTCACAAAGGATGGTGTTTTGTCAACACAACTTTCTGCTTATCAGTCTGTCACAGAGGATGATGTTTTGTCAACACAACTTTCTGCTGACCAGTCTGTCACAGAGGATGATGTTTTGTCAACACAACTTGCTGCTGACCAGTTTGTCACAAAGGATGATGTTTTGTCAACACAACTTGCTGCTGACCAGTCTGTCCCAGAGGATTATGTTTTGTCAACACAACTTGCTGCTGACCAGTCTGTCATAGAGGATGATGTTTTGTCAACACAACTTGCTGCTGACCAGTCTGTCACAGAGGATGATGTTTTGTCAACACAACTTGATGCTGACCAGTCTGACACAGAGGATGATGTTTTGCCAATACAACTTGCTGCTGACCAGTCTGTCACAAAGGATGATGTTTTGTCAACACAACTTGCTGCTGACAAGTCTGTCCCAGAGGATGATGTTTTGTCAACACAACTTGCTGCTGACCAGTCAAACATAGAGGATGATGTTTTGCAAACACAACTTGCTGCTGACCAGTCTGACACAGAGGATGATGTTTTGTCAACACAACTTGCTGCTGACCAGTCTGTCACAGAGGATGGTGATTTGTCAACACAACTTGCTGCTGACCAGTCTGTCACAGAAGATGATATTTTGTCAACACAACTTGCTGACCAGTCTGTCCCAGAGGATGATGTTTTGTCAACACAACTTGCTGCTGACCAGTCTGTCACAGAGGATGATGTTTTGTCAACACAACTTGCTGCTGACCAGTTTGACACAGAGGATGATGTTTTGTCAACACAACTTGCTGCTGACCAATCTGTCACAGAGGATGATGTTTTGTCAACACAACTTGCTGCTGACCAGTCTGTCACAGAGGATGATGTTTTGTCAACACAACTTGCTGCTGACCAGTCTGTCCCAGAGGATGATGTTTTGTCAACACAACTTGCTGCTGACCAGTCAAACATAGAGGATGATGTTTTGCAAACACAACTTGCTGCTGACCAGTCTGACACAGAGGATGAAATTTTGGCAACACAACTTGCTGCTGACCAGTCTGTCACAGAGGATGGTGATTTGTCAACACAACTTGCTGCTGACCAGTCTGTCACAGAGGATGATGTTTTGTCAACACAACTTGCTGCTGACCAGTCTGTCATAGAGGATGATGTTTTGTCAACACAACTTGCTGCTGACCAGTCTGACACAGAGGATGATGTTTTGTCAACACAACTTGCTGCTGACCAGTCAAACACAGAGGATGATGTTTTGCAAACACAACTTGCTGCTGACCAGTCTGACACAGAGGATGATGTTTTGTCAACACAACTTGCTGCTGACCAGTCTGTCACAGAGGATGGTGATTTGTCAACACAATTTGCTGCTGACCAGTCTGTCACAGAGGATGATGTTTTGTCAACACAACTTGCTGCTGACCAGTCTGACACAGAGGATGATGTTTTGTCAACACAACTTGCTGCTGACCAGTCTGTCACAGAGGATGGTGATTTGTCAACACAATTTGCTGCTGACCAGTCTGTCACAGAGGATGATGTTTTGTCAACACAACTTGCTGCTGACCAGTCTGTCACAGAGGATGATGTTTTGTCAACACAACTTGCTGCTGACCAGTCTGTCACAGAGGATGGTGATTTGTCAACACAATTTGCTGCTGACCAGTCTGTCACAGAGGATGATGTTTTGTCAACACAACTTGCTGCTGACCAGTCTGTCACAGAGGATGATGTTTTGTCAACACAACTTGCTGCTGACCAGTCTGTCATAGAGGATGATATTTTGTCAACAAAACTTGCTGCTTGCCAGTCTGTCACAGAGGATGATGTTTTGTCAACACAACTTGCTGCTGACCAGTCTGTCATAGAGGATGATGTTTTGTCAACACAACTTGCTGCTGACCAGTCTGACACAGAGGATGATGTTTTGTCAACACAACTTGCTGCTGACCAGTCTGACAAAGAGGATGATGTTTTGTCAACACAATTTGCTGCTGACCAGTCTGACACTAAGGATGGTTTCTTGTCACCAACATGTCTGCCTCAAGATAATGTCTTTTCTGCATCAACTTTAAATTTGTCATCACAACTTGTTGAAGTTGTTGAAGTTGTTGAAGTGGGAGTTGATGAACTGCATTTTGGGGAAGTTTCAAATATCGGATTAGGAGCTGATACCAGGGTATCACCCTTGAAAGATTCTTCTGCAACAACTTTAAAGATGTCATCATTGGAGGATGTCAAAGTACGAAGTCTGTCACAGGTTGATTGTGAAGAAGGTTGGTGAATTAAAATCAAAATTGTAGATGGATATTTTTTGTGCTTGTTATAGCTTTGCTCTACCTTTTGTCTATCTTCAACTTGCTTGCTACATCAATATTTTAAAATCTCAATGTCTTGGATCATTAATTATTTGTTACTCAACTTAATTGTGAAATTGTAAAAAAAATAAGTTTCAGTAATCATAGCAGCCATTACATAATAACAAAGTCATGGGGTAAAACAAAAAATTAAATGTGGATTTCTTTAAAAATGATATTGAAATATTTAAAAAAGTATTATTTCATGTTGTGTAACAAATGATGCACTATTAATTGTTTTATTATCCAAATAACAAGCTTTTGATCTGATGAAGGTTTTTAATACAGTTCTAGAATAAGTTTTAGTTGCATAAAATATGTATACTGTAGTTGCATATAAATGCAAAATACTGTGTACGATTAACAGTATATTTGATAGACATATGATCATGAGTAGTCCATAACACTTGACTATTTAAATATCATTTTTGTCAAGCCTGTGACTTTTGTGGCAGAAAGCTTGACATAGAGATAGTGATCCGGAAGAGGCAGTAGCCTTAGCTAAATTCGTTAAAGCTTAATATTTCAGAAAAGTACAAGACTTTGACTTTTGACTTCATACTTTGTATATAGATACCTCATGTTAAGAAGCTGAACCAAACTTGGCCTAAATCATCCTTAGTATATTAAGTTCTAAAATATGTATCAAATCATGCCCATCAACAAAGATGACAGCCATGGCTAAAATAGAACATAGGGTTAAATGCAGTTTTTGGCTTATAGCTCTGAACTTACGGTATATATAGCAAATCTGCATGGGGTAGAAATGTTCATCAAAACAAGATCTATCTGCAACATTAGCTAACTTCCTTTAAGCTGTGTATTTTAGAAGGTGGAAGGCTTTGATCCTTATACTTTGTATATAGATGCCTCATGTTACAAAATTTTTCATCTGTCATGTCCATTGTCTTTGACCTCAGTTTCATGGTTCAGATACTACTTGAAAAATAATGTGTTTATATAAGTCAGCCTCACTGTGTGATGCATTTTCTTACCCATCACTCAACAACTTCTTGTTTAATGAAATATTTGTCAGTGGTATCATCAATAAGCAGTAGCTCACACTTTCACTTGTTGAACCATGATTTCAAACAGTTAACATGTGAGGTTTTTATGCCCCACCTACGATAGTAGAGGGGCATTATGTTTTCTGGTCTGTGCCTCCGTTCGTTCGTCCGTACGGTTAAAGTTTTTGGTCGAAGTTTTTGGTCAAGGTAGTTTTTGAAGAAGTTGAAGTCCAATCAACTTGAAACTTAGTACACATGTTCCCCATGATATGATCTTTCTAATTATAATTCCAAATTAAAGTTTTGACCCCAATTTCACGGTCCACTTAACATAGAAAATGATAGTGCGAGTGGGGCATCCGTGTACTATGGACACATTCTTGTTTTATTTCAAAATGCCAACATATAGGATCATTTTAAGGAATTTGGATTTCTTAAAAGTCCAATTACGTTTGTAGAACTTCTGTAGATTACCAAGATAATCACACTGCAGGAGAAGGGAAAGTCAACCTCCTGTAGTTTTTTTTTTTTTAAATCGACAAAAGTTTCTGTTTTTCTTATATTGGTTGATGATTATTGTTTTCCATCTGAATTTCAATTTTTGACATTATTGTGAAGGATTAATTTCATCTTTTTAACTATATGTTATATCTTTTAATTATTCAGTTCTGTCAGAGATTTGGAGATCTAAATCAAGAGATGCAAACACTATATCTAAAGTAGGACCATATTCTATCTCAATGGATGCTCTGAATACCATCCAACATTGGCTTTCAGATGAGGTAAGCAAATCTGAGGCAAAACAGTTTTTAAAATTAGATAATACTCTGTACTTGCATCCATGGTCAGGCGTCCTGCATCCATCATCTACTAACTTTTACAAAAATCTTCAACTCTAAAACTACTGTGCTAAATTTGACAAAACTAAGCCACAATCATTATTAGGGTATCTATCTGCCCTGAAATTTTCAGATGAATTGGAGAACCTGTTGTTGGGTTGCAGCCCATAAATTGGTAGTTTTAAGGAAATTTTGCCTATTTTAGCTCACCTGGCTCATAGGGCCAGGCAAATTTTCTCATTATTTGGCATCTGTCATCCATCTTCTTCCATCGTCATCAATTTTTACAAAAATCTTCTCTTCTAAAACTACTGGCATCACAGCTAAAAATAGAACAATGCCCAGGGTAAAATGTAGATTTTGGCTTATATCTGAAACCAAACCAGAGCAAATCTGACATGAGGTAAATGTGTTTATCAGGTGAAGATTTATCTTCCCTGAAATTTACAGATGAATCAGACAACCTGTTGTTAGGTTGCTACCCCTGAATTGGTAATTTTAAGGATATTTTGCCGTTTTTGGTTATTCTCTTGAATATTATTATAGATAGAGATAAACTGTAAACAGCAATAATGTTCAGCAAAGTAAGATCTACAAATAAGTCAACATGACCAAAATGGTCAGTTGACCCCTTAAGGAGATATTGCCCTTTATAGTCCATTTTTAACAATTTTCAATTAATATTTGTAATCTTTTACAAAAATCTTCTCCCCTGAAACTACTGAGGCAAATTTAACCAAACTTGTCCACAATTATCAAAAAGGGTATCTTGTCTTAAAATTGTGTCCGATAACCTCGCCTGCGAACCAAGATGGCCAACATGGCTAAAAAAAGGACATGGTAAAATGCAGTTTTTGGCTTATATCTTGCAGTAAGAGCAAATCTTACAAGATAAAATTGTTTTTATGTCCAGATCTATCTACCATGAAATATTCAGCTCATTCAGGCAACCTGTTGTTGCGTTCCTGCCCCTGAATTGGTCATTTTAAGAAAATTTTGCAGCTGTTGGTTATTATCTTGAGTATTATTATAGATAAAGATAAACTGTTAACAGCACTAATGAACAGCAAAGTAATTCCTAATAATAAGTCGGCATTACCAAAACGGTTAATTGGCCCTTTAAGCCCTGATCACAACGAACCCAAAATACATCTATGCAGAGCCACAACATAAAATTTTGTCTAATCGCAGGTCATCTGCAATCATGGTACAACAGTCGCTCGATATTTTGAGCATCGTGCCACTGTTGTGTGTTGTGAGACGAAAATTGAACATGCACCTTTTTTGCATAATTCCTGCAAGTAATTAGATTTCTACACCATGCTTGTTTATCTATTTATAACTTTTTATACCCCCGCTTTAAAAAAGGGGGGTATACTGTTTTACCTCTGTCTGTCAGTCCGTCAGTCCGTATGTCAGTCCGTCCATCAGTCCATCAGTCCGTCAGTCAGTCCATCCCATGAAACTTTCGTCACATTTTTCTCAGGAACTACACATCCACCCTTTCTGTAATTTGGTATCAATATTTATATATGTCAGCCATACCGTGTGATGCGTTTTCAGATTCATCACTTGACAACTTCCTGTTTACCGAACACTTGTATGATTTTACACATGATAGCCAAGTTGAAAATTTTCGTCACATTTTTCTCAGGAACTACAATACAAGGATTTCTGAAATTTGGTTTCAGGATTTATATAAGTCAGCTATACCGTGTGATGCGTTTTCAGATTCATCACTCGACAACTTCCTGTTTACCGAACACTTGTATGATTTTACACATGATAGCCAAGTTGAAAATTTTCGTCACATTTTTCTCAGGAACTACAATACAAGGATTTCTGAAATTTGGTTTCAGGATTTATATAAGTCAGCTATACCGTGTGATGCGTTTTCAGATTCATCACTCGACTACTTCCTGTTTACCGAACACTTGTATGATTTTACACATGATAACCAAGTTAAAAATTTTTGTCACATTTTTCTCAGGAACTACAATACAAGGATTTCTGAAATTTGGTTTCAGGATTTTTATAATTCAGCTATACCGTTTGATGCGTTTTCAGATTCATCAGTCGACAACTTCCTGTTTACCGAACACTTGCATATTTTTACACTTTTAATATTATCCACTTGCGGCGGGGGTATCATCAGTGAGCAGTAGCTCGCAGTTTCACTTGTTATTTTTTGTTTTAGGTGATGAATGCCTACTTGTATATGTTGTCTGAACATTTGCCCAAGGTCTGCCATATCAACAGTGTGCTAATGACAGCTGTATTTAATGATCAGCCACAAATTCATTCGTTATTACATCAGGTATTTTTTTTTAAAGCATGATCATATGGTTTATTTAATTACTATATATACTTTTGAAAATTTCCAAAAGTAGTATGTTTTCAAAGGCCTGATACACCCCTGGTTGCTGAAAAATCTAAAATATTGTATCAGATGACATAATTTTTGTAAATTGTGGCATAAAAGGTTAATAATGATAATTATGATAAATTTATCATTGTAAATATACTAAACCGCAAAAGAAACGTTGTATTTGTCGAAAGCCTAAATTTTCAAATACATATTTAAAAATAATTAAAAGAAAAACCAATTTCATATGTATTGAAAAAAATATCTATTTATTTTTTTGTTTAGGTAAATTCTCTTCAATTGACGCTAAGATTATGTTGAAATTTCCTTTATGGCTGGCTGTGTTCATTAATTTGGTTGTTCTAATAGTTGTCTCTTTAGGTCCTTGTACACGTTTCACAGTCACATTTCATGATTATGAGATGCAGGTTGTCCATGCCTCTATAAGGGTATTTTGGAGGTGCTAAGTTTTCGTGTCATCATTATCTGTTTGATGCAGTACTGATGCCATGACTTAACCCACCATAAAGAGAACAGCTAATAGGACGTTTGAATGCTGGACAGCGACCTCAAGTAGTTGCATATGCATTTAACTGCAATGTAGGCACCATCCAACGTCTACATGAACACCACAATTCAACAAACAGTACAAATGAACGTCCACGTATTCAACACTAATGGCAGACCTGAATTAAATAAATCTTGGATATGATGGTGGAAAACTATTAATGAACTAAAATAATGCGGGTTTGTTAAATAACAAGGGTATTTATACGCCCATTCAATGAAAAATGCATTAATTCTTCCATTATGTTTGCCTCAAACTACTGTGTCATTTCTTTTGCAGTTTAGTATATAATGGAATTTGAAGAGACTTTTGTACAAGTGAGAGGTTTAGCACTATAAAACCAGGTTCAATCCCCCATTTTCTACATTTTAAAATGCCTGTTCCAAGTCAGGAATATGACAGTTGTCCATTTGTTTTTGATGCGTTTTGTCATTCGATTTTGTCATGTGATAATGGACTTTTATTTTCCTCTGAGTTTAGTATTTTATTGATATTACTTTTTAATGAGGTAAACACAGTTATTTTTTCAACAAACTATTTTTCCTTAAGGCCTTCACATACATATAACCATACAAGCATTTACTTTTAACAAAAATAGTAGACACACCTTTTCAAGTTACAGTCTCTAAGCCTTTTGATGAGTAAATAATGGACAGTTATTGTTCTGGTTTTCTGTAAATTCTTGTTTTTTGCATCTTACAGTATGACTTCAAGGAGTTTGATACAATAATTGGTGCTGTTCATGAGAATGAAAACCACTGGACACTTATGGTATGTACATAATATATAAAAGGAGATCTGGTATGAATTCAATGAGACAACTATCCACCAGACTTCAAATAACAAATTGGTCACCTTACATTGTGAAAAAAATACATACCATATAGCCAGCTATAAAAGATTTCCCTTGTGAGCGCTAAAAACACAGAAATTGGGACCGGTGACAGATAAGATGTTAAACTGTAAATGCTGCCAATATTTTGCGATTTTTTCTTAATAAGATATATTCAGTTTTCCACACTTTTTTTTCATGCTTGATGATATTTATTTGATATTTGGTATATATTGTTTAATCATGACAAGTAACAGATAAAGTTGGTAATTGTTCCAATCTGAAAATTCAGTTTTTGATTGTTAATGGTTTTAAGAAATGGAAGAATTTGATTTATGGAAAGTGTATTAAATAAAACATGCAAGTTATACACTGTTTACACTAGGGACTATATTCATAGACAACGAAAACCAAAGGACGATAACTGTGTCCTTGGACCTAGGCCTTCTGCTTAAATATGGCGTCAAATACAATGTTTTTTCAAAGAATGTTGTGAGAAAAATACTTGTTACAAACAAAATGGAGGATTTGAAAACAATTTGTTGTATAAGGATGATAATTTTTTTTTTATGATTATTTGTGTCTTAACTCTGTCTGATTTAATTTTAGGTTATTCTACTACAACAACAAATTATCTTGTATTTCAATCCAATGGGTGAGCTGTTTCTCTCAGAACAAAAACTTCTTCAGAATTGGTTGTAAGTTAAAATTTTAGAATAGTACATGTGAAGAATGAGGAAAAAAATTACATCTTTTGTAAAACTATGAGGCAGTAATGATTTAAAATTTTAGGGGATTAATGTTTTTCAGTTAACAAGCATGGTGACATTTGTAATTTAAATTGATCTCTGATATATTATATTTGATTCTGGTAGCCCAATAATGAAAATTTTTCACCTTTTGAACAACATAGTTTAAAAGTTAACTAAACTGCTAATTTTAAGACCATCTCAAAAGATTCTATCATATTAATTATTGAAATCTTATATTCGTTTTCTTTGAACTTTTGAAATTCGTTTTTTTGGTTCTACTTTATACATAGTTGTGGAAGCATTTTGTTAAATCACTATAGTTGATACACTTTTCATTTTTGCCCCCTTGAAACTAACAAATATTATGAAACATTGCTGCATTAACAACTTTGAAGACTCCCGGTAATCAATTATCGTATCAAATGTTTTTTTTATTGATTCATACTTTTAGATAACATTTATTTACATTAGATGTATGTATCATTATTATAAATTATTTTGATTGGCTAACAGCAAGCTCGCGTCATTCTTCATTGCAAAATGAATTGCATGAATTTAAACATACATAATGATACATGTTTTTACAATAAAGTTCACAGGTATGTAAAAGAAAAACTTGATAGTAGTTGCCCCAATTTTTAGCTCACCTGGCCCGAAGGGCCAAGTGAGCTTTTCTCATCACTTGGCGTCCGGCGTCGTCCTGCTTCCATCGTCGTTAACTTTTACAAAAATCTTATCCTCTGAAACTGCTGGGCCAAATTTAACCGAACATGGCCAAAATCATTATTAGGGTATCTAGTTTAAAAAATTGTGTCCGGTGACCCCCCCAACCAACCAAGATGGCCGCCATGGCTAAAAATAGAACATAGGGGTAAAATGCAGTTTTTGGCTTATAACTCAAAAACCAAAGCATTTAGAGCAAATCTGACAGAGGTTAAATGGTTTATCAGGTAAAGATCTATCTGCCCTGAAATTTTGAGATGAATCGGACAACCCGTTGATAGGTTGTCCGATTTTGGTTATTATCTTGAATATAATTATAGATAGAGATAAACTGTTATCAGCAAAAATGTTCAGCAAAGTAAGATCTACAAATAAGTCAACAAGACCTAAATGGTCTGTTGACCCCTTTAGGAGTTATTGCCCTTTATAGTCAATTTTTAACCATTTTTCGTAAATCTTAGTTATCTTTTACAAAAATCTTCTCCTCTGCAACTAATGGGCCAAATTAAACCAAACTTGGCCACAATCATCATTCGGGTATCTAGTTTAAAATTATGTCCGGTGACCTGGCCAACCAACCAAGATGGCCACCATGGCTAAAAATAGAACATGGGGTTAAAAAGCAGTTTTTGGCTTATCACTCAAAAACCAAAGCATTTAGAGCAAATCTGACATGTTAAAATTGTTTATCAGGTCAAGATCTATCTGCCCTGATATTTTGAGATGAATCGGACAACCCGTTGATAGGTTGCTGCCCCTGAATTGGTAATTTTAAGGAAATTTTGCTGTTTATGGTTATAATCTTGAATATTATGATAGATAGAGATAAACTGTAAACAGCAAAAATGTTCAGCAAAGTAAGATCTACAAATAAGTCAATAAGACCAAAACGGTTAGTTGACCCCTTTAGGAGTTATTGCCCTTTATAGTCAATTTTTAACCATTTTTCGTAAATCTTAGTTATATTTTACAAAAATCTTCTCCTCTGCAACTAATGGGCCAAATTAAACCAAACTTGGCCACAATCATCATTCGGGTATCTAGTTTAAAATTGTGTCCGGTGACCTGGCCAACCAACCAAGATGGCCCCATGGCTAAAAATAGAACATAGGGGTAAAATGCAGTTTTTGGCTTATCGCTCAAAAACCAAAGCATTAAGAGCAAATCTGACATGAGGTAAAATTGTTTATCAGGTCAAGATCTATTTGCAACAACAAAAGAGAGTTTTTAACGACCTCAGCTGCGCAACAACAAAACGACTTCACAACTTTCTCATTACTTTTCATTTCTCGTTAGAGAAATTTTACAAAATTCTCCCCTGAAACAACTGTCAAATTTAAACAAACTTGGTTTAAATCACCACTAGGATATCAAGGGACCACTGTGTATGATGACCCTGCCTGCTGAAATAAAACATAGGTTTCAAACGCACTTTTTAGTATTATATCTCTGAAACTAAACGACAGTACAACAGTTGCATTTATCATGCATCAATTGTAAATAAAAATATCAGGTGAGCGACACAGGGTCCTTGGACCCTCTAGTTTAATAATCCAATCTTTCATTTGCGCCATTTCACAGGCAATACAGGTAACATAACGGAAAAGTTAAACATTCATTGTTGTATTGTGAATAAAAATTGTTTCTTTAGTATTTCTCCTGTACTCATTTCTAATACAAAACTGAGGTTCAGAATTAATAAGTCAATTAGTGTTCACATGTATGAGATGTATAGATGGACATTATCAGTTCAGAGACAGAGGAAATAAGTCTGTATGTTTTGTGGTCACACATACGGTTAATAGCTTATCATATATATGCATCATATAAAAAATCGTTGAGATAACTTCTAAACTTCTAAAGCCAGAATAACAACTGAGATGGACAGAATTATAACTTTACTATACTGTATAATTCTTAGAACTGTGTCACAAATTAACACCCTTTTCAATATGTTCAAAGTAACAGAACTGTGTTTTAATGAAGTTTCAACAAACATGTACCTTGTATGGTTTCATAATATTAGTTCCAAAAGGAAAATATATTCTGGAATATTATTTCCACAGGAATGAATATTACAGTATATACTGCAGCTGTGCTGTTTGAGCAGTCAAATTGTATTGACTGTATATTTATATGTGATATACAGTCACTGACCGTATATCACCTTGTTTATGACGTTGACAATGCTTTTCCGTACAGTTCTATTTATGACGTCAATAAAACATACAGGTTCGCGGCAATTTTATGTTGTCCCCTCACAATTAAAGAATGACGTTTTTTACCCTAAATACTTCATTTTGAACATTGCCGAGTGACATTCAGACCTAAAAAATATTTTTAATGCACCTATCTAACACACAGCTATATTATATATCATTCGAAAGCAAAAAATGTGAAGATTCCATTTTTCCCGGTCGTAAAAGTGAAATATGGTGCATTTTTTTTTAAATTGGGGTCAAAGGTCATTCATAAAAAAATGAAAGAAAAAAAAAATATGATGAGATATTTGTAAGTTGGACGAGTAAAAGGGAGAGAAAACAACGCAATAAAGAGAGTAAAAAGTAGATGTCTTTGTCACATCAACAGTGACAATAGTCTCCTGTTTGTTAACAGCCTACAAACCATGTCAAGATCGGAAATTACTATCTTACATGTTTAATACAACCACAAGCAAAGTTAAAGAGGATATATGAACCACATTTTAAGTCTATCTGTCCGTCAGTCCCCACTTGTTTGTGGCCCGTGTCGAATTACATCAGGTAACTCATACATGTATACAGTTCATCCAAAAACCAATGATTTCAAATATAAAATGCATTGCCTTGAACTATAGAACTGATGTTAAACACACTTAGTTCAGAGATGTATTATGGGATGGCATGTGGTTCTTCATAAATTAAATCAGTTCATTTTGACATTATCATTGACATTTGAGCCGTCAAGTTTTCAAACATAGTTTATTCGTCTTTGTCTGGTTTGTGTCCGGTCCATATCTTTTGAACCGTTGGATATTTCAGTTAATTTTTTTTTGATATGGATATCCAACCATAATGGAATCCTTTCCGCGACATATATATATATATAGCTGCAACACTAAGGTTTACCAAACTTCAGATACAGAAGTCGGTTTCACAAAAAAACTTAAGACAAGATTAATCATAAGTAAACTGAACTATTCATGACTTACGACCAGCTTTAGTCGAAAGATTTGTTGTGAAACTGACCCCAGATGCAAAATTAGAATGCGGTGCATTAACTAAAGTTAGGTCCCAGGATGACCTTTATTTTGACAATTGGGATTGTATACTTTAATTTCTTAACGTGTTTTTTTATTAGGACTGCATTTATTTTCACTCACGTTTGTGCAGTCAAAAGGTTTGCAGTTCAAAATGCAAGTATTAATGTCTTACAGTGACTTGACTGTAAGTGTTGCTATCCACCAATTGCAACTTATTCAAAATTCTGACCAAATTGCAATTTGTTTTATAAAATCAAATTGTTCAACTGGTCAGAAATTGAAATAACTGCTGTAGAAAACCACAGTCAAGTAGTGAAAGTGCAAGGTGATAAAATAAAACATACTTACAATCCTATAAGACTTTAACTCCACTTTAATGATGTTATGACAAAATCTGTTTATCAGTTTGTATAGGTATATTATAGTCATTTCCATTCTGAAGGAACTGTTATTATTTTGAATTGCTATAAAAATTTCCAAACTAATTAGCTTTCATATAGTTTTTCTTAATAAAACTCCATATCACGGCTTTGTGACGTCAAATACGTTGACCTGGCCTTAACTTTGACCCGGACATATCAGCGACGTCATAATGTTTGAACCGACGTTGATAAGTTTGACCCGAACTTATCAAGTCAACTTCCGGTTGCTGGTGAAACTAAGACAATGCTTCAAAAAGACGCAAATACAGCCCGATAATTCGATTATCAGGTTATCGGCATATTAATATTGTAAAATATCAGCTGCTTGGCATAATATAAAGGCTTTTTGATCTTGTTGGCTGTGCTTACTCGACAAAAAGCTTCATATTATGTCTCGCAGCTGATATTTTACGATATCAACATGCAGACAACCTGATAATCAGAACATATTGATCAAATTTGCACCATCAGTAGGTCTACCGTATGCGATGGTTAAAACGGTAGGAAATTTAAAAGGTGGACATATCTCACGTTCAAGTTCATGGGGAAAATATCAGATTTGACACATTTTTGTGTACTTTTAGTTGCAAAACGTGCATTGATCCAATTGAGAAAGAAGTATTTTTCAATAGTTATTCATAATCTCTGCTTTTTGTAAGTGCAAATTGACTAAGAACAATAAGATATTGGTTTTCTACCAAGAAAAAACGTTGACATATCAGCTTCTATGGTCCTTTTAATTTTTTTTATATACTGTGCATGATATTGTACCAAAAAAATGCCTTCATGGTTATTCATACTCTTTTCAAAGCGTTTAGGTCCGTTAACTTGAGGGAAATTAACAGAGAAAGCGATTTCGGAAATTTGATTGAAAAGGGGGAGTGCGTAAAAATGTAAAAAAATCCAGAATAATACAGTGATAACGATATGTATTAAACAAGTAATGAACTTTGAATAATACGAACATCATATATTTGGGTTTCAACCTGAAAATATCTAAGAAATGAAAAAAAAAATATGAAAATTGGCACCATTTTTAAAAAAACTTCCAAAATTGTTAAAAAAAGCTTCTTTTTTTTTCGCAAAAATTACTTCTTTTATTTTTGAAAAGTATTTTTTTATACATTGACATGTTAAACGTACATAATTTTTGCATTGTGACAACAGAAAATAAATCTAAATGTTATTTTTTCACACTTCAATACTGTTGGTCATTTTTCAATTTGGAATTATTTCTCGATTTTAATTCAATTTTAAAAAAATTGCATCATACGATTTTTTTACGACTGACCAAAAATGGAAGTTCAGATATTATACTAAAACATATAAAAAAAAATCAGCTGTGTGTTAGTAGGGTGCATTAAAGTCACTAAGTAAGCGTCTTTTCTGAAAATGTCACTTGCCTAACAGTTATATAAGAGTTGCAGTATATAAAGAATAATCATACATTGTCTCGAAATATCAATCTGTTATTTGTACTCGGCTCGAAACAGATAGAAATGCTTGGCACAGCCTCGCTTTCTACATGTTTCTAAGCCTTGTACAAATAACATTGATATTTCGAGACAATGTATGGTTATTCTATATATATGTTCCTAACGTAATAAATGGTATAGAATATTTGTTCCAACAGGAACAGATATCATGACATTGTTTATAACAAAGTTTCCATTGGAACTTCTGTTAGGTGGAACAAATATACATTGACTGATTTCTGATGAATACTAGTATGTTTTATTATGCAAACAGAAACTGTCTTTAACATTAAAAGTCTTTTTTGGAAAAAAATCATTTTTTAAAACTATTTACCTGTATTTACCTGTATTATTGATGTTAAGGAAAGGTGTCAATGTAAATATAACGGAATTTGATGAGACTGTCATTAAAATGAGAAGGTTAGCGCTATAGAACCAGGTTTAATCCACCATTTTCTACATTTGAAAATGCCTTTACCAAGTCAGGAATATGACAGTTCTTGTCCATTCGTTTTTGATACGTTTTGTTAATTGATTTTCCCATGTGATTATGGACTTTCCGAATTGATTTTCCTCTAAGTTCAGTATTTTTGTGATTTTACTTTTTTCTTATTGGAGCAAATGAAATATGGTTTGTGGTGCAAATGAAATGCCAATTGGCGCAAAAGCTAAGCACTGGTTTTCATGAACATTGCGAAAAAATGTAGTTATAAGTATTGAAAACTTCTTTTTGTAATTTCATCATTATTCATAGGGTTTTAAAAGTGTTGACCGTGTACACATATTAAGAATGAAGTGCTTCCATATGCTTCATACCAAATGAACTTCAGTCAACACTTTTACACCCTAATGAATTTACAAAAAAAAGAATTTAAGAAAGATAATTTATACAATTTATTTTAGTACATACTGTAATTAAAATTATAAAGAAAGTTGATGTTGAAAAGAAGTAATTAATTTGAATGTTGATTTTTTATATTTTCCAGTTTTTTTTTAAAAGAGAGGTCTAAACTAGGTTTAGTGGACATTGCTACCACACAATGGAATATAGGCAGTCTCCTCCATTCTAAACAAGAGGATGACATATCGTGTGGCTTGTACGTTCTGAAAGTAAGTTTTATGTTTAAATTCGGATGAATTTTTTTTTTTCATACATGTCTACCTAATTCTCTCTAAAAATATTAGATCATATAATATGAGATTCAATGGTCACAGCTATGTCCAATTGAGAATCAAATGAAACTTAACCACAGTGTCATCTGATATTGTTCAATTTATTGTCAGTATGAACAGATTGAGAAAATATTATTGATATTGAAAATATTAAACATCACATGCAGTTTATTTTAATTTAAAACATGTATTTAGAAGATGATTTTTTAATGGGGTTAAATGATATCAGAGTGATAGATTTTTCTGAGCAGAATTAATGGTCCTGTGAATTAAAACTACACAGAGAACAATAACTTTTGTATATATTGAATGGGACAAAAGATTAAATAGAGTGAAAATTAGAAGATTAATCCGTGGAAAAGTTTTATTTGGTTTGCAATAAAATTCTACAAAGTAGGACCCATTTTCATGATTGAAAATAGTGCATGCTTATATAAAATGAAAAACCAAGTTCAACAGCTTTGTCCCAAACCTGTGTTTATTCTGTTTATACTTCTAAGCAAGAATCGTTTAACATGTCTTTACTGATCTCTGACTAGTGTAAAACAGATGATATCGTTTGCACTGCATTTTTTCAGCGTTTGGTTCGAGCCCCAAAAGAGAAAGCATCCAAGTAGTTGCAAGATAGTCCCTTAATAGAATAAGGAGCAATATATAGGAAAGATTCGGGTGGCAATTAATAGCTCATTGCAAAAACAATGTCTATTAGGGGACAACTTATTATTTATATGTTTGAGTAAACACTTGAATTCCTGCTTTACTAAAATCAAAATGATTTTAATTTCCCATTCTAGTGCAAAAACTTGAATATGTAAAATTTAATGTTCAAACTATAATAGTTTTAAAATAGATATCTTGATCACAAAATGTGAAGCATAAAGGATAAAGATCGGGTAACCATCACAGGAACTTTATGGTATCGTTTATCTTGTACCATTGTAAAAAATTCCAGGTGGTATATCTCCCTACTTATCTATAATACCAGATTTCTACATTTTACAGGTTTTTGTCATAACTGAACTGTTCTATCTCCAAAATCAAATTGAATTATAATTGCTTATCTTCTAGTTTGACACAGGAAGTTTAGAGAAAAATAGTCTTACATGGTGGTCAGTTAACCTCTTAAATCGGGAAAAAGCTGGAAAGAAAGCAAAAAAGTGAGGTGTTCAATCAACTACTCTTACAGCTTTCAACTCAGATAACTGGAAATTTCATAGAAAGATTTTACACATATTGGGATAAAAACAAGCCATTGTCAACCATATATTTTATTAAGCAATAGAATTTATATATAAAGGAACAATAAATTATTGTGCTTTTCTAGAAATTTGAAAATACAGAATAAAAATCATTGTTAAAACTACATTATTACTGTCAAAAGTCTGAGATTTATTATAGTTTTTACCAGGATTTTGAAAAAATAATTCTTACTTAAATCGAATGAAAGTGTAAATGACCCTGTCAATTTTCTAAAGAAAACACATCAAGTTATCCAGCTTAAATAAATATTAGGTATAAGTGCCAATGAGAAATAAAGGATATGCTCGTATGATAAAGTGTTCATTTTAAATCCTCAAAGTTCTCGTACATATGGGAAATAATAATTTCATGCTGGGCTTTATTTTGATAAGAATTATTTGACAATTCAAGATACGTTTATAGCATTTGTTAATGATACTGATTTCTGGTTATGGCCTAATTACACTTTATCTTGTGTTAATTAGTGTTATCACTATGATTTACACAGCGTTTCTAAAGGCTTTAAGTACAGCTCTTTGTAAGAACCAGGCAGGGTGCCATATACATGTGATTTATGAGGGTTTCAGATTTTTTCTATAATTGGCCTAGAGGAAGCAGTAACTGAATACTGCTCAAAAAATAAATATGAGTGGGAAAATACGAGTGGTTGCCATGGTAACGGACACTCTATTTTTTAGTTGTGAAGCATAGTAAAATCTTTCTAAAATCAGCTAAATCACTACAATTCAGAGCCTGATTAGGAAAAGAATCAAGCATTTTTCATTAATTTTCATATGTAACATTGATACAACTAGGTTTTAGCATCATTTTAGTTAAGATTGCATGTAAACCAAATTTGTAGATTTTTTGAAAATTTTTGCCAAAAACTGCATATTTTCAACTTTTCTGAATTTGAGCTTTTTGCGATATTATCAAATTTTCTATGGTGTTTTTCAGAAAAGAGCAACTGTGTATAGCATAGTTAGCACTTTAGTTACGAAGTTTGGATACTACTTTACCAAATAAAATAGAAAAAAGCTTGGGACTTTCATTAGTTTTATCACCATAGCAACCGATTTTTTCCTTAGAAACAGAGTTATTATTTGCAGAATATTGCAGTTTTAGAGCTTAAATGTGCTAAATTGTTTCATAACTGATAACAAAATTACATTTAAGCATGACCTTACTCTTAATTACCATCGTTAATAGTTGCTGACTTCAATAGTAACCATGGAAATACATATTAATCATAGCAACATCTATTTTAAAATGTATCAAATTTAGAAATTTAGGTAAAAATACATATATTACATATATAGACGGTGTTAATATTCAAATTGGAATATGACTGCATGCTTTGCTTCACTCATGGTCTTGTCTGTTCTTTTCAGAAGGTTTAACAAATGTCATATATAATGAAACATTGGGATTAGAACCAAAAGTTAGGAAAAAAGGGGGGGGGGTAGATTTATTTAAAAAATCAAAAAAAAAATCATACATGTAGATTCTTGAAAAGATAACGTTAGGTCAGAGAGCCTGATTATGAATAGAATCAATTTCAATTTCAGAAATTTCATATACGTGTATAACATCGATATAACTTGGTTTTATCACCATGTTAACATATTTTCTCCTTGGAGTTATTATTTGTTATTATTTGTTGAATTCTGCAGTATTGGGAATTCAATGTTCTCAATTGTTTCCAAACCATTATGAAAAGACCTGCATTGAAGCATATATAAGCTCTAAACTAGATCAGGATAGGGCACAGCTAAGGTGTACATTAACTTCCTCAGATATACTGCAAAGTTCAAATGTACTCTTAACTGATCCTAGACTTTGAAAGGGGTGCAATTCCATAAAATAAAAATAAAAACAGATGCGCCATGTTACGCTTGTCGATTTTGCAAAGAATAATTAAATTTTAATAACTTCTCAATGTCATATCACAAATTCATAAAAAAAAACTAAAGGGAGGTTAAGTTTATAGATATAAACCCGTCACCAAAGTTCGTAACT
The DNA here is from genome assembly GCF_036588685.1 of Mytilus trossulus. Lineage (NCBI taxonomy): Eukaryota > Metazoa > Mollusca > Bivalvia > Mytilida > Mytilidae > Mytilus > Mytilus trossulus. Next base: position 6,869,607 of record NW_026963290.1, on the reverse strand, counting down.
GCTCAAAGCATTGTCTGAAAACTGGAATATTCCACCTTTTTAGTTCACCTGGCCCAAAGGGCCAAGTGAGCTTTTTCCATCACTTTGCCCCCGGCGTGGTCGTCCGTCGTTGTTAACTTTTACAAAAATCTTCTCCTCTGAAACTATTGGGTCAAATTGAACCAAACTTGGCCACAATTATCATTGGGGTATCTAAATTGAAAAATTTGTCCGGTTACCCGGCCAACCAACCAAGATGGCCGCCGTGGCTAAAAATAGAACATAGGGGTAGAATGCAATTTTTGGCTTATAACTCAAAAACCAAAGCATTTACATCAAATCTGACTGGGGTAAAATTGTTTATCAGGTCAAGATCTATCTGCCCTGAAATGAATTGGACAACCCGTTGTTGGGTTGCTGCCCCTAAATTGGTAATTTTAATGAAATTTTACTGTTTTGGGTTATTTAGGCAACATTAAGATTTCAACAGTACTAGTAGTTATAGGTGTCTACACAATATGTCAAATTCTAAATCATTACTAATTTATCTATATAAAGATTTTCTTGAGGATTAATTAATATATAGTTGGGATCCTGCTAACATATTTAAGTTAAATTACACAGGCTAAAATATTTAAGCTAAATTGGGCCAGACACATACATAGAGAATGTGGCGGGGTTAAAATTCACATGCCTGTCCTAAATCAGGAGCATATAATTTAGTGGTTGCCGTCTGCTTATGTGTTACATATTTGTTTTTCGTTCACTTTTCGTAAATAAATATGTTTTCTTGTTCGAAGTGATTTACATTGTCATTTCGGGATCTTTCATAGCTGACTATGCGGCATGGGCTTTTTTCAATATTGAAGGCTGTATGATAACCTATAGTTATTGTTTCATTTTGGTCTCTTGTATGTGAAGAGTTGTTTCAATTTGGCAATTATACCACATCTTCTTTCTTATATTAACAGAAATGATCAAAAATAAATACATGAAAGTCGAAAAATATTATATGGTATGTATGACAGAAAAAAAGGGCTCCAGAAACGTTTTCCTTAAAGGTCAAATGGTCCCTTTTAAAAAGGAGTAGGTGCGGTAAGGGTCGATTTTGGCCTCAAATTTCAGGTTCATCAAACGAAAGTTTTTGGACACTTTTTAAACATTCAAGAGTCTATTTCAATTGATTCGATTAGTTTAAGTGAAAGATTTTAACTGATTTATTCATTAAAAACGCTCTGATTCAAGCTTAAATATGAAAAATCTATCAAATATTCCAAAAAACGTATTCATCCTCAACCTTTATATATGTTATGTATTATCATCAAATACAACTTACATTTCAATATTATGAATGAACACGAATACGGCCACTTTCATTTTAGACGGAAACCGTCTATAGATTAACCAAAATGCTAAAATTTTGAAGATTTCAGTAATTTAGCATAACGTTATGATGCTAGATCGCGATATTTGTGCATTGTATTTTTAAAAACAGCTCATATTTATTTAGAAAAGGCATTTTTCTTTCCAAAATATAGCTTAAGGATTAAATTTTTACAATTTCCTAAAACTGCTATATTTTTGGGCCAAAACGGGGTCTTACTGAACCTACTCCTTTCTTCACTTAACCAGGTCATTTAAGGTAAACTATATATACAGTTCTAAACTCAGTGGCAGATCCAGAACTTTTTGTAAGGGCTGACACTGACATAAAGGGGGGCTGCTCCAGTCACACTTCAGTGATTCCCTATATAATCAAACAAATTTTTCCCACGAAAGGGGGGGGGGCGGGCCCCCCAGGATCCGTCTATGAAACTGATCTGGTTCTCGGTTTTAACAATTTTTAAAGTATCATACAAAGAAAAGTCACGCAAAACGGGCATAACTCGGGAACAGTTAAATTGACATCAACTAAATTCAAACTTGATCTCTGTTTTGTGGTAATAAGCATTGTGTATATTATGTTTCATAACATTTGGTTGAGGCAAACTAAAATAAGAAAATAGAAACAAACTTCCTGACGACTAAAGTACTGACGGACATGGGTGAAACTTATGATATGAGACAAATCTTCACAAGAAACGAATTAAAACAGAAATAAATAACCATATGTCACCCTACGACCTTCAACAGTAAGTAAAGCACATACCACATAGTACCATATGAAGGCTTTGTAAACAGATATCAAACTAGTTGAAAAACAAATTACTTAAAATAAAAAGATCATGATTTTTTAATCAGTAACTGTTGTTATGTTATTTGACATCTGTCAATCAGTTCATTGATTTTTTTCCGCATATCAAAGAAAAACAGGAACATGTCTTAATGGTGTCTTCCTCCTATTCACACTTTTAAAAATCACGATTTCTTCAATAAATGTTTTGATTATTAATAAATTGTTTTTATAACAATCAAGTTTAATTTAAAATTCACCTAAACGAAGTTTGATACACTGTTCATTTACAAACTGGGTTTACTGAGACTTCACGTCATCTAAAGGGATGGCAAAGCAAGTCGACGAAACATTCCAGCACCCGCGACCAAACATTTTAAACAAATAAAACTACTGAAACATGAGGAATCTAGGTCTCAACCATTATTCACTATGCAGCATTAATACTCCACCAAGAAGTAACAACAGTAGAGTTTGGCGATGCAGCCACCCACCTTATTCACGTTGAATAGAACTACTCAAGCTAGCGAACAATAAGCCAGCGATAGATTAAAAAACTTTAATAGACTAATATACGGTGAACTTCTGATGTGTGTGCTACAATATTAGTATTGTTTGTTTCATATTATAATGCTTGTGTGACTTTACTTTTGAATTTGTGTTATAAAAGAAATATAAGATAATTTGCTACATTTCTTTATTTCGATTGTTTATGCTATATGGTCACGTTTCTATCGCTTTCACTTATTCATATTTTCCATTCTCAATTTTCTTCCATTTCTTTCATTTTTATTTGAATTAAAAACACAAAATTCAAACATATACAAAATGACCTATTTCTTATCCCAAAAAACATTGGCCAATTAAAAGTTGATTAAGGATAATCCTTTGTTTGCATAAGTTTTCCTCCTATTCCCACATGAAATTTTAAATTTTCTTACCAGATTTATAAAAAAGCGGGAATAGGAGGAATGAACCGTCTAAATAATGTTGATTATCTTATTTATTTATGATTATTTTTTTCTATAAAATTCGATTTTTTTGCATTAAATATCTATCTTTACCATAATATGTAAAAATTAAATATATAGCAGCACTCCTTCTAGTCTTTAGTGGCATTATATAGGTCTTTAGTGCACTAATGAGTCCTTAGCAGTGTTTAGACGTACCATTTACTTTTACGATTCTAGACCAAAATAAAATTTGAATTTTGAGATATTAAGAAAAATCCAGGAATACAAATTTTTAAGGAAACCATGCACCAAATTCAGCAGTCCTACATTATTAACTGTCTCTCCACCTAAAATGTCTATGCCATACTTAGTTATTACAATAACCAAATGACCCTTTCATGAAATCAAGAGATATGAGTTGAAAATATAGAGAAATATGATTGCTTGTTGAAAGAAGTCCATTTACAGGGCTGCAAAACAGATATTATAAAGTACAAAATAGTGTGTATCAAATCTGAACTTTTTTGTTCCCATGGTAACCAAAAGCAGATCAATTGTAAATTAACTATTTAACTGTTGAGTATAAAATTCAAACTCCATTATTTATATGTATCTAATACCTAGAAAACCATGTATTTGATGCTGATTCTGAATTAATTCAGCAATTTCAGACCGGTTGCTAGGGCTTTTTTTGGTTGCTATTGTCTTTCAGCCACTTAAATTAAAGCTTATATAATTTTTTATCATTTTCAAACAAATCATAAGTTTTATTGTCTGTTAAATTACATTGATAAAAAAAAATAGCAAACATTTTGATAATGAACCAGTATTGTGTTTTGTCATTTTTATGAATTTTACCAATTTTTGTTGCCATGGTAACAAAAAATTTCAAAAAAACCCAGATGTTTTTTTCCTGTTTTTTATTATTCAATGTATCAACTTTAAGATGCAATCATAGTTTATAATGAACTTGTCTGCTCAATGTCAATTTTTCTTGATTTAATATATGATATTTAAGCTATTTTCAGAAAATGTCAAAATACAGATTTTTGCACCTTTTTAAATACCATTTTAACCCTACATCAAAAAAATAATTCACAACCTCAACATCAAAATATAAACTTCAAATAATGCCTTATAATATGTTGAAATTTTTTTTCTTCTTGAAATTGTCATTAGCATAAAATTGCTGCAACCAAAAAGTAGACATTTTCCAATTTTCATGTCTGATTTCATCAGAAATTCCTCAAAAAAATGGCTGCATGTTTCCATAGCAACCGTTCAACAAAATTTAAAAAAAAAGCTTGCAAACTTTATTTCAATCTAAGCTGCCTTTTATATAAAAGAATAAAGCAGTTCTGAGACATGACATGAATCACCCCCTGCCTGGATCTTACAAATAGCTGTACTTAATTTTTCAATTTCTTTTTTTTAGAAAACTAAAACCCCGAATTTAAAAACCCAAGAACATGTTAATATTTCTCAAACCACGAAAATTGATACCCATGAAATTAAAGTACTTTCACAGTATTATACTTTAAGGCTTCAAAAATATGTGCCAATGAGGCTAGAAAAGATTATTGACATTACTTTATAAGCAGATCAAATCTTGGAAGGCTGGGAAAAAATTTAATTGAAAAAAAAAATGAATACAACAATGAAAGTCTATATATATAAACTGTATGTTATTTGTTTTTAAATTTTAAATATGTACAGCAATATGATTGGTGTCATTAAGCAAGAGGAATGTGTGGATTATACTACGGCCTACATCCTTAGTATTAAAAAAAAAAAAAGGAGAATGTGTCTATGGGTCACAGATGATGCCGTACTTGCATATCATTAAAAATGGGAATAACTAGGTAAAAGTAAACGCCACCCAAATTCCAGTATGATATGTATTTTAAAGTAAAAAGCATTGTGTAACTAATTTATAATATTTGGTTGAGGGAAACTAAAGTAAGAGAATGGAAAACAAATTTTGAGAGATACATACTGATGAACGTACGGACATGGGTTACACTGAATGCGTCTCCCACTGTGGCAGGGGCATTTATCATTTATCAAATAAACAAAACCTGACTATTTTTCCTTATCCCACTACATTTGTAACCCTAATATGCACACCACACAACCTTACAAAAAGTAAAAAACCAGATTCTAACCAGATCCAGTTTTTGTTCACTGGATAAAATGTCAATTAACCAGTTGCTTCACTTTTTTTTACCACAGATATAGTGTTGGCTTTATTCAAAACTACCTCTACCCTTTTTTATTGGAAAAATATGCTCAATTTTCATTCATTTGGAAAATTTAGAATAAACCATGAATTTGACTGAAACTTCAATTTACAGACCCCTTTCAAGAGTCAAACCCTGCTTTGAAATAACACCCCTTTTTGTCAGTGATGATACATAAATAGACCCTCAAATCTGCACATATACTCATTTTAGGCATGAAAAATGTATAAATGAGTGTCTTTCAGTTTATATTCGTGCACAATTACTACTGAAACTGCACCGTTTGGGAAAGAAGTTGTCTTTTTGGGAATAATTTTACGCCATTTTTTTTTTCAAATTGGGATTCTTCTCTGGGGGAAAAAGCCTTTATTCTGCACTAATTTAAGGCAAACAATATCACTGTACCAGAACCATGATATTTCTATCATAACCTTAAGATCTTAAACACAAAAGTATTCATTAAAATCTTGTATCTGTAAACACCCCAACCAGAATAAAAAATCAACTAACTCATTTCTAGACTCCATTTTCATTATATCAAACGATTTTGTGTAGTATATTGTTGACCTATGACTGTCTGTTATGTTGTTTGCCATCAATGCCTCATAATGGTTGAACTCTGTGTCCATGTACAGAAAAATTATCTAAAATAATAAAATATGAGGAAATTATAACATACATGTATATATATATGCAAAATTGCTTAAATATAACCCTAATTAACATGTATCCAGTCATTATATTATGTAATAATTAAACAAAAGGCTTCTAAATCAATATTGCCCACCTATAATTTTTGTGTAGTTGAATATTTTTGCTGTTTGATTCCTAATAATGTGTTTTTAATATGCCATTCAAAGTCCTGTCTACTATCTATCATAGTTTCTGCCAAAATCTTAAGATTTTGAATAAAATCAGTAATTCTATAAGGAACCTTAATTTATACAAGATATCATAAGGATGATTCAATCCAATGTTAGATGAAGCTGGTTAAGAAGTTTTAGAGGAGAAGATCTTTACAAAGATGATGACAGAACACCAGTGAATGCTGAGTAATGGAGCGATTAAGCTCTGATTGATTTTTTTTGTTGTAAAATTCATCTATCAAGCTCATTCTTTTTTGTTTTCTTGATGCCTTATTTAAAGTTCCTCTCTATGTATATGTTACACTCTCAAACATGTCCCCTCCCCTACCCCCCCCCAAAAAAAAAAATAATCAAAGAGCTGAATAGCTCTGAGGGGAAAGACGGCCCTTGTTTCTATTTAATTATTTTTTTTGGAAAAGGGGGGGGGGGGGTATCTTTTGATAGTCTTCATATAAAGAATGAAAAAAAGAACAGATAGAACATGTAGAAAGGTTGACGATATTATCCTTCACTGGTTATTTAAATCATTCTCCGAGATGGTGCACTAATTACACATTGGTATTTGTTAAATTTAAACATAATAATGTTTGCTGTAGATGATTCAAACATCAACATGCAATACTTTAATTTGTAGGTGAACAACTTTCATTTGAAGTAAACAAAAGATCGTGGGGATACATGATATATCCCTGCTTCTGCGTAGTGTGGCATTCCAAGAATGACGTCACTATAAAATACAATGTAGGTTAGATATATTTAGAATATCTCGTCATACTGATTTTTCCGGATTGTAAAAGAAACATAAACGGTTTAAAGGAGAGCTCAAGATACGATAATTTCGTGAGAAACAGAAGGGAAATGTGTAAAAAGGTGTTTAAAGTCAAACTATTCATTTCTGGGTCTCCTTCTCTTCAATCTTAGTAAGATTTCTTGAGGGGTTTTCCACATTATAACCAGGTGCTCCGCAGGGCGCAGCTTTAAACGACCGCAGAGGTCGAACCCTGAACAGTTGGAGCAAGTATGGACAAAACATTCAAGCGTGATACAGCTCTGAATTTGGATTGTGATCAAATTTTTGACATTACATGTTTTTTTTTTACACAAAACAAATGTCATGATTTTACAAATCAATTAAAGATTTCTTCTTCAAACTTTTTAAATCTAAAATAAATAGTTGACACACCATAGGTTTCTGACACAGAATGAATGTGATCTAATGAACTTAAAAGTTTTTTTTTTGCCTTTGAGCAATTCACTATGCTGTTGAATATTAATCCTCTCAAAAAAATGTTTGAAGAAATTTTTTTTTTTATTTATGAAATCTGAAATGAGAAAAATTTAAACCCCCCCCCCCCCCCCTTTTTTTTCACATCCCCGCTTCCCTTTTTCCAAAACTGATATTAATTCAAATTTCTAATGGAGTTTGCAACAATAACTACTCTTTTAAATACATCATAAAATATTAAAATGTAAAATAAAGTGTTTGTTATCACTGAATGGTAAAGATTGGTTGGTAGTAAAAGTGAATATACATTGTTTATTGGATAAAACAATAAAAAAAACTTCATCAGCAACATTTTATATTGGCAAATTTCCAATGAAGTTATTTACATAAAGTTATTGGCAAATAAAAATAGAAAATGACATCATAGTCATGTCTGGCAAATGTCCAACATACATTATCTAAAAACATTTTAGATAAGATAAGGAAAAAAGCTTCATCAGCAACATTTTATATTGGCAAATTTTCAATGAAGTTATTTACATAAAGTTATTGGCAAATAAAAATAGAAAATGACATCATAGTCATGTCTGGCAAATTTCCAACATATATTATCAACTATTATTCTATACAAAGAAAGATAACTCCAATTGAAAATTAATTGCTATTGCACAATATTGTGCAATTAGATATTTCTTGCTATTGTGCAATACTGTGCAATTGAAAATTTTTTGCTATTGCACAATACTTGATATGGAATCCTGATTTGGACCAACTTGAAAACTGGGCCCATAATCAAAAATCAAAGTACATATTTAGATAAAGCATATCAAATAAGCCCAAGAATTTAATTTTTTTTTAAATCAAACTTAAGTTTAATTTTGGACCCTTTGGACCTTAATGTAGACCAATTTGAAAACTGGACCAAAAATTAAGAATCTACATACACAGTTAGATTTGGCATATCAAAGAACCCCAATTATTCAATTTTTAATGAAAACAAACAAAGTTTAATTTTGGACCCCAATTTGGACTAACTTGAAAACTAGGCCAATAATTAAAAATCTAAGTACATTTTTAGATTCAGCATATCAAAGAACCCCAAGGATTTAATTTTTGTTAAAATCAAACTAAGTTTAATTTTAGACCCTTTGGACCTTAATGTAGACCAATTTGAAAACGGGACCAAAAATTAAGAATCTACATACATAGTTAGATTCGGCATATCAAAGAACCCCAATTATTCAATTTTTGATGAAATCACACAAAGTTCAATTTTGGACCCTTTGGGCCCCTTATTCTGTTGGGACCAAAACTCCCAAAATCAATACCAACCTTCCTTATATGGTCATAAACCTTGTGTTTAAATTTCATAGATTTCTATTTACTTATACTAACGTTATGGTGCGAAAACCAAGAAAAATGCTTATTTGGGTCCCTTTTTGGCCCCTAATTCCTAAACTGTTGGGACCTAAACTCCCAAAATCAATACCAACCTTCCTTTTGTAGTCATTAACATTGTGTTTAAATTTCATTGATTTCTATTTACTTAAACTAAAGTTATTGTGCGAAAACCAAGAATAATGCTTATTTGGGCCCTTTTTTGGCCCCTAATTCCTAAACTGTTGAAACCAAAACTCCCAAAATCAATCCCAACCGTTCTTTTGTGGTCATAAACCTTGTGTCAAAATTTCATAGATTTCTATTAACTTAAACTAAAGTTATAGTGCGAAAACCAAGAAAATGCTTATTTGGGCCCTTTTTGGCCCCTAATTCCTAAAATGTTGGGACCAAAACTCCCAAAATCAATACCAACCTTCCTTTTGTGGTCATAAACCTTGTGTTAAAATTTCATAGATTTCCATTCACTTTTACTAAAGTTAGAGTGCGAAAACTAAAAGTATTCGGACGTCGACGACGACGACGCCAACGTGATAGCAATATACGACGAAAAATTTTTCAAATTTTGCGGTCGTATAAAAACGAAATGAATGATGTGAGGGAATGTCACTATGGTCAACCCCATAGGGGATTGACGGCTTGAAGCCGTCTTCCCCAAAAAATGTGTCAAATACTCTCAAATGATTGTATCTCTCAAACTTGTCATTAACTTCCCAATTTACCCAAACACTCTGATAATTGTTATTTGTCAAAACTTGTAGACTTAAGTTAGGACACAAAAAATTCAAGCTTGATACTGTTTGAATTTGGATAGTGTTAATATTTTTTCGACATATTATAGGTTTCGGACACTAAATTAAATTTTAATTTTGGACTCTTCAAACCTTAATATGAAATAATTTGAAAATTGAGCCCGAAATAAAAATTTTAAATGCACAATTAGATTTTAGCTTATTAAACAGCCGCAATAATTCAGTCCTAGATGAAATCAAACAAAGTTTTATTTTGGACCCTTGGAACCTCATTCAAATAGCAATATAAGACAATAACCCCAAAAATCAAAGACTTTAAATTAATCCAATTGCAATTGGTTAAAAGATTTGTATACATTTTCAATAGGTTTCCTGTGTTGTTTTTGCACATGCAATATTGTGCTATTGCACATGTTGCACAATTAACAAATTGTATAAAATTTTCATTTAATCATTCTTCTTTCTTTTGGTACCTCATTTATAAAATTTAAAGAAGGATGAATGGAATTACATCAGTTTAAAGATGTCTGATTGGGGATGAAAAATCTTTGTATTGTGCTACCTTAAGCGGGAAATATAAAAGAGGTATTCTGATCCCGGTAAAACGGGACTCATCGTCAGCTGTCTGAAGCGTGAATCCCGGTAAATTGGGACTCATCTGCGAAAGGGTTAAAGGGCAATAACTCCTTAAGGGGTCAATTGACAATTTTGATCATATTAACTTTTATGTAGATCTTAATTGGCTGAACATTTTTACTGCTACAGTTTATCTTTATCAATAATAAAATCAAGATATTAATCAATTAACAGCTGTACCATTTGATAAGCCCATGGCTTTTTCAATAAAGTTCAATAACTTCTAAATGTTGTATCAGAAATTTATAAAAAAAAATAAAGGGAGGTTATCTTAATAGAAATAAATCAGTCATCAAAGTTTAATGACAACTGTTCTATGCAAATTTATGATATTGTCCAAAACCTTGAAAATCACCCCGCTTTTATGAATAAAATCTTATAACTTGGAAATGTAAAATCTAAAATTTATAAAAATCAAAAGGGAGCTCACAACAAAAGATATCAACCATTTACCAAATTTTCATAAATATGTCTGAAAACTAGAAAATACCCTTTTTTTTGTAATGAATAAAACTCCATAAATTGGAAATATACCGGAAGTCGAAAATTTATAACATAAAAAAAAGAGCTTATGTCAATAGATATAAACAATTCACCAAAGTTTCTAGTACCTAATGCCACTATTAGCAGATTTTGAACTTCTTACAAACCAGCTTAAAACATATTAACTTACCTCTGTCCCCATGCAAACAATACCTAGACTCTTAGGAACAAACACAGAGTGCCAACATTCTGATAAAAGCTGTGATCCAATCTGTCCAAGTACCTGCTTTTTTAAATGTTTTTCTATCCAAGGGGTTTTGGCGTCATCATTATCATCTTGCATCTTTAATGCATCTTTTTTCACCTATTAACACACAAACAAACAAAAATTATATTAGGCACAAAACTGGGGAAGGGCCCAGTAGAACCTCACCCTTCCCCAGTTTCTTAGCCTCATACAAAAAAGTAGCTGATTTCTCAGTTGCCAACCCTACTAAAACTAGTTATGCCATAAATTTGAATTGATTTTGCTACACAATGGTGTATGACACGACTACCATTGATGTTGTCGGCATCATTTATAGCATATTTTTTTTCTGAGACAAGTGTCTGTCGACATTGACCTAATATTGTATATTACTTGCTCTGTTTTGTCATCTGGACAGAAATAATAATTTTTCGTCTTCTCACTGTCAGTCAGCATGGTCAGGAGTACTACTTGTACAAGTAATTTTTCTTTACTTGGAGAAGTTAAGGCCACACCAATTTCATTCCTTGTTCGATGGACCCGCCCGCACCTATTTTTTCAAACAGAATTTTTTTATTTTTTTTATATTCCCGCTTCCCGCATCCGGAAATGTAATCGTGTCCATTTCCAGCACCGTTTGTTTTTGTAAATATTATAAACAGATATTTGCACTTGTTTTTATAATCACAATCTAACATATATTTATAACGATTTTAAACATATAAGCACCCAAGTACACTGTGTCAATGTCTGTGATAATATTTGATTCAGCATGAACCCCATTTATCCCAAATGGGAGTGCTCCGATATTAATAGAAAACAGAGGAAAATACATGTACAGAACAAAACATTGGTTTCCTTCCCCCTTACTTAGATTCCCTATCAAAATATGTTCGTTGTTAGAAATAAACTTCAAAGAACTTTGGAAAGAAATGCCTTCAACTGCAATATGCTGGCGATACAAAACTATCCATACCCCCTGCATGTTTGTGCACCTGTCCTGATTGACTCAGGGGCCTGTCGTTCAGCAGTTAGATATCGTTCGTTGATGTTCATAAATATTATTTGGTATTTTCCCGTTTGTATATATATAAATTAGATCGTTGGTTTTCCTGTTCGAATTGTGTACACTTATAATTTTGGGGTCCCTTATAGCTTGCTGTTTGGTCTGGGTCAAGGCTCTGCCGTACGTACTATGACCTGTATTTGCTATTATCCCTTTATTTATTGGTATTCCTAAATGAAAGATTTTGTACACACAGATGATCAAGTACACGATAATGACAAAATTATTTTCATTTACCTGTGTAGGATATGACTTTTCACAAAAGTGATGATTTTCTGTAAATTGTTTAATATTTCACAGTGGTATCTTACTTTGAATTTGTTTAAACATGTTTATTTACTTTTGACCTTAATTATTTATCATTTATAAATTTATTAACTATGAATTAGCATTCAGTTATCGAAGATCAAATTTATTCGTTCATTGTGTTTTAATTTGCATAACTTTGAGTTAAGCCTTCCAATTGATCAATTGATATTTTATAGTGTGTTTTTCTATGTTGTGATGTTATACTATTGTTTCAGAAAAGGGAGAGGGTGTCGGTACCATTAACATTAACAATGTTTGCACCTGTCCTGAAGTCATGAATCTGATGAACAGTAGTTGTTGTCTGTTTATGTAGTTTCTCATTTCTCGTTTTTATATCGATTAGACTGTTGGTTTTCCCGTTTGAATGGTTTTACATTACTAATTTTTGGGGCCCTTTATAGCTTGCTGTTGCTTGACCTTTAATGGTTTACTTTTATAAATTGTTATCTGGATGGAGAGTTGTTTCATTGGCACTCATACCACATCTTCCTATATCTATTAAACTTACTAGATAAACCTAAGGGTTATTTAGCCAAGTTTGGTTTTATTTGGCCCAGTAATTACAGAGGTGAGGATTTTTGTAAAATTTAATGAACAAAGACAGACACCAAGTGATGAGAATTGTTCATTTACCTATTTTGGCCCAGGTGAGCTAAAAATATATGCTTCAAATCATAACAGGACATGAATCATACACATGATAGAACCACTATTTTATTGAGAGTAAATTGCACTCTTCTCCTCACCTCAGCCAGCATTAACAACAAACAGGATCTTCCTTCTTCGGATTTATGTATATGTTGATAAAATCTTACATCAGGAATACATCCAACAGACTTATTCCTTATCTTTATAGAAATCTTTCGGTTATCTCCAATGCTTAAAAAAAAATATGTATATACTATATAGACATGATAGAAGGGAGTTCTAATGTCCCAAAAAATGCAGATATTTCATGTTAAAAATTTATTATAACTTTTTATAAATTTCTTTAAAAATGTTAACTTGAAACCACTTACCATGCTTGCATAGCAAAGGGACGTAACTCTTTAAAATAAATTGATCTGCACTCATTTTTTAAATTGCGAGATATTTACAGATATAAACCTTGAAAACACATGTATAAAAATCAAGCTAAAATAACAAATTTGGGAATGCTGACAAGCGAGGACTCATAAACAAACACCTGGTATTTCCATGTCCCAATGCACATACAACAGAACCAGTTTCAAGTGAGGTAGAAAAACAACAAAATTTATCATAAACTAAACTAGAGGCTCCCACGTGCACACAAGTCAAGGGCCTGTGTCACTCACCTGTATCTAATGTGTTTTTGAAAATCATAACTACTAGTATTTGATAGCCTCATAATGATTGAGGCCATATTTGGTTTAACTTGGCCCAGTAGTTAAACTAAAAGCAGGTCATCCAATTTTAGTCTTACAATAGTTACTGATGAAGACTCCTTATCATTATATTTATCTAAATTAGTTTTCAAGTTTTGACCATTTGATTTTTTTCCTTCAAAATCTTCCCTAAGACTTCTTTAATAAACCCATATGATCTATTTTTAGCCATGTCAGCCATCAGATACATTTTTCAATCAAGACACCACATTTGAAATTGTAGCAAAGATTTTTGAAAATTACAATTTTTGTCATATTGAAATCTTACTTTGCAAAATAGTCAAAATATGGGTACAGCAGTCATCATATTACAATTTTAAAAGGAATAATTTAACAGAACACAAAAACATCTATCTACAAACACATTCATTGATTAGTGTGTCTGCATCAGAAAATTTTATACGTCACATAGATTTGTCGTTCAATGTACATACAAACAATTTTAAAATTTACACAAGGCAATGTTAGCATACAGGGTTAAATAATAAAAAGTATGTAAGAATTTATGTCAGAAATAGACAGAGATTTAAAATAGTCCAAAAGTTCAAAGTGAGAGGGTTAGCGCTATAAAATCCACCATTTTCTACATCTGAAAAGGCCTGTATCAAGCAGAGGCGGATTTAGGGGGGCCATGAGGCTCGGGCCCCCTCCTTTTTGGGAAAAAATTTGGTTGCTTATATAGGGAATCACTGAAGCGTGAACAGAGCGGCCCCCCTTAGAAAGTCAGTGGGCCCCCACTTATAAAAATTCCTGGATCCGCCACTGCCAAGTCAGGAATATGACAGTTCTTGTCCATATTTTTTGATGCGTTTTGTTATTTGATTTTGCCATGTGATTATGGACTTTGGAATTGATTTTCCTCTAAGTTCAGTATTTTTGTGATTTTACTTTTTAAATCATCTCAAAATGACCAAATATGTGTGGAAAAATTTAGGGATCCTTGCTGACAACAGATGTAAAGTCTTGCCAATTAAGGCTATGGGTTGTTCAATACTACATGTTACCTACTCTGGCTGTAGGAAAAAGATTTCTGTAAACTTCATGAACAAACTGGTGAAAACACTTTCCCTTAAAATAACTTCGTCAATTTTATCTCTAATTGGTTCAGGTGGTACTTCCAATGGTAAACCTAACTTTTCTAGGACTTTCTTTATCTCAGCAAGAAATCTCGATGTATTCTTAGACCAATCCAAAAACATTCTGAAAAAAAATATAAATAACACACTGTGAATAATAAAACTATACATATATATACAATTTTGCTGTAATACATATATCATGTATATTGGGAAACTGTAACACATCAGAGAAAATACAATTTTGACTGATTTTGAATTACAAATGTGTACATAGTTTGAAAACTAGAACATGGACCTCACTTTTAAATATGAGACAAAAATGTGAGATTAAGCTAGATTTTGAATGAAGATTACTTATACCAATTTTTTTGAACAAATGCACAAATATTTTTGTTTCAATTAGATAAATAATCAATGAACAGTAAAAAAAAATTAGTTTTTCTAAGGGTCAATAAGCTTATACAGCTATGGAAGAATAAAGTACAAGTTTTAAGTTATTTGTGGTAACGAAATCCCTAACTTAATAATTTACTGTCAAAATTTCATCGATTTCTATTCACTTTTACTAAAGTTAGTGCAAAATCTAAAAGTATTCAGACGATGACGCCGCTGCCAAAGCCAACGTGATAGCAATATACGACGAAAAATTAAAATTTTTGCGGTCGTATAAAAAGTATTAAAAGCTTTTGGTCATTCTTACAATGACAGTTTTGTATTTTACTTAAATTCTTAAATTTTGATCCATAATTAATAAGATATTTCCTAAAAAAAAACTCATGAAAATCCTACTTTTTGGTGGGTAAAAACTTGACCTAAGGATCAGTATACAATTGTTTGAATATTTAGTTTAGTTTAAACATATTTATTTGTTTAAACAGAGAGATTTTAAAATATTTACTTGTTAATGCATATATTCATTTTACAATTA